>NC_065583.1:74907306-75532306 GCF_024542745.1 Macaca thibetana thibetana
CTGAAACTTCATTTTAAGTTTCATTTCACTTTTATATATTAGGCTTGTGCGTTCTTTCTCCTTGAAACTGCTTCTTAAATATCTCATTGTTGAAAAAGCTTTTGAAATGCCCCTATTATGCACTAGGTAGAATAAATGAATCAGTCGGAAACAAAAGAGAATTCCGAACTCAGTGAGGTTGTGAATCATACAAAGCATATTGTCCATAGGCAATTTGTATGTTCATAATGAAAGCCATAAACCTCATTTTTTTTTCAAACAGAGGTAGGTTCCAATCCTGCCTTCTGTTGTTTATCTATTTATATGGCTAACTTCTCTATCCATGATAATAGGAACTAATTGCCCTCTCAGACAAAAGGAGCAATATTAATAGTACTTGATACTAATACATGTAATTGCTACCATGCATTGAATATTTGCTTTGGGTCAGATTTTTTGCTAAGGATTTCACAATCATTAATTATTTATTAAATGAGGTATATCTCTTTAAATGAGGTAATATATTTGCAATATTGCTATATTTTTTATCAGCATGATAAAAAATGATATTGCTATAATAAAACAATAACATTAATGACAATGATTATTACTTTCTTATTTTTCCTAGTTTTCTGCCTTGCTTAATTGATAAAAATATCTCAATTATTTTTTATATTAATAGAATGAAAACTTCTAATGACAAAACAACATGTGTTATCCATTATATGAATATCCAGGATATAGCATGTTTATTGCTTGGAAATCTTTGGTGCTTGAGCACTTAATACATAATGATTAAATAAACGAATAAGTGAATGAGCCAAAACAGGGCACTTCTAATTTTAAGTCTTGCTGTGGTAAAGCAGAACTGTATCAAGTATGTTTTCTATCTCATTTAAAGAGTCGTATTTACTAGACAGCCCCCAAAATTTGTTAAAGCAAACCAAAAGAGACGTGTTGTTTAGTCAACGAGCCCCAGTGTTTATTGAAATGAAAGAGACAGAACTGATTTGATTTCTCATATTCGTCCCCTGCTGCCCCTCCCACTGATGACTAAGTCCATAGGTTTATTAACAACTTAACAGGCTGACATACACAGTGACAACAAATCTGTGGGCGTAGATCCATCAAAAAACTGCTCTGCCTTTTGCCTGTGTTCAGAGCTGGGAATTCATTGAGTTGGCTTACTTTTCAAAATTTACTTTCAAAAGTATACAAAACATTCAAGTTTTGTATATACCATAGACATGTAGGTTACAAACTGTACCAAATCAGGAATGTTAATGCCCTTTTATGTACAAAGTTCTGTATAAATTCTAATTTAAAAGTGCTCATCAAAATTAATTGACAAAGATAAACAGCATTTTGTATTAGATGTTATTTTAAATGACAATCATTGCCTTTAACTTTCCCTTTTCTTTCCAACTTTACTTCAGTGTAAGTATTTTTTTATGTAGCTACATTTCCTGTTTACAGTAACAGCAATGTTATTGCTAATTTGGATGTGAAAGTCTACATCAGAGATGCATATCATTATTATACATCTGGGATGTTTATTTAAAGAATTTTCATCTTTTAAAGAACAAAACCCATTAAAGGGTAACATTTTTATTGTAATGGCTCAAGGATTCTGGTCTAACATTTTCAGGATACTTCCAAAGCCAGCATTAGAGCTCTGATGACAGGCTTATGTCAAATAAAAGAGATTATAATTCTTTACACATGATCATCTGGGAGAAATTTTTGATGGAATTTTTACTTAAAGAGACAAATAAGTTCCAAGGTTTTCCCTGAAGGGGAAATGGTTGTAAAATATGTCTCCATCTTGTTTCTTTCCCTCTTTGTTTCCTTCTTTCTTTCTCCCTCCCTTTCCTTCCTTTCTTCTTCTTCTTCTTTTTTTTTTTTTTTTTTTTTATAGCAGAGAAAGGAAACTTCGAAATTGATGTCACGTGAACAGAAGAATTGAAACCATTACTTTGAAGCCCTAAAAGATGAAAGATTACTGCCTGAGGGGAAGTGAACTTGTTTCTGAAGGTGCTATAACTACCTCAGAGTAAAAAGTTTCTGCAGTCCAGCTAAAGAGATTCCTGGGAAGCCTGTCCTCTGTCTGATCACCAAGCTATTGGGAAGATATCTCAATGTAGGGATGAGGGCACACAATTCACAGATACACTGCCCTGCCCTTCTCGGATGCATAAAGGTTCAGCAGGCATTATTTGTGTTATACAAAACATTTCATGGAAATAACCCATGACCTACCTTTCAGGAAACTAATAGAAAACTTAGCTTGAAAATACACTGAAAGATGAAAGCACTAAAAACATTAAGGAAGTCACCAAACTCGTGAGCATTATCAAGTCATTCTAATTTTGGTGACTATGCAGTTCAAAGTTGAGTTAGAAAACTCCAGATAGACAGGTTTATAGATTTCAATTTTTGTCCTCAACTTATTTATTTCAACTATTTGCTAAAGGACATTTACAGAGCATTAGAATAACGATAACAATAATAATAATCCATTCTTTAGTAAGCACTATGTATTCTCAAAGAGTTACCTATGAAGTGCAAGAACCTAGTAGGATAAGTAAAGGTTAAGTCATCAAGAGCAAGACCATTATTTTCTCATTTCAAAAGATCTATAAAAGGGCAGAGTGCAGCTCTTGCTGTGTTAATTCACAAGCATAAATATTTGAAAATAAAAGCTTGAAATGTGTGTCTGATCCAAAGTTGCAAGAATAAATGTCAGCTAACTTTTCTTCCTTTAAATTTATCTTTTCCTGGAGCCTTAGGCAGACCAAATATGATTTGTACCGAAAGGAACCACATATGTAATATGTGTGACACCTAGTTTATCCATCTAAATAAATAGAGACTGTTGCTAGTAGTTACTCTCACTGGTTTCACTCATATCCATTATGATGAGTTTGATATATGTATGTATAAACTTAAACCCCTTACAATAGTCAGCACTGCAAATATCTATTGTAAATACATTCTACTGAACCTGAAGAAACTTGTGTGTAATTTTTGATGAGTAATTTTAACCTTCTGGACCTCAGTGTCCTTTTCTGTAAAATAATTGATTTAAAAAAAGGTAAGGTAGAACTTGATGCCTAAGAATAATTTTTTTAGGAATAAAGAGAAAAATAGTCAAGTATGTATGTATATTATCCTACTCTTTCCATTATAAAAAAATCTAATTAGTGATTTATTTTCTTAATATTTAAAGAGATAAATTATTAACCAAATGTTTCTGATCCCTCTTTTGGCTCTGAGGAGCTAGTTTGTTTTATAAGAAGGTATTAAGTATTTCTATGGAGCTGTTTTAGAAATAAAAATAAATCAAATTTATAAACCAATTTTATACAAAGTTTCAATAATAAATGCATGTCTTTGGCTCTTTCCTTTATCTTTTGAACTACATGTAATATTATAACTGACTGATCTAGTTACCTTGAAATTCAGTTTGTCCCCATTAGATTGTAGGCAATTATCTGTTTGGAGGAAGTAAAGAAATAAATCATCTCCATTTTATATGAGGTGTTGACATTTATTGATTTACTGTTCTCTTAAAATCTTTCACAAAATGTTTTTTAAATTGCAATAATAAGTGGACAGAAATTAATGGACCCACCTCAACTAGAGTAATGTGTTAGCATGTAATTCATTGTCAAAGTTTCGTGATTACATTTTTGGTAAGGAAGTTAGTGCGTTTATTTTTCACTTTTATTTTCTGTTAGTAAATAATATTAAGGCTAAGAGGTGATATCTATCTATCATTCTGTACTATGTACTGCTTCTTCTCTAAGAGTGGGTGTTTGAAGATACTGCTCTATTGAGAAATACAATTATTTCCTTTCAGATACTGACCATGTGTTATACTCTCTGGATTCACTAAACTAAAAGTCCTTCAAAAGAAAATATTTCAAGAAAGATTTAGCTCTAAATAATTTAGGAAGAAGAAGTAGATACACTATTGTGAGTATAATAAATGATTAACAGTCAGATACTTCTGCATTAATATTTAATAACAAAATGTGTTGCAATGTAACATGCAATATAAACTTTACTAGATATATAAAAACACAAAGCATTAATCATTCAGATCATCTTTCTTACCAGTCTGCAAGATGGTTGTAAAGTACACATAAATGGCACCTCTCTACAACTACATGATTACATCTTTATCTTTCAAGTCATAATTCTTTTTATGTTCTTCACCTTGCTGCTTTTTCAGCTTTTCCATTTATTAATTATCTATTATCTTTCTTATTTTTGTTTTTGTCTTTATCTCTAAAACAACAGGAGTGTGGCTGTTAATCAACAGGCAAATAAATTGCATTGAGAAATTATTACATTTAGATATGTTTGCATGTGAACATATGAACTACACACAAATCTTATAGGTTTATTGGAGAAATATGTCACTTTCGTTATAAAATCAGTTTTGTATTTAAGCATTTTTAACTACATCGGGATTTTTCTAAAATCAATCAAAATGTTGTTACTAAGTCTGAATTAAAAGGACAATAAATGGATCATAGAGGCTTCACTCAAGAAAGCAGGTGCATTATCACCTTAGAAGAAAACACATAAATTGTAGAAAAGTTCTAAATGTCAAATTTTACCCTAAGTTATTTTCATTTTTTTGTGAGAAGTATGGTTGAATTATCTGAATTCTTGCTTTATTTAAATCATACTGAAGGACTGTATCTTTGTAGACAGGGTCTGTTTCTAACCCTACTGCTTTTTTATGTGAAACTTTTTTCTTATGTTACAAAAGTCTATGACATATTGATAATATGAAAAATATGAGGTCAAAGACTCTAGCATCACCTTCTGTTGGATAGTCCATAAATGGCATTCCTACATACTTCTGTCCCCAGGGTGCTTGATGTGCTCTTACGAATTCCCATAGTTTAGTGCTCTTAAAAGCTAAGACATGGAAGGCAAATGTGAGGACAGAACATGGGTTTAAACAACTTTTACGTTCTTAATACTTCAAGAAATAAACCTTTTGGCTGGAAATTTTATTTCAATTTGATTAGGCAAATGATGCTTGAAAAAGCTGATGCCACTTCAAAATCATTGGCTTTTGTACAATGTGCTCAGTTTGACTTTTGAAAAACCTTTCTTCCCTGCCAATTGTGTTGCCTCGAACAGTTTTTTGGCATTATTTATCTGTTGGGTTATTGTATTTCATTGTACAATCTTAGTGTACCTGAAATGAAAGCAGCTGAAAAACCTTATGTTCTATTAAAGGCATACACTAGTTCTTACACGGGAGGAGAAAAAGCCTTAATGGAAGTTTGAAAATCATTCCAAAGAATGTACAAACCTGACTTGGCAGGTTTGGAGTTACTGCACTAAACAGACTATTCAGCTGGAGAGTGAAGTTCAGGAAATACAATCATTGTTGGAATTATATTGGTGCCTCTTGGGAATTGGCCTTTAAAGTTGTTCTCTTACAAAACTTTCATAGTACATCTATGTAAAAATTGTTCCTTACCTTTCTGGGGTATAGGTCATGACACCAGTCATTTCCTAGTGAATGTCCATGAAACATTATTATTTTGCTTCCTTTATACATTTAAAGTCTCATATTTCCAACAGCACACTCATCCAAACCCCAATAGCTCTCATCATGAGTCCTCTCATTCCCACCAAGATTACTTCAATCCCTGAAGCACAGAGAGGAGCTCGCCTAACTAACTGCATGATGGAGTGGAAAACCCATAGCAGGACCAAAACCCGGTGATTATGCTGAGGAAAGCACTTGTTCATTCTCATTTTACCGCAGCTTTATTAAGGTAAAATTAACAAATACAAATTGTATATATTTTTGTACAATGTACGATATGGTGATTTGATACGTATACAATGTGAAATAATTAAACAGAGCTACTTAACATATCATCACCTTACATATGTATCATTTTTTTGTTGCAAGAACATTTAAGATCTACTCTCTTAGCAATTTTCAAGTATACTATACATTATTATTAACTAAGTCACCACGCTGTACGATAGGTCTCCAGAACTTATTCATCCTAACTGAAACTATGTACCCTTTGACCAACATTGCCCCATCCCTCACCCAGTCTCAGTCTCTGGCAAGACTCACCATTCTGCTCTTTGCTTCTGTGTGTTCAATTTTTTTAAATTCCGCATATTAGTGAGATCATGCAGTGTTTTTCTTTCTGTGTCTAGCTTATTTCACTTAGCATAATGTGTTCTGGTATAATACAAAAATTATATATATAGAATTTTTATTATATATAATTCTATATTATATATAATTTTATTATATATATTTATAATATATAAATATTATAAATATATATTTTTATATATAAATTTATATATAAATATATAAATTTATATATATAATATATAATTATATATATATTTCTCACATTTACTTTATTCATTTACCAATGAACTCTGAGCTGATTCCATATCTTAGCTATTGTGAATAATGCTGCAACAAACATGGTAGTACAGATGTCTCTTTGACATACTGATTTAATTTCCTTTGCATTTACACCCAGAAGTGGGATTGCTGGATCATACGTAGTTCCATTTTTAATTTTTTGAGAAACTTCCATACTCATACACATACATCTACACATAATGGCTCATCTAATTTACATTCCCACCAACAGTGTACAAGTCTTCCCTTTTCTCCAAATCCTTGCCAACACTTTTTTTTTTTTTTTGTCTTTTTGATAAAAGCCATTCTAACATGTAAGGTGATGTCTCATCGTGGGTTTCCTTCTCATGTTTCTTTTAGTGCATGTTCTCGTAATCACTAAAAACCAAGTAATATTTTTCTTTATTTTGTTAGTAGAAAGTCTATATTGCATTCAGATTATAAGCCCCTAAATACGTTAGCTGACATGTTTCATAAATCACCTAACAATAAGAATGCTAGTGATTCTATACAAGATGTGTTTAGGGAGAGTATTTTTTTAAATATTCAAATGAAATTGGCATTTGAAATTTCATTTTATGATTTTATTTTATATTTGGATTTATAGGCCATACAATTTTAACATGATTATTGTTAGTATATGTATAGAGGTATGTTCGATGGTTTCTAATAGAAATTCAAGATGACTATTATTTTTCTGTTTAATGATCAGCAGTGCCCAAGAGACAATGGTTTGATGTTGAAGACAAACTTGAAACCTCATAACATTTACATCAATGTGCTCTGCATTTACAGTCTACTCAAAGTAATATACCATAAGATGACAAATAATTATTCAATCATAAGAGACATATCTATGCTTCTAAGTTATGTACTATGGATGACACAAAGCCGAAAGAGATTGGAACCTTTTTTCAAAGCCCCAAGATGTAAAACTGCATGACACTGTATTTTTCATGTCATTTCAAGAGGTTTACAGAGTACCTAGGTTTCACATCAAACATTATTACGTTATGTGGAGAGTGTTAAGAAAAGTCTCGAGTCACCATAAAAGATTTAAGAAGGCCAATGGCAACCGCAAGGACAGGTATATTTGAATAAGAGAGAGAGGTTTTCTTCTTGAAAATCTCTTTCAAAACCTCAAGTCATAGAGGCTTTAGTATTCTGAAGGATTCTATCAAATTGATCATTTTTTAAAGTTGATCAAGTGAAAAGCACTAGTGAAAATTCCTGTCCAGGTTTTAAATAAATGCAATTGAGATAGATGCTGAGCCGTAGTGAAAAATGAGTATCTTGTTACCTCAAAGCTGCAAGTAAATAGGACAGAGCCATGATTACTTCAGTAGAAGTTGGAGATAGAATAAGGAATTTTTGATGATATCCAGGGAGGGACAAACAACAAAGAACAAAATAAAATACAAAAATTAAAAATTATCACATTAGTGGATTTTGTCAAAGATCAGATCAGAATACCATCTGTTCTATGTCTATGGGGACCTGTGATTTATGTGACTTGCTTCACTTCTGTGTTTGTGATTCATGGTCTTGGCTGGATTCTTGGATTAACATAGTATTAATGGATATTCTGTTAATTAATCAAGTAATCAATCAATAAAATAAACCATATATTATGTAGTTACTGTTTTTGTTTTTTTTCTATAAAGTATAAATTATTTGACTTTCTCAGGTTTCTAAGAATCCCTCTTTCCATATTCACTTTAAGAGATATCTAGCTAGTTGAATGGCATACCTAACTAATTGAAAGGCTTCACCAGCCTGTAATGAAATAGAAGTTTTCTCTCTTTTCTCTCTCTCAATTGCTCTTTCAAAGATCTATTTGTATTTCTCTTCAAATTTTCTCCCATAAAATACCTTAATAAATATTAATTTTATATGTGTTTAAAGATATGTTATTTATAAGAAAGATCAAGTTTTTGCCTTTCATGGAGCTTATAGTTTATTTTTTATTTTTTATTTATTTATTTTTGTTTTGTTTTGTTTTACAGATGGAATCTTGCTCCGTCACCTAGGCTGGAGTGCAGTGGCATAATCATAGCTCACTGCAGCCTCAAACTCCTGGGGTCAAGCAATCCTCTCATCTCAGCCTCCCCAACAGTCGGGACTACAGGCACATGCCACCACACCCAGCTAAATGTGTTACTTTTTTTGTAGAAATGGGGTCTCATGGCCAGGAGCAGTGGCTCACACCTGTAATCCCAACCCTTTGGGAGGCCGGGGTGGGCGGATCGCGAGGTCAGGAGATCGAGACCATCCTGGCTAACATGGAACCCCGTCTCTATTAAAAATACAAAAAAAAAAAAAAAAAAAAAAGTAGGCAGGCGTGGTGGCAGGCACCTGTAGTCCCAGCTACTCAGGAGGCTGAGGCAGGAGACCGGCGTGAACCTGGGAGGCGGAGCTTGCAGTGAGCCCACATTAGTGCTATCGCACTCCAGCCTGGGCAACAGAGCGAGGCTCCATTTGAAAAAAAGAAAGAAAGAACTGGGCTCTCACTATGTTGCCAAGGCTGGTGTTGAACTCCTGACCTCCCAAAGTCAAATTGGATATTAAATATCCAATTATAAATATCAAGTAGTTGGTGGCATCTATGAATTTGAAATCATGCAAAAAAGATGTATGTATAAAGGGAAATCATTAGCATAGAAATACCATTATTTTACAATATCCAGTAACCATGTGCTAATGGATTTGGGGGTCTTGTTCCCCACTCTATTGCAAAAGAACATTTTGAGTTTATTCTGTACAAAGTTGCCAGTTCCATTCACATTTATCTATCGGAGAGAAAACTGGGATTGTGATCAGTCTTCTGGTTGACTCTATTTTCTGGTGCTTTTGTTCCTGATGTTTCTACTTGTAACTGGTGATCACCAGTGACCTGGCAGGTTTGTGATGCTACTTTTACCTACTGTCTTAATGACACTATTGAAGGTTTTAAGGGGAAAGAGTTTTTGAAAACGGCAGTCTATTTTTCTCATTTTTACTTTCAGCTACAATTTGTTTCCAAATCTTGTAAAATTTTACTATTCATACAGATCAGCTGGAGGTAAATTTTTAAATGCAGAGTGTAATTCAACGAGTTATCTAAGAGCTCATGTTGCTAGCCCACAGGACACTCTGAATAACAAGGCATTCCACCATAATACACTGGGCTTCCTGTACTTTATACGTTTCTACTGTTTCAGAATAGCTGGTCGGAATGGACTTTTGGTTTGAGCCAAACACTGAGCCAAAATCATCCATTGCCTACAAATATTTCAGTCCTAATATTGAGTCTGAATCATCAGTTCCGACTGCCTCTTACCCTAGAATGAGATTCTGGGAAGTGAAAAAGGTAAGTAGGATTGGGCCTTGGTAACTTTTTGTATGGTAAATTTTTTTGGAATTGTCTTAATTCATCAGAGAGATTCCAATAACAATGAAAATATTTGAGCTCTCAGTCCTTTTGCTCCAGGGAGGATACTCCTCAGGACAATGAATTTTAGGGAGAGGAACCTTTTGTTGATTCTTAAGAATGAGCTAGTCATACACTTTCCTCAGTATTACTAATGCCTGTGAGAGTCTGCATGTGCCTACAGGGATTGGCTTGATGCGCTATTGATTATTCTTGATACTTCAAAGTTTTGAGGCAATTATAGGTAAAAATCAGACCTATACAGTCAGTGGTGAAACTTCTGGTTTTCATCAGTCTTTCCATTAATCCTATGCTAAAGATTGCACTGTTATTAAGTAGTTATCAATTGATTCTTTGGTGCCATCAGACAGCTATGAACAAGCAAGGCTCTTAATTTGGCTCTTAATTTGGCAAGGTCAGCATTAGCAATAAGAACAAAGTAGCTATTGTTGAACATTGTATGAAGGCAGAGACTTAGAAGTTAATAACTGCATGACGCTTGAAAAATCATTCTCAAGCTAGACAGCCCAAAATCGTTCCAAAGATATTTTTCTGTGAGAGCTATGATTGCCTCTGGAAGAAAGTTCAAGTATGAAATGTACAAAATGTATAACCACAAAATGTTTGGGCTCCTTTATTTGATCTTGATCCTGAAGGAGACTCCTGGAGTTGCAGGCTAGAAATTTGACTCTGAAAATAGCATTTTTGCGCTACTTTTTGTTTTTAACCAGGGTGTCAAATGTACTGATTTCTACATGTCCCTTTGAATTATTTAAGAAAATCAGTTAGGTAACATTTTTAGCAAGTAGATTAACACTCCATTCCCATGGCAGTATTATATTATGTCAGAAATCCTAGAAAGCAAATCTATCAGTATATTAAAAAAAAATTTACTGATAATTTGCCTCAAAAGAGTAAGAGTGTTTGTAGTATTTTTTTCTTTGTCAGGAAAGATCATATTTTGCTGTAATTTTGTCTTCACCCCCCTTATACAGCTAGACTCCCATCAGATGATACTCATGCATCAAGAACTTCAAGAAAGTAAATAACTTTAGGCATAGGATATACACGTTAAAGTGCTTTCTTCATGGTGAGACAACAGTCGAGCTGAAATTCCCATTTACTGTTAAAAATTATTACAAAAATAAAAGTTTTATCTAAAGTTATAAGTATACCTTATTTGATTCAATGTCCACAGATGTTATTTTCCTGGTTCTTTGAACCAACTATAATACATGTTTCTTTCATTAGCTGCCAAGCATCTATTTCTGCTGGTTTGGTTCAAGTCATCTCAGTTTCTTTTTTTGGAATTACATCCATCCCCACTGTAGAAGGTTATGGTGTCTTTAAAACAGGGTATTCTGGGTTTCTCATTAGTGAAAAGGTTAATTCGTGACTACCTCTAAACGAATGGAACTCGACAGAGCACGGTGGCTCATGCCTGTAATCCCAGCACTTTGGGAGGCTGAGGCAGGTAGATCACCTCAGGTCAGGAGTCTGGCCAGCCTGGCTATTGGTGAAGCGCTGTCTCTACTAAAAATACACCAATTAGCTGGGTGTGGTGGCGCATGCCTGAAATCCCAGCTGCTGGAGAGGCTGAGGTGGAAGAATAGCTTGAGCCTGGGAGACAGAGGTTGCAGTGAGCCGAGATTGCACCACGGCACTCCAGCCTGGGTGACAGAGCTAGATTTCGTCTCAAACAATAATAATAATACATTCAATAAATAAATAAATAAATAAATGCAACTTTCAGTACTTTGCACTAATAATAGAGTGCAAAAAGGAGGATAATTTAGACGTCTTCTTTTCTTTTTTCCAAGAGAGTGTCTTAGTGAAAATCCTGTGTGGTCTCTAACCTCCAAAAATACATCTTGACTTTCTCAGTCTTAGTTATTAAGCTATTACTTGTATTATTTGTGTTTCTCCATTTTTTTTCAAATGCCTGTCTAATCTAGTTATTAATATTTGGATTATACATTCCATAGAAAGTGAATTTGAGAAATGCAAAACTATTTTATCCAAAGAATTTTAGTATATACTGCCTTTTTAGATGAGGAACAGAAGACTGTGCTGATGAGGTGATGTGGTATCATCACAAAAGAAATGTTCTATGGATAGCAACCTTTTACAAAATCACCTTGCAAAAAAGTAGTAGTGAAGATCATCTCAGTAGTGAGTTCATGAGAAGATATTGCTGAATGTATGTTAACATTATTGACATAACATGAAGTCAACTCAGTAAAATTTTGAAAAGCAAACTTCCTCACTCTAGTGCTTAATGATAATGAATACTATTTTTGTATTAGTATATTTCCAAAGAAAGCTTCGATGCATTCTACAGTCTGTTCAGAATCAGTCTTAGAAGGTAGGCACTTGATCAGCATAGATTCTGTAGTTCATTTTCCCATAATTCTTTAGTATTGTTAACATAAAATCTGGATATTCTGTATGTTCATTTATACTTGAAATAGATTTTAGAAGCCTGAAATGCTGTAATCCTATTTTAATACACTTCTGGGTCTTGTAAATGTATGTTCTTAATACTCTCAGAATTTTCAAGGACATATACATTTCTGTTATTTATTTTTATGTTATTGGCTTTAAAATTAAATGAATGTTCTATGCATATGAGATTAAAGTAACATCTGACTGGCAATAAACTCTTTGGTATAAAATAAAAGTATTTTTTAAACTAAAACGCATATGCAAATTTCAGAGTAAAAGTTATATTTAAACATACAAGCTATATCACACTCTAATTTTATTCCTAATTTTTTGAAAATAATTTTATTCTCATCACTAGAAACTGTTGTGTGGGGTAATAAATATCGGGAAGTTTCTCAGGGCAAAATCTACTCTAGAAAAAAATTATAAATCATTGCAACCTAGTATTGAAAAAATTCAAAAGAAACAATACATTTGAGTTGAATCACAATATCTATTTAGCAATGATAACATAAAATCTGAACTGGGATATATTAATAATTCTATAGGACATGCAAAATAAAAAATGTATTCTTAAATTTTTTTATTTTGTGATGATTATATATTCACATGCAGTTATCAGAAACAACACACAGACATTTCATGTATCCTTTACTAAGTTTTGCCAAATGGTAATGTCTTGCAAAATTATGTAACACTTCACAACCAGGATGTTGAAATTGATAGTTAAGATAGAGAACATTTTCATCCCCATGTAGCTCCTTCATGTTGCCCCTGTATAGCCAGACCTCCTTCTTCCCTAGAAATCACTAATCAGCTCTTCATTTCTATAATTTTCTTGTGTCAAAGATGTTATATAAATGACTTCCTACACCATGCAGTCACTGGGATTGGCTTTGTCATTAATAAATCTCTGTCAATTCGCCTAGATTGTGGTGGGTATCAAAAGTATTTTCCTTTTAATCACCGAGTTGTGTTCCATTCTATGAATACACTACAGTTTGCTCAAACACTCACAAATTGAAAGGCATTTGGATGCTTTCTGATTTTCACTATTACAAATAAAGTTTCTACAAATATTTATGTACTAATTTTTGTGTGAACTTTCATTTTCCTGGGATAAGTGCCCAGTAATTCAATTGCTGGATGGTATGGTAGTTGTGTTTACTTTTGAAAAGAAATGACCAAACTGTTTTTCATAGTTATGGTACCATTTTTGATTACCATGTGTAATGTATGAATAATTCAGTTTTTCCACACCCTTCCCAGCATTTGGTGTTGTCTCTCTGTTTTTATTTTAGACATTCTGATACCTGTGTCATAATATCACAGTGCAATTTTAATTTGCATTTTAATAATGGCTAAAGATGTTGAGTTTTTTTTTTTTTTTTTTTTTTGAAATGGAGGCTCCCTTCCTTTCCCAGGCTGGAGTGCAGTGGCGGGATCCCAGCTCACTGTAACTTCTGCCTCCTGAGTTCAAGTGATTCTTGTGCCTCAGCCTCCTGAGTAGCTGGGATAATAAGCATGTGCCAACGTACCCAGCTAATTTTGTATTTTTAGTAGAGACGGGGTTTCACCATATTGATCAGACTGGTCTCATACTCCTGACCTCACGTGATCTACCTGCCTCGGCCTCCCAAAGTGGATTACAGGTGTAAGTCACTGCACCTAGCTGAGTTTCTTTTCATATGCTTATTTGCCATATGTATATCCTCTTCAGAGAAACAGCTGTTCTTACATTTTGCCTATATTTATTGTTTTTTCACCGTAGTTGTGTGTGTTGTTGTGGTTTTTTTAATCTATTGGAGATACTAGTCCTTTGTCAGATATGTGGTTTTGCAGATATCTTTGCCTAGACTTGTCTTATCATTCTCTTATCAGATTCTTTTTCTGTGTAAATTTTTTAAATTTTGGTAAAACACATTTTATCAAATTTTTCTTCTATACATTGTACTTTTCGTGTCAAGTTCTAAAAATTGTCTGCCTAAATCTAGATCTTGAAGATTTTCTCATGCATTATTTTTGAAAAAGCTCTATACTTTTACATTTTACATTTAAGTTTGTGATCCATTTTGAGTTAAATTGTGCAAGTTGTGAGACTTAGGAAAGTGTTTTTCTTTCTCAATCTCTTGTGTCTCTCTTTTCAATCTTCCTCTCTTTTGTTTTTGGATGTCCAATTCCTGCAGTACATTTATTAATAATGCATTTTTTCTCCCTTCATTGAATTGCTATCTGTCCTTCCATAGAGTTGCATCTTTGTCAAAATTCAATTGTGCATATTTACATAAGTCCAGATTTCTAGATTTGATTCAGTTCAATTGATTTGTGTGTTCATTTTCTCTGCCACTACTGCGGAGTTCATTACTGTAGCTGAGTAAGTCTTCACTTTAGGTAGAGTGATGTTTTTCAACTTACTCTTTTCAAAGAGTTAGCTTTTATGCTTCATTTTCATTTCCATATATATTACAATAATGTTGTCTATGTCCACAATAAACTTTACTGAAATTTTGGGGTAAATTGTATTAAATTTGCACAACAACTAGGGGAGAATTGACATCTTTACTGACTCTTTCAATCCATGAATATGGTATCTCCCTTCATTTATTTTTATCTCCTTCGGTTTACTTAGAACTTACAGATTTAACATAGAAATTCTGTGTGTGTTTTGTTATAGTTACACTAAAGTATTTAATACCTTTTTGAGTGACTGTAAAGGTATTGTAATTCTAATTTTGGTATCTGTGTGTTCATTGCTATTATATAGAAATGCTATATATTGCTAGTATATATATGGCTTATATTGCTATATATAATTGCTAATATATGGATTTGTGAATGTGTGTATTGTATCCCATGGTCTTGATGAACTCAACTAAATTATTTGTAATAAATGGAATTTTTAGTACCATCCTTAGAAAATTTTACATAGACAACCAGGTCGTCTATAAATAAAGATAGTTGTATTTCATTTCCAATCGAAGTGCCTTCGTTTTTTCCTTTACATTTTTATTCATGACTAGAACTTTCAGCACTATGTTGAAGAAAGGTGATAAGAGGAGATATCATTGTCTTGCTCCTGATACTAAAGGAAAGCAGTCAGCCTTTTACTACTAAATGTAATGTTAGCTGTAGGGTGTTTGTAAGTGTTCTTTATCATGTTGAGGAATATCCTATATTCCTTTTCTAAGAATTTTATTATGACTATTGCAATTTTAGAAATGTGTTTTTCCTACATGAATTGATATAATCACATTATTTTTCTGCAACCTCTGCCATCCGGGTTCAAGCTTTTCTCCTGCCTCAGCCTCCGGAGTAGCTGAGATTATAGGCGCCTGCCATCACAACTGGGTAATCGTTATATTTTTAGTACAGACGGGGTTTCACCATGTTGGCCAGGCTGATCTTGAATCCTGACCTCGCCATCCACCCACCTCGGCCTCCCAAAGGGCTGGGATTACAGGCCTGAGCCACCATGCCTGGCATTTTAGGCATCTTTTAATGACCATTTAAACTTCCTTAATAGTTATAAGGATATTCAAATAATTTCATATTGGGTGATTTTTGGCATGTGGTGCTTTTTGAGGAATTGATTTATCTCATCTAAGTTGTCAAATTGTCAAATCTATGATTGTAGTATTGTTTGTAGTATTATTCTTTTGACATTGGCAACATTTGCATATATCTCCTGTTTAATTCCTGATATCAGTAATTTCTGTCTTCTGTCTTCTTTGCTTTGTCAATATGGTCAGGGTTTTGTAACAACCCCGACAAGATTTTCAATAAACCAGCTATTTCATTGACTTCTTGCATTACTTTTCTTTTTTCAATTTTATTGATTTCTGCTACTATTATTTTATGTCTTTCCTTATGCTTTCTTTGGGTTGTTTTGCTCTTCTTTGTTTTAGGTTCTTGAGGTGGAAGCTAAGATTACTGATATGAGAATTTTCCTATTTACTAATGTGTGATTTTAGTTCTATAAATTTTTCTCTCAGAAATGCTTCAGTTGTTTCTCACAAATTTTGATGTAATTTATTTTATTTTCATTAATCTCAATGCATTTTAAAATTTCATATGAGACTTCATTTTTGACCCATGGGTGATTAAATAATTTGTTCACTAGTTTTCAAGTTCTTAGTGATTTTCCATTTCTCGACATTATTGACTTCTAGTTTGATTGCACTGTGGTTGGAGAATGGACTGTACATAATTTCAATTATTTTATATTTTCTGAGATTTGGGTTATGGACCATGATAAGGTCTATCTTGATATGTGTTCCTTTGGCACTTAAAAAGATCATGTATTCTGTGGACATTAGGGGGTGTGTTCTATAAATATTGATGAGATCCTGTTGGTCAATAATATGTTTTTCCATATCCTTACTGATTTTCTAATTGCTCTTATGACTTATTGGGAGATGACATTGAAGTCTACAGTTATAATTGTGGATTTGTCTATCCTTTCAGTTGTATCCATTTTTGTTTCACAAATGTTGGTTCATATACAATTAATATGGCTATGTCTTCTTCATGGATTGATCCTTTGTCATTTTATTGTGTTTTCTGTCTTTGGTAATTTTCTATGCTCCAAAGTCAATTATATTGAGCCATGCCTGTTTACCTATTTTTTGCACATATTTCTTCAGATTATTTGAAACAAAAAAATAGCCCTCTATACATTTTTATTATCTTGGTAAAATATATTTTCCAATAGTTTGTTGCTCTTGAATGTTAATTTTATATTTTTTCTATATACACATATTAATCTATATATACATACACACATATATAATTCTTTCTATATATATTTTTCCTTTCAAATTTCATTTCAGGTTCAGGGATACACGTGTAGGTCTGTTATATGGGTAAACGGCATGTTGCTGGGGGTTTCGGATACAAATTATTTTGTCACTCATGTAGTCAGCATAGTAACAAATAGGTAGTTTTTGATCCTCATCCTCCTGCCTCCCTCATGCAGGGCCTGGTGTCTATTGTTCCTTTCTTCATATCCACATTACTCAATGTTTAATGTCTACTTATAAGCGTGAATTTGTTGTATTTGATTTTCTGTTTCTGCATTGTTTAGGATAATGGCCTGCAGCTGCATCCATGTTGCTGCAAAAGACATGATTTTATTTTTTATGGCTGCATAACACTAAATATTGTATATGAACGATATTTTCTTTTTCCAGTACACCGTTGATGGGCATCTAGATGGATTCTATGTCTTTGCTATTGTAAACAGTGCTGCAATGAACATATGTGTGTATGTGTCTTTATGGTGAAATGGTTTATATTCTTTGGGTATATACCTGGTAATGAGTTTGCTAGGTTGAATGGTAGTTCTGTTTCAAGAAATCTCCAAACTGCCATTTACAGTGGCTGAACTAATTTATATTTCGACCAACAGTGTATGAGCATTCCTTTTTCTTCACAACCTCACCAGCATCTGTTTTATGACTTTTTATTAAAAGCCATTCTGACTGGTGTGAAAAAGTATCTCATTGTGGTTTTGATTCACGTTTCTCTAATGATTAGTGATGTTGATCATTTTTGCATGTTTGTTGACCATGTGTATGTCTTCTTTTTTAGAGTGCCTGTTCATGCACTTTCTTCATTTTTTTTTTAGATTAAGCAGATTGTGGATATTTGACTTAAGTCTAATGCATGGTTTGCAAATATTTTCTCCAATTTTGTAGGTTGTTTACTCTGTTGATAGTTCTTTTGATATTTAGAAGCTCTTAACTAGGTTCCACTTGTCGATTTTTAGTTTTGTTGCAATTGCTTTTAGCATCTTTCTCATGAAATCTCTGCCATCACCTATGTCCAGAATGACGTTTCCTAGGTTTTCTTCTAGAAATTTTATAGTTTTAGGTTTTACATTTAAGTCTTTAATCCATTTTTGAGTTGATTTTTGTATATGGTAAAAGGAAGGGGTCCAATTTCAATCTTCTGCATGTGGCTAGCCAGTTATCCCAACAATGTTTATCAAATAGCAAGTCTTTTCCCCATTGCTTATTAGTGTCTCATCTGTCAAAGATCAGATGGTTGTAGGTGTGTGCCATTACTTCTGGACTCCCTATTCTGTTCCATTGGATTGTGTGTCTATTTTTATACCAGTACCATGCTGTTTTGGTTACGGTAGCCTTGCAGCATAGTTTGAAGTTGAGTAATGTAATCTCTCTACCATTGCTCTTTTTGCTTAGTAATGCTTTGGATATTTGGAATTTTTTTTGGTTCTATATGAATTTTAAAATAGTTCCTTCTAATTCTGTGAAGAATTTCATTGGTACTTTGATAGGAATAACATTGAATCTCTAAATTGCCTTGGACAGTATCAACATTTTAACAATATTTATTCTTCCTATACATGAGCATAAAATGTTTTTCTATTTCTTTGTATTATCTTTGATTTATTTTAGTAGTGTTTTACAAAGCTCATTGTAGGGCTCTTTTGCCACCCTGCTTAGCTGTATTCCTAGGTATTTTATTATTTTCATGGCTATTGTGAATGGAATTGCATTCTTGATTGGCCTCTTAGCTTGCATATTATTGGTGTATAGAAATGCTACTAATCTTTGTACATTAGTTTTGTGTCCTGAAACTGCTGAAGTGGTTTATCAGATCTAGGAGCTTCTAGGCTACTACTGGGTTTTCTAGACATCATCTGAAAACTGAAATAGTTTGATTTATTCTCTTCCTATTTGGATGCCTGTTCTTTCTCTTGCCTGATTTCTCTGGCTAGGATACCCAGAACTACATAGAGCAGAAGTGATGATGGTGGACACCATTGTGTTGTTCTGCTTCTCAAGGGGATTGCTTTCAGCTTTTGCCTGTTCAGCAGATGTTGGCTGTGGGTTTATCATAGATGGCTCTTATTAGTTTGAGGTATGTTCCTTAGATGCCTACTTCGTTGAGGGTTTTTAACATGAAGGAAAGTTGAATTTTATCAAAAACACTGTCTGCATCTATTGAGATGATAGTTTGGTTTTTGTTTTTATTTCCGTTTATGTGATAAATCGCATTTATTGAGTATATTCAACCAACCTTGCATCCCTGGAATAAAATCTGCTTGATTGTGAAGGATTAGCTTTTTGATGTATTACTGGACTCAGTTTGCTAGTATTTTGTTGAGGATTTTTGTATCAATATTCATCATAGGTATTGCACTAAAGTTTTTTTTTTTCATTGTTTCTCTGCCAGATTTTGGTATGAGATTGATGCTGGACTAATAGAATGAGTTAGAAGTCCCTCCTTGATTTGGTGGGATAGTTTCAGTAGGATTGGTAACAGCTCTTCTTTATACTTTTGGTTGAATTTAGTTGTGGATCTGTCTGGTCCAGGGCTTTCTCTGATTGGTAGGTTTATGATTACTGATTCAATTAAGGAGCTTGTCAGTGACCTGTTCATGGTTTCAATTTCTTCCTGGTTCAAACTTGGCAGTCTGTATGTTTCTAGAAGCTTGTCCATTTCTTCTAGGTTTTCTACTTTGTGTGCATAGAGGTGTTCATAATAGTCTCTAAGGGTTTTTTTTGTTTTTTTTTTTTTTTTTTTCCTGTGGGGTCATTGGTAATGTCCTCTTTATCATTTCTGATTGTGTTTATTTGGATCTTCTCTTTTTCTTTATTAGTCTTGTTAGTAGTCTATCAATCTTATTTATACTTTCAAATAACCAACTTTTGGGTTCATTGATCTTTTGTATTTTTTTCATCTTCATTTTATTCACTTCAGCTCTGATTTTGTTTATTTCTTTTCTTCTACTACCTTTGGGGTTGCTTATCTCTTGTTTTTGTAGTTCCTCTAGGTGTGATGTTACATTGTTAGTTTGTGATATTTCTAACTTTTCAATATTGACATCTAGTACTATACAGTTTCCTCTTTAACAGTGCTTTAGCTGTGTCCCAGAGATTCTGGTATGCTTTATCTTTGTTTTCTTTAGTTTCAAAGAATTCCTTGATTTCTGCCTTAATTTCATTCTTTATACAAAAGTCATCCAGAAACAGGTTGTTTAATTCCCATGTAATTGTATGGTTTTGTGGGACCTTGTTGGTATTACTTTCCATTTTTATTGTTCTGTGTTCCAAGATTCTGTGGTTGGTATGATTTGGATTTTTTAAAATATGTTGAGAATTGATTTATGGTCAAGCATGTGGTCAATTTCAGAGTATGAGTCATGTACAGATGAGAAGAATGTATATTCTATTGTTGCTGGGAGGAGTGCTCTATAGATATTAGGGTCAAGTGTCAAGTTTAGATCTTGAATGTCTTTGTGAGTTTTCTGCCTGTGGTAATCTGTCTAACACTGTCAATGGGGCGTTAATGGATTCTACTATTACTGTGCGGTTATCTAAGTCTCTTTGTAGGTTTCTAAGAACTTGCTGTATGAATCTGGGTGCTCCAGTGTTTGGTGTTTATTTCGGATAGTTAAGTCCTGTTTTTAAATTAAACCATTTAACATTATGTAATGCCAATTTCTTTTTGTCCTTTCTGAACATGGTTTGTTTGAAGTCTGTTTTGTCTGAAATAAGAATAGAAACCCCTGCTCTTTTTTGTTTTCTATTTGATTGATAGATATTTCTCCATTCTTTTTGAGTCTATGGGTGTCATTGCTTGTTAGATGATGGGTCTCTTGAGGACAGTATACAGTGGGGCTTCCTTCTTTATCTAGCTTCCCAAGCTGTGCCTTTTATTTGGGGTATTTAGCTCATTTGCTTTCAAGGTTAATATTGATATGTGCCTATTTGAGCCTGTCATTGTTTTGTTAGCTGGTTATGTAGACTGGATTGTGTAGTTGCTTTATAGTGTCAATGGTCTTTGTGTTTAAGTGTGTTTTGTGGTGGCCAATGATGGTCTTTCATTTCCAAGTTTAGCACTCATTTCAGGACCTCTGATAAGGTCTGGTAGTAATGAATTCAATCAGTATTTGCTTGTCTGAAAAGGATTTTATTTCTCTTTTGAATATTAAGTTTAATTTATCTAGATATGAAATTCTTGGTTGGAATATCTTTTCTTTAATGATGCTGAATATATGTCCTCTATCTCTCTGGCTCGTAGGGTTTCTGCTTAAAGACCTGCTGTTAGCCCTATGAGGCTCCCTTTGTAAGTGCCCTGCCCCTTCTCTCAGACTGCCTTTAATATATTTTTTCTTTTCCATTGACCTTAGAGAAACTTATGATGACTGTATGTCTTGAGGATGGTTGTTGTATAGTATCCTCTATGGGTTTTCTGAATTTCCTTAATTTGAATGTCAACCTCTCTAGTGAGGCTGGGAAAATTTTGGTGGACAATATCCTCAAATATGTTTTCCAAGTCACTTACTCACTCTCCCTATCTTTCAGGGATGCCAGTAAACTTTAGGTTTGGTTTCTTTATGTAATCTCATATTTCTCAGAGGTTTAATTTTAATACTTCTTTCATTAGTTTTGTCTGACTGAGTTGACTATAAGAACCAGTCTTCAAGCTCAGAGATTCTTTCCCCATCGGAGTCTATTCTGCTGTTAATACTTCCAATTGTATTATAAAATTTGTATACTGAGTTTTCCAGCTCTTTCTGATCAGCTTGGTTCTTTCTTATAATGGTTATTTTGTCTTTCAGCTTTTGAATCATTTCATTGGATTTCTTAGATTCCTTGGATTAGGTTTCAACTTTCTCCTGAATCTCAATGATCTTTGTTCCTATCTATATTCTGAATTATATGTCTGTCATTTCAGCCATTTTAGTCTTGAGAGGAACCAGTGCTGTTCAATATTTGGAGGTAAGAAGATAGTCTGAATATCAGTGTTACCAGAATTCTTGCTCTGATTCTTTCTCATCTATTTGGGCTTATATTCCTTTAATCATTGAAGTTGCTTTCTTTTGAATGAGACTTTTTACTTTTGTATTCTTTGATGCCTTGAGTGTTTCACTATGTTATAAGTTAGGTTTAGTCGACTGGTTTTGTTTCTGGATAACTTCAGGGAACCAAGATTAAGCTCAGCACTCCTAAGCTGCTTGCTCTAGCCCAGGAGGGATGGGGCCAGGACTATGGATTGGTTTTCTGATTCCTCAAGGTTAAGCACCTGCTGCACTGGAGGGGCCAAGGTGTTTTTGGTTTTCTGGCAACACAGCACTCTAATCTGGGGTGCCAGCAAAAGCGCCTTGTCAGGGTGGTGACAGCAGGGTCCTTCCTCACATGTGCATGTCAGCCATGGCAAGGTCTTTGGTTTCACACGTGTGTGTGCTGGTGTGGGTGGGATAGTGGTGGTGAGTTATGTGTGCACTGGTGGCAGCAGAGTAATGAGGTCTGCCTGCCTGCATTCCAGCAAAGTGGTGGGGGAAAGCTGCAAGCATGTGTGCACTGGCAAGGGCTCACCTGCAAAACCTGCCTGAGAGATAGGGTCTTCCAGCAAAGGACCTATGGCAGTAACTGCTGGGAATCATCACGGTTGGGTATCTGAGGCTGTGCTGCAAGTGGATGCAGCCAGGAAGGGACTCTGGGAGATGCCAGTAGACACAGAGATGCTCAAATCAGACTGGCCTTATCCCATGCACAAGATAACGCAGCTCTGCCCAGGTCCAACAGTCAACAAAGGTCAAAGCCATCCAGAGAGGTGTGTGAGCCTTAAGGAATGGGTGAAACTGGCCATGCTCCAATGTAGCTGTTCCCATGCCAAACCCTCTGGGCCCCACACAAGTTGGAGTCCTGTCCCTACAAATTCACCTAGCAGCTCTCACTGAGAGCTCAAATGTCTGTGGGGGTTATGGAGTCTTCTGCAGTTGGGATTTCGGAGGTCTATGGTGAGAGTGACCCACTTCACGCCTATTTAACCCACCCCTTATCCGGAAGCCACTTGAGGACAGGAACAAGTCCTAGTGCTAGGCAACTTCATACAGGATTTCCAACTTGCTCCCCTTTCAGTCCGAGGTCTGTGTCCTCCCTCTGTCCATTCTCAATGCCTTCCTTCCGACGATCTGCTGAGAGTCTGGTCTTCTTGCTGGACTAGTCTCTCACTGGAAGAGGTCCTAGCTGCACCTAGTCAGCCATCTTCTCTGTTTACTTTTGATTAATGCTTGTATGATATAAACTTTTTTATTCTTGTAGTTTTAAACGGCCTATACGGTTAAGTTTGAAGTGAGCTTCTTGTAGACAGAGTATAGTTGGGTCATGAATATTATTTCATTCTTCTAATATCTCTCTTTTAACTGGTATTCTTAGGTCACGTATGTTTATTATAATATTGATATGCTAGGGCTTAAGTCCACCATTTTATTTTTTTCAACATTTTATTAACATTTGTTCTATTATTCCTCTGTAATTTTTCCTGCCTTCTGTGGGTTACTTGAACATTTTTTAGTTTTCCCTTTTTATTTAGCTATAATGTTTTTGAGTATATATTTTTGAATAGCTTTATGATTGATATAGTCTAAGCATTACATTATATATAAATAATTGATTTTACTAAAGATTTATCAATTTTACTTGTTAGAGTGCAGTGATTTCATGAAAAGGTTTTAATTTTTCCAATAACTAATAAGATTATCTTTTAATATATTTTTTGACAATTTGGATATCCACTTAGGACATGTTTATTCAAGTTTTCTGTTAAGAATTTTTAACATGAGTATGTGTGGAGAGTCTTTGAAAACATTTTCAGTACATATTAAAATGATCTTAGCCTTATTTTTCTTCTGTATTCTGTTATGGAGTGAATTATATTGATTGGTTTTCCATGTTAAATTATTACATTTCTTCATAAAACATTTATTTATAATCTATTTCCTTTAATATATTTAAATTTTATTAGCTGACCTTTACAATATAGTTTCTGTTATTGTCTTTCATTGTAATATCCTCTTTAATTGTCTAAATGTCATCAGGTTTGAGTACTAAGAATATTCTGGGAAAATTTGCCCTTTTATTCTATTCCATGAAAGTGTTTAAGTTTAGGACTATTATTCCTTGATGTTTGGAAGAAACCAATAAGAATCCATCTAGGTTTGAACTTTTCTGAGAGACCATTTTTATTTACAGCTTCTTTAATAAAGAGCTTTTTTGATTTAGTACTTTTTTGTGTGTGCCATCTCTCCCTAATGCTTTTAGTGAAATTTCCAAGCATAAAGAAATTGAAAGCCTTCTTCACTGAACACTTGTATAACCTCCTCCTAGACTAAACTTCAACTATTTTCTCTATTTGCCTTCTCACACATAATCCATCTATCCTACTGTACATCCATCAAACCATCTTATTTTTTATGTATTTCATAGTAAGTTGCCCACTTCCATATGCTTTACCCTTAAAATTTTCAGTGCTCACATTATTTCAGTTTAATATTCATTTATGATTTTTAAGTACAATTCACATAGATTGAAATGCACAAGTCTTACGTATACTTGCCATGACACCTATAACAAATCCCCCTCAGGATATATCATTATGATCATCCTAGAAAGTTGTCTCATGCCAGTCAATCATTACGCCCAAGAGGCAACAGTGCTCTGTTTCTTTTTGCCTCTCTACATTATTAAGTTTTGTCTTTTCTAGCAACTCATATAAATGCAGGCATATAGACTGTGTTCTTTCGTGTTAAACTTTTTTTCCTTCACTGACTTTATACATATATATAATATCCAGCATTATTTATATCACCAAGCAGTTTTCCATTCTGTGAATATGTCACAGTTTGTTATATATTCTTCTGTTGGAAAAAAAAAAAAAAAACTAGGTTGTTTTCCAATTTGGTGCTATTATAAATAAACTTGATTTGAATGATTTTGTCCCGAAGTCCACCTTACCTAATATTATTAAGTTGCTGCAGCTATTTTATGCGTAAGGTTTGTTCACATGTAAAGATAATTCCAGAGTCTGCCTGCCTTTGGTTGCTCTCCAGTGTACTTATGTAGTTGATTTTTATATTTTGTCCAAACTGTATAATTTTTGTCTGCAAGAGAATTGGTCCAATAGGAGCTTCTTGGGCATTACTAGAAGCAATAGAATCATGTGTTTGAGTGTTGCTAAATTGTAAATTTCATCTAGAGTTGCAAATTGATTGGGACAAAATGGCTTATAATATCCTCTTATGTTTGTAAGTGTATAGTATCTGTGGCAATAAATCCTTTTCAGTTCTAATACTGATGACCATGCCTTTCTACCTATTCATACATTTATCAGCTTTGCCAGTGGATTATTACTTTGGTTAGTCTTTCCAAAGAGTCAACTTTTTGCTTTTTCTTATCTTTCTATATAGTATATATTTTTAACTTTTTTTTTTTTTTTTTTTTGTTTCTGCTCTTTTCTTTCTCACATTCATCCTTTTCCTTTCTTTTTAACTTCTTTTTCAAATATAGGAATCCTTGGCTGGTGGTCATTTTTCTAATGTATGTGTTTATGGATGTAAATTTCCTAATTGCTGTAAATATTTCACATGAATTAAAAAGATGCAATAAAATAGTTCCATTTTCCTCAATTAATTTGTTAATATTATTTCTTTTTCACTAGTTTTATCAGTTATTGTAGAAGTTACTGAAATAGAGGAGGTTTAGCTTTTGTCTGGCAATTATGAATGTAGTTTTTTCCCTTTTATACTGCCAATGTTTGATTTTAAAATTATAGTTTGCATAATCATTTTCTATAGTTTTATTTTCAGCTTTTCTGACTGCTTATATTTTGTACGTCCCTTTCAAGGAGCATATAATTATTATTTACCATTTTGTTTTTACTCCAGTCTGAAAACGTTTTTTAAATCAGAATGTTTAGTCCTTTTATATTTACTACAATAATTTATATATTTGGGTTTTGATCGATTTATTTTCCATTTTATCTCAAGTGATCCATGTTCCTTTTCCTCACTTATGTGCTTTCCTTGGACTAAATGAATGCTTTCAAAATTTACTTTACCTTTTAAAAGTGTATTACTCATTTTTTTCTATTTTTAGTGGTTATTATGGAGATTAAAATTTTAATGGTTAAGGTCAAACATTAATACATATTTTAATATTTCTTCAAGTTTATAAAATTTAGAACTATTTAATTGCACTTAGCTCTTCAAACTATTTTTTGTGTTACAATTTTGTGCCTTTTATTTCTACAGATGTTTTAAATTCTATGAAGTATATTATTCTTTGTATTTATCTTACTGAAGGATTAAAATATACCTTGATTATATTGCTTGATATCTTTCAGCAGTCGAAAAAAATCTTGGCCATAATCACTTAAAATAGTTGCGCTACTGAGTTTGAATCCCTAAAGTTTGTCCAAATCTTTGAGTACAAATGACAAATAGGATTTTTGGTAATTAGTAAGGCAAAGGGTAGAGAGGTTTAAATCCTTTCACTTAAAGAGGTCAGGTTTTATTCTGTTTGTCCAAGGCATGGCCTTAAATAAGAGCAAAAGAGGTTGTGAGATTATATAAGGGTCAGCCAGTGTAGAAAAGAATCAAGTGTCTAAAACTATCAGTGTAACCAAGGCATCTTCTAAGTTGTGTTATGGTACTATGCTAGTAAAAGTCATAAATAGCATTCAGCCTTCAAGGGATGCACTTTCTATTTTCTATAACATCATAGCTTAGATCAAAGGTTAGCAAATGTTTTCTCTAAAGTTCTAGACAGTAAATATTAGTGGTTTCTCAGGCCATCTAGTTTCTGTCATGACTATTCAATTCTGCCATTGCAGTAACAGAGTAGTCATGGAAAATACATAACTGAATAGTCATAGCTATGTTCAAATAAAACTTTATTTGTAAAAACAGACAACAGACCAATTTTGTCCCTTGGATCATATAATAAGAAGTCCTTTCTGGAGGTATACAGATATGATGGATCACAATCCTATAGTAGCCTCCTTTTAAATTTAATATTTGGCCAGTTTTTGTAAGGGCATAGCTAGACCAATTGAGATCTTTAAGAAATTCTCTTTTATATTTCCCACATCAGAATTACCTTTGGCCTGAGGCTATTGGGAGCATATGCAAGGTCTGAGAGATTGCAGGAGATGAATCAGATTATTAATCTGTACAATCATTAAGTTATAGGCCAGGAATTTGTCTCCTTTTGGGAGTTCCAGAAAGAAGCTGCCGCATTCACACTTTATAGTGGCATCTTGCTTACACAATTGTTTTTGCCCCAACAGATTCCCAGGTGAGAGAGCTCAGAGAGGGCCTCAGCAGATAGAAGGTAGCTGAGGCAAAAGCAGAATCTGAGGAGTTCACACTCCTACTCTGAGGGAGGGGTGATGGAATAGTAGTAGAGCTGAAGACAGAGGGTCAAATAAAGAGAGCATCCTGTTTTCACAATTGCATGGATATTTCTTGCTTATATTACGAGCAGTTATGACAGAGGAATATCATTCTGTCATACATAGTTTTCATTTGTCATTTTGCATTCTATATTTTTTGCTAAAACAGAAAACTTCCTCTGGTCTTACTTTTCTTTAAAATATTGACAAATGATAAGAAAGGGCAGTTGTAAGGTCTTCTGCCTTATTGCAAATATTCTCCTAAGATAGTGATATGGTCTAGAAAGTCTAGGATGGATTTATTGTTTCCTCTTTCAGGACTTGAATTTTTACACTCTACTTTGTAGTTTGGGACAGTTTTGTATTTACAGAAAAAGTGAGTATTCAATACAGAGAATTCTCATGTACTCTGTACCCAGATCCCTTAATATTAGCATTGGACATTAGTATGGTACATTTGCAACAGCTAATGAAGAAATATTGATATATTTTAATTAGTCTGAACTAAGAAAAGTTCATACTTTATTCACATTTTCTTAATTTTTACTTAATATGTTTTTCTGTGCCAGAATTCCAAATAGGGTACCATATTACCTTTAGGTATCATGTCTCCTTAGTCTCTCCTTGGCAGTAACAATTTCTTGGACTTTTCTTTTGATGACCTTGATAGATTTGATGATTACTAGTCAAACATTTTGTACCATGCTCCTATATTCAAAGTTTATTATTCTTTTCACATGATTAGACGGGGGCTAATGCATTTTATTTTACATCTTTTTTTTTTTTTTACTTTAAGTTCTAGGGTACACATGCACAACGTGCAGGTTTGTTACATATGTATACATGGGCCATGTTGGTGTGCTGCACCCATTAACTTGTCATTTATATTAGGTGTATTTCTAATGCTATCCCTGTCCCCTCCCCCTACCCCACGACAGGCCTCGGTGTGTGATGTGCCCCTTCCTGTATCCAAGTGTTCTCATTGTTCAATTCCCACCTATGAGTGAGAACATGTAGTATTTGGTTTTTTATCCTTGCAATAGTTTACTGAGAATGATGGTTTTCAGCTTCATCCAGGTCCCTACAAAGGATATGAACTCATCCTTTTTATGGCTGCGTAGTATTCCATGGTGTATATGTGCCACATTTTCTTAATCCAGTCTATCACTGATTGACATTTGGGTTGGTTCCAAGTCTTTACTATTGTGAATAGTGCGCAATAAACTTACACGTGCATGTGTCTTTATACCAGCATGATTTATAATCCTTTGAGTATATACCCAGTAATGGGATGGCTGGGTCAAATGGTATTTCTAGTTCTAGATTCTGGAGGAATCGCCACACTGTCCTCCACAATGGTTGAACTAGTCCCACCAACAGTGTAAAAGTGCTCCTATTTCTCCACATCCTCTCCAGCACCTGTTGTTTCCTGACTTTTTAACGATTGCCATTCTAACTGGTGTGAGATGGTAGCTCATTGTGGTTTTGATTTGTATTTCTCTGAAGGGCAGTGATGATGAGCATTTTTTCACATGTCTGTTGGCTGTATGAATGTCTTCTTTTGAGAAATGTCTGTTTATATACTTTACCCACTTTTTGATGGGGTTGTTTGTTTTTTTCTTGTAAATTTGATTGAGTTCTTTGTAGGTTCTGGATATTAGCCCTTTGTCAGATGAGTAGATTGCAAAAGTTTTCTCCCATTCTGTAGGTTGCCTGTTCACTCTGATGGTAGTTTCTTTTGCTGTGCAAAAGCTCTTTAATTAGATCCCATTTGTCAATTCTGGCTTTTGTTGCCATTGCTTTTGGTGTTTTAGACATGAAGTCCTTGCCCATGCCTATGTCCTGAATGGTATCATCTAGGTTTTCTTCTAGGGTTTTTATCGTTTTAGGTCTAACATTTAAGTCTTTAATCCATCTTGTATTAACTTTTGTATAAGGTGTAAGGAAGGAATCCAGTTTCAGCTTTCTACATATGGCTAGCCAGTTTTCCCAGCACCATTTATTAAATAGGGAATCCTTTCCCCATTTCTTGTTTTTCTCAGGTTTGTCAAAGATCAGATGGTTATAGATGTGTGGTATTATTTCTGAGGACTCTGTTCTGTTCCATTGGTCTATATCCCTGTTTTGGTACCAGCACCATGCTGTTTTGGTTACTGTAGCCTTGTAGTATAGTTTGAAGTCAGGTAGCGTGATGCCTCCAGCTTTGTTCTTTTGACTTAGGATTGACTTGGAAATGCGGGCTCCTTTTTGGTTCCATATGAACTTTAAAGCAGTTTTTTCCAATTCTGTGAAAAAAGTCATTGGTAGCTTGATGGGGATGGCATTGAATCTATAAATAACCTTGGGTAGTATGGCCATTTTCACAATATTGATTCTTCCTATCCATGAGCATGGAATGTTCTTCCATTTGTTTGTGTCCTCTTTTATTTCATTGAGCAGTGGTTTGTAGTTCTCCTTGAAGAGGTCCTTCACATCTCTTGTAAGTTGGATTCCTAGATATTTTATTCTCTTTGAAACAATTGTGAATGGGAGTTCATTCATGATTTGGCTCTCTATTTGTCTGTTATTGGTGTATAAGAATGCTTGTGATTTTTGCACATTGATTTTGTATCCTGAGACTTTGCTGAAGTTGCTTATCAGCTTAAGGAGATTTTGGGCTGAGATGATGGGGTTTTCTAGATATACAATCATGTTATCTTCAAACAGGGACAATTTGACTTCCTGTTTTCCTAATTGAATATGCTCTGTTTTTCTCTTCTGCCTTATTGCCCTGGCCAGAACTTCCAACACTATGTTGAATAGGAGTGGTGAGAGAGGGCATCCGTGTCTTGTGCCAGTTTTCAAAGGGAATGCTTCCAGGTTTTGCCCATTCAGCATGAGATTGGCTGTGGCTTTGTCATAAATAGCTCTTATTATTTTGAGATACGTTCCATCAATACCGAATTTATTGAGAGTGTTTAGCATGAAGGGCTTTTGAATTGTGCCAAAGGCCTTTTCTGCATCTATTTAGATAATCATGTCGTTTTTGTCTTTGGTTCTGTTTATATGCTGGATTATGTTTATTGATTTGCATATGTTGAACCAGCTTGCATCTCAGGGATGAAGCCCACTTGATCATGGTGGATAAGCTTTTTGATGTGCTGCTGGATTCGGTTTGCCAGTATTTTATTGAGGATTTTTGCATCGATGTTCATCAGGGATATTGGTCTAAAATTCTCTTTTTTTGTTGTGTCTCTGCCAGGCTTCGGTATCAGGATGAGGCTGGCCTCATCAAATGAGTTAGGGAGGATTCCCTCTTTTTCTATTGATTGGAATAGTTTCAGAAGGAACGGTACCAGCTCCTCCTTGTACTTCTGGTAGTATTCGGCTGTGAATCCGTGTGGTCCTGGACTTTATTTGGTTGGTAAGTTATTAATTATTGCTGCAATTTCAGAGCCTGTTATTGGTCTATTCAGAGATTAAACTTCTTCCTGGTTTTGTCTTGGGATGGTGTACTTGTCCAGGAATTTATCCAGTTCTTCTAGATTTTCTAGTTGATTTGCGTAGAGGTATTTATAGTATTCTCTGATGGTAGTTTGTATTTCTGTGGGATTCGTGGTAATATCCCCTTTATCATTTTTTATTGCATCTACTTGATTCTTCTCTCTTTTCTTCTTTATTATTATTGCTCTCTATCGATTTTGTTGATCATTTCAAAAAACCAGCTCCTGGATTCATTGATTTTTTGAAGGGTTTTTTGTGTCTCTATATCCTTCATTTCTGCTCTGATCTTAGTTATTTCTTGCCTTCTGCTAGCTTTTGAATGTGTTTGCTCTTGCTTCTCTAGTTCTTTTAGTTGTGATGTTAGGGTGTCAATTTTAGATCTTTCCTGCTTTCTCTTATGGGCATTTAGTGCTATAAATTTCCCTCTACACACTGCTTTAAATGTGTCTCAGAGATTCTGGCATGTTGTGTCTTTGTTCTCATTGGTTTCAAAGAACATCTTTATTTCTGCCTTCATTTCGTTTTGTACCCAGTAGCCATTCAGGAGCAGGTTGTTCAGTTTCCATGTAGTTGAGCGGTTTTGAGTGAGTTTCCTAATCCTGAGTTGTAGTTTGATTGCACTGTTGTCTAAGAGACAGTTTGTTATCATTTCTATTCTTTTACCTTTGCTGAGGAGTGCTTTATTTCCAACTATGTGGTCAATTTTGGAATAAGTGCAATGTGGTGCTGAGAAGAATGTATATTCTGTTGATTTGGGGTGGACAGTTCTGTAGATGTCTATTAGGTCTGCTTGGTGCAGAGTTGAGTTCAATTCCTGTATATCCTTGTTAACTTTCTGTCTTTTGATCTGTCTAATGTCAACAGTGGGGTGTTAAAGTCTCCTATTATTATTGTATGGGAGTCTAAGTCTCTTTGTAGCTCTCTAAGGACTTGTTTTATGAATCTGGGTGCTCCTGTATTGGGTGCATATACATTTAGGGTAGTAAGCTCTTCTTGTTGAATTGATCCCTTTACCATTATGTAATGGCCTCCTTTGTCTCTTTTGATCTTTGTTGGTTTAAAGTCTGTTTTATCAGAGACTAGGATTGCAACCCCTGCCATTTTTTTGTTTTCCATTTGCTTGGTAGATCTTCCTCCATCCCTTTATTTTGAGCCTATAGGTGTCTCTGCATGTGAGATAGGTCTCCTGAATACAGCACACTGATGGGTCTTGTCTCTTTATCCAATTTGCCAATCTGTGTCTTTTAATTGGACAATTTAGCCCATTTACATTTAAGGTTAATATTGTTATGTGTGAATTTGATCCTATCATTATGCTGTTATCTGGTTATTTTGCTCATTAGTTGATGCAGTTTCTTCCTAGCATCGATGGCCTTTACATTTTGGCATGTTTTTGCAGTGGCTGGTACCGGTTGTTCCTTTCCATGTTTAGTGCTTCCTTCAGGAGCTCTTGTAGGGCAGGCCTGGTGATGACAAAATCTATCAGCATTTGCTTGTCTGCAAAGGATTTTATTTCTCCTTCACTTATGAAGCTTAGTTTGGCTGGATATGAAATTCTGGGTTGAAAATTATTTTCTTTAAGAATGTTGAATATTGGCCCCCACTGTCTTCTGGCTTGTAGAGTTTCTGCCGAGAGATCTGCTGTTAGTCTGATGGGCTTCCCTTTGTGGGTAACCTGACCTTTCTCTCTGGCTGCCCTTAACATTTTTTCCTTAATTTCAACTTTGGGGAATCTGACAATCGTGTGTCTTGGAGTTGCTCTTCTCGAGGTGTATCTTTGTGGAGTTCTCCGTATTTCCTGAATTTGAATGTTGGCTTGCCTTGCTAGGTTGGGAAAAGTCTCCTGGATAATCTCCTGCAGAGTGTTTTCCAACTTGGTTCCATTCTCGCCATCATGTTCAGGCACACCAATCAGACATAGATTTGGTCTTTTCACATAGTCCCATATTTCTTGGAGGCTTTGTTCATTTCTTTTTACTATTTTTTTATCTAAACTTCTCTTCTCGCTTCATTTCATTCACTTGATCTTCAATCACTGATACCCTTTTTTCCAGTTGATCGAATTGGCTACTGAAGCTTGCATTCGTCACATAGCTCTCGTGCCATGGCATTCAGCTCCATCAGGTCATTTAAGGACTTCTCTACACTGTTTATTCTAGTTAGTCATTCGTCTAATCTTTTTTCAAGGTTTTTAGCTTCTTTGAGATGGATTTGAAGTTCTTCCTTTAGCTCAGAGAAGTTTGATCGTCTGAAGTCTTATTCCTGAACGGTTTTAGAATTCAGGGAGAAATACCACAGGAAAAGTGTGATTTCCATCACATCTTTTTAAAGGTACATGCTATCAACATAGTTTATCACTGTTGATGTTTCCCTTAATCACCTGGCTGAGGTCATTTGCCATATTTCTCCACCATAAAGTTACTCTTTCCTTCTCCCTTTCCACACTGTACTTTTTGGACCCTACGCCCAGTTCATATTTAAGGAATGGGGCATTATATTCCTCCTCTTGATGGCCAGCTACCTAAATAAATTATTTGGAGGCCTCAGAAGATTTAGCTCTTATCTCAAATTAATTTACTTATTCAATCCTTTATTTGTATAATGTCGAGAGACCCATGCTATTTATTCTATACTTTGGATTATAATGGTTACAAAGTAATACTGTTTTTATTTTCTTGCTCAAATTATTCCAGCACTGGTCATCAAGAACTTTTTGTCCCCAGTCCTCATCAAACTCTGTGTGTGTGTGTGTGTGTGTGTGTGTGTGTGTGTTTATATCTTCCTTTTTTTTCTGGCAACACAAGCTGCTTCAGGATCATCTTTTATATCTTCTGCTTTGGTCCTAGAATAAGCTATTTCATCAAGGAGTTCTGGTTCTTTGGATTGGAGAATGGTCCAGACACCCAGATCTGGGAGCTAGGACTTGGATTTTTTACTAATCAATATTGATGGGAACAACCTTGGGGAAAACTCTTGGCTAAATTGCTTTACTCTATCTAAATTTCTGCAGAATAACCACCAGTGTTAATTGTTCTTGTTAAAATACTGCCAGAGTTTCAAATATTTAGTTATAGTCACATGTTAACATTTGTATATTTAAGAAACTGGATAATAAATCAAAGGCTCATTGAATTATTGACAAATTCATACACAAATGATAACCAACAATAGGCAAATAATAGACAAGGATCTTGGCACTATATCCTATCTCATTCCTGAGTGCCCTAAGTAATCAAATTCCTAAGTTCTTGGCTATGCCAAGAACCAAAGGAAAAAAAAAAAAAAGAGACAGAGGAAAAAAGAGAATACAAGCTTAGGCAGTACTTGAAGCAAAGAATTGCAGTGCTCATCACATTATAAATTATTCAACTGTCCAGGTCAGGACGCTAAGGAGGGTGACATCTGTAAGTCCTGTTAGGCTATCCAGGAAAGGGTCTGGGGTGAATGTGAGCTGAGTTCCAGCACCAAAAACTATAGGGCAAAACCAACCTGAACACCCTTAAGGACAGCCTTTAATCAAAAAGTGTTGCAATGGTTCAGCTTTGAAAAAGTGCTTTACCTTAAAGGAGAAGAGCAGACTTTTTGTACAGTTTTTGCAGAAGGAGTCAGGATAAAGTTAAGCTAGTTTGGGGTATTTTTAGTTACAAACCTGTCTTGGGGGAGGGAGAAAATATCTTGCAGTTTAGAAGGTGATGGCTTAGAACATTTGATTTAGCAAAAATGGTAGAATGAAAAAGTTAGATGCTAAGTTCCCATCAAGAGTAGGGGAACAGTTTTGGGGACTGAGAACATGAGAAAGCCATAGTGGAAAATTTGCAATCATTTAGGGTTTCTCACACGACTATATTAATCATAAGTGTTCTTCAACTTTAGAATAAATGCTAGTATGTTACCCTCCCACACATTACTTTTCATTAAATTAAATGTTTTATGTAAAGTTTCCTATGGCTCTCTATCACTCCCAGGGCAGAAACCCAAGTCTCTAATCCCTTATTTTACAGATCCTTAGCCCCGGCCCTGCCAGCAGCCTCATTCCTCCCCAGGCTGGTTTTTCTGCTCCATGCATGTACCTGCAGTGTGCCCTCAACCTACCAGCCCAAAAGCATCTCCTTTTGCAAGGCCAGGCTCAGAATCCGTCCAGTCTCAGGCCCATCTTTGCAGACTTCCATCCCTTACCACACTCAGCTAGCTGTCCTTATGGTTCCCTCCCCCACCTATCCCACCCAAGAGACTACTGAGTCCCACAGAATGAAGGCCCCTGTGGCTAAACTGGTCATCTGAGATAATTTTGTATTTTTATACCGCATATTATCCATATTAGGTCCTGAATAATTATTTTGAGAGAAACTCAGGATTTAAAATGGAAATACTTATGATTTATTACCAAGGAACCACATGCGCATCAACATTTTATGGAATATAGAATCAAGTAAAATCTTCCATTCTCTCTCCATCCCTACCCCTATTTCTACCCTCATATCATTCCTTAGGAGTAGCTATCATTAGCGTATTTTGTGTACCTATTAAGCACAGTATATAGAAACATATTATAAATCTGATAATAATATTATCTAACAATTATTGAGTAGGCTTAGACAATGAGATAAGCATTTTCCATATCCAGTCATTCTTATTTTTTATAAAAATCCTTTGAGGTCATGTTATCACCATTCCCATTATAACATATAAGGAAATAATCTGAGCCCCAAAAGAGTAAGGCACATCATCAATGTACGACGTTAAATAACGGAGTTTACTTTCAAACCAGGGATTCTGACTCCTGAGCTAATATTCTTAACAATATGCTACTATCCATTCCAATTTTTAAATTTTTCCACAACTTACTCTCATTGCTAAGCAATATACTTTGCATCTCTATGTTGGAATATATTGATATACCTAACATTTTGAACAGTTGCACAGAACTCAGTTTTACACTGTGACTATATCACACTCAGGATATAGTGTGATTTATAAAACCATTTTTTTATGGATATGCATAAATGTTAATTTTTTTGTAAAAACTTTGTATAGTTCTTTACTTTTGTGCTGTCATAAGTTTAGGATAAACCTATAGAATTACTGAGTCAAAGAGTTTCAGCATGTGTACGATTCTATCAATTCATACACAGTTGTTCTGGAGAAGTCATGGGTTTCTTTTTAAACCATTGCCAATAAGAGTCATTATCAAACTTTAATCATTGTTAATCTGATAACTAAGAAATCTTATCATTTTGTGTTTATTTCATTATAGTTTTGATCGTAGTTTTGTTTATTGGTCATTCATATTCCTTGCCTATTAACTGTTTCTTCAGGGTGATTGCCCATCTTTCTATTAGATTCTTAATCTTTTTCTCACTGTTGTTAAGGGTTGTCTGTGGCTCTCTCATGTTTTCAGCCCACAAAATAGTTCCTTTCACCCTTTTTGAGGCATTAGTATCCAAGTCTTTCATTCCATCATTTGTGCTAAATGTGTTAACATTTATCTGTCAGAGGTATAGCTTTATTGTCAATTAATGTTAATATTTTGAATTTTCTCACTTAGAAATTACATATTTCATAGAATTGTCTTAATTTTTCATACAATTAAATTTATAGTACATTTTTGGTTTTGCTTCTTTGATTTTTTATATGTTTAGAACTTACACAATTCATGAGCATAAGCAGAATCCACACATTTTGTCTCATATTCTTTCAGTTTGTTTCATTTTATTTGTATATGTTTATTCATTTGTAACTTACTCTCTTGTGATGTATTTTTCTAGACAATTGATCCCAACAACTTATTGAGTAGTTCTTTTCTTCACTGATTTGAAAGGCTCCTGCATAATATATTAAATGTTTATGATGAAAATTAAAAATAGTAACAAACATGGTACAATTGTTATGGCATCTGGGTTTTAAAAATTGAAGGAATATGTAACTTTCAGAAAAGTGGAGCTCCATATGAAAATTTTGCTAGAGGGCAAAGAAGTTAGAACTGCAAATAGTGAAAACCATGCCATGTAGAAAGGATTAGAAACACATGAGGATAAAACATAAGCATAACTCTCAATTTTCATTTTTAAAAGTTACAAGTTCTACATGTTTTTGTGTATGCAGGCAAATATCATTTTTCTTTCCCATATAATTTTGGATCCCTAGATGTAAAATAAACTTGGAGAGTTTCTTGGTGTGTTGCACGGTCTTCCCATGGCTCATTTTAAAAATATTTATCAAGCAAAGCTACATAGTCATAGAGTAGAGCCGTGGACTATGTTGCTATTAGACATGGATATCAAAGCTGAAATATCAAATTACTTGTGATTTTCTGATTTCTATTTTGTAATCTTATCAAGAGTTTTTCTCTTGGAGTTTATAAAAATAGTATAATACACTTCATTCAAATCTAATTTGGGAGGAAAAACCTAGAGAATTTGTCAGCCTCTCTAACTTTCCACAGAGGGAGTTGGAGGATTAGTCAGAAAAGTATGTTTCACTCAAGGCTGCATGGCCCTTATCTCAGTGAACTGTACACTACACATGGAATTGTTGCTTTTCTAAATGGATGATAAACTCCAGCCTCAAAAGTTTATATGATTTTCTTATGCCTCTGCAGGAGCTTAGCCATAATTCCTGAGTTCATATCACGCATACAACCATTGGTCTCTGAGTTTACAGGCACACATGGTGCTCTTATTTATTTATTTTTAGATGTAGTGCTCCTTTGAGTATGAATGTGTATAAACATGAATCAGGAAAAGAGGAATATGATGGAATTCTGGAGGGCAATATTTAATTTTGCTTTAAAAATGAGTTCTCACGTATTACTCATGTGTTGAAAATGAAGCTTTAATTTCCCAAAGGTGTGCAGTGGGAAACAGATAATACTGGGAAATCCATAGTAGGTTTTCCCTTGTAATGAAAAGTATGGACATGAAAAGAAAAATTGTTTCTGTTAGTCATGGCAGCATTTAGGAATGTATAGAAAAAGGTCTTAATAGTAAACTGAATGTAAACAAATGCATCATTAAAAATTCAGTAAGCTCATTTCTCTCTCAGCTTCCAGCCTGACTAAAACACAGAAGCATATATAGAATAATTGAATCAGAGGGACAGTGACTGCATTTTCCCCTTCACCTCCCAGCATTGTGGGCTGATTTTTATTCTTTAAGAAAAGGGCGTGAGAAGGTAAGAATGAAGAAATAAAAGCAAATAACAGTGACTTTTGGAAGACCTCTGATCAGAAACGTTCTCCTCAGTGAATGTCTTTATTTATTTATTTAGTGGGAGATTTCTTTCTGGACACCAGGGTATTTATTATTTACCATTGAGTTTTTGCTGTGCCTGATAACTTCAATAGGGAGTAGCATCCAAAAAATACATAAGAAAAGCTGATTAAAAATGGCAAGTATAGGCTATTTATGTTGAAAATTTTTAAAAAGATCAATTTTTGTGTTATTTTAGCTACACTGTAGCCATTTGTCAATATTCTTTTTCTTTGACCTTAAATTCTTAATTGAGAGTAATTTACTCCATTTCCCTGGCCTTTTAACATCCCCTTGTGTAGAAAAACTGAAATTCTTTCTATGATTACACATTTGAAATTGCTTTCCAGTGATACTATATAATAATTAAGCATGTGTAAAATAGAGAATCTGTATTTTTATATTGCATTCCATTTCACTATGCTGGCAGTGAAATGATGTGCTGCTACTGAAAAGTAATGAGAAAGTTACTTAACAACATCCAAAAGCAGGAGAGACTCCTTAAGGTATTCTATCATTTAATTTATTCTTCTTTTTCTCCCAGAAATATACCTGTCCACAGCTAAATTGTGGCTCAAACATTAGATGAGTCATTCCACTTATTAAGAATGGACATATTCAGTGAACTGGGAAATCAGAGCAGAGGGAGGCAAAGTACAGACTGAAAGTTTGATGAACCGGACCACAGTAGGGAAAGACATGGTGAAAGATGATTCAAAGAAACACCTGCTCTGCAGATGACTGAGGCTTCAGAGCTTGCAAAATTAGACCAAACACACTGTAAAGCTGCAGGCTTCTATTTTTAAGTGACTCTTGGAAGACTGGGACATGGCTAAGGGTCGGAAAGAAAAATCTAGGTCTACTTCACCAATTTTGGCATTTGGAAGGGAAAGCATCTTTGGATAATTTTACAAGTTCTCTCAAAAGTGAAGGGCACTGATAACTACCATCATTTTCAGAGACACAAAAGCCACTTTTATCACTTTCGTTTGGTGTAAGAAATTTTCTTAAAATCCAAAATAAGCCTAAACATTCATTTTGATCTCTGAATGTATTTGCATTCTCCTCTCTCTGGTATTATAATAATAAATGACCTCAGAATACACAGAATAGGCCTCATAACCATTTAGATTGCACATAGTAACTTGCGAATAATACAATAATCACTATCTTAGTAAACTAACTGTATTTTCCACCTGGAATTAAAAAAAATTCTCTAACTTCTTGCCTCTGAACTGTTGATAGTTAAAAACATGACAGCTGTGCTTAATTTAAAGCAAGTTGCTAAAATGAATATAAAATCTGCTTACCTTGTATCAGTGCCTTTTTCACTGATTTTATAATTGGCTTACATTTGGGAAGAAAAATGGCTTAAACTGCTCTTGCAGCTGCTGTGCTCATATTGCTACTTGTGCTGTTAATAACTGTAGAACATCAGGAAAAAGTCAAGGGCCTAGAGCTACTGTCCTTACTGCTCACTGAGTTGGGCAGGCTATATGCATGGCTCAGTGAGAGGTAACTGCGTGCCATTCTCCACTCTGGAACCCTAGATTCAACCCAAACATTACTATAAATTCAAGCACAGATTTGCTGACTCTAGTACCCTAACATTTACTCAGCGATATTCTCTACGAGAATGTTGGATATGACGGATATATTCAGTGGTTCACCATGAAAACACAACATAAAGCTATGAAAGTTCCACCTCATGTAAATCCACAAAAGCAACAGAGATGGCATGAGAACTTTCTGCTAAACAAAACAAAACAAAAAAACATGGATTAAAATTTTCACCAATTTTGTTAACTTAAAAATAATAAATAGAAGATTTTGAAAATAAAGTATTTTTTATTGCAACTGAAAAGAGAATACCTATGCAGTAATGTTTTTCTAAGCTGATTGTCTACACTGGAGATCTTGATGTGGCAAAAGAATACCTGAATTCCACCAATGATAGTAATTTGATTAAAAGTGATCTCAGAAAATTAACGTATACCTAAATCCAAAATGAAGTTAAGACCATAAAATTTGAACATCTGTGATGTGCTTAGTTTCCTTTTCATGCCTGGTAAAGATGGGGTTGGAGATCATTGTGCTATTTGTGACAGTGTGATAGAATATAAAATAACTTGTGATAAAATATCAAATTATGTACAACAAAATCCAGAAATAAGTTGATTGTGAGCAAAGACATATTTGATGCTATTTTATAATAATGTCTTACCTCGTTAAACTAGAACAAGAGTATTGTAGGGACATGCAGTTTTATGTACTTTTGTATAATTAGAAAGATTTATGTTATTATGAACTGAAACAGATACATGCTAAGAGTTAAAATAATACAAAAGGAAATACAGTGAAATGTGAATCTCATGGAAACATATACTTCATATTTCAATGTCCATTGACCACATTCCCATGTGTGTGTCTGTGTGTGTCTATCTTTGTGTGTGTATGTAAGTAAGGGTGTGTCTCTCTTCACATAATTTGAGAAATAGGCAAGTAATTATTAGAAAAAGGAAAACATGGCTTTTAACACATGAAAACATACCCATCTAAGTAATAATCAGATGCAAAATAAAGGAAGTTAACATTTTATCTATCAAATTAGATAATGTATAGTAAATTGTTTAATAGCATTTAGCAAGAGGGTGGGGAACCAGCAACTCTTAAAGTTATTGCAAGAGTTAATAATTTGGCATTACCTATTAATAATTTAAATATATGCAATTTGACAAATTTTTATTTTTATTTTTTTCTTATCATACTACTTCATTTTCACACTGCTGATAAAGACATATCTCAGACTGGGCAATTTACAAAAGAAAGAGGTTTAATGGACTCACAGTTCCACATGGCTGAGGAGGCCTCACAATCATGGTGGAAGGTGAAAGGCACGTCTCACATGGCAGCAGACAAGAGAAGAGAATGAAAGCCGAGCGAAGTGGGTTTTCCCTTATAAAACTGTCAGATCTCATGAGACCTACTCCTATCATGATAATGGTATGGGGAAACCATTCCCATAATTCGATTACCTCCTACTGGGTCCCTCCCACAGCACAAAGAAATTATGGGAGCTATAATTCAAGATGATATTTGGGTGGGGATACAGAAAAACCATATTGCTTATTGACTAGCAAGTGACTTTTCTGTAAAATAAATTCATCATCCTCTTATGTTTCAGCATGTCAAATTTTTCAACTTATTGTTTGTCCTTTGATTCTGATTTTAGTATTGATTTTTCAGGTAATGTTAGAATTTGTATCACTTTATGTCATCAAATTAATTAGCTCATCTCCTTTAAGACTTCTTAGATTTTTGTCTTGCCAGTTTTGTGTAAGGGTTTCCTTACACAAAGAAAATTAAAAAGAAAGAAAGGCTTACTCCATTTTCTTTTTGATATTTTATGTTTGTCTTTGTGTATTGGTTTCAAATTTTTATCAAATATTAATCATAAAGTAGATAGAATAGCATGGTAATCCTACATATAATCCTATAATGACTAACTTTTGTTGCATTTGCTTTATCTATTTTTTAATCAGATAGCTTAAAGTACGTTAAAAGTATCATGACACTTCACCTATCTTTTTTACCCAAACACTGCAGTATACAGACCTAGAAAAAATCAGTTACTGTTTTATTGAAATGTCAATATTTTGGTATCGAGTATTTCTTTCATGAGATATTAAAACTGAATTTGAAATGGGTCCTAAAATAAAAATTAAAAGACACAAAATATATGTGTATATAAACTTTTACAAACTATTATAAATATGAAGTCCTTGGAAACCAAAGCTACCTGTCTGTCACATACTTTTATTTTCTGACCTAGTTCAACAAAGACAGTTTTATTATTTTAGAGAGATTAACTATTTTTCTACATTCAGATTGAACCTGGTTAATCAATTCTTTTGTATGATACAAGGAAAACTGCAGACATTCTGACTACACTTGTCTTTTTTCCATTAAGTTATATATTAATGGGGGAGACTTTAAAGCGTTATCAGCAAATATTACCAACAGGATTGTCATAATCAGCCAAATTCACGATAATCAATTAAAGTGATTGATGGAGTCTCTTAAATAAAATTATGGCATTCAACAGAGGAACATTATTTAACTCTGAAATAGCAAGAAAACGTTGTGCAATTTGTAATACAGTATGGAAAAATAATTTTTTCTGGTCTTTGAAAAAAATCTATTACAGTTGTTAATGATCCTAACATGGTCTTAAAAGAGCTAAAATAGAATTTAGATATATCAACTTTTAAAGTATTGATTATTTTTGCTTTTTTCCAGAACTGAAGGTAGAACAACTTCCATTTATTTTAAACCAAATTTACCACACAATAAAATAGTGGCATTGAAAGTTTAGTAAATTGAACTTACAGCTTTTACCTAATACGTTCTGTTCTTTTCTCTTTGTCTCAATAGTCTCTCCATCCAATCTTTTTTCAAAATTAATAGCTCTCAGGATGTTTTAAAATTATTTTTCCATGAAAGTTCTAACATTACCATTTTTCTATTACAAAAGCAAAACCTTCAGTGCATAGCTAACTTTTACTCTCTGATCATTACATTATATTTATTCTTTTGTATTCCCAAAAGTATTTTCACCAAAGAGAGGGTGAAAAGATAAAATTGTAAAGTGGAACAAAAATGTACACAAAGCACATAAAATACAAAATAAATTTTTCACATATCATAGGTTAAATAAGAGACAAATAATTTTAGGCCTAAAGCAAAATGATGTGTCTCTTCATGAAAAAGATTTTATATCTCGTTCAAAGGAAACAGGAAGAAAGCCCACTGACTGATAAGGGTAAACATCATAAAGAGACATTTTGATAAGTCACTTTACCCTTCCCTCATTGAAAAGGATAGATAATGGTGTGTTTGTGATGTCAGAAAAAGACAAGGAACTATAGACACGAGGGAATAACTAAATAATATATTATTCTTAAAGAATACTAATTATGCCACTTAGAGGCTGCCTAAATATTGTGGTGTGGTGCTTTTTCAAACTTTTATACTATATTTTAAATTGTGTTTATCTCAAACACAAAAATAATTGAGACAATGTCAATGTGTATTCAGCAAACACATACACACTCATCCACAAACCCACATACACTCTGTACTTGTATGATTGGAAGTTAACTTGGACTTAAGAAAATTTCTGTTGCAGTGAGCTGAGATTGTGCCACTGCACTCCAGCCTGGGTGACAGAGTGAGACTCCCTCTCCATAGGGAATAATTCAATTTCTGTAATTTCAGTAAGTTTGACAAGAAATTTACATTAAAACTAGAATATCTAGTCATAATGCTTCAAATATTAGCACAATTTTCAAAACATACATATATGCTGTTTCTTCTGGTTAAGAAGTAGGTAATATTTGAATCTAAATATTTTAGTCTACATTAAAAATATAAATATTTCACTCCATAATAGTTTTTCAAAATATATTATAAATATTGTTGATAAAAATGAAGACACATTAAACTGGTATTCTTACTGTAGAACTTCTCAGAACCTTCAATATTATACAGGCATACCTCAAAGATATCACAGGTTCAATTCCAAACTACCACAATAAAGAGAATATTACAATAAAGAGAGGTACATAAATCTTTTGGTTTCTGAGTGCATATAAAAGTTATGTTTATACTACACTAGTCTGTTAAGTGTGTAATAGCATTATGGATTTTAAAGAGTACATACCCTAAATAAAAAATACTTTATTGCTAAATAGAATGATTTGAGCCTTCAGAGATTATAATCCTTTTGCTGATGGAGGGTCTTGCCTTGAGCCTTACCCGATTTCAATGGTAAAACTGAAATCAGTCCTCTCAGATCCTGCTGCTGCTTTATAAACTATGTTTATATAATAATCTAAATATTTTGTTGCAATTTCAACCATGTTCACAACTTCTTAACCAGGAGTAGATTTAATCTCCAGAAGCCATTTTCTTTGCTCATCTATAGGTAGCATCTGCTCATCATCTGTTCAGGTTTTATCATGAAATTGCTGCAGTTCAGTCACATCTACAGGCTCCACTTAAAATTCTAGTTCTCTTGTAATCCCCACTGCCCCTGCAGTTCCTTCCCCCACTGAAGTCTTGAACCCCTCAAAATAATCCACGAGGGTTTAAATAAACTTCTTCCTAAAAATCCTGTTAATGTTGATATTTTGACAATCCTCTGAGTCATGAGTGTCCTTAATGGCATCTAGAATGGGAAATCCTTTCCAGAAGGTTTTCAGTTGACTTTTCCCAGATCCATAAGAAGAATCTATGGCAGCTCTAGCCTTACAAAATATGTTTCTTAAAATAAGACTTGAAAGTCAAAATTACACCTTGATCCATAGGTTGTAGAATGTATGTTGTGGCAGCAGGCATGCAAATAGCATGAATCTTACATATTTCCATTAGAGCTCTTGACTGATCAGGTATACTGTGAATCAGCAGAACTATTTTGGAAATAAAAAGTGTGTGTGTGTATGTGTGTGTGTGTGTGTGTGTGTGTGTGTGTGTATATATATATATATATATATGTTTCCTGAGCAATAGGTATCAACAGTGGGCTTAATCTATTCAGTAAACTGTCTTGTAAGTAGATGTACTGTCATCCAGGTTTTGATGTTCCATGTATAGAGCACAACTGTCATCTAGGTTTTGTTGTTCCATGTATAGAGCACAGGAAGAGTAGATGTAGTATGATTCTTAAGACATTTAGGATTTTCAGAATGGTAAATGAGCACCGGTTTCAACTTCAGGTCACATGGCTGCATTCGCCCCTAATAAGCAAGTCTGTCTTTCCTTTGAATCTTTGAAGCCAGGCACTGACTTATCTTTCTAGCTATGGAAGTCCTGTATGGCATCTTCTTCCAATACAAGGCTGTTTCATCCACACTGAAAAAAGTGTAACCACCTTCATCACTTATCTTGTTGAGTGTAACCACCTTCATCAATTATCTTAGCTAGAACTCCTGGATAACCCACTGCAGGTTTTGTTTGTTTGTTTTGTTTTGATTGAGATGGAGTTTTGCTCTTGTTGCCCAAGCTGAAGTGCAATGGTACAATCTGACTCGCTGCAACCTCCACCTCCCGGGTTCAAGCGATTCTCCTGCCTCAGCCTCCCGAGTAGCTGGGATTACAGGTGTGCACCACCACACTGGGCTAATTTTTTGTATTTTTAGTAGAAACGGGGTTTCACCATGTTAGCCAGGCTGGTCTCAAACTCCTGACCTCAGGTGATCTGCCCGCCTTGGCCTCCCAAAGTGCTGGGATTATAGGCGTGAGCCAACTGCGCCCAGCCCCACTGCAGCTTTTATGTCAGCATTTGCTACTTCACTTTATACTTTTATGTTATGGAGATGGCTTCTTACCTTAAACCTCATGAACCAACCATTGCTAGCTTCCAACTTGTCCTCTGCAGATTTCTCACCTCTGTTAGCCTTTATAGAATTTAAGATAGATAGGGCTTTATTCTGGAGTAGACTTTGGTTTAAGGGAGTGTTGTGACTCCTCTGATCTTCTATCCAGATCACTAAAATTTTTTTCGATCAGCAACAAGACTGTTTCTCTTTCTTATAATTCGTGTGTTCACTGAAGTAGCACATTTAATTTCCTTCAAGAACTTTTCTTTTGCATTCATAACTTGACTGTTTGGCACCAGAGGCCTAGCTCAGCTTTCGACATGCCATTCTCACTAAGCTTAATCATTTCTAGGCTTTGATTTAATGTGCATGAAACTCCTCCTTTCACTAAAACACATATGAGTCATTGTAGGGTTATTAATTTGCCTAAAATAAATACTCTTCTGTCTCAGGTAATAGGGAGGCCTGAGGAGCGGGAGAGAGGTAAGGAATGGGCTGTTGGTGGAACAATCAGAACACACACAATATTTATCCATTAACTTCATCATCTTATGTGAGCGCAGTTATGGTGCCCCCAATCAATCACAATAGTAACATCAAAGATCTCTGATCACAGAATTTCATAATGAACACAATAAGAATGAAAAAGTGTGAAGTATTTTGAGAATTACCAAAATGTGACACAAAGAAGAAGTAAACATATGCTGTTGATAAAAGGGCATTCATAGACTTCCTTGATGCAGGGTTGCCACCAATCTTTAATTTGTTAAAACCAAAACAAAACAAAATAAAACAAAAAAACCCTACAATATCTAGGAAGCTGAATAAAATACAATAAAAGTGTATGTCTGTAATGTCTGTTATGAATCTGTAAAAGTGCAGTACGATATACCCCATTCTAAGCATAACGACACGAGAATTTCTTTCCTCCAAAAGGCACTTGCAGAAATGTTTTACAGACATTGTGGTTTTTGTCTTTGAAAAATTTCAGATATATTCTAGAAATTTCAGCGAGTATTTTTTAACAAACATGACTGTATTACAATATATTTAAAAGTTACAACTGTGATTTAACACAGATGGGGCCCTGAGAAGAGTGCCTTGCATACAGTGAGTACTCAGTAAGGGGCAGATTTATTTTTCTAGCTTTTATTTTATTATTATTATGTGTGCTGGTTCTTACTAAGTTAATGAAACCATTTAGAAAGTTTCTAACACACAATAAAAATAAATGAGAACCTCAGAAAACACTGCTTCACTCAAGTGTTATCAGAGATGCTTCTCAGGATGCAGAGTAAAATTTTTTATGGCCACCAGTTTTTTAGAGTCAATATATGTTAAGATGATCTTTCTGACCCAAGACAGCAAATTATGTATTTACCTTTAAGAACACAGGCATTTGGTGGGGATATTTAATTGTTTACTTTCAATGGTACATCTGCAAAATAATTAGCTGCTAATAAATATACTATTCAGGAAAATGAATGAGAGGCAGGAAGTGAAAATTAAACCCATGTTTTTGGTTTAATGTCCATCTGGTAGGTCAGTGTTTCTCAAACTTGAATGCACATAATGATCCCCTGGGGTCTCTTAAAAACAGAGCTTCCTAGGTCTCATTTCTCCAGAGATTCTGAGTCAGTATGTCTGCGACTGGATCATAGAACTCATTTTTTCAAAAGGCCCCACATCATTCTAAAATGTTAAACCCATGGGCCATATTTTGCCTGACATTATAATAATTATGATGTTAGGAAGAATTCACAAACTTGGCTGATTACTTTTTTCTTCTACTGAGATAAAAGTTCAGCATTTATGCATTGTCCAGTATTGAAGTGTACCCCTAACCTATAGATAAAATGCACTCTCTGTGGCTGAGGCACTCAAGGTTAAAACAGAACCAGGCAGTTATAGCTGTGTGAATGAGCAGCCACATACTCTATGTTCTTGAAAAGATGTTGTAAAAGTATGAAAGGACCTCCTTTTCTACAATCAAGCCAAACCAGTTCTTGTTGGTGCTGAGATAGATTGCAGCTGGAAATTCTCTAACTGACACCAACAAACCACCTGAGGTCAGCCAATAAATAGAGACTTATGATGCTTTGCTTCAAGGTCATCCAACCTGGACCCTGCACCCACGCCTTGATGCCTCCTCAGAGCTCACTTTCATTTGGCACTGAAGGCTGCATCTCCTCAATCTGCAGATCGCTTTTAGAAAATAAACTTCTTTTTCCTCTGCATATCTCACTGGTCTTTTGTTAACACCAGGAATAGAAAATAACTCGATTCTATTTTAATCATAACAGAGACTAAAAAATGGGAAACAATTTATCCTAAGTATGTCATATTATTTACTGACAGCCAATATGCTCTAGCAGAGAAGTAGTAGTATCTTTTTCTCATTCATTGCAAAATTCATGGCTGACACTCTGTTATCGAAAGATAGGTTAACAAGAGAAAACCATAACAAATCTCTTTTATAAACATTGTATGTAACATGGGAGCCTTTAGAAATGAAGACCCAAAGACCATGGGAAAACTTTGCATTTTTATGTTGTTTGGTGAAAGAAGTGGATCCTTGTAGAGAAACATGACGGGACAAAAGGGGTATGATCTAATGGTAATACATTGGCAGGAACTCAGCAAGACGTTTTTGTTCAGACTGTTTTCTCTGTTGCTCTGTACGATAATCCTAATCCCAGCTTTGGGGCAGGACGTCTGTCACATGAGGGTCTTCAAGGAACAGGAGGAGCTCAGAGAGTGACTTTCCTAGGTGTTATGGCTTTCTGGGGTTCAGGAGGATCTAGTCTCTATGACCTGCTTCAGGGAAGAAAAGGGGGCAGGAGAAAGGAAGACAGAAAAAGATCTGAGAAAAATTCTTGCTTCTGTGGTTTTCTTAATTCTATTCAGCTTAAAATACTCGATATGAGAAGGTGCTATATTTTGGGGGGTAGTGTTTCCTGAATTCTATCAATGCTGAGACATTACGGGCCAAAGAAATGCAGGCTATTTTTTCCCCCACAAGTATGCCATTCAAGAAAACTAAAGTTTGAAGGGTTTAACTTGGGTTTCCAAAATCTCATTATTATTCATTTTCATGTATGTTTATATATATTTATTTAACAGATAGTAGATATAAGACGTTGTGTTTCATGCTGGGGTGCAATGAGATGCAAATGAGAAATTTCTACCTTCTGATTAATTACAGTGAAAATTGACTCTAAATTCCAGGTCTGCCCTAGTACTGTGGTACTCTGAGGTCCAGTGAGCTCATTGGTAGGGTGACTAATGACCATTTTCTGACTGGTGAACATTTAATAAATGAATCTATATTTGCTTGCATGCCCATTTTGATTTCTCACCTTTAATAAACTATTCTTAGGCTTTCATTATTATCAAAATGTTGGTATCAAAGTATTTTTTTACGTTACATTTTCGTATTCCTCAGTGGTACTGGAGGAACCTGCCTTCGAGCCATTAAAGAGCCCTTTTCTCTAACTAAGGAACTAAAGCAGACCTTGATTTCACCAGGTAATTGTGTTACGTTACCTGCCTTTCACTAAGGCATTATAGGCCTAATCTTTGTCTTTTGAATTAGAAATTGGTATTTAAAAGAGAGCTATTTACTTCTAAGGAATAGGAAATTCTGTGGAAAATGGATTGCTGCAACACTATTGTAATCTCATATATGTCAGCTGTACAAATTAAATTCACATATCTTGACATTTTATATATGCATTGTTAGTTTCCAGAAAGACACAAATAAAGGGACAGAAAAACAGTATAATAATAGAAGTGATTTTAATATTAGCAATATATGTTGCACAATGATTCAATAATGAGCTAGAGTTAAAGGAGTTTTTCCTTTCAACTTCATAGGTGTACCTTGTAGCAAACTTTTATGCAATTATTATGACTTTGATATGTAATTAGAGGTAGTAAAAACAACATACATATACCTATGTATATGTAAGTATGTATACATATGTGTGTATGTATTTGTAAGCCCTTAGAGTTTATTCATATAAGATTGTTTTCTTCATCCACTAGCCATTCCTCACAGTATCCTTACTTACTCTGGGTAAGAAAAACCGAAAAACAAAAAATAGCAGCATAAGAAAATTGCTTACTTGATTAGAGTCATTCATTTCTTTTTCAGGAATGTATTTGACATATCTAACAAACCAAACACGATTTCTAATCTTTGTGTTTCCAAAAGGCTATATGAGTTTTCAAATTTACTATTCAATAAGTTTCTATAGCGACTGTATACAAAAACACAGCAGTTGTGTTATAGCACTTGAAGAAAGAGAAATGTTCTATAGTAACTCAAATACATTTTTCAAATTAGATAATAACCTGTCTTTCAGTGAGTAGTATACAATGTTATACACACAAATGGTACTTCACATAGTCTATCCTGCAGAATGATTTTTATCTATACTTATATTTATATACCAGTTAATTTTCAAAGATGTTAGCTACATACAAAATGTACACCTAGTGGCAATTTGTATTACTTAATAAGTGACTTCTCTTCTTGGTCAAAAGTCTGTTATTTTATTAATCAATTGACTTATAAGCACCTACTACATGTAGGAGAACTTACAAACATAAATGAAAAGAATGAAAGGCAAGTTACCAATCATTTAATTACTTTTTGAATAAGTAGTTCTAGTACAAAATAACAATGATGGTAAAATGATAGTGCTTACAGAAATCTATAGATTTGTTCAATATAATGGGAGGGGCCTGGCATAGTGGCTCACGCCTGTAATCCCAGCACTTTGGGAGGCCGAGGAAGGGCGGATCACAAGGTCAGGAGATCAAGATCATCCTGGTTAACATGGTGAAACCTCATCTCTACTAAAAATACAAAAAATTAGCCAGGCGTGGTGGCGGGTGCCTGTAGTCCCAGCTACTCAGGAGGCTGAGGCAGGAGAATGGCGTGAACCCAGGAGGCAGAGCTTGCAGTGAGCCCAGATTGCACCTCTGCACTCCAGCCTGGGTGACAAGAGCAAGACTCCATCTCAAAAAAACAAATAAATAAATAAAATAAAAATAAAATTTAATGGGAAGAACAGGATCAAAGTAGATAAGTTTATAGAAAGAAAAGAAAAATAAAACAATTATATATAAATTATAAACTTCACAGAGGAATCAAAAATTCGGATATACTTTAACATGTTTGACTTTTTAAAAATAAACTTTACTTTTTAATTTTAACATTTAATGTTTTGGTTTATAGAAAAGTTGAGGGGATAGTATACAGTTTTGATAAGGACTTTTAATGAACCAATATTGACATTAACTAAAGTTTACACTTTATTCAGATTTATCTAGCTTTTATTTAATATCATTTTTGTGTTCTAGAATACCATTCAAGATATCACATTAAATTTACTTGTCATGTCTCCTTAGTTCCCTCCTGGTCATGACATTTTCTTACATTTTCCATATTTTTTTATGATGTTGACAGTTTTGAGGAGTATTAATCAGGCATTTTATAGAATGCTCCTCTGTTGAGATTTGGTTTGCTTCCATGATTTGACTGAGGTTATACATTTGGGAGAAAGATCACAGATGTCAATTGCAATTGTCATCACGTCATATGAGGGACGCACACTGTCAATCAACATGACTTAACACTGTTGAAGTTGACTCCATCACTTGGCTGAAGTAGTGTTTGTGAGGTCTCTCGACTATAAAGTTATTGTTGTCACCTTTTATTCGCAGTACTGTAGTATTTGAAGGAGTCATTATGAGGAGGCTGTACTCATGGAGTGAGGAGTTATTCCTAAGAGCAGAGTATCTACATACATTACTTGAAATTCTTCATGCAGGAAATGTGTCTCTTTCACCCTCCCCCATTCTTTACTTGTTCATTTATTTATATCTGCATGGGATCATGAATATTTATTGTATATCTTGTGTTATAATCCAAGTACTTTATTTCCTTACTTTTTTTGTTGTTGTTGTTGTTGAAATCATTCCAGATTTGGCTATTGTGAGTTGTTTTTTTTGTTGTTGTTGTTGTTTTTGTTGTTGTTTTGAATACTTCTTAACTTTCTGGCACTACAATATACATCAGGCACATCTTTTATATTTCTTGTCCCAGTTTTGAATCACCTAGTTCTTTTAATTAGAGAATAGTATTAGAAATTAAAATATGAGTGCTAGGTGTGCTCATTGCTACCGGGGTGTTGTTTATTTTAGATCTGTTGCTTTTATGTCTTAGGTTGTGACAGAGCAAGGACATATATGTGTTTATTATAATATGTGCATAAATAACATGTATAAATATTTCTATATGTAATCATCTGCATATATATCAAGTTAAACATGAACTCATACTGATATCTTCAATTCTCATCCATTACTACATAGATAATTCTAGCTTTCTCCTTTTGCTTACCTGTGAACTCACACTTCAAAAGTGAAAAACAGCCGGGCGCGGTGGCTCAAGCCTGTAATCCCAGCACTTTGGGAGGCCGAGACGGGCGGATCATGAGGTCAGGAGATCGAGACCATCCTGGCTAACACAATGAAACCCCGTCTCCACTAAAAATACAAAAAAATTAGCCGGGCCTGGTGGCGGCGCCTGTAGTCCCAGCTACTCGGGAGGCTGAGGCAGGAGAATGGCGGGAACCCGGGAGGCGGAGCTTGCAGTGAGCCGAGATCGCGCCACTGCACTCCAGCCTGGGCGACAGAGCGAGACTCCGTCTCAAAAAAAAAAAAAAAAAAAAAAAAAAAAAAAAAGTGAAAAACAAACTTGGCTCCTGTCATTCACCATAAACTTAATTTTGTAATTCCAGTACACATGTAATGTAAGTAACAGAATGGTTATCCTATACCTCCTTGGGAACAATTTTATCAACTAGAGTTCAGTATGTATGTACATGTCCTTTACCTGTAGTCTTACAGACTTCAGTCATTTCCAAGATTAATTAGTCCAGGACCTTTCCTCTCCACCCTCTTCAGTAAGGTTGTTTTAAACATTTTAATGTAATTAAAATATTTTAACACAGTATAAATCCCATTCTGGGATCTCTTGGCCTCCTAGATATTATTTTAAAGTTGTCATACGTTAAGGCTCACTCTTTCTGCTTTAAAGTTCTATGAGTTTGACAAGTGCATGGTGTTGTCCTGTGGTACCATACAGAATAAATTCATCCCCTAAAAAAATCCTCTGTGCTTCATCTATTTAACTCTATCCCTCTCCCTTTGGGTACCTCATAACCACTGAATATTTTACTGACTCTATAGGTTTTCCTTTACCAAGATGTTATATAATGCAATTATATAATCTATAGCCTTTTGATGAGTTATTTTCAATTAACAACACATGTTTAAGTTTCTTTTATGTCTTTTCATGGCCTAGTAATTTATTTTTATTACTAAATAATATTGTCCAGCTGTACCACAGTTTTTTAAAAAATTTCACTTACTGAAAGCCATTTAGGTTTTCATATTATGGTGATTACGAATAAACACCTATGAACACCTATATGCAAGTTTTTATATGGATATAAGTTTTCAAATCAGTTGAGTAAATGCCTAGGTTTATGATGCCTGTGTTACAAGGTAAACTTATGTTTAGCTTTGTAAGAAATTGTGAAAGTGTCTTTTAAAGTAGCTGTACTACATACCTGTTAGTATACTTTCTAGGTCTATCTTATTTTCATTAGCAATAACCTAATGACAACTTAGGGTTAGCCATCTTTTCACATATATTTTTTGAGATGGAGTCTCACTGTCGCCCAGGCTGGAGTGCAGTGATGCAATCTCTGCTCACTCCAACCTCTGCCTCCTGGGTTCAAGTGATTCTCCTGCCTCAGCCTCCCGAGTAACTGGGATTACAGGTGCGCACCACCATATCCAGCTATTTTTTTTTTTTTTTTTGTATTTTTTTAGTAGAGACAGGGTTTCACCATGTTGGCCAGGCTGGTCTCAAACTCTCAGTCTCAGGTGATCCACCCACCTCAACCTCCCAGAGTGCTAGGGTTACAGGTGTGAGCCACCATGCCCAGCCTTTTTCATGTTTATTTTCCAAATACACTGACTTGTTAAAAATTTAATGCAAGTTCTTAAACAAATTTCCGTAATAATATCTGTATCCTGGCATTTTCCTTTTTAGTAAGTGCTGAATTATAAGAAAGATGAAAGTATCATATGGAGATAGGGTGGTATAACATTAGACTAAGTTTAGTATTCTTTTTAGTCTTTGTCTTCACCATTGTAAATCAACAACAACAACAACAAATCCTTTATGCAACCGGTGCAGGTATAGACAAAGGAAAGAAGAAAAAGGAGGGTAGGAAAAAAGGGACAACAGAAGGAGAAGCTAAAAGGAAACAAAAGGGAGCCAACTTTTTTTAATTGTAAGAAAATATATGTAAATAAAATACTATAAATATATAGCATTCCCCAAGTGAAATTCCATATATAATGCCACTCAGAAGTAGTAAAGAAAGATGAGATTTGTATCAGGTACTTGAGTGTCATTAATTAGTCGAGAAAAATGTAGCAATATTTTTCATCTAAGTAGCTACTCAAGTTTTCTTCCTTTCTCAGAAAAAGGTGTAAATGGTTCAAGACTCAAGATTGCAGTGGTGGAGAAGGAGGAAGGAAGTATGGAAATTGAATGAGTACAATGTACACATTAATGAGCACCTTGGAATAGTACACACTCAATTCATACTTGTTGAACTCTATTGAAATAAACAGATCATAACAGGGAAGAGTTTTGGGACTAGAGAGATAATTTTCTAGCTTCATAGAAGATGAGGAGAAGGAGTAAGAAAATAGGTGGTGCTATAGAGACCTCAGGATAAAGAGGAGGGACAGGCCCCTGTGAATACAATAGCATATTTCTTGTTTGCCAATCTCTTTTTTACTGTATGTGTGTGCGTGTGTGTGTGTGTGAGAGAGAGAGAGAGAGAGATCGGAGAGAGTCTGGCTCCATCGTCCAGGTTGATGTACAGTAGCTCACTGCAACCTCTGCCTCCTGGGCTCAAGCCAACCTCCCAACTCAGCTTCCCAAATAGCTGGGACTACAGGTGCATGCCACCTGTAATTTTTATAGAGACAGAGTCTCACTATGTTGCCCAGGATGGTCTTGAACTCCTGAGAACAAACACTGCACTGCCTTGGTTTCCCAGTGTTAGGATTACAAGTGTGAGTCACTGGGGTAGTCTGCCAATTTTGTAAAAATTATTTTTAAGTTCCAGGTTACATGTGCGGGATGTGCAAGTTTGTTACATAGGTAAACGTGTGTCATAGTGTAGTTTGCTGCATCTATCAATCCATCACCTAGGTATTAAGCCCATCATGAATTAGCTTTCTTTCCTAATTCTCTCCCTCCCCCAATCCCACCCCAACAGGTCCCAGTGTGTGGTATTCCCTTCCCTGTGTCCATGGGTTCTCATTGTTCGACTCCCACTTGTAAGTGAGAACATGGGGTGCTTGGTTTTCTGTTCCTGCATTAGTTTGCTGAAGATAATGGCTTCCAGCTCCATCTATGTCTCTGCAAAGGAAATGATCTCATTCCTTTTTATGGCTGCATAGTATATGTGTGTATATGTACTAAACTATCTTTATCCTGTGTATCATTCATGGGCATTTGGGTTGATTCCATGTCTTTGTTATTGTGAATAGTGCTGCAGTGAACATATGCATGCATGTATTTTTATAATAGAATGTCTTATATTCCTTTGGGTATATACCCAGTAATGGGATTGGTGGGTCATATGGTATTTCTGGTTCTAGATCTTTGAGGAATCCCCACACCGTGTTCCACACTGGTTGAACTAATTTACATTCCCATAAGCATTCCTATTTCTCCACAACCTTACAAGCATCTGCTATTTCTTGACTTTTAAATAGTCACTATTCTGACTGGCATGAGATGGTCTCTCATTGTGGTTTTGATTTGCATTTATCTAATGATCAGTGATGCTGAGCTTTTTTTCCATATGTTTTTTGACTGCATGAATGTCTTTTTTTGAAAAGTGTCTGTGTGTCTGTTCATATCCTTTGACCACTTTTTAGTTTTTTTTTCCTTGTAAATTTGTTTAAGTTCCTTGTAGATTCTGGATATTAGACCTTTTACAGATGGATTGCAAAAATTTTCTCCTAATTTGTAGGTTGCCTGTTCATTCTGATGATAGTTTCTTTTGCTGTGCAAAAGCTCTTTCATATAATTAAATCTCATTTGTCAATTTTTGCTTTAGTTGCAATTGGTTTTGGTGATTTTGTCATGAAATCTTTGCCTGTGCTTATGTCTTGAATGTATTGCTTAAATTTTCTTCTAGAGATTTTATAGTTTGGGGTTTTAAAGTCTTAATTCTTGTATAAGGTGTAAGAAAGTGGTCCAGTTTCAATTTTCTGCATATGGCTAGCCAGTTCTCCCAGCATCTTTTATTTAAAAAGCATTATTTTCCTCATTGATGTTATCATCCATTTTGTCAAAGGTCAGATGTTTGTAGATGTGCTGTCTTATTTCTGAATTCTTTATTCTGTTCCATTGGTCTATACCTCTGTTTTTGTACCAGTACCATGCTGTTTTGGTTACTGTAGCCTTGTAGTATAGTTTGAAGTTGGGTAGCGTGATGCTTCCAGCTTTGTTCTTTTTTTCTTGGGATTGTCTTGGCTATATGAGCTTTTTTGTTGTTGTTGTTCCATACGAATTTTAAAATAGTTTCTTCTAATTCTGTGAAGAATGTCGATGGTAGTTTAATGGGAATAGCATTGAATCTATAAATTACCGTGGGCAGTATTTGCCATTATCTTATGAGTAATTTAGATTAAAAAGTAGCAGGCCAAGGAAAAGGTGTTTTTTGTTTTGTTTTGTTTTTTTGCCTTTTTGTTTATTTTAGGTAGAAAGATAACAAATGAACATGTTGAAAATTAAGAAGTCAGTACATTCAGCAAATGCAGAGATTCTCAGCTTCTGCATGTTCAGATTACACATATAATGTAATTCTATAGATTGACACTTGCAGAAATATCCCCTAAGAGTCACTTCTGAATGCATGTTAAGTACTTGGGTTTAGGTGTAGTGACAATATTTAAAAATGGAAAATAACTAGACTCTGAGTTCAAATTATTGAATTTATTCAATGCTTAATAGCTTAAAAACCTTGAACAAATCTCAGAATATTTGATTTCAGATTTAGAATTGAAATAACAACATTTCATAGGGTTAACATAAGGGCCAAAGGAAATAATTTATAAGTGAAAAATTATGCTATTGTATGTATTTATATAAAAAGGGGCAATACTAAAACTTGAAAAATTTTTCTTGGCTCTCAATATATCTGATATTTCAGGACATAATGACTCAGGTCATACAAACTCAAACACATATGAATTATTCTTTTTAGCTATCATACATAATTCACCATTTCCTTTCACTTTTGTTCAGTGTGTTATTTGTTGGTGAGGTACCAGCTGTCTTCAATGTTGACAGTAACAACAGTTCTTCCTCCAGCATTTGCTAGACTTCACTAGTGAAAAATCATCTGGTCTTGGCGCTTTCTTTCGTGGAAGAATATTACTTTTGTTTTAATTTCTTTAATAAATAAGAGCCTATTCAGGCTATTTTTTCATGTGTGAGTTTTCATAGTTTGAACATTTCCAGGAATTTGCTCATTTTATCTGTTACCAAATTTGTGGGCAAAGAAATGTTTGTATTGTTACTTACCCACCTAATGACAATTAAATCAGTAACAATGACCAGTCTTTCATTTCTAATATGAGTAATTGGTGTACTCTCTCTTTTATTCTTGGCTATCTTGGCTAGAATTTATCAGTTTTATTAATCTTTTCGAATAACCAGCTTTTAATTTTGTAGTATTTTAATTTTGCATTTCATACTTCAATAGTAATATGCTTTTTAATCAACTTTATTGTCAAATATATACACTAAAAGGCAAATGTGTGCACCTAGGTGACTAGCCCCACAATGAAGTCATAAAATATTTCCAGTGCCCAGAAAGTTCCCTTGGGCCATTTCTTAGAAAAACATCACCCCTTCTCCTAGAGAATACCTGCTTCAAGTTAGCCATTGATCTGTTTTACCATCATCACTTAGATTTGTTTTTTCTAGAGTTTCACAAACATTGAAACTTGTGGGATATAGTCTTTATATCTTGCATCTTTCACTTAGCATATGTGATATTCATTCATGTTGCATAAACAATAGTTTGTTGCTTTTTATTGCTGAGTAATATTCAATTGCACAGATATACCACAATTTGTGTACTCATTCACCAGCTGATGGTCATTTAGGTTGTTTCTACTTTGGAACTATGAATAAATATATGAATATTAGCATACAAGTCCTTACACAGCTATTTATTTTAATTTCTCATGGGTAAATTATTAAGAGTTGAATTGCTGGGTATTATAGCAAATGTATGCTTAAATCTATAAGAAATTCTAAAGCTGTTTGTTTTCCAAAGTTGTTGTTAACATTTTATATTCCCATCAGTAATATATGAATGTTTCAGTTACTCTAAATCCTTCACTGTGTATTATAAACCTTTAACATTTAGATATTCTGTTGAATGTGTAGGGACATCTTATTGTGAGTGTGTTTTATTGATGACTAATGGATGTTGAACATCTTTTCATATGCTGAACAGCTAGCTATTCTTATATCATTTTATGTAAAGTGTCTCTTCATGTCTCTTTTCATTTGGGAGTGTTTGTCTTCTTTGCTTTGATATGCTAGTTTTTGTTAAATATATAGATATAAAGATTTAAAGAGATATAGATGATAGATAACAGAAAGATGCAATATTCTGTCAAATACACATAGGGAAATATTTTCTCCCAGTTTATGGTTTGACATTTTTCTAATGCTGTCTTTCAGAGATAGGAAGTTTTTTTATTATTATGTTATTGGTAATGATTTTATATGTTCAAATTAAAAGATTTCTTACATCCAATTTGGAAATACCCTCTATTTGTCATTTTAGAAGTTGAAGAGTTTTAGTTTTAACTTAGGTTATGATTCATTCCAAATTAATGTTTGAATATGTTGTGACAAAGATTGAAGTTTGTTTTTTGTATACATGAATAGGGACTTGTTCCAGCATCACTTGTTGAAAAGAAAGTCTTTTGGAGAGAGGAGATAGGAAAAAATCCAGGCAGCCAGGCAGGCAGACACACACACACACACACACACACACACACACACACTCTCTCTCTCTCTCTTTCATTTTGTAAAGGATTTATTATCATGTTCATGAGAGATATGTTTTCTTACAGTATGTTTAGTTCATTTAATTATTAGAGTTATGCTAGCTTCATTTTACAAAAATGAGTTGGGAATTATTCTTGCTTCTTCTATTTTTGGAAAATGTTTGTGCATGATTGAAATTACTATTTTTGGTTTGTTTTAAATGTCTGAGAAAATTCTTCAGTGAGGCTGTCTGAATCTTGGGTTTTCTCTGGGAAAACGCTTTTAATTATGAATTTTATGTAAAAAATAGATGTTGATCTAAGTATTCTATTTATTGAAAAGTTTTTGAAGAGATTTTGTTTTCTCATTTTTGACTTTCAAAATATTTGTTCCTTCAACCTATTTTTTCAGATATCTGAAATATAATTTATCATAATATTCTTTTTAAAGTTTTCATAATCTATAGTGACATATACTCTTTTATTCATGAAATTGTTATAATCTGTCTTCTTATTCTTGGTCCCTACCTAAAAGATTATATATTTTACTGATTTTTTTAATAAAAATGAGCTTTTGGTTTGATTATTCTCTTGTTTTTCCACTGTTATTCTTTTATTTTGTACTCCCACCTTTATTATTTCCTTTTGCTACTTATTTGGGTTTAATTTTCTTTTTGTAGATACTGAAGGTAGAAACTTAGACCACTAATTTAAATCTTTCTTCTATATATTGGAAAACATCTAAAGCTGCAAGTTCTCACTGTGTCTTGCTTTAACTGTACTCACACAGTTTGATCCATTGTGCTGTCACTACTTTTTAGTTCAAAATATTTTCTGAGTCGGTGATTTCCTGTTTTAGATGTGTGTGTGTGTGTGTGTGAGAGAGAGAGAGAAAGTGTGTATGTGTGTCTTTAAGTTTTAAATATTTGGAGCATTTCCAGATATTTTTATTGTTTATTTCTAAATCAGATCTCTTGTGACCTGTAAATTTTCTACCTAATTCCAATCATTTTAATTTTTTTCAGACCTGCTCAATTTATTATTTGGATTTTCTATGAGTTTTTCTGATGGGTGTTTAAGAGCTCTTTATTTTGGAAGTAGTTTCTCTTCTTTTACTGAATAGATGGAGTGTTGCTAAATAATGCTATTAGATTTCTGCACCTGGACATCTTTCTTTTCAATCAAACTGCTCATCTTTAGGGACATGGAACTGTTCAGTGTGCCAATAGCAAAATTCATTTTTAAAAATTTGATCCTGTGTTACTGTGAAAAAAAATATTGCTTTCTGATTTTATCACAGAGAACATTTTTATTTTTATAAACTAATAAAATGAACTGAAATTGAACCACCTAAGTCACTTTGCATTAATACAAGTTATCCATTTTTGATCATGTGTAATTCACAGTGGGAGCAAGGTCAAATCTCTCATTTAGCTGTAGTCTTGAACCCCTGTAAGCACCTCATAAATTGTTAGCTAACACTAGCTTTGGATCGTGCTCAGAACATTGAAAGTATTTACACCTGGGCTAGTAAATTTCCTCTGATGCTATTTCCATTCGCTCAATAAGTAATTTTAAATTCTTTTTTTGAAACTTTGAGAAACAATTGTTTATACTGAACAACAGTTGAAAGTCTTTTTTCTTATTTTTTCTTCAATGACTTTAACATTTCTCTTAATCCCTAAACTATTAAAGTTATGGGATTTTCATAACATATTCCTAATGTGGAGATTATCTTAGATAAATATTATCAAGGTCTATCTCTCGCTCTTGATACTTTCCATTCAGATTTCCATATTGTTCTCTGCCTCTTAAATTGTATATCTATATACATTGATTTTCAATGAATTTGCTCATTATTTTATTCAAAGACATCTTCACAAATAACTATATATACATTCAAGCATGAGAATTTTGTGACAGTACTTTTTTGTGTATCTCTCCAGCAGCTCTTTATTTAAAAGACTTTTTTCCCTCACTGCTAAGAATTTTTTGGTAAAATTTCCACACTTGATTCTAATGTAATCTTTATCCCCTCAAGTTATTCCATGAATCAAAATTTAGATGATACTATAAACTTAATTTCAACATTAGACATTAAGAATACCCATGGTACATAGTAGGTAAATTAACCTGAATGTGACAATAGTAAATTTAGAACAGAGATGTGGCACATATCAAACACAATTCCGTCTAAAATAGAAATGAAGTTGAACTTTTAATCACTTGGATAAAGGGAAAGACATTTTGATCATGATACTCATAGGATCAAATAGGATCTGTTTGCCACTATTCTGATCCATACTTAAGAGAATATTTTAGGGTAACAACTTCTATGAGTAATACATATTGAACAAATGCAAGCATGGGACAATGAAGACCTTCATTCTAAAAGAATATTTTTGGTTATTCTTAGGAAGTAAATTCTCAATTATTTTTCAGACAGCTGCTTGCTGACTGGAATTATGTTAACTCTATAAGAAATTTTAAGTTAATATATTTCTCTGGTTAGAAAAGTTTTCAGTTTTCATACAAGAACACAAAAGTTTTCTGCAAAATAACCTTGAAGTCCAAAGAGAACTTAGTACATAAGTGATGATGGTACAAGTGTGGGGATGGACAACCCTATTCATCACTATGACATATAGGTAAGAGCAGAGGTAATGCTATCCTTTTGAAAGGTTTTATTTACATATATTTAATGAGGTTCTCTCTTTTCAACTCAGGATTGAATGGGTTTTAAGTAGAATAAAGAGAAAAACATGTTTTTTAAAGCTAAGTTTTTCTTATGCACATTGCAACATATATACAAATTTTAGGATTCTGTAGGTAGCTCCATATTTATTTGCAAATTAAATTATTTATAATTTTTTTAAAATTAATAAATTTTTATTTGTACTAGAACAATTTTAGATGTTATATAAATAACTTACTTTCTTTTAAAGTAATATTTTCCTAATGAGGTCTTCTTGTTTCTTGATTTTTTCTCCCCCCTGAGACAAAGTCTCTCTCTTTTGCTCAGGCTGGAGTGCAATGGCATCATCTCAGCTTGCTAAATCCTCTGCCTCACAGGTTCAGGGATTCTCCTGCCTCAGCCTCCTGAGCAGCTAGGATTACAGGTGCACGCTACCACACTTGGCTAATTTTTGTATTTCTACTAGAGATGGGGTTTCACCATGTTGGCCAGGCTGGTCTTGAACTCCTGGCCTCAAGCGATTTGCCTGCCTTGGCCTCCTAAAGTGCTGGGATTATAGGAATGAGCCACCATGCCTGGTCTTGTTTCTTGAGATAGATACTTTTCTGTAAGATGATTATTTTTCGTCTTAGATACTCCCATCAATTATGAGTTCTAGTCACTGCAGAGGCCAATGAAACATCAACAGTATAACACCCATTTAAATGATTAAACTGAAAACTTGTTTTATTCTCACCACAATACCAATCTAGCAAAATGTATATATTGTTTTGCTCCAAATATGTAATAGATACTCAATCTAGACTTATATTATTTCTCCAGTGTTTGGAACTTGAAACAATAATAGCACTGTATTTGAAATAGTAATCTCCATTCTCCTCTAAGTAGTGATATATTTAAATCTGATGTTTCATAGTGGTGGCAATGTTATAGGAAAGGGGTCCCAATCCAGACTCCCAAGAGAGGGTTCTTGTCTCCATGAGTGGGTTTTTGAATTTTGTGTGAGAAAGTATTTAGGGTGAGTTCACAGTGCAAAGTGAAAGCAACTTTATTAAGAAAGTAAAGGAATAAAAGAAATGGCTACTCCACAGACAGAGAGGACCCGGGGACTGGTGGTTGCACATTTTTATGGTTATTTCTTGATGATATGCTAAACAAGGGGTAGATTATTCATGCCTCCCCTTTTTAGACCACGTAGAGTGGCTTCTTGACATTGCCATGGCATTTGTAAACTGTGATAGCACTGGTGTGATTGTAGCAGTGAGGACAACCAGAGGTCACTCTCATCGCCATCTTGGTTTTCGTGGGTTTTGGCTGGCTTCTTTACAGCAACCTGTTTTATCAGCAAGGTCTTTATGACCTGTATTTTGTGTTGACATCCTGTCTCATACTATGACTTAGAATGCTCTAACTGTCTGGGAATGCAGTTCAGTAGGTTTCAGCCTCATTTTACCCAGCTCCTATTTAAGATAGAGTTGCTCTGGTTCACACGCCTCTGACAGCAACAGCACACTTAACTATAGATGACTATTTTGTTCTGTCCAGTGTGTGTTTGTTGTTGTTGTTAAATTATCATTACCTGCCAATAGTTTAAAATCCAGATATTTAACGGATAATCCAGATTTTCTACTTCTCATAACATTGTGATATCTACTACCTTTGTGTCCACTTTCTTTCTGAATCCACTCAAGCTGAGTATTTGTTTCCTGGTTAGGACATGTGCAGTGTCCTTCACATACTCAGGATATTGCTTCCACTTGTTGATTGACTCCCATGAACATATAAGTTTATGATGTCTGACCTGAAACCTGTCTTTTCTTCATTAAATTCTAGTCCAGCTTCTAGTTGCTCTTGTAAGACTTCCTGACCACATCTATAGCTTGGCAATCATTTCTATTTCTGTCTGCCCACTTCTCTTTTTATTTAAAAGGCTAATTTGGAACCTAGCATTAAACATGATATAGTTTAGCAAAATCTCCAATATCCCCAGTGGATTATACATGCATTGGGGAAAGGGACCATATTTTGCAACAATCCATATGATTGGCCCTTTAGTATAATGCCCTAAATACGTAATGATTTTTATAAATGAGTCTTTTATTCTACCCATGCCTTAGTATCTAAGGAGGCACTTAGGAGTTTTCAAACAGAAATTCATTTAAAATTTAATTTGTATTACACAGGTCTGGGCGCTTCAGGTATACATTTTTCTCTCCAACATATTATGGCACAGTTTCAGAAAGCTGACAAGAAAACACTTGGTTTAATTTCAGGCAATCATGTTCGCGTAATTAGTTTTGGTTCCAATCACTTGAGCTAAATATTTTCAAGTAATTTGCAGGCTGGAGATCCAGGGAAAAAAAATGTAGAAAATTGCCACAAGTATCGTTTTTGGTAACAAGAATTTGCCTCTGAGTCAGTCAAGATTCATATATACTATGGAAATGCAGCTCACAATTCAGAGGACACGTTATACTCTATGAAAATTTTAGTTTCATTATGTAGTAAATGGAATATGTAAGAGATATAAAATCAGGAATGGAAATATTAAACCACACAGAATGTAGGAGGTTCAAAGCCCTTAATTAGAGTTTAAATTGTGACTCCAGATTCTTCAAATGGAGTTTAGGTGCTTTCTAAACCATAAGGAATAGATTATATGTATGCAAATCAGAGTATATGTCATTGACAGAGTAAAGCATACTTTAGGACAACATTTTAGTTATTCCAAACTACTCAAGAATTACCATAGAGTTGTTAGTTAACAATTTGCCTTTCACATTTTCACACAAATACATAGATTTATATTTGTCTACTGTTCTTTCATTATACAGGAGTTAAAATCCTTATGACACTAACAGAAATAACTAAAGATTCTGCTGTATTAGAGCAACAGAGATTAACTCATTTGGCTATCTCCAGTCAATCATGCCAGTATCGTATTTCGACTCCCATTTGTGTTGTTCATCTACTACACTATTAGTGGAAATAAGATAGAATTTTAATAAATATGTCTTGACTAGAAATCACATTGTCCAGGCATTAATTATGCAACTTATTGTTAAATATTAGAGTTGGAAAAGCCTTCATTGCTTACGTGAGAAAACTCTTAATAACCTTTTGTTTTCATCATTCCTCTGGCAATATAATACTATTTTACACATTTTTTTTTTTTTTTGAGACAGAGTCTCGCTCTGCTACCCAGGCTGGAGTGCAGTGCTGAATTTTACAAAATTAGAGTATCCTTTTCAATCTTTTAGATAAATTCAACTTTAAGACGGCATATATTTTTAAGCATTCATTGGACAGTTTTAAAAGAAAGGAAAACTGCAAACAAAGAACCAGAAAGGAAGAGAAGAGTCCAAGCTAGAAGAATAAATTTGACCTAACTGTACAGTCACTGGAGATGGTGCTTCCAAATTTGACTTAGTAGATAACTGCTGGGAGTTTAATTCCCACATTGGGAAGAGGAATGTGGCTTTGCTGTGCAAAGGAGAATTGCCAAATCTCTCGGATAGTTGACAAAAATTCTGTCCCTGACCAAACTGCAATCAAGCTCCCATAAGCCCTCTTCTTGATTAAGCCTCAGCCCTGGTCTGTAAAAACTGCAGAATGTCATTGCAAATAATTTCATCGACAACCCAATCCCCGCCATGCAGACATGCGCTCCCATACACACATACACACACACACACACACACGCACACACAGACACACCGGAGACAAATACACACATAGTTTCTAACAGCTCTAGGCCACACCGCAGGATGACCTCAGCCCTTCTTAAAATACCTTCTGAAGAAAGCTCAAATCTGCCAAAAGAATTAGCGGTTTTAGTCAGCACTTGCAGATAGGGAGTCCATCTCGGTGGGAGGGTAGGAGCTGAATTTGGTAAGTACCAATTAGCAAACCCCGGTGGCCTAGTCACACACACAAGCCTCCTTTCTACTTTTTGAAAATGTCCACTTCTCTTTCTCTGCTCTAAGCCTCTGCTATGCCTCCTTCCTATTCCCTCATTGTCTCCTTAAAATCCCCAGTCATCTCTGTACAAATTGAAGTTTTCAGTTCATGATGAACCCAATTCCCTATTGCAATAGGTTATCATTGAATAAAATCTGCTCTCACCACTTTAAGTGTCCAGTTTTGTTGTTTGGCTTTGACAAACATGGTTCATACAAGAAACCAAGACGGAGGCACACTGCTCATCCCTCAGAAAAGATGAGATGCCTACTCTTGACTGTTTGAGAGGAAAAGAAAGGATAATAAACTAGTAATGCAAACCTTTAATGTGACTTATCTAAAATGAATTACTAATCCAAATTTTATAACACACCTGTTGCATCATTTTTATTACCTAGAATTTACTGAACTAGAGAGAAATTAACCGTGCACTAGATGAACTAAATTTTTAAAACTGGGGAAAAATATCATGAAAAATAAGACATGAAGCAAATATGAAGCAAAAGCAAAAAAAAAAAAAAAAGCAAAAAGAAGTATATTTAAAAATTAAAGTGAATAAATGAAATATAAAGAAATGTAGGACTCTGTGTAAAAGAAAACTGGAAAAATAATGTTTCCAAAATTGAAAACAGAACGGAAAAATTAAACCATTCAGAATGTAGGAGTTCAAAGACCTTAGTTAGCCCTTAATAACACAACAATTTTGTATTGTTTTTGTAAGCACTATTTTTCCCTTTTTCTTTCAAAAGGGAATTCTACTTTAAATTTTCAAGTATTCATTATGCCACTACTTAAATACTTCAGATAAATACCCCAACTTCCAAGCATGGGCCTCATTAGTAAAAGAAAAATCCCAGTACACGGCTAATGATGTCGTTCATGGATGGGAATACAGGACAATTTTGTGCAAGGAGATATGATTTAAAAAAAAATTCCATTATTCTAACAGGAAAACAAGTTTATTTGCTTCTACTGAATTCTGTTGTACATGGTTATTCTGCCTACATATTAGATATATCACATTGTGTACTAGCATACATTATATATTAAATATTGGGCTATCATTGAAATTATAAAGTAGGAGATGACAAAGCAAAGAAATGGAAAGAAAGTGGATATTGAAGACATGAACTGAAATTCATAAAACACCAGTCCCAGAGGCTATACTACCTCTAGCCTTTTTTCACTACAAGCTATGTGATTCAAGTTTTCTATTACCCACAGCCTACGTAACCCTAACCTGATGCACACTAAAGTATAAAATTCAGCGGATAGCTGAACTACGTCGGGCAAACCTAAAGAGAGCATAGAGATTCTAAGGAATAAAAAAACTACAAGGATTATTAGCACAAATTAAAATATATGAACTGAGGAGTAAAAATTTTATCTGCAAGTTTGTAATGAGACAAAACATTGTTACGTATATTTTATACATACATATATGTTATATTACATATACTATATCTTTCTCATACTTATATAATCTCTTATATACACACATGTACACACAAATATGCTATACATTAGCAATGCCAAGCAGATTCCTGACAAAATTAGGGGACTAAATGCTTAAGACACAAAATGAAGTAGCACATTTTCACTGGTGGATATTACAATTTGCATATCCTTTGTAAATTCTCAAAATTCAAATTAAGAATTATACCTTATTTTTCTCAATTAATTTATGCTTCTCTAACCAATGTCCCACAATCCCTCAATAGTATATGCAAAATATTTTATCATTTTCAATAAAATAAATTTTGTTTTGAAAATAGGATTAAATTCCAAATGATTAGAAATTGACTTCATTTATTTAAAATGCTATATAGTATTCAATTCTATAAATTTATCTCCATAATTACTGAATTAAAACTGCATTCTCTAACATGGATCCATATGGAAAAAATTAATGTTAAGTGAGGAGAGTTGCATAGGGACAGTACAAAACATTTATACAAATATATATATTTATGTAATGTCCTTAACTATAGGTATATATCTGCTATTAAAACATGTATAATGATTTATACACCAAGTTCAAAAACACCATTGCTCTAGGAGGTGATAAAGTGAAGGAAAGTTGGGGAGGAAAGCACAAAGATATCTGTAATGTTTAATTTATTTTACATGTAAATGCATGACTGAGTTCAATCTTAACATGGAAAAATTTGGGTAATGGGTACATGGGTATTCATAACATCATTTTCTGTTATTTTCTACATCATATAAGTTATCAAAACAAAAATAAATACATAAACACAAGTTACACTTCTATAATTTTGGTAAAGTAAATCCTGAGGACTCATGGCATCCTTGAGTAGTACTAGATAGCAGGATTGCCTGATTGATGTATGCAAAGAATTAGATGTGGGGAGAAGTTAGATTGGGAACCTCTGACAAGGTACTTAATAATTCAGGATCTCCAGTTTCTTAATAAAAGCAAGCACTAGTGGTGCTTGTTGTTTTGAAAATTCAATGAGACAACACATATAAAGTTCCTGAAATATAGAAGGCAATATGCAAAGGCTAATTCTTCTCCAATCAACAAATACTCAGTTTCTTTTACAAATTATTCCAGAGGTCAGGAAGCGTTTCAGTTGCCTTCATGATTAATCATCTGCTTAATCAATTATTTTAAAGATATTCTATGATATCTTGATATTCTGGGCAACCATTTTTACATATTAAAATGTTCAAAAAGAAAGATTAGCCAGAGTTTGAGAGTAACAGTTTTCAAAATGCTTGTTATGCTGTATAGGGCTAGCATATGGGTTTGAGCAATATTAAATTTTTTAAAATTTTCTTATTTGATTCCTATATCTCTTTATCTGCTCATGTTCATTCTAAAAATTTTACCTTCATTCAAATTAGATATGAATTTTTCATATTTCTGTTTGTACTATAAGTTGCACATAACACCCTTAAAAATAGTAAGTAGAAAAAATGAACCAGGCTTCTGAGAACAGGCAGGTTTGTTACAACAGCTTTACCTTTCACAAAATGTTGGAGTTACGAAATTACTCCATGCCAATTATTCTCAATAGCGTAAACTGGCTTTGAAAATATTTCACCTTTGAGAGATTTTCCTTTTTCAGTCTGATATTCTTTGAATGATATTTAATAATATGTTGCCATGGTGGGAGATAAGAGGTAAAGAGTATGGAGAAGTGGGATCCAATATTGCATATTAAGGTACTTTCATTCTTATAGGCCAATTTTTATTTATGGTTTGATATGTAACTGTCACACCATACATACTTCAAAAGAGGTAATATTTTGACAAGGCAGGAAATTGCACACCAAAATTTATTTTACCAATACACACACACATAAATACACTCTATCTCCTCCTTTTCTGAATGTAAAAACTGATTACCTAGAGAAGAATGCTTATATTTTAAATATCTCTATTAGATGCCACCTAATGAATGCAAACTTAAATACAAATTTTACACTGCATTGGGGAAATTTAGAACTGTAAATCCACCTCCTAATGTAACACTCATGGTATCTATATCCCATGGCTTTCTAGTAATTGTAATCTGCTTTGCCCCCTGTGTTAGAGATATAATTATGTTAACAGCTTTCCTACACAGGCACCATACATTGCCATTATGAAGCCAGCTTCATTTAATTAGCATCATGTAGTAAATTAGCAGTTATAAGGACTGCTGGGTACAAGGGGATCTCCATTTTCTCACCATTTACTTAATCCTCAGTCAATGTTAAGATTACTGCTCACTGAATTTCCATGGCAAAATCACCATCACCCTTCTCAGATGTTATGATTCAGCATTTGTATGGATTTGGAACAAACACTTTTTCCAGATGCCCAGAAGTTAGGATTACTGAAGCCCTATCCTGCTCCTGATTGGAAAGAAACAGGAATGCAGAGAGATAATGCCCATGTGAATGAATTCTTTATTTCCAGCTGGCAATTAAAAAAAAAGTGATAAAAAGAGTAGTATTAACTAGGGAGTAAATGAAAAGGCAGAGTGATTCTTTTAAAAGGAAGTTCACAGATTTTATTAGCATTTTAGAGAGAAGAGTTTTTTATGTCTAGTGCTGGGTGGCAACACGTAAAATTACATTATTATTTATCCCATTATTAGGCTTATAGTATGCTGTAAAGATGACAAATAACTTCTGTGTTTGTTTCAAGTATATGCTTAGTAATTCATTATGGCTCAACTTTGTCAGGAATTATTTTCAGAGTAGCAAAAACCACTAGTTTGAAGCAGAAATTATCGTAATTCTAGAGCATCAGACAAAAACTTAAATTTATTTATTTGCCTGGTAATTATTTGCCTAGTAATACATTTAAAATCTCATCTCATTGTGGTATTACAATGTAAGTTAATTATGTAACGATATATGAAAAAACTCTATAAATAACTTCCCATTCTTATCTTTGTATTGGAGGATTGAACTAATAATTCTGTCTCCAGAAATAAACAATGAGCAAAATATTGCTAGATTGTCAAAAACAGCCTAAGAAATTCTGTCGATTTTCCCTTTGGTTCTACAAGTGCCCTGGCAAATAATCTAAGAACACTAAATATTGCACATGCTTAGAAAGCATTTCATTTATATTGAAGGTAAAAACTACACTCAAGATTTTTACCGCTCATCAAATAAGTGGAAGCAATGAGAACATAGTTTAGACTATTTGTTTGAGTGTTCACTCACTTAATAAACTTAACATATTTGGATCCAGATTATGAGCCACAGGGATTCCCCAGCTCTGAACATCAATTGGCTGCTGTGTGGATCCTAGAGAAAAGATCACCTAGTAGCAGGAGCTGGGCCCAAGAGTGGCTTTCTGCCATCATTGGAAGCAGGCCACTGGTGTGCAGTGTCTACCTCTCAGAGCGGCCAGTTCTCTGTGACCCCTGGCCTACTTGGCTGGCCTGGCCTTCTGCAGTAGTTGGTCCCAGACCCTCATATCTCTCAGGGACACAACCCAATGGTAAGCTGCCACATTCCTTGTTCAAGGTACTTTGGCCTCCTGCTCTGGAGAGTCTCTATTCCCATGGAGTCAAGAAAGGAGCAGAGGGCCGCTGTGAGCTCACACAAGTATATTAGCTTGCCAGACCTGGTCCTGGAGGCTGCAAGCTGCTAGCAGAGAAGAATGCCAGTTTGCACCCACTTGGTGACATTCCCTGCACCTTGTGGCTTATACTTTGGGTGCTACCATGGCTGTCTTGGAACCAGATGCCCCTGATAACTTACCTGAGAGGATGGCACGACGGATAAGTATGAAGGAATTGACACTGTGTGAAGCAAATGTTCATCAGTGGAAGACAGAAGCCAATGAGAAAATTATTTGACCATCCTTTCTCTGAAAAGATCCTTTGGAGACGGAGTTATTCATAGAAAACCATCCTTTCCTAGCCACTCTTCCTCTTCTCAATCTTCCTTCCCTTGGAATTTACTCCTCATCACATGTTAGCATGTAAGATGGTAGGCTCAGTTTTCCAGGGAACTAAATCAGCTAACTACCCAACTGAAGAGAATGCGTAGGTCTCTTGCCAGCCATCTAGATATCAGAGTTAATACATTAAGCTAATGCCCTTATCTCATTAGAAATTCCCGCAGCACTTTAATCAGATCTATATACTATTCTATTACATACAATTTAAAAATGCATCATTCCTTGGTTTTAATGCACATGATATTGGAAAGTAGCAAACTTGAAAGAGGATGAGGGATTTTTACACTGTTATTTGTATCAGAGGACTGTTGAGAGACAACAAGGAAAATAATCATTAAAAAAAGAATAAATGGCCAGGCGCGGTGGCTCATGCCTGTAATCCCAGCACTTTGGGAGGCCGGGGTGAGCGAATTGCTTGAGGTCAGGAGTTTGAGACTAGTCTGGCAAACATGGTGAAACCCCATCTCTACTAAAAATACAAAAATTAGCCAGGCATGGTGGTGCATGCCTGTAATCCCAGCTACATGGGAGGTTGAGGCAGTAGAACCACTTGAACCTGGGAGGTGGAGGTTGCAGTGAGCCGAGATTGAGATGGCGCCATTGCACTCCAGCCTCGGCAACAAGAGCGAAACTCCATCTCAAGAAACGAAACAAACAAAAAGAATAAACAATTAATGCAGTATCAAGAGCTCTAAACAATTTAATATGTTTTGCAGCCCTTACTGCTGTAAAATTCAATACAAAACCTGATGTTATAATAATAATCTGGATTATAAGGAAAAAACACAAAATTTTTGTTATTGTATTCCATTTATAGAAGACAGGAAAGTTCCTTGGAAAATTCTCAATTAAATAATTAAAATAAAAATGTATTTGTGTTTAGATTGAATATTGATGCTTGATTTGTCAGAGCTAGACATTCCAACAAATATGTCCATGTACAACTTTTATTCTCTAAGTCTCCAGGTAACATTTAATTTTATGTTTTTCAAGGAGCCAAATAGTTCCATTTGGCAATCTAAAAATATACAGAAGAATACTCATTGTAACCAGGAAATATTACGAAGTGATATGTCACAACTGATTTTTTTTCCTCTTCTGGCTGTGTGAGAGAGATTAACATTACTTTTCCACAAGCCTAGGCTATTTATTAAAAATACATGAGTCGTATATGAGGCAAGAATCATGATAAGCACCTCACAATGAATTTCACTGAGAAGCACACAAAATAGGTCCTAGGATTATCAACTTTAGAGAAAGTGGCACAACCTGCCTAAAGGCTGTGAGTTGGTAATTGGGGAGCCTGACTGGAGCCCAGGCAATGTGGCCACACAGTCTGTGCCCCTGATCATCACATTTACATCTATTCTTGCTACTGTAAGTTAAAACAAAATGCTTTTGTGTGAAACTGTTATTTTTGGTTTTATTTTTGTTTATGGGGGAAGAACAGTGGTGCATAAATGTAATATCAAGACGTCTCTTTGTGTCACAGGAGAGATTTGAACCTTAGTTCCCAAAGTTCCAAAAAAGTATAAAAAATAAAAAAACAGGCCGGGCGCGGTGGCTCACGCCTGTAATCCCAGCACTTTGGGAGGCCGAGGCGGGCGGATCACAAGGTCAGGAGATCGAGACCACAGTGAAACCCCGTTTCTACTAAAAATACAAAAAACTAGCCGGGCGCGGTGGCGGGCGCCTGTAGTCCCAGCTACTCAGGAGGCTGAGGCAGGAGAATGGCGTGAACCCGGGAGGCGGAGCTTGCAGTGAGCCGAGATTGCGCCACTGCACTCCAGCGTGGGCGACAGAGCGAGACTCTGTCTCAAAAAATAAATAAATAAATAAATAAATAATAAAAAATAAAAAAACTGAGGAAAGTGAATATTTTAGAGAAAGAAGAGAATGCTAAGACATGGGTGAGCAGCACTAAGTGGCCAGAATTTTGGTTTTGAAATGAGCTGGTCCCGTGCTTCTAGATGGAGTTCGGGGAGCATTGTGTGCTGAATCCCTTTCTGAGGACTTGGGTTTACTTTTCATACATGTGCCTTACCTTCATTTTTCACAGTGTGCATCTGCATTATGAAAACCGTTATATACTTATCCCTATAATTTTTCCATTATCAAGAATGTTCCAATTTTAACATTTTCTTTAAAACATTTATACTTTGTTATATTGCTAGATAATGATAAAGCACTGTCAATTTTGAGATTTGTTTTTTTTGCTTTTATTTGATTATTATTATTTTTCTTGAAAATTTTTTTGGTTTAACTCAATTCATAAGAGAGAGTATAATTTTTTTAATTAGTTAATTTCCTTAATTTCCATCACAGGAAATTTTATTTTCTTTTAGATGGAGTATTGCCCTGTCATCCAGGCTGGAGTGCGGTGGCACAATCTCGGCTCATCGCAACCTCCACCTCCCTGGTTCAAGTGATTCTCCTGCCTCAGCCTCCCGAGTAGCTAGGATTACAGAAATGCGCCACCACGCCAGGCTAATTTTTGTATTTTTAGAAGAGACAGGGTTTCACCATGTTGGCCTGGCTGGTCTCAAACTCCTGACCTCAGGTGATCCACCTGCCTTGGCCTCCCAAAGTGCTGGGATTCCAGGTGTGAGTTACTATTCCCGGCCCAGAAAATTTCCTTAATGAGTTTACTTTATATTTTGTAATTTGAACATGTTCTTATAGTGTGCACTGTTGTTTTCTGTGCATTTTCTCCTCCTGAAACTATCTGCTCTCTTCTATTATGGGAAACAAAAATATTATATTTACATTAGTAAGAGACTGGGAAGGCTTGAGGGCAGTGCTCATAGTTATGTCTTGGAGTCCCCAGTCCACTGCCTTGTTTTCACAGAAAAGAAAGGTCTTTTCCATTGATGGGCTCCCTGATTCTCCTTACCTTGGTCAATCTGACACATTAATCTTAACGTTTCTGCTTGATGCCTGGTTTCTATGAAGCTTATTTTTCCTCTGTAAAAACTATTAACGTGCTTGTTCTTATTCAACAAGTGAAAATAACTAAAACAATAAGTATTGATACATTTAAATTTGAATTCTCAATCAATCTGTGTAAATGTTTGCCTGCCATTTGTCATGATCAGTATGCACAGGAACACCAGGGAAAATGAGTTCAATCATTACAATTAATATGATACTATTAATCCACTGTCATGTTTGAGCCTGTAGTCTGCTGACTTTAAGAAAGATAATTATCTATAAAACTTATGGCAGAAAAAGAATAGCATATTACTATTGGATGCATGCTGACCTTCTATCTCAGAGTAAAATAGACTTGTGACTTATTTCTATATCAATTAGCTAGAACTTAGGGGAAACCGCTAGCCAATTAAGATAAAGCAGAAAAATGACCTTAAAGGCTAATCTTTGCTTCAGAGTATAACTCGAAATATTTTTGGTAATGTATAAAACCCTATTTTATGATGTAGTTAATTTAGCTTTCAAGGTGAAGTACGAATGGAAATAACCAACTGGACCACTTAGACATAATGACTTGCTTCTAAACTGTCTTTGTAAATTGAATCTTTCTGATTAAATAGGACTTTAATGTAAACATGCATTATTATGCTTAATTTTTATTAATTTTAAAGATTCAGTAATATCTCTTAAGGTAAATTACTTGCAAATGGCACAATTGTGTTAACTGCATAGATAAAAGCATATTAACACTTTCTTAACAATCAAGTGTTGAGTTGAATGTCAGACTTAAACTTTTAAGTTCAAAACACTATACAACATTACCTAATTAAATACTTATATAAAACTGAATAAATCTCACATCTTTCCCTTACAAATAATTTTAGAAGTATAAAGTTACTATAGTACAATTTTTCTTTCCATACTTCTAGTTCAATCTAGCAAATGTGGTTGATAATATAGTTTATGAGATTATCTGTATCAGTGTAGGTTTACCTAAATCACAGAAATAAAATTTCAAAAGGTAGATTATTACCAGCTAGAAAAATGATAAAAATTCTTAGAAGAGTTTCAGATGTTTCACTTACATAAGTAACCCATGATTTTGTTTATAACATATCGTTTCCATTTTTTATTAGAATAATAATAGTATTTGGGATAGAATTTCTAAAATTTCACATATTAATCTTGGAAAATAACTACTATTTTTATTTTCTTGTAGGTAAGAACTGAGTGTTTCAAAATATATCTGAATGACTGAAATATTGATTTCTGTATTTAAGGTCTAGTTATTTCTACCAATAATCTGTTACCTCTAGAATCTCATCAATATCAGTACTGGTAGCATGTTTAATGTCCAGGGACTGCTACTTGGGCAATTTCTCTATTTGTTCCTTCTCTTCTCCTCTCCTTCCCTCCTCTTCTCTCTCTCCCGTAATTCTCTCCTCTCTTTCTCTTTAGTTGAGATTCTCTACCTGCTCTTTATCCTAATTCAACTCTTCTGATGACTCAAATATTACCAGTTTGAGGAAGCCTTAAATAGATATAAGAGTTGTGTTCCCTTGCTTTCAATAGGGTTTCTCTAACCCTGGCATAATAAGCATTACATTCTGCTTAATTATTTACATATGTGCCTGTCCCCATTTCCTCACCAAGAGATCCCTTGGAAAGCAGGGCCAATGTCTCCTTAGCTCTAGTACAATGTGTGAAGCACAGATTTGTAATGAACGCTTATTTTGTACATAGATAATTGTATTTTTAGGCCCACTTTCCCAACTGTTCAAATAAGTTAATCTTGTTCTCTATGAATACCTTCAAGATGGATTAAATGGGATTTTATAGACTAGAAAATGTATTTTCCCCTTTAGAGGTACCCAGTACAGGTAGGAGGATAATATATTTAGGATATATTTTGGGATTTCTAAAATGCTATAGGAGGAAAGGAAGTTAAATAGAACCAGCACATTATCTTACTAATCTGAATCAAGGACCCAGAATCCCTACACATGTCTTCCCAACCAGAGAACTGGAAAGTGTCTTCACATATTGCAATCGAGACCAGGAAGTATCTCCAAATTATGTCTACCATCTTGTACATTCCTATGGAGTTGCATGAAATGCCACTGAAGTATGCAGGGATGACACCAGAAATTAGATTTAATCTAGGAGTCAGGATATGAAATGATAGACCATTCAGTGATAACCACATCAACAAGAGCAGCAAAACGATGGCAAGATTTATTGATGGCCTTCATCATGACTAAAATTGCTGATGGATATTAGTTATCTCTCAGAATTATAATTCATCTTTCTTAGTAGTTATATAAATCCTGTGTTCAGGTGAAACCCCTGGCAGCTTTACAAAAATATCAAGCTTTACATGGCTAATTTATAAGAAACACTACAGGGCATCTAAATGGTCTTATTTGAAAATGTTGATCAATAAATACTAAAATTCACACTCTAAAGGTAAAATAGTTATGACCTCCACCATCAATTAAGACCATTGGAACATGAAAGTAAGTTTTAAATTGAGTACTAGAAGAAATAACAATGAGCTTCCATTTATCAGTAATTTACTGCCTGCCAATGTACTAAGCACTGAAATTTTAAACATTTCTCATTTATACCACTGTATACTCAAAGAAATACTATTATGCATATTTGATAGAAGACATAATAAGCAAGGTTCAGTAACTTTCACATTGTGACTAAGCAAGGGTTAATTCCAAACCCAGCTGTGTCTCCCTGCTTGAAAACGCTCTACTATTAATTACTAAACTTCTCAACTATTCCTAGTAAAATGTCTTCTCTGCTACTATGGCAGAAGTATTAGCTCTGCACTATAAAAGAAGAAAAAACTTTAGGTAAATTAAATTTAATAGAGTTTAACTGAGCAAAGAACAATTCACAAATCATGCAGCCCCCAGAACTATAGTAGGATCAGAGTGACTCCGGGACTGCCACATGGTTGGATAACACTTATGAACAGAGAAAGGAAGGTGACATACACACAGCAAAACCAAGGTGCAGAAACAGCTGGACTCGTTACATCTGAGCCTTTGCTTTATTTGAACCTGGTTTCAACAGTTGGCTGCCTGTGGTTGCCTGAAGTTTAGCTGCTGTGGTTCTGTCTACAGATCAAGTTAGGTTACAGATTACTACGTAAACCTTTAGACCAAACCTAAAATCTGTACAGAGGCAGCTTTAGTTGACCAAGGCCATTTAATTTAATGGCACTTTCCTCCTCACTGGGAATTTGGCTGTTCATCTAGATGTATTAGTTAGTTGCTTAGAGAGGAAAGGTAATTATAATTTTGTGAGAGGACAGAAGAATATTCCTGGTGGAAAGAAGATAAGAATGTCTAAAGATGCATTTTCCCCTTTCTTGTGTATTAGGGATCACATTCTTTAATTGAATAGGAAAAAACATCTAGAAATAATAACAGTCACCATTTACTCAGTGTTCAATATGTGCCAATTATTGTGGTATTTTACATATATTATCCATAATTGTTTATAAAACTGCCTCAAAGTAAAAGTTTGTTGTTTTACAAATGAGAAAAATTGGGCTTGGAGAGATGAATGATTTGCCAAAACTCAAAGAGAGCTAATGCTAGTGGTTGTCAGGCATTGCATATAAATGCCTATAATAATAAAATGCTCATATGCTCTCTGCTCTGGCAAGGTTGAGAAGATTGACAAAATTGAGGGATGAAAGTGTCTTATATAGAGGTGAAAGGAGATGGTATCACTAGCAAGCATTCTTTAAGAATAAAGATTCCCACCCTCCCCTGATTATAATCATAATTCAACATTTCTATTAAAAAGTAACCCATTTTAAAAATAATGCTCATATACCAATCAATAATTACGCTTATTATTCAGTGATTACATAGAACGTGCTCTTTACCACATAATCTATTCTTTCAAGAACCTTGTTTTTAAGTGAGGTTTGCACTCCTATCTCTGGCAAAAAAGGGCACAGAGACTTAGAAAGGTTAATGATATTGCCAAAAGTACTGCAGTACATTTGTGATTAAAATAGGGATTCATACTCAGAACTGGTTAATCCCTTGCCCTATATTCTTATCTAAGGAAACCATCCTGTTACTACCATCCTTTTAATGCATCCTATTAATAACATTTCATCAGGTGAATGCAAATTACATCCAAAGAAACATGCTTTCGACAGAAAAATTGAGATCTTTGAACTAGATGAAGAGTATCTAGCCTTAGCTAACTAGAATTTAGTCCCATTCAGGAGCTGTCACAGACATTAAGACATTGTGACTAAGACAGAATCCTTATCGGTTGGAAATCACTAATAGTTGAGGAGAAATAGTTGAGTGATATTATGATCACCAAGAATATTGCTTATCCCTGCAGCATACACATCAAACCATCCCTTAGTTCTGAGAATAACTTAATGTGCTGTGATATCAGAGTCTCATTTGCTCTGATGCTGAACTTGTAAACTTAAGGCTATTATTGTGAAAGGATGGGGCTGGGATAATCAGAAACTTAGCTGTATTCATAAATGAGGTATTGATATCTCAGGGAAAGAAAAATCAAGAATATAGTAACATTGTTGAGAATCTGTTAGGATTCTTTTGTATGAGAAAATTAAGACAGGATCATAGGATAATTAAGGGAACTCATTTTTGATATGCAAATATAACTCTAAAATGTAGATTGATAAACCAATGTTCACAAGATAGGTCTCTAAAGAAAAATATTGCAAATTTCTGTATTTCTTATCAGTCACTTGGATCATAACATAGAAGCCACCTTTTTCATATTTGTGGATGACACAGATTTAGGAGGATTATCTAATATATTTCATGACAGTGGCATGGTTCACAAATCTTGATATGCTAGAATGATGGACTGAAACCAATAAAGAAGAATTTGACAGAAATAAATAAAAGATTCTCCATTTAGATTAAAAACAAGTTACATAAACACAGATTCAGAAAGTCCTATCTCAAAAGCAGTTCAGTGAAAATGTTGGTGATAGAAGAAGTTAGTGAGAGAAACCAACAATTAAACAAGAATTTTAAAAAACATTAAACTCTAGGTTGTTTTAATGAGAATGTTAACAGTATGCAATAGCTCTATGTCAGGGTTTTTCAAAGCTGGAGTCAAGATCCATTAGTGAGGTCTGAATCACTTTGTGGATCCTAAAGAGAAAAGTGTTTTATTTTTATTTGTTATAACTAAAAAAAAATAGAAAAGGATAGAATGGAATAAAAAGAACAAGGGAACATTGTTCATGCAATGGGTATAAAGAAATAGTTGTGTATACTTGTGTGTATCTGTGTGTGATTATCTGTTCCAAGAAAATAAGTATTTTTTATTATACCAATTACTTCTGAATACCCAGTACATAGATGTAGAAAGTTGCATAGCACATGAAGTGTGCTCAATAAATGTTATGTACTGAATTAGGATGAAAAATGTATTTTTTTTTTTTTACTGCAGGTTATGTTGAAAAAGTTTAAAAGTCATAGATCTCTGTTACTTTACAAAGTCAAGTACACTGGGACACGAGAATAACTGAAAAATTTGGAAGACATGGCAACAATTTGCAGAGCCTCTAAATGAATTCTGCCATGCTGGAGCTATCTGTTTTAGAAACCATATAATTTTGGAAACTGGAAGCTATGATGCTTAACCCCCAAAATTCCTGGGACCATGATAGATGTCTTCATACCAAAGAAGGGCTTTCAAGTGAAAGGATAAGTATTTCCGCAGGTCTAGCACCATGAGACACACTTTTTAAAAAAGTACTTGCATTCTTAATATTGTAGAAATACACAAACAATACATTTTTCAAAAAATATCAACAGTAGGGAAATGAACTGCTTTTTAATACTTTCAGTAGTAGATGGTGCCCTGATATTGATTTTGTTTTTAAAACAGAAACATTCCCACATTTGCAATGAGAATAAATACTGCAAGTTCTTTGTAAATCCACTTAATTTTTAATTCAGTTTTCCTTGATGCAAAGATTATTACCATATTAAAAAAATAAAGTAATTAGTTGGCTAGTTGGTTTGTTGTTCTAGGAACAGAACTGGTACTGTGAAATAATGCAGAAAGCAACTGAATTAGAATATATAAGCTGTTAAGGGCATAATATAACCAAAGGACAGAATAATATCTTTCTGAAGGGAGACAGAAAAATAGATACCTATAAATCAGTGTATATTTCGTCAGGTTTTTAAATACATAGATTTCTAAATGATTTTGGATTATATTAAGATTAATGTCTAGGATATTTATTATCTTCCATTGACCTGATAATTCTTATACTGTATTTTTAAAATACTATTTTTATAAACACATACATATAATATTATTTACAAAATATTATATAAGATAAAATAGATTTATTGTGTATTTCATGCAATATACATTATTGTAGAGTATTATTAATTTTTGGTAGAAAAGTTTCATATTATTAATTTTTTTAAATAGTCTTATCTAATCTCTGTTTTTTCAAATCTAGAATAATTTTGACAAGTTACAAAAGCAACCTCATTTGTATTTTATTTGAATCTTACACCTGTAATTCATGAGAATGAAAAGGTATTCTTAATTATTCTTCTTTCCATCCATGAATATAGTATATCTCTCTCAGTTAAAAAAAAATAATGTGCTCCAGAAAATGTTTAATAAGTTATTCATATATATTTTTATATGTACTAAAATACAATCTTGTGCATTTAATAGAGCTACATATTAGGAGTCAACATCTCAAAATAGTTTTAGATAGACTTGATAAGCAAAATAAAGGATTGAACAAATAAAAGACATTCAATTTATAATTTTACAGAGTTTATACCTGCAATTTAAAGACAATGAATGGTTAGGCATGCTTGAAATTATTTAACAGGACAACATGTTACATTGAGAGTTAGAAGTAGCTCAGAAAATGCTCATGACTAATATGCTAAGAAACCTCTGCCTGAAAAGAACAAACAGAAAAATATAAAGAGCAATAATGCCAATTGCACTATAACTTGACTATATTTGAAATGTAGTCAAAATACACTTCATTTAACTTACGACACACAACAGCAATCCCATTACTCATTTTATACACTTGAAATAATATTGTTCTACCAAAAAGACACATGCACTCCTATGCTTATTGTGGCATTATTCTCAATAGCAAGAACAAGGAATTAACCTAGGTGTTCATCAACAGTGGATTGTTTTAAAAAAATGTGGTACATATACACCAAGGAATACTCCATAGCCATTAAGAAGTCATGTTCTTTGCAGGAACGTGGATGCAGCTAGAGGCCATTCCTGTAAGCAAACCAAGGCAGAAAGAGAAAAGCAAATATTGCATGTTCTTATTTATAAGTGGGAGCTAAATCTTGGATTTACACAGACATAGATGGGAATAATAGGCATGGGAGACTCTGAAAGGGAAGGGACAAAGGCTGAAAAACTTCCTATCGGGTACTATGTTCTCTACCTGGGGTGTGGTATCAACACAAGCCCAAAGCTCAGCACCATGCAATGTACCCTTGTAACAAATCTGCACATGTGCCTTCCGAATGTAAAATAAAAATGGAAATTAAAAAAAAAACTACCAAACACAATACCAATGAAAATACAAAAAGCTAAATATGCACAAATCTCAGGGACCAAGCTATGAGAAAATGTTTACTGAGCAGGTTCTTTGTGTTAAGCATTGCTTCAAAGACTGGTGATGCAGGAGAAAATGAGATGGACAGTCTCTGTTCTCATGAAAATTTGAGGGAGCAGGTAGGGAGCTGTGGGAATGTGGAGGACGCTGAGTGTGAGTAAGTAAACTACTAAACTGCTATAAAACAAGCAAAAAGTGGCAAGATAATTTTACATGGTGATAAGCGAAGGGAGAATATAAAATGGGATGGGAACAAGAATAATTTGTTCTGGAGTTGAAACTGTATTTCAGGAAACAGTATTACAGTTAGTTTTGTAAGCACAGTCCAGCTTGACTTAAGATGACTGCAAATAATTAGAGACTATGTTCAGAGAGTAATTGAAGGTGGTGAAAGTGTATACAGAACTGAGTCACAGAATATAAACAGAGCCTTCTCAGCTTGCTATTAAGTAGATTATGTTCCTCAGTCCCTTTCTTTCTTTAGAGTGTTGTTTTCTCTGGGCGGTGGGGAGGTGGGGAGGTGGGGAGATGGGGAGGAGGAGGAAAAGAAAGAGAGAGAGAGAGAGAGAAAGACAGAGATAGAGAGAGGAGACAGAAAGAGAGAGAGAGATGGGGGAGACAGAAAGAGGAGAGAGAAAGAGGGAGACAGGGGAGAGGAGAGAGACAGATACAGAGAAAGAAAATAAAGAAATTGAGAATTTTGTGGAATTTAATAATAAATCTATTAAAATGTTGATTTTAAAATGCCTTTCATCAATTGCCTTATTTGGACTATTTCTTGTTTTAAAAAATCAACGTCATAAGCTTCCTTTCATATTATGTTCTGGACACACACTATACTTAGATTCTTTCAAAACAGAATAATACGGAAGCTCTTAGGAAATTTATAAATCAGTAGAAAGGAATGATTGCTAATGTTAGAACAAAGCAAATGTCATAGAAAAAGTATCAAGTACAGTATTACATGTACTTAAATGAGCTGTGATAAAGAGAACCTTTGAAGTATTTCATATTCACAAAGAATGAAATATGACTTCTACAATATTTCTGAAATGAATAATACAAGGTTGTTAATGGTTTGAATGTTTGTCCCCTCCAAAACTTATGTTGAAGTTTTGTTGCCAGTGTGGAGGTGCTAGGCTGTGGGGCCTTTGGGAGGTAGTAAGGCATGTGTTCTACCCTCATGGGGGAAATGAATGCCTCATAAAAGGGTGAATTTGGCCCTCTTTTGTCTCTTTGCTCTTCTGCCTTCTGCCATGTGATGACACAATTATACTGCCCTCACCGGATGCTGTTGCCTTGTTCCTGGAATTCCAAGCCTATAGAACTGGGAGAAAATAAGTTTCTGTTTATTAAAAATTACCCAGTCTCAGGTATTCTGTTGTGGCAGCACAAAACAGACTAAGACAATGTTCAAATAGAAAACATACTAAGTATGGACATTTGAAAGATTCATAAAACATCAGTCAAAAATGCTTTACTCATTAATTGTGAACTTGCACATGGGTAAATTTTGTTTCCAATGTTTGGAATATGTAGTTAAAATATGGCTTATTCTTTCTTCATATAAATAATTATTAAAAGTAATTTATTCACCAAATAGATTTCAAAATTTTTATTGAAAATGTTTGATTAGTGACCTTATAGATTATAGCATCTGTAATTAAGACTGAAGAATGGGAGCGCAAAATATAACAATTCTCCAAGGACTATTATCACATGTTCATAAAAATATTGTAAGATTAAATATTGCATTAATACATTCCTGCTTAGGAGTACTCTTATAAAATGAAATGACAAATCTGTTTCTCCCTGAGGCAGTTTGAAACATAGATTTGATGACTAAACTCATGAAGTGATTAGTGTCCAAAGCATAAGACTTTTAAAACTCCAATATTTTTATAAAAATGATTTATCATTACATTTGTTAGCAAAAGTAATGCATAAACATAGATATTCTGGATGCTAATTATGCATCTCAACTTTTATTTAATTACATGTCCTAATTATACAACTTAATGTATAGTACTTATGCCAATGAAATAATTAGAATATATGACTGGAACTGTTGGTATATAGTAAAAGATCTTAATCTATTTTAGGTAGAAATGAGAAAAAACACATAGTCATTCCCCACTTTTCTTAAATAAGGGAAATGAAAATGACATCTTAAAAGGAGATTAAATAATATATTATAAATAAGGGTAATATTTGTCTAGGGAACTGTTTGTATCCAGTGTCTATGGAAATTCTGTTAAAAACCACAAAAATTAGTAAAGATAATCAGCCACATTGTTGTACTTGATTTTTTGAGCATATATCATTCAAAATAATTGTAGAGATGAAAATACTAATGTCAACATGGCAGATAGTGGAGACATAAGCTAAGAAAGCCTTATATTTCTGTAGACAGGTAAGTTGGTCAGGTTATCAATGTACATGCATGTTCTCAATAGTTAAATCCCTGTGATATATGGGTACCTTAATTTTCATAGAGCACTGAAGAAGTATGATATTAAAGGAAGCTCCTGAAAGATAATCTCAAAATAGGTAGGAAACCATTATTGACCACTGTTTAAGTAATTAGGTGAATGGCTGTGCAGAACTTTATAATGGATAGATTAGGATGATGTGTTGGTTAATACTGAATTCAACTTGCTTGCTTTGAAGGATGCAAAATATTGATCTTGGGTGTGTCTGTGAAGGTGTTGCCTAAGGAGATTAACATTTGAATCAGTGGGCTGAGAAAGATTCATCCTTAATTTAGGTGGGCACCATCTAATCTGCTGCCACCATGGCCAGAACATAAAAGCAGGCAGAAAACCATGAAAAGACTAAACTGCCTTAGGCTCCCAGCCTACATCTTTCTCCTGTGCTGGATGCTTCTTGCCCTCGAACATTGGATTCCAAGTTCTTCAGCTTTGGGACTTAGACTAGCTTCCTTGCTCCTCAGCTTGCAGGTGGCCTATTGTGGGACCTTGCGATTGTATGAGTTATACTCCTTAACAAACTCCCATATAGGAGATATCTATCTATCTATATCTTTCTATCTATCTATCTATCTATCTATCTATCTATCTATCTATCTTGCAGTGGTATCTTTTGCAAGTGAAAAGCAATCGAGGTATCTCTGAATATGACACAAAGCCAGAGAGTTGATATACTCCTGAGGTAGGATGATAAAGCTTTATTCCTGACCTTACCAGCTGAAGGCAAATTGCTTCTGATGGGCCTTATGGACAGGAATGGAAAAAAAGGCATTTGCCAAGTCAATGACTGCATACCAGATATCAGGAGATGTGTTAATTTGCCTAAGCAGTGAAACCACATCTGGTAGAGCAGTTGCAACTGGAGTCACCACTTGGTTAAACTTACGATAATCCACAGTTATTCTCAAAGATCCATCTATCTTCTGAACAGTACAAATAAGAGAGTTGAATGGGGATGTGGTGGGAATCTTTCGAATCCTTGGTGATGGCACGAATCTCAGTCCCTCCAGAGATTCAATATTATTTATTATTTACTATTTTTCTAGGTAAAGGCAGCTCTATGGCTTCCATTTGGCCTTTCCCACCATGATAGTCCTCACCCCACCAGTCAGGGAGCCAATGTGGGTGTTCTACCAGCTGCTAAGTATGCCTATGCCAATTATGCATTCTAGTGTTGCGGAAACTGAGGACTGGAGAGACAAATGTGAAGAACAGGAGGATTGTTTATTTTAGGTATGCACCAGCTTAGTGGATTCACATCCATAAAGGTTTGGATGCCACTGCCACTGAGGAAATTAGCATAGGATGAGCCTGGGGACCCACTGTAAGTCAGACCTGAGCTAAAATTTCATTAATTGTCTGACCTCCATAAGGCCCTACTTTAACTGGAGGACCACAATGACGTTTTGGCTTCCCTGGAATCAATGTCAGCTCAGAGCCAGTGTTTAGTAGTACCAGAAATGTCTGATCATTTCCCTTTCCCCAGTGCACAGTTACCCTGGTAAAAAGCCAGAGGTCTCCTTGGGGAAGGATGGGAGAAAGAGTAACAGCATAAATTGTTCGTATTGTAGTGGGGTCCTTCCTTGAGGGGACCCAGCCTCCCCTTCATTCAACGGGTTCTGGGTCTGTAAACTGGCTCAAGTCTGGAACTTGATTGATGAGCTGTGATTCTGTTTTTATAATTAAAATTATGATTTTTGTCTATTCAACCTGGAAGTTTTCTGCTTATATAAATTAAGTAGTAATGCAGTAGGTTTCCAATCAATTTCACTTCTAGCAACATCATGATTAATTAGTCAATGTCAGGGCTCTACACAAGTCAGACTATTCTGATTGCTGCTCTGCCTCTGCTGTCCATTCCCATAGCTATGCTCACCTTGCGTTTGATGGTTGAGTGCTGACACTTGGCCCCTGCTACCTCAGGATCCAATTATTCCCATTGTATTTACATTTTGTAGTTGAGTGACTGTGGTTTCCACTGTTAGATCTGACATACAGAGGAATTATGGGGCTCTTCAAAGATGTAGTGCTGCCCTCACAAATCTATTTCACAAGGCATTTTTCAAGGGTATATCTTCCAAACTCTCCCAGCTAAGATGAGTAGGTGTAAAGTGATTAATCCCCACCACCCCAATGTCCCTAAGCCTTGGGATCCCTTCCTCTACATTAAACCAAAGGAGAGCAGGCATTTCCAGCTCACTCACAGTGGGCCACATTTTAATCCATATTTCAGCTAACCAAGCAAATAAACTATTATAACCAATTTTAACTCCCAAGCTGCAATATTAAATGCAGAACCCCTACACACTGGGTTTAAATCAATAAATTCAGCCTGATCGAACTCTGTTTTTCCACCATTAAACCACACCCTTAATATCCATTCCCATGCCTGTTCTCCAGATTTCTGCATATGTAAATTAGAAAACTCAAGCAGTTTGAGTGTAGTGCACCTCCTCATGGGCCACACTCTCAACCTCACCTCTAGGGCCATGCCCAGACTTTAGTCTAGTTATAGGTCTAGAAGTAAACAGGGTGTTGGGGGTGACTCCGGAAGTGAATCAACATTATCTTGCCTGGCAACTGCCTCAGGGGAGGCCATCACTGTTGCCTCAGGCAGCGCAGGGTTTATATCCTCAAACAAAGATAGAAAGGCTGATGGCAGCATGGGTTCAGGAGGGAATGTTGCCCCTACTGGGGATGGGGAAACTGTTCCTTCTGGCAAAAAAATTTCATCAGAGTTTACAAACTCAGTGTCCCCAGCTTCATCGGGGTCCTCCCACACATCCCCATTCCACATTTCAGGGTCCCATTCTTTTCCAATCACTGGCCTCAGTTTAACAGTAGACACCTGGTGAGGCTGTGCATGCGCCTTCCATTGCAGGGCAGTCATTTGCGTGATAAGAGCTTGTGTCTGATTTTTGACAATTTCAATTCATTCTCTGCAAGAGATAAGACTCTCACTCAGGACAATCTTAGCAGATTTGAGGCTCAGTATCTGCTTCTGAAGCTGGGAGATAGAATGATAGAATCCCTGAGTACACCATTTCCTTTTATCACTTTGTCCAGTGAACTTAGGAGCAATCAACCAACTTCATTATGTTCCTCGATTCTCCACATATAGTCAAAGGTATTATGCATAGAGTCACTAAACTCCTTGCTTCTCACAAGCAGTGAATCAGGAGTGTCAAATGTACTTATTTTTCATAACTCTCTAAACAGTTCATGCCAAGAACTATCAGTGCTCTTCATACTTAGAAGTAGATTGCTTAGCATTTTTGGGTCACTCCACTGGGAAAAAAGTCAGGATCTGCTGCGGTGCTTGCTGAAGGCAAAGGGAATACAGAATGGGTAGTAGAAAAAGGTAGACATCAATACCAGCTATGACCATGTGAACAGCTGCAGAAAGAAGGACTGTAACTGTAACAAGTATTTCCTTCTTTTGTGAAAAACATGTTTGTGCATGTGTACACTTGTGCTAAGAAAATATCTTCATTTTATTTTCTTTTTCCTTTATCATGTGACATAAGATTTATTGACTTAATATCAGTATTTAATTATTGTTAACTGTATGTAATAGCATTCAGTTTGGGGATTGGTGTGTTTTCCATTTGTACGAATGATACATTATGTTAGGCATAATTATAACATTATTGCCTTTTTTGAAGATTATGTATGATCTGAGGAGATGTGTATGGGTTCCAGTTGACAAGGGATGGACTTGTGATGGTTAATATTGAGTATCAACTTGATTGGATTGAAGGATGCAAAGTATTGATCCTGGGTGTGTCTATGAGGGTGTTGCCTAAGGAGATTAACATTTGAGTCAGTGGGTTGGAAAAGGCAGACCCATCCTTAATGTGGTGGGCACCATCTAATCAGTTGTCAGTGAAACCCGAATATAAAAGCAGGCAGAAGAACATTAAAAGACTAGACTGGCTTAACCTCCCAGCCTACATCTTTCTCCTGTGCTGGATACTTCCTGCCCTCGAACCTCAAACTCCAAGTTCTTCAGTTTTGGGACTCAGACTGGCTTCCTTGCTCCTAAGTTTGATATATATATACAAACACACACACACACACACACACACACACACACACAGATAATATATGTGTATATATATTATATATATCATATATAATAAACTGGATATATATATCCTATTAATTATTTCTCTAGAGAACCCTAATACAGATGACAATTCCTGAATAATCGCTCTCAAATTCACTAAAATGGGGAAATCACCCAGTATGTATTAGCCAATGTGATATGCTATAAATTGCACACACTATAATAATGTATTCTTAGGGGAAACATTCCCAAATCTAACTACCAGTTTATAGAGAATATGAAGTATAGAGATTCATGTTAAACTATGCTATGAAGTTATGAGTCAAATTTAAAGTTTAGAAAGTTCTAGAATATACAATTATGTAGCATCAACTATTAAAGGAGGTTTAAGAGACACAGCAACCAATTAAAATATGTGAATCTTGTTTTGGTCCCTATTCCATCAAAAACTGTAAAAAAGACATTTGTAAAAGAATTAGAAAGCCTTAGAAGTAATGTATTAAATGATATTATTGGATTATTGTTTATTTTTTAAGGTGTTATTTTGCTTTGGTTATGTTTAAACAAATGTCCTTATCCATCGAGATACACACAGACATATTTATTGGTGATGTGATGTGAAGTATGAGATGTATTTAAAAAAAACTAGTAAACAGGGGGGCGGAGCAAGATGGCCGAATAGGAACAGCTCCAGTCTCCAACTCCCAGCGCGAGCAACACAGAAGACTGGTGATTTCTGCATTTTCAACTGAGGTACTGGGTTCATCTCACTGGGGAGTGCCGGACAATCGGTGCTGGTCAGCTGCTGCAGCCCGACCAGCGAGAGCTGAAGCAGGGCGAGGCATTGCCTCACCTGGGAAGCGCAAGGGGGAAGGGAATCCCTTTTCCTAGCCAGGGGAACTGAGACACACAACACCTGGAAAATCGGGTAACTCCCACCCCAATACTGCGCTTTAAGCAAACAGGCACACCAGGAGATCAATCCCACACCTGGCCGGGAGGGTCCCACACCCACGGAGCCTCCCTCATTGCTAGCACAGCAGTCTGTGATCTACTGGCAAGGCAGCAGCGAGGCTGGGGGAGGGCGCCCGCCATTGCTGAGGCTTAAGTAGGTAAACAAAGCCACTGGGAACCTCGAACTGGGTGGAGCTCACAGCAGCTCAAGGAAACCTGCCTGTCTCTGTAGACTCCACCTCTGGGGACAGGGCAATAACAAACACAGCCGAAACCTCTGCAGACGCAAACGACTCTGTCTGACAGCTTTGAAGAGAGCAGTGGATCTCCCAACATGGAGGTTGAGATCTGAGAAGGGACAGACTCCCTGCTCAAGTGGGTCCCTGACCCCTGAGTAGCCTAACTGGGAGACATCCCCCACTAGGGGCAGTCTGACACCCCACACCTCACAGGGTGGAGTACACCCCTGAGAGGAAGCTTCGAAAGCAAGAATCAGACAGGTACACTCGCTGTTCAGAAATATTCTATCTTCTGCAGCCTCTGCTGCTGATACCCAGGCAAACAGGGTCTGGAGTGGACCTCAAGCAATCTCCAACAGACCTACAGCTGAGGGTCCTGACTGTTAGAAGGAAAACTATCAAACAGGAAGGACACCTACACCAAAACCCCATCAGTACATCACCATCATCAAAGACCAGAGGCAGATAAAACCACAAAGATGGGGAAAAAGCAGGGCAGAAAAGCTGGAAATTCAAAAAATAAGAGCGCATCTCCCCCGGCAAAGGAGCGCAGCTCATCGCCAGCAACGGATCAAAGCTGGACGGAGAATGACTTTGACGAGATGAGAGAAGAAGGCTTCAGTCCATCAAATTTCTCAGAGCTAAAGGAGGAATTACGTACCCAGCGCAAAGAAACTAAAAATCTTGAAAAAAAAGTGGAAGAATTGATGGCTAGAGTAATTAATGCAGAGAAGGTCCTAAACGAAATGAAAGAGATGAAAACCATGACACGAGAAATACGTGACAAATGCACAAGCTTCAGTAACCGACTCGATCAACTGGAAGAAAGAGTATCTGCGATTGAGGATCAAATGAATGAAATGAAGCGAGAAGAGAAACCAAAAGAAAAAAGAAGAAAAAGAAATGAACAAAGCCTGCAAGAAGTATGGGATTATGTAAAAAGACCAAATCTACGTCTGATTGGGGTACCTGAAAGTGAGGGGGAAAATGGAACCAAGTTGGAAAACACTCTTCAGGATATCATGCAGGAGAACTTCCCCAACCTAGTAGGGCAGGCCAACATTCAAATCCAGGAAATACAGAGAACGCCACAAAGATACTCCTCGAGAAGAGCAACTCCAAGACACATAATTGCCACATTCACCAAAGTTGAAATGAAGGAAAAAATCTTAAGGGCAGCCAGAGAGAAAGGTCGGGTTACCCACAAAGGGAAGCCCATCAGACTAACAGCAGATCTCTCGGCAGAAACTCTCCAAGCCAGAAGAGAGTGGGGGCCAATATTCAACATTCTTAAAGAAAAGAATTTTAAACCCAGAATTTCATATCCAGCCAAACTAAGTTTCATAAGTGAAGGAGAAATAAAATCCTTTACAGATAAGCAAATGCTTAGAGATTTTGTCACCACTAGGCCTGCCTTACAAGAGACCCTGAAGGAAGCACTAAACATGGAAAGGAACAACCGATACCAGCCATTGCAAAAACATGCCAAAATGTAAAGACCATCGAGGCTAGGAAGAAACTGCATCAACTAACGAGCAAAATAACCAGTTAATATCATAATGGCAGGATCAAGTTCACACATAACAATCTTAACCTTAAATGTAAATGGACTAAATGCTCCAATTAAAAGACACAGATTGGCAAACTGGATAAAGAGTCAAGACCCATCAGTCTGCTGTATTCAGGAGACCCATCTCACACGCAGAGACACACATAGGCTCAAAATAAAGGGATGGAGGAAGATTTACCAAGCAAATGGAGAACAAAAAAAAGCGGGGGTTGCAATACTAGTCTCTGATAAAACAGACTTTAAACCATCAAAGATCAAAAGAGACAAAGAAGGCCATTACATAATTGTAAAGGGATCAATTCAACAGGAAGAGCTAACTATCCTAAATATATATGCACCCAATACAGGAGCACCCAGATTCATAAAGCAAGTCCTTAGAGACTTACAAAGAGACTTAGACTCCCATACAATAATAATGGGAGACTTCAACACTCCCCTGTCAACATTAGACAGATCAACGAGACAGAAAGTTAACAAGGATATCCAGGAATTGAACTCATCTCTGCAGCAAGCAGACCTAATAGACATCTATAGAACTCTCCACCCCAAATCAACAGAATATACATTCTTCTCAGCACCACATCGTACTTACTCCAAAATCGACCACGTAATTGGAAGTAAAGCACTCCTCAGCAAATGTATAAGAACAGAAATTATAACAAACTGTCTCTCAGACCACAGTGCAATCAAACTAGAACTCAGGACTAAGAAAAACTCAATCAAAACCGCTCAACTACATGGAAACTGAACAACCTGCTCTTGAATGACTACTGGGTATATAACGAAATGAAGGCAGAAATAAAGATGTTCTTTGAAACCAATGAGAACAAAGATACAACATACCAGAATCTCTGGGACACATTTAAAGCAGTGTGTAGAGGGGAAATTTATAGCACTAAATGCCCACAAGAGAAAGCAGGAAATATCTAAAATTGACACTCTAACATCGCAATTAAAAGAACTAGAGAAGCAAGAGCAAACACATTAGAAAGCTAGCAGAAGGCAAGAAATAACTAAGATCAGAGCAGAACTGAAGGAGATAGAGACACAAAAAAAACTCTCCAAAAAATCAATGAATCCAGGAGTTGGTTTTTTGAAAAGATCAACAAAATTGACAGACCACTAGCCAGACTAACAAAGAAGAAAAGAGAGAAGAATCAAATAGATGCAATTAAAAGTGATAAAGGGGATATCACCACCGACCGCACAGAAATACAAACTACCATCAGAGAATACTATAAACACCTCTACGCAAATAAACTGGAAAATCTAGAAGAAATGGATAATTTCCTGGACACTTACACTCTTCCAAGACTAAACCAGGAAGAAATTGAATCCCTGAATAGACCAATAGTAGGCTCTGAAATTGAGGCAATAATTAATAGCCTAACAACCAAAAAAAGTCCAGGACCAGATGGATTCACAGCTGAATTCTACCAGAGGTACAAGGAGGAGTTGGTGCCATTCCTTCTGAAACTATTCCAAGCAATAGAAAAAGAGGGAATCCTCCCTAACTCATTTGATGAGGCCAACATCATCCTGATACCAAAGCCTGGCAGAGACACAACAAAAAAAGAGAATTTTAGACCAATATCCCTGATGAACATCGATGCAAAAATCCTCAATAAAATACTGGCAAACCGGATTCAGCAACACATCAAAAAGCTTATCCACCATGATCAAGTGGGCTTCATCCCTGGGATGCAAGGCTGGTTCAACATTCGCAAATCAATAAACATAATCCAGCATATAAACAGAACCAAAGACAAGAACCACATGATTATCTCAATAGATGCAGAAAAGGCTTTTGACAAAATTCAACAGCCCTTCATGCTAAAAACGCTCAATAAATTCGGTATTGATGGAACGTACCTCAAAATAATAAGAGCTATTTATGACAAACCCACAGCTAATATCATACTGAATGGGCAAAACCTGGAAAAATTCCCTTTGAAAACTGGCACAAGACAGGGATGCCCTCTGTCACCACTCCTATTCAACATAGTGCTGGAAGTTCTGGCTAGGGCAATTAGGCAAGAGAAAGAAATCAAGGGTATTCAGTTAGGAAAAGAAGAAGTCAAACTGTCCCTGTTTGCAGATGACATGATTGTATATTTAGAAAACCCCATTGTCTCAGCCCAGAATCTCCTTAAGCTGATAAGCAACTTCAGCAAAGTCTCAGGATACAAAATTAATGTGCAAAAATCACAAGCATTCTTATACACCAGTAACAGACAGAGAGCCAAATCAGGAATGAACTTCCATTCACAATTGCTTCAAAGAGAATCAAATACCTAGGAATCCAACTTACAAGGGATGTAAAGGACCTCTTCAAGGAGAACTACAAACCACTGCTCAGTGAAATAAAAGAGGACACAAACAAATGGAAGAACATACCATACTCATGGATAGGAAGAATCAATATCGTGAAAATGGCCATACTGCCCAAGGTAATTTATAGATTCAATGCCATCCCCATCAAGCTACCAATGAGTTTCTTCACAGAATTGGAAAAAACTGCTTTAAAGTTCATATGGAACCAAAAAAGAGCCCGCATCTCCAAGACAATCCTAAGTCAAAAGAACAAAGTTGGAGGCATCATGCTACCTGATTTCAAACTATACTACAAGACTACAGTAACCAAAACAGCATGGTACTGGTACCAAAACAGAGATATAGACCAATGGAACAGAACAGAGTCCTCAGAAATAATACCACACATCTACAGCCATCTGATCTTTGACAAACCTGAGAGAAACAAGAAATGGGGAAAGGATTCCCTATTTAATAAATGGTGCTGGGAAAATTGGCTAGCCATAAGTAGAAAGCTGAAACTGGATCCTTTCCTTACTCCTTATACGAAAATTAATTCAAGATGGATTAGAGACTTAAATGTTAGACCTAATACCATAAAAATCCTAGAGGAAAACCTAGGTAGTACCATTCAGGACATAGGCATGGGCAAAGACTTCATGTCTAAAACACCAAAAGCAACGGCAGCAAAAGCCAAAATTGACAAATGGGATCTCATTAAACTAAAGAGCTTCTGCACAGCAAAAGAAACTACCATCAGAGTGAACAGGCAACCTACAGAATGGGAGAAAATTTTTGCAATCTACTCATCTGACAAAGGGCTAATATCCAGAACCTACAAAGAACTCAAACAAATTTACAAGAAAAAAACAAACAACCCCATCAAAAAGTGGGCAAAGGATATGAACAGACATTTCTCAAAAGAAGACATTCGTACAGCCAACAGACACATGAAAAAATGCTCATCATCACTGGCCATCAGAGAAATGCAAATCAAAACCACAATGAGATACCATCTCACACCAGTTAAAATGGCGATCATTAAAAAGTCAGGAAACAACAGGTGCTGGAGAGGATGTGGAGACATAGGAACACTTTTACACTGTTGGTGGGATTGTAAACTAGTTCAACCATTATGGAAAACAGTATGGCGATTCCTCAAGGATCTAGAACTAGATGTACCATATGATCCAGCCATCCCATTACTGGGTATATACCCAAAGGATTATAAATTATGCTGCTATAAACACACATGCACACGTATGTTTATTGCAGCACTATTCACAATAGCAAAGACTTGGAATCAACCCAAATGTCCATCAGTGACAGATTGGATTAAGAAAATGTGGCACATATACACCATGGAATACTATGCAGCCATCAAAAAGGATGAGTTTGTGTCCTTTGTAGGGACATGGATGCAGCTGGAAACCATCATTCTTAGCAAACTATCTCAAGAACAGAAAACCAAACACCGCATGTTCTCACTCATAGGTGGGAACTGATCAATGAGATCACTTGGACTCAGGAAGGGGAACATCACACACAGGGGCCTATCATGGGGAGGGGGGAGGGAGGAGGGATTGCATTGGGAGTTATACCTGATGTAAATGACGAATTGATGGGTGCAGCACACCAACATGGCACAAGTGTACATATGTAACGAACCTGCACGTTATGCACATGTACCCTACAACTTAAAGTATAATAATAATAAATTAATTAAAAAAAAAAACTAGTAAACAAACAAAAAAGTCTGTGATTTGGATAAGAGGGAGAGATGAAACAGTATTTCAAAATGCTGGTAATTATAACAGGTATAGAAGGCAGAAAACTGACCCTCTTTCCCCTGCCAAAGATATCCAAGCCCTAATGTCAGAAAAAGGTAAACATATTTTGTTATATGGCAAGGGTGAATTAAGGTTCCAGATAAAAATTAACTGATCAACTGTCCTTGAAATGGGGGAGGTTATCCTGGATGACTTCTGTAGGACTAGTGTAATCATAAGGGTCTTTCTTATGTGGATGACCAAGGCAGAAGGGAGAACACCAGGGAGATGGCAGCAGGAAGAGGACTTGGTCTGACATTTGCTGGCTTTGCAGTTTGAGAAACAGCACAGTAAGCCAAAGAATATACAGAGAGCCTGTAGCAGCTGAGAAGACAAGAAAACAGACTCTCCTCTAGAGCATCCACAATGGGAATGTAGCTGTCATTATAATTTTAGCCCAGTGAGACCAATAAATTTGTGTTGTTCGAACTCACAAAGTTTATAGTAATTTTTTTTACAGCAGCAATTAGAAAATAATTTACTAGATTATGGGTACATGGGCTTCATTATTCTCCCCACTTTTGTGTATTTTTATTCTCTGTAGTAAAACTTTAAAAATATTAGGGTTCTAAAAAAAGTTTCCCCTTACCAATTTTGGATAAAAGCCCAATTGACTAATAGCCTACAGCTTAATTAAAAGACATAAGACACCTAACTTAAATGATATGAGAGGGTTAGGAAGATGCTCTTCATTTGTAAGCAGATATGATCTTATGTGATTTAATTATTTGAATAATATGACAGTATTAAAGAATAGAAGAAAAAAGTAGGTAGTGTCCTCATGGCAGATTTGTGATGCCACATCTGTGATGGCACTTGTATCAAACGTGTATATTATGATATCATTGTTTTGAAAACCAAATGATGAGATCACTGAAGGATGACCAGGGGAGGTGGTACATCTGTTTTATGCCATATTTGTATTGAACATTCACTGTTAATTTTAGAATATTGGAAGTGAGGCACAGTTAATACCTCAACAAACATCACATTTTAGACTCATTAAAGTCAAAGGTGATAATGTATTATTTTCTTAAAGTGTAGTTTACTATTATAATATTGTATTAAATAGAACTATATTCTCATGGATATCTTAATCTGACATAAAGGGAGTTTGTGCCTTGTTTGGAGGTTTTGACTTTTTTTTCTGTCATCTGAAAAATAATGCTTCATGTCTGAAAGGAAAATTTCAACACATACATACACACGCACACACACACACACACAAATAGGACTATTTCACAGTAAAAAGAAAATATAGCTTACTTAATGAAATTTTCACATTTATTTTAAGTAGTAATAGTAAAAGGTGACATAGAAGTAAACTATTTCTAGTGTTTGGCCTGTATATGTGATGTATCTACAATACGGTGGCGCTATGTGAGAGACCACAGATCAAAGGGCAAATGGCCCTCTCTTTATTTCTTAAAATTTACAAGGAGTATAACATTTCTTTTACCTTAATAATCCCACTTTAGTTATTATGAAAGAGAGGAAAATATGGAAGAGATGGAGATAATATTAAATTTAATCATAAAAACTTGATACGGTGTTAATGGTGAAAATAGGTGCATTTTTCATCAATATTGTGGACTATTGTGAGACTTTGTATTTTCTTTTAAAGTGTAAATTATATAATGGTCAATAATTAGTTTGAGTAGGTAGACAATTATCTCACCTCTGAGGTAAAGAACCAACTTGGGTTACCTCGCAACAGAGCTTTTACAGCGTATATACTGTGACTCTAGCAACAAGTATAAATGATGATATTGCCATTATTTCTAACATTCTTTGTAATTAAGGTTTAAGGGTAGAGATAAATATGTGAGTAGCTACCTCAGAAGGAATATTCAAAGCTTGCTTTTATGTCTGCACTAATCCTGTCCTGTACTTATCTTTTCCAGGGAATTGCTGGGGAATTGAATTACTTTGCTTCTGAAATTAACCCTGAAGGGCTACACAATTCTTGGGCAACACTGGCTTGTAGCTTATTAGCATAGAAAAAGACACTCACGGAAAGAAACTTCAGTTTCCAAATAAAACGCTGATGAATGAAGCAATAAAATGGTAAGAAAGGCTACTTCCTTTCCATGGGGAAACACTCAGGGCTGAGTATGCTGAAGTTTTATGCTAATATAAAATTGGTTCCAGCAAAGTACCCAGTTTTATAACCTAACAAATTGGTGCCAACTTATTTAAGCAGTCTAATACTAGAAAAAAGTAAGTGAAACTATTCAAGGAACATCTGCTTAGAAGAAAAGTCTGGAATCATTAAAAATGCATTCAACATAAGATAATTAGTAGGAATGATAACAGCACTGATGCGCTCAGAGATCGGATTTTAACACAAGTAGCAACAAACAGTGACTGTTGTGGGTAAAGCTTGTCCTTCTTGTGCTAGGTAGGTGAATATTTTTATCATTTATTATTGAATGACACAAGCAAGAGGAGATCCCCATAAGCTAATTCAAAATCAAGAAAAACATTCAATCATGTCATATATGCAGTAAGAGGAGAAATCAAAGAGATAGAGAAAAGAGAAATTTAGACCAAATTTGACATTAGTTCCCTATCACTGACTTTCAATGCAGAATACAGATTTTTGCTTCAAGTAATGCTAGTCTGAATGAGCCTATAGAAAGGAGCATGAGTAAACATACTGTGAATGTCTGGATACATGCGATTATGGTAGCTGTACCTGATTCTTTTTTTCTGAAGTTGGTCATCTTTCAAGAAAGACAAAAAAAAAAAAAAAAAAAAAAAGAAAATTCCCCCACAAACATAGCACCTTTATTATGATCATCTCTGTTAATGTCACAATTATGACTTTTGTGAGTAAATTTGAAATGAATTATTTAAAATTATACTCAACTAGTTAATTTCAGAAGACTAGAAAATCTCATTAAATTAATAGAGGGCAAAGGATGAGAAAATATTTTTAAAACATATCAATGTGTCAGTATGAGTAATCCAATTTAGAAAATTTCATATATAGACTGTATATGGTAGTGGTCAAAATGATTCTAACAAAGTAAGCAATGATTTTTCTCAAAAAATATTACAGACACATACACATAAATGAGTTGTCATCTTCAATTTCATAATTGCCTGCATATAATAAAGTACTATTTTATTTTGATATTCACAATGCAGTGTTCCTTTGACTGTTGAGGGTACATTTGATTCATATTAATAATCAAAAGTTTTTGGCATCAGATCTACATTCATGTGTAAAAGAAACAAACTGCTTCTTCAGTGTTGGTTCAAGAGGGAAAGGAAAAGGATCCTCTCTTATTTGTCTTTTAAACCACAGAGAAATTAGAAAAATATTTCACAAAGTAAAAACTCATTAACTTCTTGATGCATTTTATAAATTGAGTATTCAGTTGAGGGGTAACATTCTTTTGCCCAAACAAAATAGCTTTATATTAAAAGTAAATGACTGATTTTCCTGTGTTCATTGAAAAAAAAAAAAAAAACTATAGCTGTGTAAGGAGTACCTAATGTATAATGACTACAGTGGTGTAAGGAGTACAATGCATAAATGTAGAAACAGTTGTTAAAACAAATCAGATTTGTATCTATCATCTACTTTTGTCTATCACCATATTTCTCTCTTCACTGCTATATTTGTATATCACTTTGTATGTACAGAAAATTTCACTGTTCTTATAATTAACGTAAACTCATTTGAACACTGCTTTTTCAGTTAACAATGCACGTTGTACACTTTAGCATATTTTTTCTATATGTCTAATTTTTTTATTATTTTCCAGTCTGTGTATGCCAAATACATAATAATGAGGACTAGGATGTTCCAAGTTTTCATAAACTATACTAGGTAACTTTTTACAATGTATCTATATATGATTATTGCTTTAAGAATTCTTTGAAATTTTCTTACATTTTAAAATTATTGGAAATGTGTCATTCAAAAATTATAAATACGTTAAGCCTTTTAAAGGCATGTAGCTAACATTCTTTTGAAGTTCTACCCAATTATACTTTGACCAGATTTGTAGAGAAGGAAGGGGTTTGGAGGTAGATACAAGCCTTTTAAAAATAAGTAAATATTCGTCTAAGCCATCAAAATGGAGATGCCTCAGAAGGAAAGTTCAGATTAGACATTAAAATGTTGATGTTCATAGCATATTGTTCATAACTGAAGTTATTAGGGCAAATAATATCATCTAAGTAGAAAGATTAGCCTAAGGGAAAAAGATAATTTGGGGTAAAGCTCTAAAGAATTCTATCTTTTATGGCCATTAATGATCCAGTACAGGAGGAAGAGTCTATAGGGAGACAGAGAAGGACCACCCATTGGAATAGGAGGAAAATCAGGAAATTGCAGTATCACAGAAATCAAAAAAACTCAACGAATGGTAAACATAGCAGCCAATATTTACTCAAATTGTAGAAGTCATTATATGTTAGGTTGGTGCCAAAATAATTGTGGTTTTTGCTATTATATTCAATGGCAAAAATGACAATTATTTTGACACCAACCCAATTCCTGGAAAAACAGTATAAAAGAGATGACCATGAAAGTTGTGATTTAGTGGACAAAATAAGGATATAGCATTCTGAGAAAAAGTGATATACAAAAATGTATTGTGCCATTAAAATTGTCACTGGGCTATACATTTATATAAGGTTGTTTATGTTTAATAATTTTGATAATTCTAGGAATACATAGAATGAAAAACATTCATTGGATTTGGTGACACAATGTTGATTGATTTATGAGAACGTTTCCAGTAAAGTGTTGGGATTTAGGTTTGATAGGAGGGTGGTTATAGAATTAAAGAGAATAAATGGGAGATATATATATATAAAACTTATTCTAAAAATTTGGGTGTGAAGAGAAAAGAATGAAAAACAAAATCATTTGTTGGTCTTAAGTTCCCAATAAGATTATAAAAGATCTAGTAAGGATAGCAAATAAAGTAATCATTGCAATTGAGATTTAGAATTAGTGGAGAAGGTGGTCCTTGTAGATAGTGAGATGATGGACTTGAGAATTGGTTATCCATTCTTGTAGAAAAGGAAATTATGGATGGGTAATGTAGAACATGGGATACAGACTGCAGGAAAGTGTCAAGTCTGGAGTGTGTGTGTGTGTGTGTACGGTTGGAGAGGATTGTTGGGGTGGTGGTGGTACTGCAAGAGATTAAAAATGACAACTTGGGCAAATAATAAAAAATACTTTAGGCAGGTATACTTATTTTTAGTGGTAGTAATATTTTCTGCTAAATCATTTGCTCTATGCTAGATTTAGCTTTTCTGAAAACAACAGTGTATAATATTCTATTTTCTCCGTAAATCAAAAGAGTTGCACAGAGATAATACCCATGGGGGAACATATATTATAAAGCAGACAATGGTTAAAGATGATCTCAGATACATCATTCATAAGTAGTGGATATACTTTATTAAATTGAATATTGGACAAGTCTAGAGTTAAGAGTAAACACTTAGTTGGAAATATGTTGTTTCTAAATAAATATTCCTATTTAACTTTAATATTGATTTGAAAAGCATTATAATCACCAATAATTTTATATTTAAAAACCCAGAGTGTTACCTTTTTAAACTCAAAATCATGCTCATTATGGTTCAGATATCAGGCAATATTCAGTTTCTGTCATCACTACAATTTGACAGCAAAGAGACTACAGAGGCAGATGTAAATCTCTTCATTCTATTATTAGATACATCATAGAATTTTATTATAATGTAAATAAATACTGTCATTTCTGATTTTTTAAAAAATCATTTTCTCCCTAAGTTGACATTAATGATTTTTAAGTTAAAAAACATTCTATTTTATATGACTAATTTTTCAAGAAATGCCAGAGTATACAAAAATTATACACATTCACCTTCCACCAACTAGCTTAAGATATACAGCACCTAAAATATTGAAAGTCTTTTAGTACACCCTATCTCATTTCCTTTCCTCTTCATTCTTCCCTGCACAAAGGAAATTATCATTAGATCTATCATTTCCATACATATTTTTAAATTTTTAAAACACATGTATGTATCTATAAACATTTATAATTTTGTATTATAGGTTTTAAAATAAGATTGTAAAAGAGGTACAAAATAATTATAATAATTGTTTTGAACAATTTGTTATTTCTGTTAATAACTTGATTGCATTCATCTTTGTTGATAGCTAACTTCATAATTTTTATTAATTATTACTATTTCATTATACTATTACATCACATTTCCATCAAAACTTTTTCTGGCATTGGACATTTTGGTTTTCTCCCATTTCTTTCAGTCTTGTAAACAATGTTGCTATAATATTGCTATGCATGTCTACTTCCGCACATAAGCAGATCTTTCTTTTGGGCATATACCTAGGAAAAGAATTGCTATGTTGCGGAGGAAGTACATCTGTCTTTATTGAATACATCACTTGTTATATTTGGGATACTTACCTATTAATACACGAACACCAAAAGTTTTTATGTTTTTATGTTTGTGCAAATACCTTCTCATAGTTTCTTGGTAATTTTTTCTTCTTTATTTGCTATTTATAGAAACACAGAAACATGGTCATATTTATCAGGTTTTATTCTCCTTCTTTTTACTTAGGAGTGTGGTTTTAAAAATCTTTCCTAAAACAAGATTTAGGGTGTTTACATTCATGACATAGAAAACCTCTCTTTCTCCTGCTTCTTTCTTCCTCTTGTTTTTCTGTGATGCCCATCCATAAAATGTTATATTGTTCTTCAAAAGTATCTTGCATATGTAATTCAGATATTCATAAAAATTTAATATTGCCACTTCTTTTCTAAAGGCTATTTTTCTTCTATTATATTGCCTCTGTTTTTGCTTCTGGTTGATTGACCAATAATTTATTTGCATAACAATGATACAGTTTGTTACACATTGACCTAATGGATTCCAACAATTTGTCTATAGTCTAATTATTTTCTAAAAAATCTGTAAATAATTAGAGGTTTCTTTTCTATTTATTATTTTTATTCCTTTTTCTTGTCCTTTTGCACTAGATATGTCCTCAAATAAAATATTGAAAAATAGTAATGAAAACATACAACCATGTCTTTTCACTCCTGTTTTTAAAAGAACACTTTAATCAGGTCGTGACTGTTTGTTGATGGATTTTTGGAAGATACATGCAATTAAATTTGGAAAACTCACATCTATTCCTAATTTTCTAACAGTTTCTTTTGTTTTATAAAAATTAAAATCATGTGGTGAATTCTCCAATTACACTATTTTACTTTGAACCACAAGTTATTCTACTATTTTTCATGTTTGCTTTTGAAAATATTTTTCCCAGTCATCTTGTTATACATTTTTAACTTAATGGAATTTTGATAGCAAAATGTGGTCTGTTAAACAAGTCCGTCATAATCCCTGAGTCTTGTTTTAATTTTTAGTATGTGGCCAACTTTATTTATTTATTTGATACTAGTGAGCTTGATGCCTAATTTATCAATATCTCATTGAATTATGTCTATTTTTTCTTTATGTGTTTTGGAACTACATTAGTTACATATATAAAAAAAAATCAAGAGATTCAAAGATCATATGCTAATAACATTTATAACGAGTGCCCCAAATTGTGTATGTTATTATAATGTGATGATTCTACCTAAAATTACACTGTGTCTAGTTTTAATCTGGCTATATCACTTGTCTTCATCAAGATTTAATTAGCACAATTTTGTCTATTTAGTTTCAGTCAGTCTTTGCCATTATGGTTTATGTTTACAAATAGCAAAATGCTGGTTTCTTTTTAATTCTATGATTTTTGCCTTTTAACTAGCAACTGTAAACTATTTGCATTTATCACAATTATGAATCCTTTTAATGTATTATCAAAACTTTATTTTGAGCTAAGCACAGTGGCTCATACCTGTAATCCCAACATTTTGGGAGGCTGAGGCAGGTGAATCTCTTGAGCTCAAGAGTTCAAGACCATCCAGGGCAAAATGGAGAATCCCTCTCTCTACAAATATACTAAAAATTAGCTGGTTGTGGTGGCACACTTCTGTGGTCCCATCTACTTGGGAAGCTGAGGTGGAAGGATCCCTTGAGCCAGAGGGAGAGATAGTAGTGAGCTGAGATAGCACCATGCACTCTAGCCTGGGCAACAAAGTGAGACCCTGTCTCCAACCAAAAGAAAAAAAAAAGGGGGGGAGAAGGAAAAAAGAACTATATTTTGTAGCATCCCGTGACCCTGTTTTGTTCTTAATATGTTCTTAATATTCTTTACTGCCTTCTTTGGGTTTGATGTTTTTGTATTCTTTTTTCTCTCTTCTAATGGTATTTAAACTATGTAATCAAATTTTTTTAAATTGTAGGTATTTATGCTTAACACACTTACATTTTATATATGTGTGTGTGTTTATGTGTGTATCTATCTATACATCTAAATTCACCAGTAGTTCTATTAATCTCAAAAAGTATGGGAGGCCCTCGGACATGGGAATTTTTTTTTCTTTTTTTTTTTTTTTGAGATGGAGACTCACTCTGTCACCCAGGCTGGAGTGCAGTGGCAGGATCTCGGCTCACTGCAACCTCTGCCTCCAGGGTTCAAGCGATTATCCTGCCTCAGCCTCCCGCGTAGCTGGGATTACAGGTGTGCACCATCACACCCAGCTAATTTTTGTACTTTTAGCAGAGATGAGGTTTCATTATATTGGCCAGGCTGGGCTCGAACTCCTGACCTCAAATGATCCGTCCACCTCGGCCTCCCAAAGTGCTGGGATTACAGGCATAAGCCACCATGCCCAGCCTGAACAGTGGAATTTCTAAGAACTGTTTCTTTCTTGCATGTTTTGTCTAATATTTTACTTACATATTACATACCATTCCCAACATTTTTGGATATTGTTTACATTCTATATTATTTTTAGATTGAATTCATATTTACCAATACCTTTCCTCACCATTCCATTTCATATTTTGATTCTTCTTTTATTTTAGTTTACATTTCTTATGAAGCAAATACTTTGAACCTTTATTTAGTAAGGGTTAATTAACTTTCAATCAGTGTCTAGATTACTACCATTTAACATTTTATTCTTAAAAGAATATTAAATGTGTATAAAATTCTGAATGGGCAGTTGTAGCTTCTCTGCATTTTTAAGAGTTTTTTCCGCTGTTCTTGTTATTGTCTATTTTTGTTATTGATAGTCTTCTGCCAATCTAATCATCACACATTTCTGCGTAACTACCTTTCTGTTATGGCTAATTTAAAATCTTGTTTTTGTCTTTGGTACTTCTTTGAAGTTTTATTTCCATTCATATAAATGTTTGTCAGGTATTCATTGTACTTTTTTATGTATTATATATCATTATCTTCTACCAGTTCTAGAAAATTATTACTCTCTTTAAATACTCTGTTCATTTTTTTGTCTATTTTTCTGAAACTACTGTTAGTATTCTTAAAAAAAACTTTTAGGTTTGAGGTACATGTGAAGGTTTGTTATATAAGTAAACTTGTGTCACAGGTGTTTCTTGTATAGATTACTTCATCACTCAGGTATTAATTCCAGTACCTAATAGTTATCTTTTCTGCTCCTCTCCCTCCTCCCACCTTCCACCCTGAAATAGATACCAGTGTCTGTTGTTTCTTTCTTTGTGTTCTTAAGTTCTCATCATTTAGCTCCCACTTACAAGTGAGAATATGCAGTATTTGGTTTTCTGTTCCTGCATTAGTTTGCTAAGGATAAAAGCTCCAACTCCATCCATATTTCTGCAAAAAACATGATCTCATTCTTCTTTACGGATGCATTGTATTTCATAGTGTATAGGTACCACATTTTTTTATCCAGTCTCCCATTGATGGACATGTCGGTCAATTCCATGTTTTTGCTATTGTGAATGGTGTTGCAGTAAACATACCTGTGCATGTGTCTTTATGGTAGAATGGTTTGTATTTCTCTGGGTAAGTACCCAGTAATGGGATTGCTGGGTTGAATGGAGTTCTGCTTTTAGCTCTTTGAGGAATCGCCATACTGCTTTCCACAATGGTTAGGCTAATTTACACTCCTACCAACAGTGAATTAAGTGTTCCCTTTTCTCTACAACCTCACCAGCATCTGTTATTTTTTAACTTTTAAATAATAGCCTTTCAAACTGATGTGAAATGATATCTCATTGTGGTTTTGATTCGTATTTCTCTAATGATCAGTGACATTCAGCTTTTTTTTCATTTGCTTATTGGCTGCATGTGTGTCTTCTTTTGAAAAGTGTCTGTTCATGTCCTTTGCTCACACTTTAATGTTTTTTTCCTTGTAAATTTCTTACAGATGCTGGATATTAGACCTTTGTCAGATGCAAAGTTTGCAAAAATTTTCTCTCATTCTGCAGGTTTTCTGTTTACTGTGTTGATAGTTTCTTTTGAAACGCAGAGGCTTTTAAGTTTAATTAGATCCCATTTGTTAACTTTTGCTTTTGTTATGCTTGCTTTTGGGGTCTTGTCATAAAATCTTTGCCCATTTCTATGTCCAGGACGGTATTGCCTAGGTTGTCTTCCAGGATTTTTATAGTTTTGGGATTTATATTTAAGTTTTAAATCCACCTTCAATTTATTTTTGTGTATGATGTAAGGAAGAGGTCCATCTTCAATTTTCTGTATATGACTAGTGAGTTATACCAGCACCATTTATTGAATAGGGAGTCTTTTCCCCATTGCTTTTGTCAGTTTTGTGAAAGACCAGATGGTGGCAGGTGTGTGGCCTTATTTCTGGGCTCTCTGTTCTGTTTCATTGGTCTGGGTGCCTGTTTTTGTGCTAGTATCATGCTGTTTTCATTACTGTAGCCCTGTAGGATAAGTTGAAGTCAGGTAATGTAATGCCTCCCTTTTTTTTTTTTTTTTTTCCTTAGGATTGCCTTGGCTATTCGGACTCTTTTTTCTTTTTTTGATTCCGTATGAGTTTTTAAATAGTGTTTTTTCATAGTTCTGTGAAAAATGGCATTGTTAATTTTATAGAAATAGCACTGAATCTGTACATTGCTTTGGGCAGTATGACCATTTTAATGATATGGATTCTTCCTATCAATGAGCATGGGATGTTTTCCATCTGTTTCTGTCTTCTCTGATTTCTTTGAGGAGTGTTTTGTAATTCTCATTGCAGAGATCATTCACCTCCATAGTTAGCTGTATTCCCAGGTAGTTTATAATTTTTGTGGTAATTGTGAATGGGATTGCCTTTGTGGTTTGGATCTTGGCTTGGCTGTTGTTGGTGTAGAGGAATGTCAGTGAGATTTGTGCACTGATTTTATATCCTGAAATTTTGCTGAAGTTTTTTATCAGCTGATAGAGCTTTTGGCCCAAGACTATGAGGTTTTCTAGATATATAATTATGTCATCTACAAACAGAGTTACTTTGACTTTCTCTCTTCCTATTTGGATACCATTTCTTTCTTTTATCTGCCTATATTCAATGATTTTTAATATCATTTTTCAAAATTTTCAAATTTCTTCTATCTGTGCCAATCTAGGTAATCTCTTCTGATGCATGTTTGAGCTTACTAATGTTTCCATTATCTCTACCTAAGCTATTTAATCTATCCATTGCATGTATGATATGAATAATCCTGTTTGTAATTTCCAGAGGTTCTTTTTGATAATTTAAATAATATGCCTATTTGTTTTGGGGGAATGTTTCTCATCTTTTCTTCCTTTTTACATTTTTATTTTTATCTTTATTCCACTAAATTTTTTGACATATATTTTATATTCTATATCCAAAGATTCCATTTTCCAAAGATGCTGGGTGTCTAAGCTTCTCATTTTCCTTTGTTGTAGCATATTTACTTTTGTCTGAACTTATTTTATACTGTGTATCAATATTTGATATGCTTTATATGTAGGAATTTTGTATAATCATTTTACTGCTAAGTTGCCTTTGTTCCTGCTTGACATCCCAAGTATCTTCAAAGTATAAATTTAGACAATAAACTCATGAAAAAGCAGATCTTTGGTTGTAATTGCATGGGTAGATATTCTCCATCTGGAGCTCACAATAGGCATACTTTTTTTCTTATGATATCCCTCTTCTGGCATTATTCTGGCATTTCAGTTTCAGTTCTGATTTTTGACTTCTTTATGGAATCCTCACGCCCTACCCCCACTAAGCCCTCAATTTCTATATCCATGCAATCATCAAGATCAAAATTCTAGAATACATAGGTTAGTTCAAATTCCCAGTTTAGACACAAGTTCACTTTCAACTAACCATTTTAATTTTTAGTTTCTTCATTTTTGATCCCTGGAGATTTCTATTACTCTCTTGTGAGCTCATTCAGGCAATTAAGAGGATATTTATAATGCTTTTATTTGGCATTTATAAGTGTCTTTTACATAAGACTATTTGCATTATTCATTCCACCATACAGTTGAATAATATCTTTCTCTGTGTGTGTGTGCATGTTGTAATAGAACATTTTTCTGATTAAGAGAGCTAGCATGAATTTAACTTATAGAAAAAAAATTACCACAGCTTATGTATACTAACATGTGTTATTTGCTCTAAGTGTATGTAGGAAATGGATTACATGTGCTACATGAAGGACACACCTTTTCTCAATTGATGCTTTGCAAAAGGTTTACAGTATAATGACTTCTTCCTTTAGATATAGTTATTCCACAAGAAATTTACAAATTGCAGTGGCTTAAACAAGTATAAAAGACAAATTGACTTAAATGTCACTTTGAATTTTATTTATAGTATTTTAAAGATAAATTGTTTCTTCATTTAGGAATGAATCATTCATGGATTTCTAAGGAAGCCTTTGTTTGGTTGGTAGACACTGATTATCTGTGGAACAATACCTATAAAACTAATACAAAGAAAAGAGTACCAGTAATTTGGGCTCCAGGAATAATAATATTTTTAAAAGTCTTTTATGGATAGTATAAAAAAGAGTATTTGAACACGCCCCACCTCCAACATTGACGATTACATTTCAACATGGGATTTGGGTGGAAGGGAGGCGGTTCAAAACTATATCACCATATGATTCATTAATCCCACTCCTGGGTATATATCCAAAGACATTAAAATCAGCATGCCAAAGAGATATGAACACTCTCATGTTCATTGCAGTATTATTCACAATAGCCAATATATGGAAGCAATCTAGGTATTCATGAATAGTTAAATATATAACAAAAATGTGTTTTATATAGATACACAATGGAATACTATTCAGCCTTAAAAGGGGGGATTCCTGTTATTTGGACAACACGGATGAGCATGAAAGACATTATGCTAAGTGAATAAGCCAGGCACAAAAAGACAAATACTTCACTATCTCATATGTGGACTCTAAAAAGTACAACTCCTAGAAGTAGAATGTAGAATGATGGCTACCAGAGGCTGGGGGAGGGAGGGGGATGAGAAAAGGGGAGATGTTGATAAAAGGGTACAAAGTTTGAGGTACACAGGAGGAATAAGCTTTAGTAATCTATTGCACAGAATGGTGACTATCATAAACAGTAATGCATTATGTATTTCCAAATTGCCAAAGGAGCAGATTTTAAATGTTTTCACAACCAAAAAAGATAAGTTATGTGACGTCATGGATTTGTTAATTAGCCTGAATTGATCATTCTGCATTGTAAACATGTAGCAAAACATCCATTATACCCCATATATACACATATATACACACATATATATTGCTATATAATTATTATTTTCCAATTACAAATGAAATTTAAACAACTTTTTTTTTTTTTTTTTTTTTTTTTTAAAGACTGAGTCTTGCTGTGTGGCCCAGCCTGGAGTGCAGTGGCGTGATCTCGGCTCACTGCAGGCTCCTCCCCGCCAGGTTCATGCCATTCTCCTGCCTCAGCCTTCCGAATAGCTGGAACTACAGGCGTCTGCTACCTCGCCTGGCTAACTTTTTGTACTTTTAGTAGAAATGGGGTTTCACTGTGTTAGCCAGGGTGGTCTCCATCTCCTGACCTCATGACTCGCCCACCTCGGCCTCCCAAAGTGCTGGGATTACAGGCGTGAGCCACCGCGCCCGGCCTAAACAACTTTTAAAACTAGAGTAATGCTAGTACTAAAAACAAGTAACACCATAACTGTACAAGCAACGTTATGATCTGTTAGCCAACAACTCTCAAGTCTCAGTAACTTATAACAACAAAACAAAGGCTTTAAATTGTTATTTTTTGGTTATTAGCTATGCAAAAACAGATCTTAGTCAACAGAGCAACTCTATCCACTGGAACTTCAGAGTTACTGGAGGGCCTAGCTTGATGGGGCAAATACTATTTGGAATAACGTTGGTCACTTTTCCAGAGGAAAAATAAAGCTCTGGAGATTTGCACAACCAATTAAATATTTGGCCTAGAAATATCACAACAAATTTATATACATAATTTGCTCATTAGAGTGCCTCACTTCACCCCACATAATAAAAAAGAGCAAGAAAACGCATACAATGATGTGTCTGAAAGGTCAAGAGCCAGAAACACTCTGAGCAACACTAAAGTTTTCCCATTTTAATTGCTGCATTTTTAGTTTACTTCATGTGACACAGATAACATCTTTAATGATGGTTAAACTTTCCAATTATGTTCCTTCATTTGTCAAAATTGTATAAGCAGTTGAACTTTTCCAGTTAATTTTTCTTATTACTTGATCAATGATTTTTACTAACTTTTAAAAATCAATTTGAGATTTTTAATTCAGTATCAATACAAATAATAACCACCATCACTCACAATAATAGGGGTATCTCTTTAAATGGCACAGCAGCAACACAAAAATTAGATGTAATTGCTTCAAATGTTAATTTTTAAAACAATATTCATTGGATGATCACATATTTTTACTAGTCTCAATATTTATGTTTATATTTTAAACACAGTTCACTGATTTTATTCCAATTAAGTGTTTGTATTTCCATCCTATCTATACAAAATTTTTATGCATGATAAATTTAAATATTATTAATATAAATTTATTCACCATTTTGAAATACAACGGAGTCACATGTATACCTGTTAGAACTCAATTGAACCTCTGGAAATAAAGAACCATAATAAGTAGTGAGAGGTGATGATTCAGCATTTTCCTCAATGAGCATGTGCCTCTGAGAGTAAATTCAATAGAATCTTAAGTAATAAGTCCATACTTTGATGCCTTTGGAAAGAGAGCAGACATTCTCCAAAGAGTTTCCAGATCATTTAGAAAGAAATGAATCACATTGTTTGTGCAAGTGGTTGGAAGATGGAAACTTCCTTTATACTATTTGAAAATTACATCGAAGGATTATATTTATTAGGAAAGATACCATGGAGAAACATTATGAAGGATTTACAAGAACTCTCTACGATGTTGTATACATAAGACAATATGTTCCGTATTTTATGGGTAGTTTAATGCACTGTCAAGAGAAACTTTGACAAAATGTTCCCCTTGCCATTTGATTAACTTAACTCATGAGGTATAAATCCACTGTACAAAATATTTTATAGTATAAAATGCATGTGGAAGTTCTATTAATAATCAATACATAATTTATCAGGAATAGACATAAGACTATTTTGCCTGTTTTCACAATTACATTGTGATATTGATTATCTCTTCTTATGAAATTGTGAATAAACTTTCAAAAAATAGACTTGTTTTAGGTTTCCAGAATATTTGCAGAGATGGTACAGAAAGTTTCTGAATAACTTTCATCCAGTTAACCTCTTACATTGCCATGGTGCACTTGTCAAAACTAAGAAACCGATGTTGGTAACGTTGCCATTAACCAAACTCTGCACTTCACGTGAACTTTCCTAATTGTTTTTTCTGTTCCAGGATCCCATCCAGGATACCTCATTACATTAATTATCATATGCACTACCTTCCTCTTACAAAGTTTCTCAGTGTAAGAAATATGTGAAAATCATCAAAGTATATGATGACTTTCACATATTTCAGGAGTGCTGGTCAGGTATTTTGTAGAGTATCAGTCTGGGTTTGTCTGATTTTTTATTTCCATCTTTAGATTTGGGGCTTTGGGGCTTTGGGGATAAAGAATACAAAGATAAGTACCATTTTTATCACATAATATCAAAGATAAACACAATTGAAATGATTTTCACTGATGATGTTAGTCTTTACCATGAAGTTGAGGTCATGTTTGGCATGTTTCTCTGCTGTAAAGTCACATCTCTCTCTACCCTTCCCGCCTTTCCATACTTTATACTTTTGAAGACTAATAAGAACTTTAAAATATTTTTCCTTCAGAAATTTTGGAAAAAGCCCATGATATTCTAACCATTTAAAAGCATGGAATAAAGCAATAAAGGTACAAATATTAAGGTAAAATTTATATCCAATGGCAGACTGTTGTTTCCTTAGCCTGGAAAAGAACATATAGAGCCAATTTGTAAATCTTCCAATGGAAGGTTGTCTTTGTTTTATTAAGTGCCCATTATTGGTGTTAAGATTTAGATTGTTATGCTTAATGAAGCTTAATTACACTCAAGGGACATTTAAAATTTAGATGAAAGTATTTTGAAAACATTCAATGGAGGCCGGGCGCGGTGGCTCAAGCCTGTAATCCCAGCACTTTGGGAGGCCGAGACGGGCGGATCACGAGGTCAGGAGATCGAGACCATCCTGGCTAACACGGTGAAACCCCGTCTCTACTAAAAAATACAAAAAACTAGCCGGGCGAGGTGGCGGGCGCCTGTAGTCCCAGCTACTCGGGAGGCTGAGGCAGGAGAATGGTCTAAACCCGGGAGGCGGAGCTTGCAGTGAGCTGAGATCCGGCCACTGCACCTCAGCCTGGGCGACAGAGCAAGACTCTGTCTCAAAAAAAAAAAAAAAAAAAAAAAAAAAAAAAAAAAAATTCAATGGAAACTGTTGAGGAAGAGATGAAAAAAAATTATTACGCAGAGGAACCAAAACAGTAAAAAGTAAATGAGGTTTTTAAAAGAACAGAAATCATCTAAAGATTAAAAAAAAAGTGGAGATAATTATTTTAATATATGAAATAGAGGAAAAATATTTTATTAGTGAAGTGTGCTCAAACAAATAAATATAATCCAGCTAAAAATCACAATTATTTGATACTTGTAGCTTTTTATAATCCCTTCATCCCAGGTGATCAGAACATTTTTAACTGACTTATTAAGCAAAGACTGATGGGTGTGCCACTATGAAGACAGACAAATCAGTTAAGTAACCACAGAAATTGATACAATTTCTTTCATGGGATAATAACATTTTTCAATTCATCTATTTCTTTTCTGATTAATTAGGAGAATATTTTGAGTGGGTTCTGGCAGATTTATTGCTAATTAGTTTGGCTCAAACTTGGTGCCTATTACAGGATATGGTGACAGCCCTTATGTGGGGTTATATTTATTAGGAGAATAAAATCACTGCACTAGGTCCCTGCTTAAAATAAAGATTTTAAGGCAAGTTTTCTTTCATCGTATTGCGTATCCTTCTTAGATAGGAATGACAATTTGAACTGGAAAATGTAAAAGCCTATAAGCTTGTTATACTTTGCATGAAGTATTCAATTTTTTTTTTTTTTTTACTTTTCTCATAGAAATTAAAGCAGCTGCATTTGTTTTTACCAAGTATGCTCTATTACAAGCATTATACATTAGCCTATGGTTTTGTATAATAAGTGACGGCACTGTCCTATAAGTGATGGCAATATTTTAACATTTGTAGTGAAATCAAGAGTAGGAGCTATTTTATTTAAAAATAATAACCATAAAATATTTCCAAAAACATTTTTGAAAGAAAATGGCCATGGTCTCAGATCAGATCAGAGTGTGTTTGCCCTACTCCTCTAATAGCCTGGTCTCCTTGCTACCATCTTCCCAATCAATCAATGCCAATCAATCTCCCAGTCCTAACAAATTTACTGTTTTAAATCTTTTATGGAATCATACCACTCTTGAATTAAAAAAAAAAAAAAAAAAAAAAAAAAAAAGTCAGTGCATTTTGTCTGCTGAAGAATAAAACTGAAAGCTCTTAGTACATTACACAAAGCTGGACAGTCCGGAACTCAAGTTTCCTTAGTTGAGAATTAGGCTTTGGGTATGTAATTGTGTTTGCAGTGCCCTTATTTTCTCATGTTCATTGTGTTTTCATTGGTGTCGTCTCCACTTGCAGTAGCTACCTGCTTACTCCTCGTTCTTTGAGAATCTAGATTAAGAATTTAGGTTTCTTCTCTGTAAAGTAATCCCAGATATCCCAAGAGGATCTCTTTGCCTCCTCATTTAGCACCCTGCTTCTTTCTGATTAATGTGGTCCCTGTGGCTTTGGCACTGCTTGTTTTGTCTTGCATCTTTTATTCTACAACGTATAAGGAATTTTGTATTTTGTATTCCTCATCTGAAGTGCATAACACAGTCCCTAGCAAAGAGTAAATCACTCAATAAATATTTATAGAGGAAAAAGAGGGTGTATAGTGATTTTAATTGAAGGAGGGAAAATAAATGACACTAGGAAATACCTAATTGCACCTTGATTTGCAGTGTAAGTTTTTTTCCTCAATTGTGTAATATGACAGCCATTGATATATTATATCTCTCTAAATTTTATTTTGGAAGGCATAATATTGCAAGAGAAAATGTCTTTGGCTGTGGATCTGTTTATTTCCTCTTTTCCTCATTTTGGAAGAGTCAATTAATAACTAGTAACTAACTGCCTAAGAACTGGTGTTACAAGATCACCTAACACAATACTATGCCTCTGAGTACTAGAAAATTTAAATAAAGTAAAGGAATCAACATTTTATACCTATCTTAAATTTTGGATTTCTAAATAATATTTCCTGAAATTTCTTCCTGGAACCATCAAATCTAGCTTTGAGCTGCTAAATTTTGAGCTGCCACTTTTTTTTCTTCTTGTCATTGTCATTCTGACATGTATTTGGAATTCAGCCTATTTTCCAAAGGCAAACTCTAGAGCCTCAGGGTGTATGGGTTTGAGATAAGGATCATCTGTTATTTGAAGAAACTATGTTCTGGAGAATTCTGATTCCACTCAATCCTATCCAATCTATGACTGTCCCACCACACCCACAGAGAACAACTAACTCTTTGGGAGTTAGAGGAACATTTAGTGTCTTAACTTTGATGGACAGATGACTTCACAAATGTAAATATGCAGAAAAAAGAGAGAGAGAGAGAGAGAGAGAGAGAGACTAAGATTTGTCTTGGAAAGAATTGTAGCTTTGATCATAGGCAAATAGAGCTCACCAGAAGCAAGCAGACAAAACATACAGTTCACTCAGGGAGCCCTGCACTCTAGGGTCAAAACAGAAAGACTTAATGCATACCTAAAATGCTGAGTACTCAACTTTCCACAAGAGAAAGACTAGCTGAGGTGGGCTTAGTCTTCAGTCGTGTATTTTCACATGGCACAAGAGGAAAATGGAGAAGAGAGGAACTCCTAGAGGGCAATACAAAGGGCCATATAATACAATGAACTTTGGGACTACCTTCAGAGAGCAGAAAAGGGAAGGGTTGACCAAGGAATATTCCCTATCTCCCAAATTTAGGATTGCTATACAACAAAAACTGTTTTTTTTTGGTCTCCACTTCTGCTACCTAAAGGAATATTTATGTGATTATGTGGTCCTTACTTTACCATAGAACAGTGTATGTTGTGGGTGTGTGTGCAGACAATTTGGCTTTTTCAGACTTAGATGAATCACGAAGATTAAAAGTGGAGCCAATGCAAGTCTATATCAAGATCCTAGACATAGAGTCTGATGCTATAGAAGAGTGGGAAGTGAATATTTGTGGCCAATGGCCTTGCCTATGATTGATTATAACATTGTTTTCACTGCTGCTCCTTTTGTATGAGGATTATATAACTATGTCCATCGCCATGTGAGGTGCAATGCTTCCTGAAGGGAGGAGTTTATTTCCTCACCTCACTGAATTCTGGTTTTACAATGTCACTTGCTTTGGTCAATGGAATGTGTGCAGAATATTGTATACACCTGAGAAGATGCTTTTAAGAGCTACGGTATGGTTAGCACTTCTCTACTTTCCCTTCTGCCATGAGAACAGTCTTGAGCCTCAGAAAACTCCCCCCAAATGAAGGCCTCAGAAGTAAGTTTTTCTCTAACTTTTCTTATGACATGTGTCTCAGGTCTGATCTCCCCCAAGGCTAGCCATAGAAACTAGAATCTCTTTTCCCCAAGGTGAGTCATAGAAACCAGAACTCCTTTTCTGCAAAGCCAGCCATACACCCTAAAAACATGACTCTTGCTTTCCTTCTGCCTTTCTGTGTGAAAATTGGCCATAAAGAAATTATCTGACCTACCTTATTTGACTGTAGGTTATATGACCCCCATAACAGAGAAGGTCCTGCCCCATACTCAGAAGGAAAAACTTCATGCTCAGAGAAGCCAAGAAGAATCTGAATGGACAGGCTCCTCCTGGGTTTTCTCACTCAGCCTATTAGCATTAGAACATATTTTTTTGTCCAATCATATCTCTACATGGTTGTCTGTATTTTGTTCAACCTAAGGATAAAAATGGACAATGTTCCCTATATCTTTGGGTCTTCATTCTGAAGGCTGTCATGCATATACATTAAATGAATGTGTATGTCTTTCCTCCAATTAATCTGCTTTTGCAAATTGATTTTTCAGCATGTCTTCACAGGGCCTATGGGAGCTTTCCTCCTTGGCTCCCACCACAGCATAGTACTAGGACATTGCCAATTTGCAGGAATGAAAAGCACCCACAGAAGACAACTAAGGTATAGTGGGGCCACAGCTAAGTTGCAGCTGCTACAGCTTTAATATCACATGAACAATAAATAAACCATTGTTGTTTCAATCCATGAAGATTTGAGGCTATTGCCAGGGTTTATCCTAATGGCAGCTAACTAATAACCACCTGAGAGGCATCTTTCTCATGAATTTACTTATAGCACCTGGCATGGTGCCTGCTACAAAGTTTCTACAAAATAAATACTTAATAGATGCAAGAGTGAAGGAATGAAGATGTCTAGTCATGCACCATCAAACATCTCATTTGCAAAAATCCCTATTATATATTTATTTTGTCTCTGATAACTACATGAGTCCTCAGGTAACTTGAGGAACTAAATCATTTAAAGAACTAGCATTTCCTTTGGTGAAAAATGAATATTGATAAAATAAGAATGCATTTGAAATGGAAGAGAAATCATATCGATGCAAAATTCCAATATCATACTTAGCTTCTATAAATCAATAAAGTCAAGGTTAATGATTTCATAGAAAATATGAGCAAGAGGAAGTTCTAATGGCTCTGAAATGAATGCTGCATGAAAATGCAAATAAAAACAAGTTATCACTTTAAAAATATTAATAAGTTTAACATGTTTAACATGTGTAACACATTGTGACAACCACTGTACTGGCTATCATAAGAACAGAGAGAACTTTTCAAAATGATAGCTTAGCAATGTCCACCCAATTTTTAAAAAACCGCCTAGCTTTTAACCCCAAAATTTGAACTCTAACATTTTAGCACACAAATATACTTATATATAAGCAAAATGGTGTAAAGATATTCAATACAAAATTATTTGTAATAGTAGAATAGAAATAATCTAAATGTCAACAGGGAAACTAATGACATAACCATATGGACATTGTAAAACACTTTTACGTATAATCATCTGAAAATGTACCCAGATATATTTGTATGTGACAAAGGAAGGTGCAACAGAATGTAAACTGTGCTGTTATATGAATCATATTAAAAGAAATGTTTACATAAACATAGGATATATAGTTAGTATGACTACGTGGTTCAGTTTGCCCAGGATATTTCTTCTTTTTCACCCATTCTCCTGGCATAATTACTACTTGCATACCTTTTCACTCTCAAATGTGTCTTAGCTTGGTTGATAATTTATCAGGGTATCATATATATACCTTATATTTACATATATCATATGTATACCTTATATTTATATTTAAGTGTCCCTACATTATTTCTTGAAGTATGCACAAGAAAGATAATGGTGGTCTCCATGATGGCTATGTTCTGGGGTGGGGAAAGAACACTTAATTTACACTATATATTTTCATGAAATGTGATTTATACACTATGTGTATGAATTGCCAATTCAAAGTCAGTATAAAAAATTTAAAACTAAACCACCTACTCAAACTTCTATCAGTAAATTTTTTATAGAATGTGGTTATTGTGAAATACAGGAATGATTAAAGTAACAATGCAAAATCACACTGTGTGATGTGAATGGAACCATCATTAGAGAATTTTTAAGGATATAATGATCTGGAATTGCATTTTGCTGCCACAATGCTAAATTGTGGCCCCAAGCAGAGTATAATTTTCTCACTGACCTCTTGATGTTTTGCAAAAATAAGAGAGTGAGATAATTACGATGACTTCCAGTAATTAAATAGGTTCCTAATTTGTAAATAAATCTTATATATTTCTAGTTCTCACCAGGATATAATATTCATTTAAACACCATGGTAAAACTCAGAGGACTTTTTCTTCAAAATTCAATCTCCTTTTTTTTCCTTCAGGCCAGAAGTCTATCATAAAATCAAATGTTGTGGGGGCAAGTTTCATTAATTATTTGTTAGAATACAAGCTTCTGGTATGGAAGCAGATTTTCCTGGCTTGTTCACTGTGACACCCTATTAGCTAAGATAGGCATATTGTGGTATATTGTGAGTGTTCAATAATTATGTCAAATAAATGATTGAATGAATTAATGAAGAAAAGATTAGACAGGTATTCTCATACTCCAGTATTGTATATTTTATAAATATAACAAGGTTAACTTAGAATATATATGCCTGACAAAATATATATTTATTTGATCATAGCTGTGTTTTCCTACAACTAAGCTCTACAAAAGCTGATATCTTGATTTTTATTCACTGCTGTGCCTCTTGTTTTAATTCATAGTAGACACTCAACAACTCTGGTTTTTTTTTTTTTTGAATTATTTATAACTAAGTGAGCAAAAGATATCTGAGAAGTAAAGTCAGATAAAAGGAAAATCAGGTATTCTCTGTGATACATATTCTCTGTGATAATGAAAACTAGATGGAGATTTAAAATAAGAAGATTGGACAAGTTTCTCCTAATAAGTCTACAAATTTAAAAATATTTAACTATGTCATATATTTGGTGAGAGGCCCATGACTCAATATTTTGCTGACAGTACTTTGAACTCCTGCTGCTTTATTATATCCATACAGAATGGTTCTGGCAGGCTTCAGCTTCTTTTGTACTTTTATACTTCCTTTGGCAATCTAAACAGTATAACTCTCTCCACATCCTTTGTGTTAGGCAAAGTTATTGACTGAGATCCTTATACAGATGTGTGAGTCTGCGAAAGTCAATATCTAACAAGTATTTCCTGTCCCCTGCCTGCTGCCTCGTGAACATACACAGACTTTTATTTGGTTGGACAGTGAAACTCCTATTTGTGCACAATGTATGTAATCATTCTATTTGTTTGTCTCACGGCCTGTCTTTTGGTTAAATAGATCTATCTTATTTATCTTAAATCCCTGAGAGTCCACATCTCTATGCTACGACTTAATGCAAGAGGTAAGTCCAACATTTTATTTTCAAACTATTTACCATAATCCTAAACTTGGTAGAGGTTGTGACTTTATAACTGATTTTTACTTTTTTCTAAACAGTGTCTCCTGGAAGAAAGTAATTTTCCACAATGCTTTTTGGTGATATTTATATGTTAGTAAAGACTTGATTTGTTTATAGAAATAAAATGATGCAGAAATTTTATACAGGAATGTTTGTGGGGATTCAATTTCACTGTATTGGCAGTTATACAAACACTATTTCTCAGTGTTCCACTGTGAGAATGCACAAAAGGAAGAGTGACTCAAAGAGCCAGAAACCAACTTGAATAATGAGAGTCCAAGTGCTCGTCCAGCCTTCCGTGCCAGTGCTTCTGAAAGAGCCTTGGTGAGTGGACAGATGGTAGTCATGATTGGGTAAAAATTAACCCAATAAAATTTTCCTATTATTTTTAAAGCCTTAGAAGACCTATTTAATTGAAATATTCATTTAAAAAATTTTGAACACCCTGAATCAGAAGGAAACATACACCGTAATTTAAATATTCCTTGACCTCTCACTTTCAAACAGGTTAAAGCACACCAATATTAAGGTGGAAATCTATTTCCAAATAATTATAGTCCTTGGGCTTGAGAGAGGGTAATATCTTGAAAGGCATTAACTATAATAGATGTGGGATAACTGCCATTTGACTGACACTCAGGTACTATTTGAAGGACTTCTCCAAGGACAGAAGATTCTATCTTATAGAAAGCTGGATGCCCCCAAAGGAGGAAAGAATAAGTGTTCTTGAGAAGATATTTATTTAAATATGTTTTCAGCAGGGAATTAGAGAGAGAAATCTTCATACTATTAAAGTTAAATCCATAGGAATAAAAATAACAATAACATTTATTGAGCCCTTATAATTTGTCAGCCATATATATATATATAATCTCTTTTAATTATCTAAAACACTATATAACGCAATTTTGCAAATAAAGTGGCTACGGCTTAGAAAGGTTAAAAAATTCTCAAAGGTTATATCTCCAGTAAATAGTAAAGCTCAAATTCAACAACAGGCAATTGGAATAAACATAGTTTATAAAATGTTATAAAAAGGAAAGATAAATTTTTACTGAAAGTATTTTTATTTTAAAAATCTGAAAGTATAAGTAAAATATGTTATTTGAGTTACTGTGCTAGCTCTTTAACAAGTTCTCTCAATTATAAGAAGTGTTTATTTTTATAACTAGGTATTATTAATGGTATATAGGTTAAAAACAATGTCAAATTATCATATATTTTGCCTCTTAAGAAATGTGCAGTCATTAATTCTGCAGGTTAGAAAGTTGGTTTATTAACAGACCCCAATGCTTTTAATATGTTGTATGTGAAATTCATCTTATTTTGTCCTTGTGGTTCACAAAAACGTCAACCAGTAGACATAGGAAAGGTGGGTTTTTCTGTTTTACATTGAATAAAAAGTTATCTTAATTTCTTAGAAATGTTCTGTAACTGAAACACCCAACAATACTTGCTGTGTAGAATTTGGTTAATGCATGTTTATTCTTTATAAATTAAAATAATGATTGCATAGATGTATAACAGTTGTAAGGTGTTTAAAAATAAACCTATACTTTGGGACACTATACAAAGGATGGATAATTAATCCTAATATCATTCATATGAAGTAAACTCAATATTGTCAAGAATTCATTTTCAATCTACATTATGTTTTAAACATAAGCTATGGCTTATTCTCATTTTGCATATTAACCTTCTTTTAATTAGTTATTTGTAGCATGAAAATATCTTTGGATTAAAGAAGTAAAAAGAATTTGATGCAACTAAAAGTAGTATTATGATCAACAAGTATGTGATAGAAAAAGTAGAGCTCAAGGCATACTGACCATCTTTGCTAAGCCAAAGAATATTAATTGGAATATATATATCTAAGGTTAACTACCTTGGGGAAATAAGCGTGTTTATAAAAAGATAAATGAGCAATTGCAAAGTCATTTAGGAATGTTATAAATGACCATTAAGACACTTCTGGGGGGACACAAGAGAGACTGGGCACAGGACCTGAAGGAGAATCATTTAGTTAGAGAGTAACAATCACTTAAAAGAAAAGCAAAAGGAAAAGACGCTGTTCCTAAATGACCAAATTATCCAGCTGAAGCAGCCTGTGTTTTCCTTAAACTAATGAAATACAGAATGTGTGAAATTTATTTCACAAGCAAGCCTCAGATTTTATGTATGTCAACCTGTGAAGAGGCTGTGTGTTTTCCATGAAAAAAATAATGACTTTCAAAAAATTAGAGGCAGAAAACTTTCAAACTGCATTCAGTTCTAAGTATGCCATAGCTAAATTAAAATCCACAGTTTTATTTCTGTTATTGAAAAAGAGTATTTCAAATTGATGGACTTCAGATATTTGTTTAAACATGGATCTTGAATATTATTCTGAGATTTTCTTAGATAACTAAATGTAATGGAATTTACAGATATTAGCCTGAGAATTAGTAGCTGTGTCTGTCCTGTTAATAATGGAGATATTTGACCTAGGTTCTACTTACATGAAAAAAATGAAAGGTAATATAAAAACTAGAGTCATTTCTTGCTTACATTTTATATAAATATGATTCATATTCCCAGAACTTCAAACTGTATCACAAAGGGAAATTAGGATTGAGGAGCTATCTTCTAAGCAAAAACATGAATGGAAGTGTTAAATATACACGTATTAACCTGTGTGTTTCCTGTGTATTGCCCTTCATCTTTGCGAACATTTCATTGGAACCCTAAGCTCTTTTCATCTTCTTTCTCATCATACATAGAAATGAAAAATACATATTTAGAGAAGGCATTGGCAGAAGTGAGAAGCTGAAAGATTCTAACACATACTTGGAGAGCAAGTGTTTTCTCCTTCCAAAGATAAATTTAGCTCTGAGGTAAAAGGGAAGGAACCTGGTGGAATAGGAGAGATGCAGAATTAAAGAAAGAAGAAGAGCATGGAATGTTCGTCCATTTGTTCGTGTCCTCTTTTATTTCATTGAGCAGTGGTTTGTAGTTCTACTTGAAGAGGTCCTTCACATCCTTGTAAGTTGGATTACTGGGTATTTTATTCTATTTGAAGCAATTGTGAATGGGAGTTCACTAATGATTGGGCTGTTTGTCTGTTACTGGTGTATAAGAATGCGTGTGATTTTTGCACATTGATTTTGTATCCTGAGACTTTGCTGAAATTGCTTATCAGCTTAAGGAGATTTGGGGCTGAGATGAAGTGGTTTTCTAGATATACAATCATGTCATCTGCAAACAGGGACAATTTGACTTCCTCTTCTCCTAATTGAATACCCTTTATTTCTTTCTCCTGCCTGATTGCCCTGGCCAGAACTTCCAACACTATGTTGAATAGGAGGGGTGAGAGAGGGCATCCCTGTCTTGTGTCAGTTTTCAAAGGGAATGCTTCCACTTTTTGCACATTCCGTATGATATTGGCTGTGGGTTTGTCATAAATAGCTCTTATTATTTTGAGGTACATTCCATCAATACCTAATTTGTTGAGAGTTTTTACCATGAAGGGCTGTTGAGTTTTGTCAAAAGCCTTTTCTGCATCTGTTGAGATAATGGTCATGGATAGGAAGAATCAATATAATGAAAATGGCCATACTGCCCAAGGTAATTTATAGATTCAATGCCATCCCCATCAAGCTACCAATGGCTTTCTTCACAGAACTGGAAAAAACTACTTTAAAGTTCATATGGAACCAAAAAAGAGCCTGCATTGTCAAGGCAATCCTAAGCCAAAAGAACAAACCTGGAGGCATCACACTACCTGACTTCAAACTATACTACAAGGCTACAGTAACCAAAACAGCATGGTACTGGTACCAAAACAGAGATATAAACCAATGGAACAGAACAGAGCCCTCAGAAATAATACCACACATCTACAACCATCTGATCTTTGACAAACCTGACAAAAACAAGAAATGGGGAAAGGATTCCCTATTTAATAAATGGTGCTGGGAAAACTGGCTAGCCATAAGTAGAAAGCTGAAACTGGATCCCTTCCGTACATCTTATACAAAAATTAATTCAAGATGGATTAGAGACTTAAATATTAGACCTAAAACCATAAAAACCCTAAAAGAAAACCTAGGCAATACCATTCGGGACATAAGCATGGGCAAGGACTTCATGTCTAAAACACCAAAAGCAATGGCAACAAAAGCCAAAATTGACAAATGGGATCTAATTAAACTAAAGAGCTTTACACAGCAAAAGAAACTATCATCAGAGTGAATAGGCAACCTACAGAATGGGAGAAAAATTTTTGCAATCTACCCATCTGAGAAAGGGCTAATATCCAGAATCTACAGAGAACTCAAACAAATTTACAAGAAACAAACAAACAACCCCATCAAAAAATGGGTGAATGATATGAACAGACACTTCTCAAAAGAAGACATTTATGCAGCCAACAGACACATGAAAAAATGCTCATCATCACTGGCCATCAGAGAAATGCAAATCAAAACCACAATGAGATACCATCTCACACCAATTAGAATGGTGATCATTAAAAAGTCAGGGAACAACAGGTGATGGAGAGGACGTGGAAAAATAGGAACACTTTTACACTGTTGGTGGGATTGTAAACTAGTTCAAACATTGTGGAAGACAGTGTGGCGATTCCCCAAGGATCTAGAACTAGAAATACCATTTGACCCAACCATCCCATTACTGGGTATATACCCAAAGGATTATAAATCATGCTGCTATAAAGACACATGCACACGTATGTTTATTGCGGCACTATTCACAATAGCAAAGACTTGGAACCAACCCAAATGTCCATCAATGACAGACTGGATTAAGAAAATGTGGCACATACACACCATGGAATACTATGCAGTCATAAAAAAGGATGAGTTCTTGTCTTTTATAGGGACATGGATGCAGCTGGAAACCACCATTCTCATCAAACTATCGCAAGAACAGAAAACCAAACACTGCATGTTCTCACTCATAGGTGGAAATTGAACAATGAGAACACTTGGACACAGGAAGGGGAACATCACACACCGGGACCTGCCTTGTGGTGGGGGGGAGTGGGGTGGGATAGCATTAGAAAATATACCTAATGTAAATGACGAGTTAATGGGTGCAGCACACTAACATGGCACATGTATAAATATGTAACAAACCTGCACGTTGTGCACATGTACCCCAATTAAAGTATAATAAAAAATAAATAATAAACAAAAGCAAGTACAGTAAAAAAATAAAATGAAAAAATAAAGAAGCAGAGCAGCAAGAGTCATTGAAATGGAAAAAACAGAAGTTTTAGAAGGTCATCGATTCTGGATCCTCATCTAGTCATAGCCTCTGGGCCACCTAGTATTCAGAAGTTCAAGCCACTTATTTCATCCGAAGATGTGCTGGTGGTCTTAGACATTCTGTATGAAGATAAAATGTGGAAGAAACATTTTTCCAGTCCATTTCCAAGTAGGAATTGAATAGAATCAGGTTGGAATTTCTCTATAAGGTAGGTCAGTTTGGGGCACTCTGCCATTTAATACATTCTGTTTAAATTGCTGGTCTTCTCACACATATGTAGCCTTACCAGTTACTTTCTTCCATTGACCAAAATGTTCATATGTATTTCTTAAAATACAGTTTATATTTTTAGATAGACTGCCACAGTTTAGTCATCCAGATACTCTCCCCAAGTCCAAATAGTTAAAGGGACAATTAGTCTCTAAATAAATAAAAAAAAAGGAAAGAAAAAGAAAAAACCTTAAATTCATTTATGTTACCAATCAAGGAAGTCTTATTTAATATTTTTACGACATTCACTATAGGTTTGTGATTTTCAAAATGTAAACTATCAGCTTTCAAAAATCACATGAGAATATTACTTTTAAAGATGAGTTACTTGTTTTCAGGTTCTCTTATGGATATTCAAAACTGCAGTTCATTTATGTATGTTCAATTCTTCTTCAAAGTAACGATACTTATATTATCCTCCAGGGAAAGTAAGTTTGAGCATTTGTCAGTTTTGTAATTGGCTTGAAATTTTGCCTTTAGAAGAATTTTACACACAGGTATGTTTTATTTAACATCCGAGAATGGCAAGTGTGTGAATATTCATACGTTGCTGAAGTCTCAATGAAACTTCTTAATTTATACTAATGTGGTAGAATAAGAGGGAAGACCTTGGATAGACTTCAGGTAATAGAAACTGATAAATTTTAATAGCAACTTAAGTATCACATAGCGTTTAGTTTCTAGCTAGTGTGTCAAGACTACTTCAGTACAGGAAAATAACACCTTCAAGTCTTTATAAAAGACACCTGGTATTATGTATAGGTAAGATCTTTTGAAAACAATATGGTGCATGATCCCAAATCAAAATGTATAATTATAGTCTCTGATTGGGTAATATCACTTCTTGAAATATAAGAAAACTATCTAAAACTAGGTGCTATAATCCTTGCAAAGTATATTAAAATTTTATCCATAAAATCATAAAATTGAAAACTATGTCTAAGGAGGAACTGATAGGTTATACATCTGCTAACGGGAATATCATGAGATATTATAATGACAAAGAGGAAGAAGAAAAAAGGGTTCATGCTAAAGCATGAATGAATTTGTTTAAATTGGTATTTATAACTTGTTACATAAAGTAATATATAAATATAGAAAACAGTTATTTGATTAGAGCTGGCAAAAGAAATTGAATGTTATTTGTATTGAATATATTGTACTGCTTTGAATACATATGATTAGGGGCTAAAACAATTTCATTACAGTTTCTCCCCTTTAGGAAGTAAGTCCAACAGTAGTGGTAGAACCAAACTATCATTGTGTCATATTTTTTAAAAATAATATTTTAACATTCTTATTCAAAATACTATTTTAAAAATAATCAGGTATTCTAAATTAAAATATATTATTTACTCATAAATAAATACTCTAATATTTAACCATACCTCCTTCTTTGGTACAGCTATATAAGACAAAGCACAAGTTTATACATCCGGCTCAAATCTTTTTTTCTTCTTATAAAGCTGACATACAGTAGAAAACTGATAAAGATCTTCTTGATGAATGGAAATTGCTAGGAATTAAAATTAGCCTGCTTGTACTAATCAATACCTAGAAGACATTGAGGAATGCACGTTCATTAGAAAATCATTACTGCACATAAAAACATATTTGAAGTCACACTAATGTGAAATTTAAAAAGATATGTTTATTGCACGTCTTAATAGGTGGAGAGTGATAAGGAAAGCATCATTAGTGCAGTGTTTGTAAAGTGTGGTAAATGGACCATCGCACTTCTCTGTGGTCTATCACGGTCTCTGCAGATGGAGCTGCTTGGTGTTTATGGTGGGGTGAGGGAGAGGAAAGAGGAAACAATTATGTTCATTGATGTTTCTCAAAACTGAAATGTAAAATGTATAATCTATTTAAATTTTTATTCAATCTGGTTGTATTCTTAACAATCTCTATATTCTTAAAGGTTTCCCATGAACTACAAGAATCATTTTGTTGAGTTTGTGTCCGTTATCGTTCATTAAACAAGCCTCAGTAATTTTTCACATCATTTACTTTGTATTGTTCATATTAATAATTTATCATATATCACATTCACTGCTATTTTCCTAACTTAAGAATCAATGATTTACAAATTGCCTAAAGTTATAGGAACATAGTAATGTAAAAATTACATTAATATATGTAGCACCTGAATGCACATATATGTGCAGAACATGTGCTGGGAAAACAGGAGTTTCACAGAAGTAGGCATCAAAAATAATTTTCCAAAATTAGGATATTTAAGGTTAAATATTTTAAAACTGGATTTTATTGGACAATTCTATGGTCTCTCAAAAATATGTCTCAAAATATAACATAAAACCATTAGAGCTTTTTTTCATTATTTTCCATTAAACTTGAGTGACCTTTCTGGAATACAATTGATATTTACAGAACAAACATCACATAATGTGATCTATTCTAGTGTATAGAGTGGCACATTTGCTATTTGGAAGGAGGACATATATATATGTTTACAGTGTTATTCTGCATCATATTATTGATATGACTTTTGTGATCACATTACATTTTATTGAAAAGTGAAATTATTAATTGGTCATTAAATGTGAGAAAGAACATAATGACAGAAGTTTCATGTAATTTCTTAAGAGAAATTATTTCTTAGGAGAAATAGATATTAAAAATCATATTTTTATATATTTCCTGAGAAATACATAAACCAGCTTTGAAGTTAATAAAAATAATGTACTCAGAAACAGCTATGGAAAAACATACTTATGTGCAATGCTGACCATTTTATTAAATCAGTGGCATCGATGTGAAAACAAATTTTGTATGGCCATATCATTGATATTTACTTTAGTATTTGATTGATATCCTTAAAGTACACAGCATGTGGGGGGTGTGTGTGTACAGTAGTCCCTTGGTATCCCTGGGGGATTGGTTCCAGACTCACCCCTATACCAAACTCCATGGATGCTCAACTTCCTTATATAAAATGGTATAGTACTTGCATATAACAATCCTATATGCATCCTCCTGTATACCTTAAATTATTTCTAAATTGCTTAGAGTACCTAATACAGTGCTTACACTTCATTTCCATGGATTCGACGTGTCACTAGGTGGGTGGCAAATTCAAGGTTTGCTTTTTGAAATTTCATGAAAATTTTTTTTTGCATATTTTTGATTTGCAATTGGGTGAATGCATGGATGTGAAACCCACAGATAAGGAGGGCTGACTCTGTGTGTGTGTGTGTGTGTGTGTGTAAAATACATGTGTATGTAATACATATGCATATACATATATATATGCACGTGTATCTATACATATGCAACCTACATTAGAAAGAAACATATTCTATTTGTTAATGAACTTATATGCTTTATAAAAAAGAGGTTTTTAAATTTTATAACCTATGCAGTGAATTTGAAAACAGTTTCAGAAATGACAGCACTGTATGAGTAGAAAATAAATGTATAAATGTATAGGTAGGGCTTTTGAATATCCTTAGAAAAGTAAATAAACTCCCCCCACCCCATATCATCTGATAGCCATTACCAAATCAGTCAACTTCTACATGCATTCCTCTAAACCCATCAGGAATTATCCAGTTCTTATTTTATCTGACTTCTCGACACCATTTGAAAATACTCAGTCACTTTTTACCTACTCAGATTTTGTTTACCTGAATTTTTCTGAAAATATTTTCACAAGATAATGACTATTTTGTCAGATTTTAATGCTTTTGAGTTTGTTTAAATTTAGCAATTTTAGCTCTTTTTGAAGATACCATCAAATAATCTGACCTTCCCTAAATAGAGACCATCAAATAACCTCATTATAAGTCTCAGTATTATTCACTACTGTTAATCATCGTATCCTTTTTGAAAATTACTTTAAAAAATGGCTTCTGTGACATAACATTATCCTTTTTCGTCTTTATCTTTTGCTATGTACCCCCTTTATTTTTGAAAAACTCATCATTCTCCACCTGTTAGACTCTTTAGTTCATCAAGATTTAGTCTTTATTATCTTCCCTTTCATATACTCTTCCTAAGACATTTCACAAGTTTATAGCTTCAATTGCTTTTATACACAGATGACTTACAAGTGTCTCCCGACCAGACACACAGATGACTTAAAGTGTCTCCAGACCAGACTTTGATTTTGGATCTAGAACTGTATATCTGCTATCCTCTTGTATTTTCTATTGGATGTTCAAAGGCAACTCAAACTTAGCATATCTTAAAATGAACCCATGACACCCCACCACCACCACCACCACCACACAAACACAACCTTTTTCTTGTAACAGTAACAAGAATGACTCTCTCTGTTATTCTGATACTGAAGAATCTAGGGAGCAGACCCTTGTCTCTTCTTCCCTACCCCAATATCTACTTTATCACTGTGCTCTACAAGTTACCTATTAAATAAATCTCACATTTCTTTGTTTTTCTTCAGCGCCATTTACTTCTCTACAGTTCAAGCTATAAAATTCTTTGGCCTGGGTTACTGCAATAACTTCCTAACTCTGTCTTCATAGGCACTCTTGCACCTCCAAAAACATTATACATGTTAAAGAATAATTGTTTCAAATCAAGTTTATGTTGCTATTTTCCTGCTTAAACCCTTTTTTCTTTTATTCAATAAGTACTTATTGTGTGCCAGGTATGTGCCAGGCTCTAACTGTAAAGAACACAATTGTAAGTGAATTTTTTAAAAACCTCGGTTTCACAGAGCTGACATTCTGGAACAGAGGGCGTATAGTATCAAATAAACACATAAATATATAATGTAATGTCAGGTCACAATACTTGTTTTGAAAAAAATAAAGTGAGATAGAGGGAGAAAAAATGTTATTTTATTTTTGGTGGGCTTCTCTGTTAAGGCAAAATTTGAAAAGATTGACAATAAAGCAAGAAGACAAGTACATGTTTGGAGGAAGAATGTTTCAGGCAGTAGGAACACCTAGAGCAAGACCCTAAACAGGAAGCATCCCTGCAGGGAAAAAGAACTGCCCATTAGTATGACTGGAGCAAGAAGGAGCATAGCAGTTTAGAGGGAGCAGGCAATGGGTAGAGATGATACAGATCATAGAAGGTTTTTAAAAGATAGGTAGGAATTCTGAACTTTTAAAGTGCAGTGTGAAACACTGGATGGTTTTGAACAAGATCACCAAGTTCTTGCTTTTATTTCCTACAGCAATCCCTTAGACTGTTTATAAATGAAGGACCATAGGAACACAAGAATGAAAGCAGTGAGACAAGTCAGAAGAGTAAGTAATAATCTAGATGGAGAAGGTCTGCACAGACATGCCATAGGTTGGAGCAAGGGAAGAGGTAAAGATATAGATGGCTCCAGAATACATTCTAATAGTAAATCACATAGGATCTTCTAATCTAGTAAATGTGTGCTATGAGAGAAAAAGAGTAGTCAAGGCCAACTATAAAATTTTTCCAGAGAAATAAGGTGAATTATTTCACAACTTCTTGAGATGATAATAAAAATATGGTTTTGGGAATGGCTCAATAGTTTTGTATTGAAAATGCTAAGTTCGAGATACCAAGTTGACTTGCAAGGTGAATTGTTAAATATGTAGTTATGCATATGAGTCTAGAATTCAAGGATGAGACTGTAATTAGAGATCTAAATTTGGTAGTAGGTAACAACTAGATGGCATATTTTGAGCCTGTGGGACTAGATGCGATCATACATGAAGTCAGAATAGACAGTGAGTAAAGACAATGCCAGGGGACTGACTCAGCAGAAGCAGCGAGTAGGATAGGTCCTCCTATGTACCCATCGTATAAATATGCACCCATGGAATACATAGATGAATTAGTTTGCATATAAATTACAATCCACACTCAGGTATACCAAAGGCGCACAAGGCATGTTTCTCTCTCTCTCTCTTTTTTCTTATTTCAGTTAGATACCACTATTGACCCAGGTCAGCAAGTAAGGAACTTACAACAATCCTTTGATGTTACCCTCTCTGTTGATGTGTTGAAAAGTTCCCTAAAGGAGAAATCTCTCCATAATATCTCACTCCACATTTGATCCTAATATATATAAGTAGTTCACAAAGACACTGAATATGTGTAGTCCATTTTTAGTAACGTATAAGAATTGGTATTTTTTAAGACAAGAAAATATCTGGGTATGCAAACTGCTTTACAATTATAGCTACTTATCATTACGTTACAGCTGGATATATTAGTGCAAGCATAATATTTCTAACTCATCAGATATTATTACTATTAACAATTTTATATTATATCATATTTTATTGCAATAATCACATTTTTTCTTAATTTGCTTAAATGTCATGGTTTATGTGTGTTCTGAATATCTATTCAATGGTCTGGAGATGCCAAGAGTTTAAGAAATTCTGCATTAATGAGTAGCATGAATCTATTAAGTAGCTATTCCAAATACACTCCAGTAGCTGGTATCTAAAATATTACTTACCTATTATCTTGGCATATACTCATTATTCTCGGATAAAGCAAAGAGTACAATGATTTACAAAGACAGACAACTCTTTTTCACGGTCCCCAAATCATATGTACCTTTTGTCTAAGACTTGATACATTTAACTAACGATAAATACCAGGTCGCAGTTGAGTCATAGGGATTATAGTAATAAATTTTCATCCTGCTCCATCAAAGCACATTTTCTATTTAAATAAATAAATGCACTTTAACAATTATTCTAAATGTTATCAAAGCCTCTTTTAAAACAGTGCATTTGTAGTAATTTTTTCCCACCTATGAGAAAGAAGCCTGTTTTATTCTTAAACATGTAAGGGCATAAATTTACTTGCACAGAATTAAGAAAACTGAGAAAAAATATAATATTTGTGTATATTTGGATTCAGAGTCTCTCCTTCCCTTAAAAGCAATCACAGAATGGTCATGAAAAATTTGCACCTGAGCTTTGTTGACAGCAAGTTATAATGTGAAGTCATACCCACTTTAAAGTTCTTAACTGTTTTTGATTAAGTGGTTAGGCATGGAATTCTTGAAATAAAACATGTCTTCAAGTTGGGTGTTTTTTTTTTTTTTTTTTTTTTTTTTTTTTTTGGAGACAGAGTCTTGCTCTGCTGCCCAAGCTGGAGTGCAGTGACATGAACACGGCTCACTGTAGCCTTGACCTCCTGGGTTCAAGCTATGCTCCTACCTCAGGCTCCCAAGTAGCTGGGACTATAGGTTCATGCCACCATGCTCAGCTAAATTATTTAGGTTTTTTTTTATGGAAATGGGGGTCTTGCTGTGTCCGGAATTTATTCCTTCTGGTGGGTTCTTGGTCTCGGTGACTTCAAGACTGAAGCTGTGGATCTTCGCAGTGAATGTTACAGCTCTTAAAGGTGGTGTGTCCGGAGTTTGTTCCTTTAGATATTCAGATTGGACGTGTCCAGAGTTTCTTCCTTCCGGTGGGTTCATGGTGTCACTGACTTCAGGAGTGAAACCGCAGACCTTTGAAGTGAGTGTTACAGCTCTTAAAGGTGGCGCCTCCGGAGTTGTTTGTTCCTCCTGGTGGGTTTGTGGTCTTGCTGACTTCAGGAATGAAACCGCAGACCCTGGCAGTGAATGTTGCAGCTCATAAAGGTAGTGCGGACCCAAAGAGTGAGCAGCAGCAAGATTTATTGTGAAGAGCAAAACAACAATCCTTCCACAACTGCACGTTGCTGCTGCCGGCTGGGGTGGCTAGCTTTTATTCCCTTATTTGGCCCTGCCCACATCCTGCTGAATGGTCCATTTTACAGAGCACTGATTGGTCCATTTTTACAGAGTGCTGATTGGTGCATTTACAAACATTTAGCTAGACAGAAAAGTTCTCCAAGTCAGCCCCGCACCCAGAAGCCCAGCTGGCTTCATCTGTCATTGCCATGTTCTGCAGGCTGGTCTCTCTACTCTTGGGCTTAAGCAATCCTTCTTCCCTGACCTCCCAAGGTGGGGGGATTACAGGCATGAGCCATAGCACTTCTGACCCAAATCTTTTTATTCTTAAAGATGAGAAGAAAAATTGGCAAAACTGGGAGGTACTTTGCAATCCTGAAGAATGCTTAATATCTGATGGGATTTCTATGCGAGAAGGAAATAAGTAGGCATTTTTAGCAAACAGGAAGAAGATACAACAGATTCTATGTTTAATTCAGTAATGAATCTGTGTGGACATGAAAAGAACGACATGTAAAAAAGTTTCTCAATGTATGAGTCTGACTCACGTCTCCCACCAAAATGTTTCCTGAGGACAGAATCTTTTACTTTTATTTTGGTGCCTTCTTGGTTCTGCCAGGCCTGCGTTTGATCAAGTATTTAAAGATAAAAGCATAGTATCTTAGTTGTCCAACACAAATAAATAGTAAAAGCAAGAATTCAGTTTCCTGGTATTTTGTTTTTGAGAAGACTCAGACAACTTCTAATCATTGTTTCAGGAAGGTAAGGGAAGGGGAAGGGAAGGAAGGGGAGGGGAAGAGAGAAACGGGGAGGGGAGGGCAGGGCAGGAGAGGGGAGGGGATGGCAGGGCAGGAGAAGGGAGGGGAGAGCAGAGGGGGGAAAGGGGAGGCGAGGGCAGAGAAGGGAAGGGTAGGGAAGAGGAGGGAAGGGGAGGAAAAAAAAGAGAAGGAAAAAAAATAATGTGAGGTAGTTTAGTTTGTTTGTTATGACTTTCTCTCAGTTTGAGTTTCAAGCCTAATATAGATGTCAGGTAAAATCTATTAGATTTACTTCTTTCATATCAGTAAGTGCTCCTCCTCAATTGGCTAATTTAGAATTTCACTGAAATATCTACAAATGAAGTTATATGTCTCAATGATAATAGTTCTAATCTGCATTGGGCACCTAATATGCTTACTATCAGTTCTTGGCATAATAACAATTTTTAAAAGTGGCTTTAATTTCAGAAATGTTCTCTGATTCTAAAGTTTTAAAAACAGTGGATACCAATGCCGAATGGCTTTTAGATGAAATGAATAATTATAATTTTTATAGGAATCACATTAATTAGCTAGCTGCCACCTTTGCTTAATGAGAAAGCTTTGTACTTTGTACATTTCTCAGCAGTTATTCATTTGACAGAAGGACCATGACTAAGCAAGTTATGCTACTTGGGACCATTTAACATGGTATAATAAAATAGAACCATACAGTGATAAACTGAATTTCTAATACTGAAATTAGAATTCTGAAACTGCAAATACAAAAGAGTTTGAAAGGACACAGTAGTTAAAATTCTTTTTGGGTTCATTTTACTTTATTTGGTGGAGAATATAATTTTAAAATTCATTGAAAATAATATCAAAATTCAATTTTGAATAGGTAAGAATGAAGCAACACTGACATTTTGAAGAACAAAGATGCAAATACAAGGGACATACTCTATGTCGCACATCTATTTCCCAGGCTTTCAAAATTATCACTGTAGTAGACAGGATTGGGCTGAGAAATTTAATCACATTTTTCAAGAATACTTTTAGTACCCATAACAATTCCTATTCAGCAAACATACATATATTTCTTTGAAATAATTTGGCTTAGAATTTCAGGATAAGCTAGTTCTTTTAAATTATAATCATGAGTTTTTAGAGCTGCCTTAAGGATAGTGTTTCTAGACTCACAGAGACTACATAACAGGAATATGATATGAGGACTTTGAGAGGTGAGATGGTTATACTCCTAACAAGCTTCAACACAATAGTTTATAAATAGTACCCTTGCACTTACTGGGTATCTGGTGTGACTTGGCTCGATTGCTTACTAGCCATGTGACCCTCAGTATCTTATTTTATAAATGGGGATAATGATGGTACCACTTTTAACAATTTCATAAAGATTAAATTAATAGATGGAACTGGCTTAAAACCAAGCTTAGGGCATGGAAAACACTTAAAAAAACAGAATATAATATGACTACTACCATGTTTGAAAATATATATAATACTGCTATATAAAAATGAGAAATATTTTAGAGGAAAAATGCATGAAGCCATGAAGTTATGTTTGCAATTACAGTTTCTGATATATATGGGTATTTAGGGGGCAACTGGCAACGATGTCCTTTATTTCCTAGATTTTATTCAGTCTGCCTATTGCCTAAGGAAGAACCATTTACCATTACAAAACACAACAAAACAAAAAAAGTCATTTCCAAATACCTTAATGTGTAAGGGATGGGAGAATGTGGACCAATTTTAAGTGAGAGCTCTATGATTCAGACCTTGAGTGTATCTCATTTATATATTGAAGTGTAATAAGTTGATAGTTCTTTCTTTTTTCATTTTTTTGGAATGTCTCCCTCACAGATAAGATTTACCTGCTAAGATTTTGCTTCTCTGTTAATTTACTCTTGCTAAGTTGCTCCTCTATCTTTTCTCTTAGGCAAACCTTTATGTAGCTACAGCTAATCAGACTTATTTGCAAACAGCATTCCAACAATTTTCTACTTTTCATTTGAATTTAAAAAATACTTGCTACATTTTCATCAGTTTTAAGTCCAGAAAATAAGGCTCATATTACATTTTAAAATTCCACCTTGGAATGTATTTTACTTCATTAAAATGTTTTCTTTGTAATATTGGCCCCAGGAGGTGGAACATATTTTGCTCATCTAGATCCTTGAAGGAAAAATAAGTAATATGCTATATGTCAATTATATCACACAAAGTGTTATAATTAAACCTGGAATGTCTTCATTGAAACTATTACTATTATTTAATTGATTCACAAGGTAAAATTTAAGAAAATAAATCTAATGTTTAAACGGTAAATTTTATATGTTTTATACTTTTAAGGGATGGACTGGATTAAATTAACTCGAAAACCTTAAAACATGTTATATTAAACCATAGATGACAAAAGATAATACATTTAGCATAATAATGAAATATTTAGATTGCATCAAGAAATAATTTATTCCATGTTATAGAACTATGATCTATTAAAATATGTGCAAAATAAGATATACAATTTTTTCTTGAGTTTAAAATTACTAAAATGATAATTTGCTAGACAACCGTATTTCCAAAAGTTTCTAATGAAATAAATGTTGTCTGTGGAGATTTTAGCACATTTAAAAACTTTCAATTTGAAGTAGTGAATACATTTTGAAAATAATGTTCAATTTGAAAAGTAAATGCATTAAAATACTATTAGGGCTGCACTTATTTTTATTTTTTTTTAAATTATTATGTATACTTTATTTTTTAAATGTATTTTATTTCATTGTAAATTGACAAATTATAAGTGTATATATTTATGGGGCACAAAGTGATGTTATAATCTATTAACACAATGCAGAATAATTAAGTCAGGCAAATCAACATATCTATTACCTTGAATACTTGTCATTTTTGTTGTGGTGAGAACATCTGCAGTGTACTCTCAGCAATTTTGAAATGTATAATACTTTATTATTAACTGTATTCACCATTCCATGGGATAGGTATTTTTCAAAAAATACCTCATACTTTTTGTCTGAGACTTTGTACCCTTTAACCATCATTCCTCTATTCCCCATAGCTCCCACCCTCTGGTAATAACCATTCTGCTGTCTGCTTCTATGAGAATGATTCTTTTAGATTTCCTAGATAGATGAGAACATGCAATCTTTGTCTTTCTGTGCCTTATTTCATTTGGAATAATGTTCTCTAATTCCATCCATGTTGTAGCTATTTTGATTAGTGCTGCGATAAACATGGGAGTGCAGGTATCTCTTCAACGAACTGATTTCAGAGCTTTCGGGTAAATACCAGATGTGGGATTGCTAGATCATATAGTGACATTTTTACATTTTTTGAGAAATTGCCATACAGTTTTCCATAATGGCTGTACTAATTTGCACTGCCATCAACTGTGTACAAGGGTCCTCTTTTCTCCACATCCTCACTGAATTTTTTTTTTTTTCCAACAATAGCCGTTCTAATAGGAGTGAAGTGATATGTAATTACAGTTTTACATTTGCATTTCCCTGGTCAGTGATGATAAATACTTTTTTTTTTTTTCCTTCTTAGACGGAGTCTTGCTCTGTCGCCAGGCTAGAGTGCAGTGGTGCAATCTCTGTGCACTACAACCTCTGCCTCCTGGGTTCAAGCAATTCTCATGCCTCAGCTTCCCAAGTAGCAGGGACTACAGGCACGCATCAACATGCCGGGCTAATTTTTGTTTTATTTATTTATTTATTTATTTATTTATTTATTTATTTATTTAAGACTGAGTCTCGTTCTGTTGCCCAGGCTGGAGTGCAGTGGCGCGATCTCGGCTCACTGCAAGTTCCACCTCCCGGGCTCACGCCATTCTCCTGCCTCAGCCTCCCAAGTAGCTAGGACTATGGGTGTCCACCACCACTCTTGGCTAATTCTTTTGTATTTTTAGTAGAGACAGGTTTTCACCATGTTAGCCAGGATGGTCTTGATCTCCTGACCTTGTGATCCACCTGCCTCAGCCTCCCAAAGTGCCGGGATTACAGGTGTGAGCCACCACGCCCAGCTTAATTTTTGTATTTTTAGTAGAGATGGAGTTTCACCCCATTGACCAGAATGGTCTTGATCTCCTGACCTCATAATCCACCTGCCTCAGCCTCCCAAAGTGCTGAGATTAGAGAGGTGAGCCAACCACGCCCAGTTGATAAATACTTTTTTTTTTTTTTAAAGATATCTGTTGGCCATTCACATGTCTTCTTTTGAGGAATTTCTATTCAGGTCTCTTGCCAAATTTTAATTTTTTTTATTATTATTGAGTTCCTTATATAATTTGGATATTAGTCCTTTATCAGATGTGCAGTATTTTCTTCTAATCTGTGGGTTGTCTTTTCAGTGTGTTGTTTTTGTTGCTGCACAGAGTTTTTTAGTTTGATGTAATCCTATTTATTTTTGCTTTTGTTGCCTGTACTTTTGCATTAAAATCCAAAAATGTATTGCTTAGACCAGTGGCTGGCATGTAGTTTGTCCTTGATGTTTTCTTCTAGTAGTTTTACAGGTTCAGGTTTTATTTTTAAGTCTTTAATCCATTTTGAGTTGTTTTTGTATATAGTGTGAGGGTGTGTGAGATAATGGTCCATTTTCACTCTCCTGCATGCAGATATCTATATTTTCCAGCATGACTTACTGAGGAGACTGCACTTTTCCCATTGTGTATCCCTGGCAACTTTGTTTAAAATCAATTGACAATACATGTATGAGATCATTTCTGGGCTCCTTCTTCTGTTCCAGTAGTCAATATGTCTATTTTTTAACCAGTATTATGCTGTTTTACTTACTATAGCTTTGTAGTGTAGTTTGAAATCACGTAATATGATGCCAACTTTGTTTTTTGTTCATGGTTGCTTTGGCTATTCAGCGTTTTTTGTGGTTCCATACAAATTTTAGGATTTTTTTGAAACTTCTATTGAAAAGTGACACTGAAATTTTTATAGGGATAGCGTTAAATCTGTAGATCATTTTGGATATTATGGAAATTTTAATTCTCCCAATCCATGAACATGAGATAGCTATTTGTGTCTTTTTCTGTTTCTTTCATCAATAGTTTATAGTTTTCAGTGTATAGGACTTTTAGCACCTTGGTTAATTTTATTTCTAAGTATTTTATTTTTTAAGAGCTATTATAAAAGAGATTGTCACCTTAATTTCTTTTTCAGATAGTTCGTGGTTATTGTACAGAAATGCTACAGTTTTTTTGGTAGGTCGATTCGATTTTATATTCTGCAACTTTGTTGTATTTGTTTATTTGTTCTAACAGTTTTGGTGGTGTCTTTACTGTTTTCTATATATAAAATTATGTTGTCAATAAACAGTGAAAATTCACTTCTTCCATTCTGGTATGAATGCCTTCTTTATTTCTTTACTTTGCTTAATTGCTTCAACTAGAACTTCCAGTATTATATTAAATAGAAGTGGTTAGAGTAGGCATCTTTGTATGGTTTGTGGCATTAGAAGAAAAACTTTCAACTATCCACCAGTGAGTATGATTATCACTTGTGGGATTTCTGATATAGTCTTTATTGTGTTGAAGTAATTCCTTCTATGCCTAATGTATTGAGAGTTTTTGTCATGAAAGGATGTTGAATTTTGTCAAATTCATTTCTGCATTTATTAATCTATTGGGTTTTGTCCTTCATTCTCTTAATGTGATATATTACATTTATCAATTTGTGTATGTTGAGCCATCTTTGCATCCCAGGGATAAATTCCACCTGATTATGATCAACAATCCTTTTAATGTGCTGTTAAATTCTATTTGCTAGGATTTTGTTGAGGATTTTTACAACCATATTCATCAAGGATGTTAGTCTGTAATTTTCTTATAATGTTCTTATCTGTGTTTGGTATCAGGGTAATGCTGGCTTTGTTAACAGAGGTTGGAAATGTTCTTGACTCCTTCATTTTATAAGAAGAGTTTGAGAAAGATTTGTATCAGTTCTTTAAGCATTTGGTAGCATTCAACATTTAAGCCATCAGGTCTTGAACTTTTCCTTGGAGGAAGACTGAAAAACATTTTACTACTGATTCAATCTCCTACTCATTATTGGTCTGTTTAGATTTTGTATTTCTTCATAATTCAATCTTGGTAGGTTGCATGTGTTTAAGAATTTATTTCTTCTGAATTATTCAATTCATTGGCATGTAATTGTTCATGATAATCTCTTATAATCCTTTACATTTCTGTGGTATCAGTTGTAAGCCTCCTCTTTAATTTCTGATTTTGAGTCGTCTCTCTTTTTTCTTAGTTTGCCTTGCTAGAGGTTTGTCAATTTTATCTTTTCAAAAAACAAACTTGTAGTTTTCTTGAGTTTTTTGTATTGTTTTTCTACTATCTATTTCATTTATTTCTTCTCTGATCTTTATTTTTTTCCTACCTTCTGCTAACCTTGGGCTTAGTTTGTTCTTTTTTGTTCTTTAAGGTATAATATTATTTGACATATTTCTTCATTTTTGATGTAGGCATTTATTGCTACAAACTTTCCTCTGAAAAATGGTTTTGTTGCTTATTATAAGGCTTGGCGTTTTGTGTTTGAATTTTCATTTTTCTATTTAAAATTTCACTTTTAATTTCTTTACTGAATTGGTTGTTCAGGAGTAAATTATTTACTTTTTATATATTTGTGAATTTTATGAAATTCCCTGTTGATTTCCAGTTTCAAACCACTGTGCTACAAAAATAACTTTGATGTGATATAAATCTTCTTAAAATTACTAAGACTTGTTTGTGGCCTAATGTAGGATCTATCCTGGAGAATGTTCCAAGTGCACTTGAGGAGGATATTTATTCTGTTCAATGGTTTGTTTTATATATATCTGTTAGGTTCATTTGGTCTAAAGAATTTTTCAAGTCTAGTATTTTCTTATTAACGTTCTGTCTGCCTATTATTGTGGCAAGCATCTCCTTGCCTGGGTGGGGCCATAATCTGAATAGTTGCTAGTTCAAATTTCTGTCAAGGGGAGTGAAGTCTGAAGCCTTCTATTCCACCTTATTGCTGATATAACTCTCATAATTTGACATTTTTCTCATGATAAAAAATAGTATTTTTTTGTTACAAGATTAATCCACTTAGGAAACTCTGAAATAAGAAATACAAATCTTAGCTGTTTTTTAGTTAACATAATGGGAAGGATGTTGAAGGAGGAGGCAGAAGAAGAAAGACAAAGTTCAGTTCATTCAAGATATTGTCACAATGGTTACAGTCTGGTCTTTATCCTAATAACAACAGGGAGCCAATGGGAATATTTAAGCAGTGAGTTGCTTTATTTAGAATCATGTTTTAAAATTTTACTATTTATTATATGTCAGTGGTGGACTAGAAGGATCCAATAGGTCATATAATAAAACAGCCTTTAGATATTCCTATACTTAAATCTGAGATGAGAAACTAGAGGGGAGCATGCTATGGACAAATATATATATTTAAAATATTACTGAGTGCTTCTATTTTCCAGGTCTTACTATAATCACAGAAAATGATAATATGACACAGGATGTTCATATTCATGAAGTTCACATTCTACAGCACCAAAACAGTCAGTAATCAATTAAAAATGAAACAGTCCATTCTAACTTCTATAAATAAAAAAAATATGATAGAATCAAGAGTAGTACCATGACCCGAGGGCATTTTTTTTCCTGTGGTAAAAATCAGAGAAAGTGTTTTTGAATAGATAATTTCTAATTAAAATTCTAAGATCTTGACATGTTAAGAAATCAGAAGGATTTTCCAGGAATTGGGAATATAAAATATATCGGTTTTAAGGAATGTGCTGGTATATTCTTGTATAAAAATAAAGCCAATGTGCCTGGATTTACGTGAATGAGATTAAGAAGAAACAAAAGATAAGCGATCTCTCTCATTTCTTAATTAGATGATGCACGTTTCTACAGGTCATAATCAGGTGTCTTAATTTTAGTCTAGGAAAGAAAACTTTAAAGGAGACAATATTTGTTTATTATTAAAAGATAATTCTTGCCAATCAGTGGGAAATGAGAAGCTGGAAGAGCTTGAAGTAATATAAGCAAAGAACAGTGACATTACAGACAGAAATTAGTTGGAGCCTTTTGAATTAGTTGAAGCCCAGGTAAGACATGACAGTAGCTTAGAAGAGGTTATTAGCACTGGAGAAGGTAAGAAATTACATTTTCCATATTTTTGGTATTATAATAGGACTCACTACATTAGTAGTGATTAAAGTCAGTAATCTCACCTTATCTGTGGGGCACATGTTCCAAGACCCCCAGTGGGTGCCTGAAACCATAGATAATACTGGACCTTATATATGTTTCTTTCCTACATACCTATCTATGATAAAGTTTAATTTATAAAGTGGGCACAGTAAGAGATTAATAGTAACAATGAAATAAAAAATTATAATAACAAACTGTAATGAAAGTTATGTAAATATGGTCTCTTTCTCACTCAAAATATCTCGTATTATACTCATCTATTTTTGGACTGAGTTTGACTAAAGTTAACTGAGTTCGTACTGAGTTAACTAAAACCATGAGAAGTGGACCTGTGGGCAAGGGAGGACTACTGCACATCAGAGAGATTGATTTAATTGGACCTAGCTATGTTTGTGTATGGAGGACTTTTTTGAACAACAAATTGGTTGGTGTGCTATCTGCTAAGACTGGAATCAATAGAGTAGGAATATGGTCTTCGGTTTCACACATACTGGGTTTTAATTTCAAGAGATTTCCACATAGACAACTTTTGAGGCTTGGTTACAGATACATTTTTGGAAGTCTTTGACATATAGTTGGCAACTGAGAACATTATAGGAAATAACATGGGTTGAAAGAAAATCATATAGGATCAAGCCCCAAAGAATACCAACATATTAAGCACTAGGAGAGGAGTTAGAGAAGATAGAAAGGACTAAGACAATTTGGGCAGAAGCATAGAAGGAATACTAGTAGTATTGAGTGCTCAAGTAAAATAAAGGAGAGCTTAGGTGTGCAGATTTGCCTTTGATAGGAGGAGGTGATTCTCCCAATTGTATCAGATGGGTAGAAAGACAGAATCCTAAGCACAGTTCAATTTGTAGGTGTTTTATAAAGGTGAGATTGTTCCTGTCCAATATCTTTTGTGTTACCAAGGAAGTCATGCCAATTAATAGAAAGTATGTGATAAGTTCAATGTTAGTGAATCTAGCACAGATGGTTTGATATATTTCTGGAGAAAAAAATAAGAGGAAGTTGATTAGAGAAATTGAGTGAATTTGCTGAACTCATCTTCATGCCCAGTAGTTTTAATAATCATGATTTCAAAATGGAACCAGAGACGTGAATGATTTTTATCCAGTCTGTGAGCAGTCACAGAAATGTCACTTAGCTTCCTTAATTCAAGATATGATAAAAGTACAATGAATAAAGGACCTTTTGAAACTGGCAAGAATGATGGACCATTTAATATAAACTTACTATAAGTTAAATGGGGAGAATGCATTGCTGAGAGAGTTTAGAGTATTTGAAAAACAGAAATTGAAATTAGGATCTATGTATTATTATTAGAGAGCTACACCATGCACTATGCAATGGTTAAAATAACTCAATGCTCTATGACTATCAAAGAGGTAAAAAATGGAATGTTAATTATTGAACAAAAAAGCTGGTAGAATAATGTGATGTCAATAATGTGTGGGTCTTAGCATAAGATAGCCGAATCAGAGTATGTACACATTCCCAGATTGTAATATTTCCACAATACAAAGGAATTAGTTCTCAACTCTTAATTTGTAGAGCATCCTAAGTTTATAATTATTCATATCAGTTTAAATGAAATCTTTACAGAGATAATTCTAAATTTATATACAGTCCTAAGAAGTAATACAGAAAGACTGTGAAATGCTGCTGAAAGAAATCATAGACAACAAACACATGGAAACACATACCATGCTCATGGATGGGTAGGATCAATATTGTGAAAATGACCATACTACCAAAAGCAATCTACAAATTTAATGTAATTCCCATCAAAATACTACCATCGTTCTTCACAGAACCAGAAAAAGACAATCCTAAAATTGATATGGGACCGAAAAAGAGCCTGCATAGTTAAAGCAAGACTGAGCAAAAACGAAAACAAAAAATTCTAGAGGCATCATATTACCTGATTTGGAACAAAAACATAAAGTGGGGAAAGGACACACTATTCATCAAATGGTGCTGGGATAATTGGCAAGCCACATGTAGAAGAATGAAACTGGAACCTCATCTCTCACTTTATACAAAAATCAACTCAACATGGATCAAAGACTCAAATCTAAGTCCTGAAGCCATAAAAATTCTAGAAGATAACATTGGGAAAACATTCTAGACATTCATTGGCTTAGTCAAAGACTTCATGACCAAGAACTCAAAAATAAATGCAACAAAAAGAAAGATAAATAGATAGGACTTAAACTAAAAAGCTTCTGCACAGCAAAAGAAATAATCAGCAAACAGACAAGCCACAGAGTGGGAGAATATCTTCACAATCTTTACATCTGACAAAGGACTAATATCCAGAATCTACAAGGAGCTCAAACAAATTAGCAAGAAAAAAACAAACAATCCCATCAAAAAATGGGCTAAGGACGTGAATTGGCAATTCTCAAAAGAAGATGTACAAGTGGCCAACAGATATAGGCAAAAATGCTGGACATCACTAATGATCAGGGAAATGCAAATCAAAACCACAATACAACACCACCTTACTCCTGTAAGAATGGCCATAATCAAAAAACCCAAAATAATAGATGCTGGCATGGATGTGGTGAAAAGGGAATACTTTCACACTGTTGGTGGGAATGTAAACTAGTACAACTACTGAAAACAGTGTGGTGATTCCTTAAAGAACTAATAGTAGATCTTCCACTAATTTGATCCAGCAATCCCACTTCTGGGTAACTACCCAGAGGAAAAGAAGTCATTGTATGAAAAAGATACTTGTACACTCATGTTTATATCAGCACATTCAGAAAAAAAAGGTACCAGCCCAAATGCCCATAAACCAACAAATGCATAAAGAACATGTGATACACACACACACACACACACCCCATAGAATACTACTTGGCCATAAAAAGTAATGAAATAATGTCATTTGCAGCAACCTGGATGGAATTGAAAATGATTATTCTAATGAAGTAAGCCAGGAGTAGAAAACCAAACAGTGTATGTTCTCATTCATAAGTGGGATGTAAAGGCATAAGAATGATACAGTGGACTTTGGGGACTGGGAGGAAAAGGTATGAGAGGGGCAAGGGTTAAAATACTACATATTGGGTACAGTGTGCATTGCTTGGGTGATGAGTGCACCAAAATCTCAGAAATCACCACTAAAGAAGTTATTCATGTAACCAAACACCACCTGTTCCTGAAAAACCTATTGAAATAAAATAAATAAAATAGGGAGATAATCCTAGATTATCAAAGTAAGTCCAGTGTGATCCCAGGGTCCTTAAATGTAGAGGAAGGGAAGCAGGAGCATCAGACCCTGAATGCTGTGATACATAAAAAACTCTCTTGGCCATTGCTAACTTTGAAGATGGAAGGGGACCAGGAACCATGTGGACAACCTGTACAAGCTGGAAGAGGCAAGAAAAGGGATTCTTCCTTAGAGTCTCCTGAAGAAATGCAGTCCTGATGACACCCAGATTTTACCCCCATAAGACCCATTTTGACTTGCGATCTTCAGAACCATAAAATAATACATTCGTGTTGTTTTAAGCCAACAAGTTAGTGACAATGTGTTCCAGTAACAATAAGAACCTAATATCTGGGAGAAAAGGAAAGCAGCCAAGTGGCTGATGCTGTTCAACATGAGGTGTTAGAACTAAAACCAGGATGATGGCTGTGGAAAAAGTGACAAATTGATGATTCAGCGGATGTACCTAACAGCTTCTATCAGACAAAGCTAGGATTTGTTAGAAGAGTATTTGTCAGAATTATTTTATAAGTAATAGGGAATGCCATAATGCTTCACCTTCCTCTATACCCTGTAATCCAAGTTGGGGGTCTCCAAGACAAGCACTTGGGAAGATCAAGGTTGGAGACCAGCGTCACATGCATTACTGACTGCTTGCTGAGATGCAGAAACAAGGACTCGGCCTGCAGGGACTTGTGCAGAATGTGGGGAGAAAATTCTTGACTATGTACACCTGGAGTTTGGGAGGCCTGGAAGCAATGCCTGACTCTGTCCTGATGAGGTCTGAAAGTCGGAGTCTGGCTGGGGTGGGAGTGAGAAAGCAGTAGGAACAGACTGCACACTCACTGGTGGACAGGACAAAAGGCGTTTCTATGGCCAGCGGGACACTGTGGCAAGGACCTGCCTTGTATCACCTCAAAGGGACTCTGCAGGGGAGTGGGGTAAACATCTACCTAGTAAGAGTCAGGAACCTGATTTCTAGTTCTTTGTTTACCACTGATACATGAAGTATTGATAAAATCATATTTAAACAACAGCATTTTTCTAGTACCTTCCATATGCAAGGCATGGGTCTAGGTGCTTCACTTGTATTATTTTAATCTTCATAAAACTCTGTGGTTAAGGCTTTCCCCATATTTACAGATGTGGAAACCCAGAACAGACATAAGATAATGTGTCCACGCCACACAGCCCAAGGGCACAAAGTCCACTCAAACTTGCAAAGTTTGGCCCCAGTGCTCTCTTGGTCGCTCTGCCATACTGCCAACCTAATTCCTACTTCCATTAAAAAAAAAGTCAATGTTTATGTGTAATATTTTCTAGCCATTATGCTGAGGATACCAAGAGTAATCAGATATAATTCCTGGTTAGATGAGTCCACAGTCTAGTGAAGGAAACATAATTATTGTTATGATACAATAAACAAGAGAGGAGGGAACAATGTGTTGTGTATGGTCAGACTGATGGGGGTAGGGGGCAATTGGAGGCATCCAGGCGGAAAGAGGAGTGAGGCTCCATGAAGCTGCATGTTAGAGAGTGGGTCCTGGCTGGAGAAGGGGGTTGGAGCAGATTTTGTAGGGCATTGTGCTCATGTTAAGAACTGTTGTGAGAATGTGAGTGGAAGTACTCTAAAGAAAACATTGCACAAGTGTAAGTCACTATTATTAGACCAATATTACTGGTATATTATAGTCCTAGAACTGCATTTGGTAATGAGGAAGAATGCTAGAGATGAAAGAAATGACTTTACTTAATTAACTTAAAATCTGGCCATGACAACACTTACAGAACTGAAGCAACTGGAGAATGGCATAATACAGTAATTCAGAGCTACACAACTCCTTACAGACCAGAGAAACATGCAGTGCTGTTAGCACTGGAAGTTGGATATTCAGATGGGTATCACTTGAATCTAACTTATGGGAGAACCCCCACCAATTTCCTTTTCTCTGGTCTCTGCTCCACTGGCCTTCTTTCATAAAACCTTCTAAGCTGTGATCTAGCATGTTACACCAAGTCTTAAAACCGGTTGTGTGCTGGAGCTCATTCCGGTTTGCCAGAACTGATTGCTACATTTTCAGGAATTTTGTGAGCCAATTGTTAAACTCAGCCTTCATTAAAAAGTGAATTATATAAATTTCTAGTCAGATATATTGAAAACAAAAGGTAATACTTAAAACTCATCACTTTCTAATTATTTTCTTACATTTTTCTATAACTGAATGCTTGTGTCCTCCCAAAATTTATGAATTCATGTTGAAATCAAATCCCCTATTTGATAACGGGCCTTTCAGAGGTAATTAGGTAATGAGGATGGAGCCCTTAAGAATGAATTTAGTGCCTTTATAAACAGCAGCCAGAGTGCTAGCTTGCTGTCTTTCCAGCACATAAGGATACAAAGAGAAGTTAACAGTCTGCAATCCAGAAGAGGCCCTCACCAGAATCTGACCATGCTGTCACCCTGATCTCAGACTTCCAGCCTCTGGAACTATGAGAGATAAATTTCTGCTGATTATAAAAGAAAAACAAAGAAAAGAAATAATACAGAAAGAGTCAGTGGTACTTTACCCAATTCCCCCCAATGGTAACACTGTAAAACCATAGTAGAATATTACCACTGTGATGTTGGCATTATACAATCCACATATCTTACTCAGAATTTGCCAATTGCATAAGAAGTCATGTGTGTGTGTGCGCGCGCGTGTGTATGACAGTTTGTGTGGGTGCATATTCAGTTCTCTACAATTTCATCACACATATATCTTCATATGTCCAACACTACAGTCAATATACTCACAGTTCTCTCACCACAAGGATCCCTCGTGTTGTCCTTTTATGACCACACCCATTTTGCTTGAATACCACCTTCCTCTAGTCTTAATCCCGGGCAACCACTTGTATCTTCTAAAATTTTGCCTTTTCAAAATGTTACATTAAGAGATATTATGGTGTCTAGTCTTTTGAGATTGGCATTTTTTTTCTACTCAGCACAATTCCCTAGAGATTCATCCAAGTACTTCTTGTATGTCAATAAAATGCTTCTTTTTGTTACTGAATAGTATTAAATGTGTGGTATGTATGAACCGCAATTCAGTTTCATTCATTCACATGTATTTACCATTTATTATTTGTATATAAAAATTTTATCAGCAAATAATGGTAGTCTCCCTTTTGTACTATGATACTAATTAGTTATTTTTCATGTTTTAATGCATTATTCTGGATCTTCAGTATAGTAAGTAGAAGTGTTGAAAGAAGGCATTGTTATTCTCCAACTTAGAGGCAGAATTTTCAGTAGTTTGCCGTTAAGTATTTGTATAGGTTTTTGGTAGATGCTGTTTATCATATCAAGGTAGTTCTCTTTTGTTCCTAATACACAAATAGGTTTTTAAAAAATAATGATTGCACACTGAAGTTTAATACCTTTTCATCTATCAGAATGATCAAGTTTCTCTCCTTTTTAAAGTTAATATGTTTAATTTTATTGATTGGTTTATCATCCTTGCATTTCTGGAATAAACATCACCTAGTCATGATGTAATATATTTTTGATATTTCTCTGGTTTGATTTTCTATGCTATTTTTAAGATTTTTGCACCTGTATTCACAAAGTTTTCTGTCATCTTGTAAAGTCCTTGTGGTTATTATCAAGAATATGATATTCCCTCTTTCTCTATTCTCTGGAGAATTTTATGTAAGACTGGTAATATTTCTTCCTTATATGTTTGGAAGAATTCACCTTCAAAATGATTTGAGACTGGAGTTTTCTTTGTGAGAAGGTTTTAATAATGGATTCGGTTTTTAAAAGAGATTTAACACTATTTAAATTTCCTATTTCCTTTTGTGCCTTGAATATTGTTATTCATGTTAAGTATACACATATTTAAAAACTCAAAATGCATTACTATTACTGATATTTATTTATGCATATAAAATGTTCACTCTTTTAGAGTTATTTATTTATACTTGCATTTTTACAAAGGGCCATTATTGGTCTTTGTAGTTCAATATAGATTGTAAAATTTACCATGCCCTCTCCCCCAACCCACAAAGTTCCCCAAAACTGACTGGAATTCTTACTGGAATTATGCTAACTCTATTTATCAGTTTGGGGGATGTTTGATATAGTATCCAACAAAATATTTATGTCTCCTTGAATTTTTCTCATTAATAATTTGTTTTCAGTGTAGATCTTTTAACATTTTTTTCTATATTGCTAAAGAAATAACAGGCCCCAAATGGAGTCACTCGTGCCAAAATTCCACATCACCAAACCAAAACCTTAGTTATTCACTTGTAAGATCTAACCTGGCCAGAAGTCAGGAAAGAAATGATAGCCAGGTCCCCAAACAGGCCAGTTTTCCAAACAATAGGCAATTCACAGCAACCAACCAAAAGGGGACCAGTTAACTTGAGCCAGCATAATGGGGAGGCTCCTTTGCTTAAACTCATATGAGAAAAATAATCCGATGAAAATTAGTCTGCTTTTTGCACTATGTTATTTCCTCATTTTTACTAATGCTGTCTTACAAAAGCCAAATTGTTCTGCCACATCCAGCTAACTTACTATCTGTTTTGTAGATTAAATGCTGCCTGGTTCATGAATTGCTAATAAGAACCAATTATATCTTTGAAACTCAATTTGTAGAAATTTTGTTATTTGACAATATGTTTGATGTTATTGATGTTATTGTGCATGGAGGCATTTTAAAATTTCACTTTTATTATGTTTGTTGCCGCTGTAAAGGTATGCAACTTAGTACTGTGTTTTTACCTTGTATAATCTGTTTACTTGATAAATTCTTATTACTTTTAAAGGTTTTTTTTTATATTCTTTTTTACATGTTCTTTCTGCCTATAAATTCACGTCGTCCCTGAGCAGATAGTTCACTATTTCAACAGTCTGTACATTCTATCTCACAAGTCATTCACACAATTCCACAAGATCATGAACTACTTTTTGCTTTTATTTTAGGTTATCACAGCTCATGGACTTGTCAATTATTTTGCCACTATATAACCTGGGTCACCCTCATTCCTGTGTTTTATTACAGTTGGCTCACTGCTCAACACCCTTCCCTAAAGCCAGCACTATGCATTTAAGGTTATGTTATAAACAACTTTCTCCTATGTACCAATTTCTATATTAGACATATTTTAATTTTTTTTGTGAGACAGGTTTTCGCTGTGTCATCCAGGCTGAGTCCAATGACAGGATCACAGCTCACTGCAGCCTTGAACTCCCAGGTTCAAGCAATCCTCCCATCTCAGCCTTCCAAGTAGCTTGGACTACAGGCACCCACCATTGTGCCCAACTCAGTGACATAACTTAATCAAGATTCCTTTATGGCTTTTGGACTTGTGTATTGGCTGTAGAATTGTCTAGATTAAAATTTTACATACTCCAAATATCTCACTCTCGGGCTCAGAAATATGGGCTAACAAATATATGCTTATTTTGATCAGTGTCAAAAGTTCCAAAAAGAGACAGCAAATATGCAACATCTCTTTTGGCTTAAGATTGGAACTGACACACTGTCACATATACAAATTTAGATACATATATGTTTTGCATTTCTTAAAATAAATGGTACCATATAAAACATCTTTCGAATCTTTTGTATTTTTTTTTCCAGTCACTATTGTGATAACATAAGACTATGTCTTTTATTTTAGCTGCTCTATACTTTCCACTGCCTTAAAATATAACAAGTTATTCATCAACACTTTCATTGCTGATCATTCCCATTGTTACTAATTTTTTTGCTATACTTATAGAGCACATTAAACCATTTTTCTTGGATTTAGATAGAAATTTCCTCTAGAAAATATAGTGTTTTTTTTACTTAATTAGACAATGGTAACTCCAACCAAAAGTGATTGCACAAATTTATAAATATATTAATAGGGAACACAGTTCCTACTTCCCCACATTCCTGCAATTTATTGTAAGATGTTAGAGCTTGTTAGTTTACTAGCTGACTTATTACTGAACTCACATTATGCTGATTGCAAAGGAAGCTGAACATTTTTTAATATGTTTGTCTTTCAGATTACTCTATCTTTAAATTGCTTGTTTATATAATTTGTCCTTTTTTTCTCATTTTAGTTTTTAAATTTGCAACAGTTTTTTAATAGTATTGAGAATTGAAAACTATTTCTCTGTCAGAAATGTGATTTACAAATATCATCTCCCAACTAATCTTGAATGTCCTGTGGGTTTTTTCAGTTATAGTAAATGTATATATGGAGTTTATCAGTCTATTTATCTAATTATAAATTGATCAATATCAGTTACTTGTAAATTTTTAAATTTATCAACATATCTACTTGTATGGTTTATGTTTTCTGTGTCTTATTTGAGCAAATTGTACTTATTTAATATGTTTTATTCTGCATTTTACTTTTAAAATATTGAATATTTGATCTTTTACTTATAATTTCAAGAAATTTTTTGTACTATGTTTTCTGTATTGGTACAAATTATGTAATTGTAATCCTTTACATTTGTATTTGGGGGAAAAATGACTAAGATTAAAGAAAGAAAAAAGATTGAACCGTCAATATTTTCTCCACTGCTCTTGTGTACTAGGATTTGAAAAATTATGTTGATTTCTTTCAGCATTTATTATGTTTGTATGGTCTACCTGTACATACTCTCTCAGTTTAACTATAAACTTTAATATCTTATAAATTTCCATAAGTAAATATTTCTCTTTTCTGCTGTATGAGTATTATCTTCTTTATAAATCTATTAGCTTTTTTACTGATATTTCCATTTGTATTGTCTGATTCTCTCTTGCCAACTAATAAAAAGCTATCAGAATTTTAATTAGAAACACATATATATGTAAACATACATTTATATGTATACAAGTATATGAAATATAGCTCTTTTTCACATCTGGTATATTGCGCTTTAAATTTTTTTTTTTGGTTGCTTAATATCTTTTAATGATTTTCAAAAATTTAGAATATTGATTACCTTTTCTTATTGGGGAATCATGGAGGGTATTTTTAATGATTTATTTTATTTACTAATGAATTGATATTTGTATAGTAGCTTAAAACTTACATATTTTATTCATGTAGTCCCTGTTAGGGAAAATATACACAATTAAGAAAGTTGGATGTGGCAGATAATGGGGAACCACCATTTTGGTACATAGACTTTTGAATCATTAATCTTTTGTAGTGGACTTGTGATATGTTCGTGTTAGTAAAAATATCATACATAAAAAACAAAAATCCTTTCAACAAAGTTTTAGAATTTTTTCACAACTTGCTTACCAATCTTTTAAGTTTACTCCAAGGACCTTATGTTTTCATTGTTTATGTCAACAGAATATTTTTTAAATTAAATATTTGTATGGTTACTACTCATATACATACATTGCTTTTAATTATCTATTCTGATTGTGCATGCAGAAAACTACACTCTCATTTGTTTCAATTCATAAAGAAGATTATGGAATTTTACATAAACACATCACTGCAAATTTTTAAAATATTAATTTATATAATCTTAGTCATTAGCTAGAAATTCAAATACAATTTTAAAATATTTTAAATTTTTTTAAATATTTAAATTGGCATATAATTGTACACATTTATGGGGTGCATAGTGATGTTGCAATAACTGTAATATATAGAGAACCGTGTAATTAGTATATTCATCATCTTAAATGTTATTTCTTTGTGTTGGAAACATTCAATGTCTTCTAGCTCTTGGAAGCTTATTTTTAACTGTATAAATCCCACAGTGCTAAAAAATACTAAAACTTATTCTTCCTACTAAGCTGCAATATTGTATCCTTCAACAAATATCTTCCTATTTCTTCTTCCCCTGTCCTTCCCAGCCTCTAGTATCCTCTGTTCTACTTTTTTACTTCTATGAAATCAACTCTTTTTAGCTTCCAAATGTGAGTGAGGAATACAGGCTTTAATGATCTGTTATTGGCATATTTGGCTTACCGTCATCCAGTTTCATCTTTGCTGCTATGAATGACGGGATTTCATTTTTTTTATCCCTGAATACTATTACATATTTTGTGTGTGTGTATGTGTATGTCACATTTTCTTCATTCATCTGTTTTTGGACACCTAGGTCGATTCCATTTCTTGGCTATTGTGAACAATATTGCAATAAACATGGGGGTGCAGATGTGGGCAATATGGTCTTCAGTGGGGATTTGTTTGTCTGTAGGAGTTACAGGTGCCTTGGTTACAAAAGACGGTCTTGATGCAAAGACTTTACTTCTTTGAGGGCCTAATGGGTATCTGTTAAACTGTTTATTTATTTATTTATTTATTTATTTATTTTTGAGATGGTGTCTCGCTTTGTCACTCAGGCTGGAGGGCAGTGACACAATCTCGGCTCACTGAAACCTCCACCTCCCAAGTTCAAGCGATTCTCCTGCCTTAGCCTCCTGAGTAACTGGGATTATAGGTTTGTACCACCATGCCCAGCTAACTTTTGTATTTTTAGTAGATACAGGGTTTCACAATGTTGGTCAGGCTTGTCTCAAACTCCTGAACTCATGATCTACCTGCCTTAGCCTCCCAAAGTGCTGGGATTACAGCTGTAAGCTACCACGCCCAGCCAAAACTGTTAAAATGTTTATGTTTATTTATTGGTTTTGTGTTTTTCCACTTTCACATATTTATATTTCACACCCCATAGCCCAAAGTGGACCAGGTATGGGATTTCAAATCTTCTAAAGTGGTTCTTTTTTCTTCTTCCTAGAGATTTTCAAACATTCATTTTGTTTTGAGCTTTATGCAGAGTAGACAATTCCAAGTTTCATTTCATCCACAGACCACAGCTGTATCTTCTCTAACAGTGTGCAGAACTCTCGTCCCAGCAATAATGACATATGTCTGAGCCTAGATAACCCATGGACTTCCCCCATATCAATTTGTACTTAATTCTATACTTTTGTTATCATTTGTTAATTGATATTATTGTTATATTGTATCATTTGTTAATTGATGTTAATTGATGTTTATACACATAAATGTGTATGTGTGTGTATATCAGTTGAGTTTTTCATATTGTTAGAAGTTCTCAAAAGTAATTTTTAAACTTAAATCTATAGATCTCTCAATTATGAGGAAAAAGCCCTTAAACATATTAGTGATTAAAATTTGAGTATCCTAAATAATAGTCAATTAAAATAAATGTCTTTGAGAGCAGAAACTAAGACTTTGAGAGCGTACTAAGACTAATTTGTAAGCTAATTGTATTTTAAACATAGGTATGTATAAACAGTATTTGAATTAAAATTAATATGAGACAAGATGTATAAATTTTTAATATATGTCCTGCAGAAGAAATGTAGATGAAGCATCCCTACAGTTTTATTAAAATATTGCCTCCATGTCTATCACAAGTTTGCACTTAATTAAAAGGACCTGAGAAACTTTAAAATAAAAACATATCATAAGTGATTATTTGCAAATGTTGAATGTGCTTTTCCTCACTCTAGTTAATTGAGAAAAATATTTAAGATATTTAAGTTGGCAATGCCTCAAGTAAAACAATGACTTTCAGTAAACCAGTAAAATTGTTCTGGCTACCATAGAAATATGTTTCCATTTATTATAAAGACAAATTCTATCTGACCAATTTAAATCAGTAAGTTTTTCTTAAGAAAATATTTCATTCTTTCTTTCAAAGTGATGAAGACTTAAGTATATATCTTCAGGGAAGATTAACAGAAATTTTGATAATTGAAATTTTTGTATTGTATTTCTTATATATCCTATCAGGTAGACTCTCCTTGTCTGAATAGCAATCAATAAATAATTCATAGGATTCCAGAAGATTTTCTCAGGGTAGGTAGCAGAATATAGGAGGAATAAGTTTTTATTTTTAAAGAGTTTGACCTGTTATTAAATCTGTAAAGGAAAAAGGGAGTTAAAAACTCCCTGGCAGAGTTCACAGGCTTCAATTAAGAAGGACTGTAATTATTATTACAGAACAAAACTGAGTCAATTAGGCTTCTGGAGCCTGTGCCGCACTATCCTTATAAAACCCTCTCAGCTTGATGGTAAAACACTGAGCTGAAGCTTTCTACAATACTCTTGCTATTTGCTTTCATTTACAAAGACAAATGAATTATAGCTGTCTCCCAGATAGTGAAATAGCACTACAACATGCCAAAGTAGACTATGACTGTAAGGCAAATGGAAAACAAACAAAAAACCCATAAGCTTAATATCTTCTACCATCTTCATAAATATACTGATAAAAAAGAACTAAGGTGTAAAAAAAACCCCTAATAATAAAAATATGTAGCTCATTTGTGCTGGAAACCAAGCCTCTTAAAGCAAAAAAAATATTTCCATGTATTTTGTACAATTCTGACTTTATACTCCCTCATACTGTAAGCACATTCCTTTTTAAGAAGAATAAAGTTATAAGAAAAAGTCATGATTTATATATTTGAAAGAGCGGTATTAATTTTTAGCACTGGTTGAGGTATAATTTTACAATATTGTGGTTGTTTTTATAAGCTACCCATGAAATCCAGTTTAAATTTTCTGTCATTCTCAATTGGCATATTTTAATAGGTGATCACTAATTTATTTTAGGTTTTACTGTTTAACCTAGTAGAAAAAATGTCACTAAGTTTTACTATCACTGGTAGCTAGTTAGAACAACTGTCTTCATTCAAAGAACAGCTAGCCGTTCTCAGGCTTTAGCATCATATGGAAGATCTTGTTTTACCACAGGATGCTGGGCCCCACCTGCAGTGTTTGTGATTCATTCAATAAATTTAGGTTTAGGCAAGATAATTTACAGTTTAAAAAATTATCTGATGATGTTCTTGCTGCTGGTGTTGCGAATAACAATTTTAGAACCAATGCTGTAAAGAATAAGCATTCTCCTACTTCTGTCTGAAAAATTACCGTGGGGGGCTGGTTAAATGTGCAGATCCTCGGGTCTGCTGTCTAGATGTTCAGATTCTGTAGGACCCAGAATAATCAAACCTCTGACTGAAGTCCTCCAAGTACTGAGGGGCCAACTAGTATGTATAATTGAGTTATTTATCTCTTACGTTTTATCATGTTCAGGTGGGGAAGGCAACGAGATAATTAAAAATCACGAAAAAATGTGAGAGGCATCCTCCTCAGCAAACTAACACAGGAACAGAAAACCAAACACTGCATATTCTCACTCATAAATGGGATTTGAACAATGAGAACACATGGACACAGGGAGGGGAACATCACACACTGGGACCTGTGAAGGGGTTGGGGAAAAGGGGAGGGAGAGTATTAGGACAAATACCTAATGCATGTGGGGCTTAAAACCTAGATGATGGGTTGATAGGTGCAGCAAACCACCATGACACATGTATACCTAAAAACAAAATTACACTGTTGTTAAGATAAAGAATACCTGTCAGCAAGGGCACAGGGTGGATTTGGGGGCTCTTTAGATACGTTGGGCTTTTTGAAGAAGGGATACTGGAGCATAGACCAAAATTATGAGAAAGAGAAAGGACTAGACAGCCAGTATGTCATCGTATGTTAGTATTTGCAGGGAAGTATCCTAGACTGAGTAGAAAAAAAAGAAAAATGTCTGAAGCACAAACAAACTTGGCATATTCTGGGAATTTTATGCAAAGAAATGTTATATGAAATAAGGTCAGAGAAGTATGTGCTTTTCTACTATTGAGGAAAGACTTTTGGTTTTTCGGTCATTCTTGATCATCTGAGCTATGAGATTCTATAGAAAATTCCCTACACTTCTGTTGACCAAAATCATCACTATTTTAAGTATTCATTAGAAACATTTATTAAGTATCTGTTACACTCTGCACATTTTTATAATTGTGTAGATATTGATTATTTTAAAGGTCAATATGCAGTATAATAAATTCAAGGAGGCTAAAATAGATATTTTCAAGTAGATCTTTTAAAACCTTTACAATTAACTGCATAAGTGGTTTCATACTCTCTTTTTGTTTGACCTTAGCTGCAAATTTATCTTTGGGCAGAAACTCAATACCACCAGTTTAGCATATTTAATTAGACCCACATATGCTGGAGTATGCTAACAAAGCTAAAAAGAGTCGACTATATTAAAAAAATCAAAATACTACCTTAATTAATAAATGGCTGTATAGTAATATTAGATGAACTAGGAAAACTTTTCCCTATAAGCAATTTATATGAGATTTGTAATCCGCAGATGGATCACCAACGAATATGGATTCAATAGAAGTGGGTGAATGGTTATAATTGTTCAAGTGCTTATGGCAACAGAAGGAAATCATCTGATTATTCTTTATTCATAATCAGTATTGTCAGACAGCGCAGATTTTCACTCAGCCTGATAAGGCACCCACTCCTGTGGATAGTGCATAAATTTTTATTGACAGTATTTGTGACTTTCATTAATGTTTGACTAGCCTAAATAAGTTATCTATTAGACATATAGCAAGAGAGAAGATAGAAATATGAAAAGTAGACATGCTAAAACAAAATATAAATAGCAAATTTGTTAATATTGATGATATTATAAAAAGATCAATATATAGCTTTGATAGTGTGTGTATAGGGAGGTGGGAGGTGAGGTGGGGCAGAGGGGGAAGAGGAGAACAAAGAGAGAATTTTTATGTGTGGGTTAGGTAGGAGTGAACCATATTTTCAGCTAACCAACACTAGTGATGACTAAAGATAAGGTACCTTATTGTTTATATGTGGTATCCAACATTACATATACAAACTAGAATTAAAGTATAAAGATTAAGAACCATTTAGAAATAGGTACACCTAAAAGAAGAAACCTGGAACTATCATTTTTTAATATTGTACTTTATAGTATTTTATAATACTTTTAGCAAATAAATTAGTTTATTACCAGATAAATAATGAATATACTCTTTTCAGCTAATTTAAAAATTTCAGATTATGCAAAATTGCCAACATATAACTAAAAGAACAATTTCTCCTTTTCTCTTTCACTTCATCACCTTTGTTCTTTCTGTTTTTTATAAATATCACCTTTCCATATACACATGTATGAGAGAGAACTCTTCAGAGAATGGAAAGCTTACAGCTGTGATCCTAGAGAAATGCAAGTTAAAAGAGTTTAGCTTTGATTGTTCGGGTAAACCAAGGATCTGAATTTTTTTTTTAATGTTTTTATTATTTTACATTTGCAACATAGTGGGTGGTATTTTTAAATAAAATAATTACTTTAGAATCACATCTGTTTTCAATACTGGTTCATTAATAAATGTATATTTTAAGGGATGCTGAAGGTTTTTGTTGATTTCTATCTCTCTCTTCCCTTCCTCTAGTCCATTAGCCAATCCTGCCTTCAAAATATATTTAAAATATAAACACTTTTAGTCAAATACACTGTTTTAACTCTAGCTTACTTTCATTGCTAATTTGAATTAATTCATATCAGGTAAACAAAAGGCTAATGAACATGTGACAAAATATTTGATATTAATAGAAATAATATGAATGACATCATTTTCCACCCAGTTATAAAAATAAATATTCAACAAATCAACTGTATGGAGTATATGCACAAAGAGAATACCTATTCACGATGCAAATGTGAATTTAATGAATCTCCTTGGAGCAGTATTTGTCAGTACATTTTAAAATTAAAATACATTTTCCATATGACTCTATAATTCAATTCTAACTATCTCCCCAAGAGAAAACACAAATATGTTCAAAGGCATATGCAGAGAGAGATACTTCATAGCATTGCTTGTGATAGCAAAGTGTTATAAACCCTGGAAATCTATAAAATATCCTATGTAGGGTTATATTATGTAGCAGTTAGAATGGTTATATACCTTCATGTGCTAATGTGGAAAATTCAAGGTGTATTGTTAAGTGGAAAAAAGCAAGTTGCAGGTCAGCATAAGAATGTTATATTACGTGTGAAATCACAGAGTTGAAATAAAAGTATATATTTCTAGGAATTTGTATTTGCATGAGTCTGAAAATTGTTCACCAAAATAACAAAGATAGAAAAAATATTGTAAATAATATTGTATTAGTCCATTTTCGCACTGCTGTGAAGAAATGCCTGAGACTGAGTAATTTATAAAGAAAAGAGGTTTCTTGACTCACAGTTCCATGTGGCTGTGGAGACTTCAGGAAATGTTAGATGAGGAGAGGGGGATGGCAGAAGGCAGAGCAGGCACCTTCTTCGCAAGGTGGCAGGAAGGAGAAGTGCAAAGCAGAGGAAATGCCATATGGTTATAAAAACATCAGATCTCATGAGAATCACTGTCAAGAGAACAGTATGGGCGAAACCGCCCTCATGATCCAATTACTTCCACCTGGTCCTGCCCTTAACATGTGGGCATTATGGAGATTACTTTCCAAGATGAGATTTTGGGTAGGGACACAGCCAAACCATATCACATATTAATTGTTTTACTTTATTACATATTTATGTAGTTTATGAAATTAAAAATAATGTTGAAAATCAGTGACTGAGGCAATAGAAAACTGGACAAAATGCTTTTCTGCATAAAAGTAAAAATAACGACAAAATGAAATGAGTAAAGCTCAAGTATATTATTCATCAAGGAAATGAGTATTAAAATATCCACAGGATACTTACTTAGACAGAGTAAAAATGCAAGTAATCAAATACAAGCATTGCTTGCTTGGGTAAGGAAATGATCACATAGGAAATGTTGGAGTCAGGATTTGCATCTCAATCGTAAAACTCACTATACTCCTTAGATGGAAACAGTCATACTAAGAGAAACAATTCAAACAAGCCTCTCTTATGAGAGTCTGCGTCTTCTTTCCTAAACAATATTCCAAGATGTGCTCATCCATGGAATTTGTCTCAAAGCTAGCCCTGTACATTTTCCAGTACCTTCTTCCTTGGTTTTCTCCTTTTGACCATGACTTGCTCTTCTGATCTCCCTTAATCAAGCTTTTCTGCCATATCAAAAAGATAAGAAACTATTTCCAACTTCTAACATGCAACTTTCACTTAAGGTGTCAAGTGTCCCTTCCCTCAAATATGCCATCTCCTATCATTTCGCAAATGATATCAAACAAATATTCTTTGTTCGATATGGCTGTAGTATTTCACACACCTGGCCATTACCCTCTGGCAAGAAGCCCTATTTGTAAGAGGCAAATGACTATAACTAACTCCCTTATTTTCATTTCCTCTTTATTAGACTCTATTTGTAATTATGACACAAGATATGGCAAATAGAGATTAAAAAAAATAGTGATAAATCTGCTAAGGCTAATTAGAAAACTTTGGATTTATAGCCAAAGCTGCTTGCTGATATTTCACCCAAAAGTTAGAGTTACATCCCCAATGCTGCTGCAGCTGGAAAATTGCACTTAAAGCAACAGAGCTGACCACACAGAATTTATTACATGGCAAGAGAGAGGACCTTATACAATGCTACCTTCTGTGAACAATTTTGTCACCAAAAAATTGTGCCCTGATTAGCTTAGCAGACTCAGTTTTTCTCTCAAATTTTCTAATCTGCTCTTAAGATATTCAACCCCTCTTAAAAAGTGAATTATAAAAGAGAAACTAAAAGAGATACCTTATCAAAGTTGCCTTAAGAGAGTGTTAAAATTCAGATTGCTGAGCCCGAGCACCAAAGTTTCTGCTTCAGTAGGCATTGGAGGAAGCCTGAGACGGTCTGAAAAGCTTACAGGTGATGCTGCTGTGGTTGTTCTGATAATCAAAGTTGAAGAACCACAGTGATAGTGCATTGGAATCACCTGAGGGATGTTTTAAGGCACTACCAATGCTTTCACTTAGTTTAAACCAATGAAATCTAAGTCTCTGAGGGTGGCGTCTCTGGCATTGGGAAATTGGAAATTCTTTCCAGGTAATTCTAATATTCAGCTAGGGTTAACCATTGCATCTTGTTTCAAATAGATGCCAGAGGATGGGGAATTGTGTCTTTTCCTGAATTTTTCTCTTAAATTTTAAACTCACACAATTTAGCCCCTGGGAATATATGTTTTTGAAATTTAAAAAGAAAAAACATAAATTTGTAGCAATAGTTTTTAACATACATATAAATGTTTAAGAAACACATATAAGTGAACGTTATATAAGTAAATTACACACATAATTTACACCTTTATTTACAAATTTACATATACATATAAATAAACACAAACAGGCAAATCAATACATGTAAGTGTTAAATGAAGTTAGCTCTCCAACTTTATTTGAGCAAGTTTTATTCTGCAGGTGAGACTTGGTCAGACAAGGACTAGATTTGGTATAGTATCGTGCACTTGTTTCCAGGGTAGGTCTGAAATCTGGATTGGGATCTGGAGGTAGAACTTGTCTTTGACAGGAACTGAACTGGGTCCAATTAGAGACCTCAGATAAATAAAATTTTAGGACAGAGTATTTTGGTTTGTCAAACCCTAGGAATTCTGGGACTTCTTCATCTGCAACTCCAGCTAATTTTGTTTTCAGAAGTTATGAATGCAGAATCTTTGTTTTTCTAGAGAAATAGGTGCACCTCAGGATGATTACTTAGATTTACAGTGACCACAATAAGGATGTTTTATTCTAAATGAAACCATTTGTCTTTGGGCACATTAGAAAAAAAAAAATGAGGTGATACTGAATGCCTTAGAAACAATGAGATACATTTCTGAGTAGTGTACAGAGGCTTCCGAAAGACATTGTTACTACAAAAGAAAAAAGCTTCTCTAAAGATATCTCTACAGCACATTAGTAAAAAATTATTCTGAATATACTAACCTCTTTGATCTTTTGTCTTTTTCATCTGAATCTCGTCAACATCAACTCCCGTTAAAATTGGATCCTCAAGTGAGCCAGGAGGATCTGCAACAATGAAATTGAACTCTTGGTCTTGCACACAATTCAATTATTACAAAATCAGCTGCCTAAGGCTAAAAGGAAAAACACTACCTGGTAATGACTGATATCCCCTCAGTCTTTCATCTAAAATTTAGTCCAAGTCTCAATAAGATTGACTTCTGAAAATAGGTGGATAGCCAAAATTCCTCTTTGAAAAAAACTTAACATCCTTTCTCTTTGCCTTAGACATGTCTAAATATTTAAAATGCAGGCTTCAGGGAAATGACTCATCAGAAGAAGGGGGAGAAAAGAGGAACTTTGAGAAATAAAATGGCAAATGAAAAATCTTTAAAGTCCCTTCCATGAATATTAATAAGTGGCTTTAGCCATATGAAAAGGTAATCAAAACTGCCAAGAACATAATTTGGATCCATCTAGTGAGTTTTATATGATTGTATCTGGCACATGGCTACAATTTCAGAACTGGAGCCATAAATCTCTATTTGCCTCTGTCTGTAGGTTTATGTATGCCCCTTCTATATATGTTATTTACATGTAATATTATTCTACATCTAGATTGTATTATTAGAAATTATATATAAGAGTTCTATTTAATCAGCCTAAAGAAAAAATGTTTGTATATAAGTTAAATATTTTCTCAGAAAACAAAAGAACTAAACCACATAATTTTCAAGTTCATATAACTTGGATAAACTTAAATGAATAAGGGTATAGGTGATTTAGTAAAAATGGGTATTCTACCTAGCTTTACTAATCAAATAAGGTCATATCATCTCTGTTACAGAATTTGTTAATAAGAAAAATAGTCCGGGTGTGGTGGCTAACAGCTGTAATCCCAGCACTTTGGGAAGCCAAGGTGAGTGGATCACCTGAGGTCAGGAGTTTGAGACCAGCCTGACCAATATGGTGAAACCCCATCTCTACTAAAAATACAAAATTAGCCGGGCATGGTGGCACATGCCTGTAATCCCAGCTACTTGGGAGGCCGAGGTGGGAGACTCGCTTGAACCTGGGAGGTGGAGGTTGCAGTGATCTGAGATCGTGCCATTGCACTCCAGCCTGGGTGACAACAGTGAGACTCTGTCAAAAAAGAGAAGAAAGAAAGAAAGAAAGAAAGAAAGAAAGAAAGAAAGAAAGAAAGAAAGAAAGAAAGAAAGAAAGAAAGAAAGAGAAAGAGAGAAAGAGAGGAAGGCAGGAGAAAAAAGAAAAGAAAAGAAAAAGAAAGAAAGAAAGAAAGAAAGAAAGAAAGAAAGAAAGAAAGAAAGAAAGAAAGAAAGAAAGAAAGAAAGAAAGAAAGAAAGAAAGAAAGAAAGAAAGGAAGGAAGGAAGGAAAGAAAGAAAGAGATAGATAAAGAAAAGGGAAGGAAGGAAGGAAGGAAGGAAGGAAGGAAGGAAGGAAGGAAGGAAGGAAGGAAGGAAAGAGAGAGAAAGCAAGCAAACCTGAGATGACAACTTGGTTCAATATTATAAATGGCTGCCTGAAAATAGTTTTCAAAATCATTTTTTTTGTAAATTAAAACCTTGTAAGTATACCTAGTTAAATGATAGCTACTCATTAAATATCTAGATTATATCCAAATAAGCTAAAAATATTAATTGCTGAAAATAAGTTTAAGGTTACCTATTGTTGGCTTCTTATTGAAGAGAGACTAGTGATATTTGGGTCCACTGGTAAACATGTCTTATGCTATAGGAATCATATGTTATTTAAAAACTCCGAAATTATGTACTTCCTAATTTTCATTAGATATTAAGGTTACTGAGAGTTGAGGATTTTAAATTAACATGTGTAATTAAAACTATGAGAAATAGTAAAATTTAAAGGAAGCAACTGTATAAAAAAATGTATAAAGGGCCAGGTGCAGTGGCTCACGCCTGTAGTCCCAGCACTTTGTGAAGCCGAGGTGGGCGGATCATGAGGTCAAGAGATGGAGACCATCCTGGCCAACATGGCGATACCCCGTCTCTACTAAAATGCAAAAATTAGCCAGGCATGATGGCAGGCGCCAGTAGTCCCAGCTACTCGGGAGGCTGAGGCAGGAGAATCGCTTGAACATGGAAGACGGAGGTTGCAATGAGCCAAGATCAGGCCACTGCACTCCAGCCTAGTGACAGAGTGAGACTGCGTCTCAAACAAACAAACAAACAAACCAAAAATATACATGTATAGAACATGGGATGTATTTTTAATAAAAAGAGTATACAAAATATATGTTTATATTAAGTTCAAAGAAGTCATTTTGTCTTAAAGCAAGATGACTAATTGTTCAATAATATAAAAGAAGAGAAGCCTAAGGCCAAAACAGAAGAGATACAAAAAGGTGTTGAAGGTCTGGAAAGGAGGAATTTTATGTGTGGTCAAATTACTAAGATTAGATAGATTTTATTTATAATTCAAAAAAATAATACTCTCAGTAATGTACTGAAACAAAGCCAGAATTGGGTTTTCTTTTTGTTACATGAACCAAGTTTTCTTGGAATATTTGTTCTTGATCATGAATGTTTTTCTTTTCCTTTTTTTTTATTTCTTCTAAAAAAAAAATAAACAACAGGATACATGTTCAGAACATGCAGGTTTGTTTCACATATACGTGTGCCATGGAGGTTTGCTGCACCTACTGATCCATCCTCTAAGTTCCCTCCCCTCTCCCCCTATCCCCTAACAGGCCCTGGTGTGTGTTTTGTTTACTTAAACTGGAAAGAAAAAAAGGTCATTGTAAATAGTGCTGCAATAAACATACATGTGCGTGTGTCTTTACAATAGATTAATTTATATTATTTTGGGTAGCACATGTATATTTATTGCAGCACTGTTTACAATGAAATTTTTTCTTTATATTTTAGGTAATTGACATATAAAACAAAGATTTTGTGTTTCATTAGGATACTTTCATGGGTTTTATGTTGTCTTTTATTTGTTTTTTATTATTTAAGAAAAGTGAGTCTTTTCAATATTAAAAGAGCTGTTTTTTGTTTTCTACAACTGTGTAACATCTTGAATTTGCCCTTAAAATCTTTGTCACTTAGGTTTTATTCCACAATGTCCTGTAATTCTATTTAATTGTTTTAAACTTTTGACATTTTGACAGCTTCCCAAAATGAAATTCTAAGTCTTGTTGACTTCAAATTAGCTTTGCAGATTTCTGGAAGGCAGAATGTTCCCTGAAATATCTCAAAAGGTTTTTACTTTTCTTATAAAAAGAAAGATGTTAAACTAATTAGGCTTATTGGATATATTAAATTTCATGGGAGGCATTGTCAAATAAGTGATTGATGCTAAACCTTCTTTAATTTACATATATTATTGATATGGTTGTTCCAGAAATTATATGAAATTTCTGGAGATTCCTATATCCTGGTATAATGTTATCAGTAGTAAATCCAATTATTATCTTAAATTGCTGTATGCCACAAAAACAATGAAATTTTCTTGTCAATACCATCATACCAAACTCTCATCTTATCTTTAACAAGGGTCACTTTAAGTCTTTTATCATGAACAGACATTTATTGTTTTATTTTTATGCTTTTCTGAAAGCTTTGAAAGCAGTTATGATACCAAATTGCAAGATATACATTTTAAAAAACTGGTAAGAACAAGTTTCTGGTAACTTTAACACCATACTACCAGGCTGGGTAAAAATTTTCAGAACTCTAATGGAAAACCAATGGATTTGTAGAACTACTAACCCAATATTAAGCAAACTGAAATTACATGGTACTAAATTAGCTGATGGATAATTATAATTTTAAAAACTTTTATTTGAAACATTGCTTATTCTCTGTCTTATTTTTCCGTTTTAAGGAACACTTTTTCTCTTAAGTTACCTATAACTTACAGACATTTGATAAAATATATTTTTATAAATTAAAATGGAATATTTTTTCCTCTATCTCTGATAGCTTCAGAATGTGAAACGCTTACCTTTTTTTTTTTTTTTTTTTTTTTTTTTTTTTTTTTGCAATATGGGTATTAGAATAGGGTCAATAAGAATCTATTCTCCTTGTCATAGGAAATAATTGGGCAACTCCTTAACTTGACTTCCTTATCTAGAGAAGTATTTAAGGTCTAATCTGAGACATCTCATTACCAGATAGGTTGAAAAAGGTAATGTTGACTGATGCAAAACGAAGCTACTTGGATATTACCAAAGCGCTAAGTAAAATAGCATGTTTTAAAATATGCATAGAATTACTGTTCTTCCTCTACTTATATAGACAATTAGATCCAGTTAAATGAAATTAGACTTATTTTAAAAATTAACTGTAACTACTTTTGGTAAAAATGAGAGTGATTATAATGAAGATTATATTTCAATAGAAAACTATAGTGTAAACATTATAAAATGTTAGTCCTGTTAATTTTCTTTGAAGTTTTGTTAGCTTCCTATAAACTGGATTGAATCCTGAATTCTTCTAGTTTCATGAAAAACTAAAGTTTTCTTTTCTCAAGTTCTGCAAGCTGAAATTGGAAGATTTTAAACTTTAGAAAAATCACTACCACAGTTTATGTATTGAAGACCTTCATGCCTGCTGGTATATGGTCACTCAGAGAGTTCACCAGAAACCTGATGGTATAACCAGAGGCGTTCAAACTGCAAATCAAGAAAATCTTTCAGATTTTAATTGCCACCCTCACCCTACAATCTAAATAGTCTTCAAACTCACATCTGGATTTATTATTTACTAGCTGCCCTCTGGACTGAAAAATAAGATCATAATTTGCTCAAAATATTAACCTTTTTATTTTGTTTTCATAGCATGATACCTTAAATTCTCTTCAAGAAATAGAATCTTACTCCAAAATTGAAAAGTTCCTAATACCTTAACAGCATAAAAAGGACAAACATATGCTTCTATTGATAAAAGATGTTCTATGATAATAAATTAGAAATTCTTTCCCTAAATTTAAAGGATCTTGAAGAACAAGTATGGCTTTTATCAAACAGGTGTTACCTTCTCCATTGATTTATTTAATTGGTTAAATATTGGCACCTGGCAATTTCTGCTCCGGGGAATTTTTCAATCTTTGGCTATTTTTCTCCTATATTTATTGTATTTATCTCTCTACTGTGTTGTACCCTTTCAAGGGTTTTCAATGCTTTAAAAACAGCCACTCGCACATCAAATGATTGCCATCAGGATTCGATAGGTTGAAGGACCCAACAGCTTGACTAGTCAAGCCTACAATGACTATGTAATTTTGAATAATGATGGCCATGTGACTTTACATCCCAAAGCAACTATTGATAATAACAGCATCTACATGACTCTGATCTAGTGATTATGTCAATAGTGGGAACCAAGAATAAAGCTATACTGTTTGATCATGCTCCCAGCATGATCAAAATGGGGGAATGATTAAAATTAAGTCCAGGCCTAAAGAATCCATGAACCGACAAAACCAGTTAAACATCATGAATGACCTCAACATTGCTTGATTTGAAAACATAAGTGAAATTTAAGTTTATCTATTTCTTATAAATGCCAATATTAAAGAAAACTAGAACTAGAACTTTAGCTCAGCCAATCAGAAATAGCCAACAAACTTATAACTGTATAACCAGGGACTTTCCAATGGGATAGACTAAATAAAACAACTATATATTTGTAACCAATCAATTTTTTTTTTTTTTTGCTTTACTTCTGTGTTCATCCTATTAAATTATTACCCTTGTATTTTGTCAGCAGAGCTCCCAGACAACTTCTGGTTCAAGCTGCTTGATTTCTGAATTGTTTGCTCAAATAAAATTTTAAAATTGTTATTGTGGCTCAGTTTACCTTTTAAACTTTTGGGAAATTGCAAAACATCAATGATGTGTTTCTTTTATTTAAATAATATACTTTTGGGACATTGTAATATACCAATAATATGTTTTCTCTTATTTAAATAATAACCTTTTCTTATGTTTATATAGAAGATAGATTTACCTTTGTAACAATGCTTTGACTTTTCCTTTTTTTCTTTCAAATTTAAAAGTTGACCATAAATCACAAAAAAGCACTGCCTTTTAATAACATACATGTAAACAATTTTAGCTTATAGTGATTATTTTCATTCCAAAATTTTTTTTTTCTGGTTTTGATGAAAAGTTTACGTGTGTGTGTGTGTGTGTGACAGTTTCACTCTTGTTGCCCAGAGTGGAGTGCAATGACATGATCTCAGTTCACTGCAGTCTCCGCCTCTCCCCTGCAGTCAAGCGATTGTCTTGCCTCAGCCTCCCAAGTAGCTGGGATTACAGGCATGCACTGCCACACCCAGCTAATATTGTATTTTTAGTAAGACACAGGATTTCTCTATATTGGTCAGGCTGGTCTCAAACTCCCGACCTCAAGTGATCCGCCTGCCTCAGCCTCCCAAAGTGCTGGGATTACAGACGTGAGTCACTGCCCCAGGCCTAAAATTATTTTTTGGTTTTTGTTAAATGAAACACACGCGCGTGCGCGCGCGCACACACACACACACAGAGGACATAAAGAGTAATGACAAAGCAAACTCCTGGGAAATCAATCAATTTAAGAAATAAACCTTGCTTTTGAAGCCTATAGGGCGGTGGTCCTTTTGGCACCAGGGACTAGTTTCATGGAAGACAATTTTTCCACTGACGGGGTGTGGGGCAGGAAACTTTCAGGATGAAACTGTTCCACCTCAGATGATCAGTCATTAGATTCTCATCGGTAGCACACAACCTAGATCCCTTGCACGTGCAGTTCACAATAGGGTTGGTGCTCCTATGATAACGTAATGCCACAGCTGATCGGACAGGAGGTGGAGCTCGGAAGTAATGTTTGTTGACCCTCTGCTCACCTCCTGCTGTGCAGTTCACTTCCTAACAGACCATGGAATGCTACTGGCCTGCAGCCTGGGGATGATGACCCCTGGTATAGGCTAATGAATCACCACCTGGGAGGTAACTAATAACCTGAATTTTGTGTTTATCATCTCTGTGGTACTTTCGTAGTGTTATAACACTGCTAACTTGTTTCTCAAATGGATGTACAAATGCACACTTTCTACGGCAGTGTTGACATCCTAGCCAACCTTTGAGATTGTGCTAGGAGTTATAAATCATCAAGGGACCTAATTCTTATAGTGTAATTTAGAAGAGAAATTTAATTTTACTTTAAAATAAGTTAATATAATAAATAAAATCAAACTAGTAAATATAAAGAAAACTAATTACTAAAATACCAAGGGGTGATTTGTTTTAAGGGACTTCAGAGATTGCCTAATCTACTTGGTCTATCACAAATATCCTCTTCTATAATTCCTTTCGGTCCAAGAGTATAATGCAGTTGGAAGTGGATCATTTACTTTTCAACCAAATAGCAAAATCCTGCATATTCATAAGTTAAAAGTTATATCAATCTGAAACTAATTGCAAAAAGTTATTAAGAATAGAAAGTCCATTAAACACCAGCTGTTTGCAGCAATTAATCACTAATACCTCTGTCTTATTAATCACCATCAACATATACTGAAGTATTTTGGAGACTATTAGGATGTTGTATACCACTTGGAGTAAAATCCAAAATCTGCATTATGGCTTACACTGCACATATATAATCTCATTCTCTATATTTCAGCCTTGTTTCCTTTCAATTACTAAAAAATGCCTGTTTTTTTTTCCTCTTCTCAAAGAGCACATACTGTTTTCTCTTTATAAAGACACCAACCCTCTGAAGAATAAGTGAGTGGATAATGGTGACATTTCATTGAAATTACATGTTATATTTGTAATGCTTTGGACTATACCCTAGGGATCTATCTTTCCCATGTTCCTCTTATCAATGTGAAAGCAGGACCCATGACACTTTTTTGGCACATTTCACATCTAAATATTCCAAAGCAACCTCTTACAAACCTAGAGCACTTCTTTATTTCTCTTGGCCTCCTTTTGTTTATTAAAGAATCAATGTTTTCTTTTACACAGCTTTTCCCATAGTCTTGGTTTCATATACAAAGTTATATGCACATAATGTTTTATTTCTAGCTCCTTTCCCCTTAATGATGATACATAAAATCTTATAAAATATACACTATTCCAAATTTCATACCAATGCATTCATATTTTATGTTGTTAAACTTGAAAATGACAGTTGACCTTATCTTGTTATCTGCTCACATTTATTTCATTTCAGGTGTTGCATATTTCTGCTATATTTGTTCTTGTCTGTGTAAAATTAAATGATGATGCCCACATTGGATGCACATTGCTTTTTATTAAGCACTAGACACTGGACTTGATGTTTTGCAGATATGATCCCTCTTATTCCTCACACCACACTCTAAGCAAGAAATGGTTATTCCCAGTTAACAGAGGAGGAAATTGACCACAGAGGGGTTAGGCAATCTGTTTATGGTTTTTAATACTAATAAATAGCCAAGAAAGATTTGTTGTTTCTGAACAAAACTCTTAGCCATAACATACTTTGTGCATTCATACTACATTTCAATCTTTTTAGAACACACCTAAGCCCACAAAATTTCATTGACCCCCTTTGCTTACAGTTTTTACTTCTCTCGGATATTTTCCAGAATATCATTCTCTCTCTCATTTTCTTGTTATGATATATTCAATATGGAAATTGGGTCAATTTTTATTACTTTTTCACATTTTTCAGTGGATTAAACTGCAAGATATGGTGAGGACTCAGGTGTAGGTCTATGGCAAAAGATAGAGGAACAGTCAACAGGACTCAGAAAACAGAGAGAGTCACATACAAGCCTAATGAACCCAGGCTCAGATGAGGCCACCTTCTACATTCCATGTTTTCATCAAACAGATGAAATTTATGCTCGGTGTTTCCACATCAAAGACGGTGAACAGACTTCCTCTTGCAGACCATCTGGGTAGTAAGTGGTAGAGTACTATAATGAAATAATTGTAAAATGCTGCCCAAAATAGAAGCACACCATGGCTAATAACTGATACCTGTTCTAGATGCTAATTGAGGATGAGCTATGATTGGCAGAATGATCCAGGCATGTTTTTCCTTTGCTGACGTTGTTTTGTATCTTAATATAATACATTGGATACACTGTATCCTTGCTTTGTACCATAATCAATGATAGCTGGTAGTATAACTGTATGATGATTGTGAGTCCTGTGAGTCCTTGTAGGGAATCATTGAACCCAGGGGAGGTCTTAGTGTCCCTGCCACAGGAAGAGATTAGTAAACTTAGACCAGGTCAGAGCTCTGGTTAAGTGGCCACAAAGTCAAGACATGTCTCTAATTCAACCTCATAGAAACCCAGAGGGCAAGTCAGTACTATGGTCTTAATAAATGATCAAGACAGACATTATATAGAAATTAGTTGTTACTCAATCACACTACATGTGTTGAGAACATTAACAATTAACCGGTGTATTAAAGTTGCCTTGGTCAAAGTTGACTCATGGACTAGATATTGATTCTAAAGGCTGAAGGATTTATATGTCTAAAGCTCAACAAGTGCTCTAAATATCCACAAAACAACAAACCCGTATCCCCTTCTTTAATTAGAGATTAGAGATACCAAAATGTAGATAGAAAGGAGAGGAACTCTGGATTTGTCTGATCTATTTGGTTTATGATGCTTTCATTTTAATATTTCTTTCAAACTCTCAGACTTTAATTGAAATGATTTTTAAAATAAATTGAGTAGACATAATTGAAAGAACTAGCTAGGAGGTCTTTTTGGTATCCCAGGCAGTGCCCACAATGAACCTGCCACTCACTGTTGGCACAGTGGGTTGTCAGTTACATACTAAGTATGGAATTTGGCTTTTTTTTTTTTTTTTTTTTTTTTTTTTTTTTTAAGACAGAGTCTTGCTTGCTCTGTCGCCCAGGCTGGAGTGTAGTGTTGCGATCTCGGCTCACTGCAAGCTCCACCTCCCGGGTTCACACCATTCTCCTGCCTCAGTCTCTCCAGTAGCTGGGACTACAGGTGCCTGCCACCATGCTCGGCTATTTTTTTGTATTTTTAGTAGAGACAGGGTTTCACTGTGTTAGCTAGGATGGTCTTGATCTCCTGACCTCAGGATCCGCCCACCTTGGCCTCCCAAAGTGCTGGGATTACATCGTGGGTGAAGCCACTGTGCCCGGCCGGAATTTGGCATTTTATACAGGGAAGTGATTGCCACGTTAGGGATAGTGTTTGGGTCCAGCTTGAATGTCCTGCATCATAGAACTATGATGAAAATCCAAGTGAGTCGGGCAGCAGTTTCTTGCAGTGATTCTCTGACCTGAAGATGAGTGTGCCATTAGAACAGATTTATTTTTCTGTTTTTTTTTTTTCCTATATCTATACACATTGCCTATAGGAAGGATTATAGACCTGGTTTTCTCATTTAAAAGCATATCAGTTATTTAGGAAGGGAATTTTCCCCCAACTTTAAACTTGGAGGGAGGTTTTGTCTTTGTATAAAGGACATTGAATAATATAGTAGAATGTTTCTTCAGATATAGTTTTACAGTAAAGGTACACACACAAAATAATTTACATTAAATTCTGGTAAAATGTGACTATCTAAACACTATCCTTTGATCAGGCTTGCCATATTCATGGGAGTGAATCTCAAAGTGGAGACAGAGCCTCTCGCTCAGACTCTTTTGCATACAAGAGAGATGTTTATGCCAAATTTTATGTTTTTGTTGCTCTTGACCTATTCAGTCTTTGTTGTTCACGTAAACTTCAGTGCTTTTCAAAAGCACTTATTGGGCTATAAGATGACCGTCATAGTCTGACAGGTAACCAAGTTCCCACGTCATGTGGCCACTTATACTTACAATTGGGAGATAGATAGATGATTGATAGATAGATAGATAGATAGATAGATAGATAGATAGATAGATATGGTGGTTTTTTGTTTTGTTTTATTTGTACTCTAAAACAATATGGCCAATTAATTTGTTTCTTTTTTAGTGAAATCATAGTATATTTCTGGGGTACTTATGATATTTTGATACATAGTATATTTCTGGAGTACATATGATATTTGATTATACAGTGCATAATGATCACATCAGGGTAATTGGGATATTTATCACCTCGTTTACCTTTGGGGAACATTTCAGTTCTTCTAGCTACTTTGAAATATATAATAAATTATTGTTTTATTATAATTTTCCTTCTTACTCTTTCTATTTGAGTCTAAGTTTGTACCCATTAACCCACTTCTGTTCATCCTCCCTGCTTCCCTCCCAGCCTCTGGTAACCACCATTCTACTCTCTACCTCCAGGAAATCTATATTTTTAGCTCTCACACATGAGTGAGAACATGTGATACTTGTTTTCCTGTGCCAGGCCTATATCACTTAACACAATGAGCTCCAGTTCCACCCACGTTGCTGCAAATGACAGGGTTTTATTCTTTTCATGGCTGAATTGTATCCCACCATGTGTATTTGCCAAATTTTTTTTCTGATTTTGGACACCTAGGTTGATTCCATATCTTGGCTATTGCAAATAGTGCTGAAATAAGAGTGCAGATATCTCTTAGATAAACTGATTTTCCTTTATTTTGGATGTATAGCTAGCAGTGGGTCTGGCAGTTTTATACTTAGTTTTGAGGAAACTCCATAGTGTGTTCCATAATGGTTGTACTACTTTACATTACCACCAACAGTGTATGAGGGTTCACACTCACCACCACGTGTTATTTTGTCTTTTTAAAATGACAGACACTTTAACTGGGGTGAGATAATAAAACCATTGTGGTTTTGAATTGCATTTTTTTGATTAGTGATGGTAAGGAGATTTTCCTAAACTCATTGGCCATTTGTACGTCTTCTATTGAAAACGTCTATCCAGGTCTTTTGCCCATTTTTAAATTAGATTAGTATTATTTTTTCCTGTTGAGTTGTTTGAGTTCCTTATATATTCTGGTTATTAATCCCTTGCTGGATGAATAATTTTCAAGTATCTTTTCTCATTCTGTGTATTGTCTCTTCACTTTGTTAATTATTTCCTTTGCTGTGCAGGTTTTTTGCTTGATGTAATCTCATTTGTCTCTTTTTGCGTTTGTTGCCTGTGCTTTTGCGGTCTTACCCAAAAAAATATCCTCCCAGTAATGTCCTGTACTGTTTCCCCAATGTTGTCTTATGGTGATTTTATAGTTTCAGGTCTTATATTTAAGTCTTTAATTCATTTTGAGTTGATTTTTGTATATGGTAAAAGATACGGATCTAGTTTCATTCTTCTGCATAAGAATATCCAGTTTTCCCAGCACCATTTATTGAAGAGACTTTTCCCCATGTATGTTCTTGACAACTGTGTTAAAAATAAGTTGGCAGTTAGCATGTGGATTTATATCTGGGTTCTCTATTCTGTTTCATTGGCTTATGTGTTGTTTTTTATGCCAGTACCATGCTGTTTTAGTATAGCTTTATAGTAGAATTTGAAATTAGGTGGTGTGATGCCTCCAGCTTTAGTATTTTTGCTCAGGATTGCTTTAGCTATTTTTTTTTGGGGGGGGGGGTATGTGTGATTCCAAACAAAATTTAGAATTGTATTTCCTATTTCTGTTAAGAATGTCATTGATATTTTCATAGGAATTTTATTGAATCTGTAGTTTTCTTTGGGTAGTTTATTTAATAATATTTTTTCTTCCAACCTACAAACATGGGATATCTTCATTTTTTGTGTCCTCTTCAGTTTCTTTCATCACTATTTCATAGTTTCCCTTGTAGAGACATTTTACTTCTTTGTTTAAATATATTGCTAGGGTTTTTTAAGCCATTATAAGTAGGATTGCTTTCTTGATTTATGTTCAGGTTGTTTGGTTAGTGTATAGAAACACTACTGATTTTTGCATGTTGATTTTATATCCTGGAACTTTACTGAATTTGTTGATCAGTTCTAGGAGATTTTGATGGAGTCTGAGCAATAAATATTTTATTTTTGAAGGCTTTACTAGTATATACTCACAGTATTGTTAAGTACTGAGCACTCCCATTGAGCTTTATTTTATTTTGAAATAAATCCTTAACTAGCATCAAGTAAGAAACTTAAGTGTTCTTGGGTAGATCTGTTTCCTTGATAGATTGTTCATGTCAGGCTTCTGCTTAATAAAGTATGGACTTTTTCAATTTTGTCTCCTGATCTGATCTCTTCTTTTGTTGCTAAATAGATACGTACATTAAAAAACAGAGAATATTATCTGGAGAGGTAGCATGGGTTGGCTTACTTATCACCTATTCTTTATTGTTTCTCCTTTGCCTGGTTTTTCTCTAGCAGAAAAGTAAGTCGTAATTTTTTCTGGCTTCTTTTAATGTAGGGTGGCTAATGAGATGTAAGACACTCTGGTGCCACAGCCCATTCTACCTTTCTCCTCTTCCTGGTCTGAATGCTGGCAAGGTGGCTGGAGCTATAGTGCCTACTGATGACTGACAGAGAAAAGAACAGGAAATTATGGATATTCTAGCTCTGATTCCAGGAAAAACTGACCAATCTCTTCACTGCCTGTATTCAGACTACAAGTTATGTAACATAATTAAATAAATAAAAACACTTTCTTAAAACTGTCATTGATTTTCTGTCATTGAAACTAATTTTAATAAAATATAAGCTAATTAAATAATGAAAATATAATCTCTAACCATGAAAGAAAATTGAAGTAAATAAGAGACCATTTTCTATTGCTCAATTTTGGGGAAAGAAAGGAAGTTTGGACTCGACAAACTTAAAAAGTGATGATTTAAAAAGACATTTATTTGCAGGTATTAATACAGTCAACATTTGTTAGTTGGCTATGAATCATTTATACCTTTTCTACCTTTTCTTAGCAGTACCTACAATTTCCCACCTATAATGTGTGTGTGGGATGGGTTATTCCATCTCTGTTTTCAGGGGGTACACCAGGATTGGTTAAAGCCAATTGACACAACGTATCCTCCTGACCGAGATAATTTTCCAGGATATGGTGAGGACTCAGGTGTAGGTCTATGGCAAAAGATAGCGGAAGAGTCAACAGGACTCAGAAAACAGAGGGAGTCACATATTTATTGTAAAAAAAATTGCAAAACAAACCTTAGTTTCTGCTACTCAACTATTACAAAACTTCCCAGAATATTGTACTTATTTCCTATAGTTAAAAATAAAACAAAACTTCCTTTTTTCTTATGAAAAGGCAGCTAATTCGGCTTGATAGTTAAGAAATATTCAATTCGGAAAGAATATTATCTCATGTTTCAAATGTTCTGTATCTAAATGTTCTATTTGACTTTCTCTTTTCTTTCTTTCTTTCTTTTTCTTTCTTTCTTTCTTTCTTTCTTTCTTTCTTTCTTTCTTTTTTTTCTCCCTCTCTCTTCCTTCCTTCCTTCCTTCCTTTCTTTCCTTCCTCCCTCTCTCTCTTTCTTTCTTCCTCCCTCTCTCTCTTTCTTTCTCTCTTTCTTTCTTTCTTTCTTTCTTTCTTTCTTTCTTTCTTTCTTTCTTTCTTTCTTTCTTTCTTTCTTTTTCTCTCTTTCTCTCTTTCTTTCTCTCCCTCTCTCTCCTCCTTCCTTCCTTTCCTTCCTTCCTTCCTCCCCCTCTCTCTCTTTCTCTCTCTTTCTTTCTCTCTCTTTCTTTCTTTCTTTCTTTCTTTCTTTCTTTCTTTCTTTCTTTCTTTCTTTCTTTCTTTCTTTCTTTCTTTATTTCTTCTTTCTTTTTTTCTCTCTCTCTATTTTCTTTGACAGAGTCTCACTCTGTTGCCCAGTCTGGAGTGCAGCAGCGCAATCTCAGCCCACTGCAACCTCCACCTCTAGGGTGTAACCGATTCTCCTGCCTCAGCCTCCTGAGTAACTGGGCCTACAGGTGCATGCCACCACACCAGGCTAATTTTTGTATTTTTAGTAGATGTGGGGTTTCTCCATATTGGCCAGGCTGGTCTCTGGATATTTTCATTTTTATAATGCATTTCTGATTCTGGTATTGGCTTGCAGTCACTTAAATAAAAAGGGCATCACTTCCATGACAAGTGATATTTTGGTAGGACAGTCAGCACATTTTGGAATTTATGCAAGATATTCAAATATTATATTTTCAACACTGTCCTTAGCCATTTCTCAAAATAGTTCCAAAGGGAGATTTTCTAGTATCTTTTGAGATGTTTACTAAAATATCTAAAGTTTTTATTTGAAGCATCAATTTAATTGAAGAGAGTTTTTTATCTTCTCTTTCCAAAGATAATATGGAAGGAAGTATAAGTTATGGACTTATGTGGAGTACTGATAAAATAATCCATTTTTGTTCCCTAAACTACTTGTTACACTGTGACACAGTTTCCTTGTCTCCTCAAAGAAGCTATGATCCTGCCTGAATAGAAAATCAAAAAAAAAAAAAAAAAAAAAAAATTATCTAAAACATATATCAAATAAATAAGTTTTATACAAAGTACAATTTGGGAGCACATCACCTAGATAACTTTATTTCTAATTGTTTTTGACCAAACGTAACTATTACACAGTACTTGGATGTGCCAATAACATTTTAATTGCTCTAAAATTGTAGAATTTTATGGTATTTTCATATTCAAACTATCATTAATCTTTATTTTATTCTTTAAAAAATAACCTTGATCTCAAATATGCTTCATTTGACATAAAATGAGCTGATCTGAATCTTTAAGATACTGATGGATAAATAAAACGGAAGTTTATTTTAATTTCATTTATCTTATTTGTATATAATAGGTAGTCTGTAACTTAATTAAGAAACAAAATTTGGTCAACAAGGAGGAAATATGTCTAATACAATTTCTAATGTATTTGCAGATGAGGATGAGGATTGCTGTGGAGAAGGAGGTGCCAGAAATATCGGTGTTTTAATGTGACTAAAACCCACTCATTTTAAGTATTAGCACATTTTTGAACAATTTCAAAAGAAAATATTGACGGAGGCTTGCTCCATTTTCTTCTGTATGTTTTTCTTGGATCTTGACCTGAGAGTATCTCAATTCAAAGTGGATATATGATGCCAATATAAATAAGATCCTCTTTTCTCTTTTTACTGATGCATTACATCCTTGTGACATGCGATGCATGGTGTTGAGATGGACTGACGTAGCTAATGAAATGTGACAGAAGGCAATTAGATACCAAGTTTTATAAATGCTAGATGTGAAATGAAAATCTATACAAGTTACTTTCACAGGGAGCAGCTTTCATTTCACATTTTGTTTATCAACTAGAAGAGATATAGTCACATATGTCAATGAATTTTCTTATTAGCTGTAAGTTAAAAACACATACATAAAATACAGTATTTCAAAAATTATTTTTATCTAATATTTTGTGCAAGTCACCTAATTAATCACTATGTCAGTATAAGATTTCTCTAACACGGCTGGGTGCAGTGGCTCACGCCTGTAATCCCAGCACTTTGGGAGGCCAAGGCAGGTGGATCACGAGGTCAGGATATGGAGACCATCCTGGTTAACACAGTGAAACCCCGTTTCTATTAAAAATACAAAAAGAAATTAGATGGGCATGGTGGCAGGCGCCTGTAGTCCCAGCTACTTGGGAGGCTGGGGCAAGAGAATGGTGTGAACATGGGAGGTGGAGGTTGCAGTGAGCCGAGATCGCGCCACTGCACTCCAGCCTGGGTGACAGAGGAAGAGTCCCTCTCAATAAATAAATAAATAAATAAATAAATAATTATCTAACACTCAGAATTTAACATTTACATAGGTTATACTTAACAGCCTATGCATCAGTGTACCTATGGAATAATTTTGGGAAAATTTTAGATTACTGGAAATTATTTGGCCTAATGTAAATCTCATCAGACCACTGAATCCACCTATTTTTATATTATTGACTCATTAAACAAATATTACCTTTCTTGGGAGTATACCAAATTTATTAATTTATCTCTTGAACTGGGACATAGCTAAATAAGATGACAGGAGACATGCAAACCTGACTGAAAGAATAACTACAGATATTAGAACACTGAAAAAAAAAAAAAGGAAAAAAAATGCTGCCATGTTTAGGATAAACTGACATGATTTTTTTTATCTTAACTCTCAAAAATTTCAGAGAATAAATAAAATTACATATATATGAGAGGTAAGATGTTAATGATTGGTGAAGATATCTAAGTATTCATTGTACTAGTCTTGAAACTTCACTTTGGGTTTAAAATATTTCAAAATTTAAAAATATAAAGAATAAATTAAGTAAATATCTTATATAAAAGATAGTAACTGGTTCTGTAAAATAACCAGTAGTTAAAGCATCGAATTGGTATTCCAAAATGAATAGTGACTCAGACATTAAATCAACATTTGGCATAAGAAATGGAAGTGATGTAAGATGAAGGTTTCAGAGAAAAACAGAAGGTATTTTAAAGAACAAAGTGTCAAGAAGCAACTGATGCTAGAGAGAATGTGGAGAAATAGGAATGCTTTTACACTGTTGGTGGGAGTGTAAATTAGTTATACCATTGTGGAAGACAGTGTGGTGATCATCAAGGATCTAGAACTAGAAATACCATTTGACCCAGCAATCCCATTACCGGGTATATACCCAAAGGATTATAAATTATTCTACTATAAAGACATGCATACGTATGTTTATTGCAGGACTGTTCACACCACAAAATACTTGGAACCAACCCAAATGCCCATCAATGATAGACTGGATAAAGAAAATGTGGCACATATACACTATGGAATACTATGCAGCCATAAAAAAGATGAGTTCATGTCCTTTACAAGGACATGGATGAAACTGGAAACCATCATTCTCAGCAAACTAACACAAGAACAGAAAATCAAACACTGCATATTCTCACTCATAATCCATGAGAACACATGGATACAGGGAGAGGAACATCACACACCGGAGCCTGCCAGAGGGTGGGTGACTAGAGGAGGGATAACATTAGGAGACATTTCCAATGTAGATAACGGTTTGATGGGTGCAGCAAACCACCATGGCACATGTATACCTTGTAACAAACCTACTTGTTCTGCACATGTACATGTATTAAAAAAAAAAATCTCCCCAATAAAGGTCCTGTATTTTCAAAATAAAATAAGATAAAACAAAATAAAATTAAATTAAGAAGTCCTTCAGCTCTTAGGTTCTGTAAATAAGTATTCCATACATCAAAAAAAAAAAAGAAAGAAAGAAAGAAAGAAAGAAAGAAAGAAAGAAAGAAAGAAAGAAAGAAAAAAAGAAAAAACAAAGCATAATTCCTTATTATTTTTGACTCTTTGCAGACTTGTAATAAGAGTAACTAGAACCTTGGATGTAGTTAGCTCTGGAGATTCATGTGATCTAACTGATGGTTCTATATTAACATTCATATAGTTTCCAACAAAGGGCATGGTCTAGTGTAGATTTTCAGTACAAACTGGCTTCTTTACCTTGTAAGTTTAGGACACGAAGTAGAACAGAACTATATCAACGGCTACTGTGAATCATAAATTTCTTTTGTATAAAATGATATAGAATATTTTGTAAGATTGTTTTATTAGAATAGTATTGTTTTAAAATAAGATTATGTGGACAGCAATAACTTGGTGTGTTCTGCCATATTACTTTCTTATTCTATTTGATACACTTTATAAAATGAGACTTTGTGAATTAGCCAAGTTTGCTTTGATTTGGGAGAAAGTTTCTCTTGATTGGGATTCCACTACATTTATAGATGAATTTGGGGAAGAATAGATTATGTCATCTCATCCATGATTATGGTATATCTCTTTATTTTGTTCACTTCATTAAAATAACTTATTGTTCTAGTTCTAAAGATAAACATCACTACTTGAGTTCCAGTTTTGGTTCATTTCTACAAGTTTTGGTGCATTTCTACAAGTTTTGGTGTATTTGCATGACTCAGTTTATTTCTTCATGAAAGACATGTTAGTACGCCTAATTAGAATTATATTATAATAAATTCTGTATCATATATGATCAATTATTGTATATAATAAACATTAGTTATAACTATATTATTCATTTTTAAAGATGTGAATTATTTAGATGCAAAATACATGAACACAAAAGGATTCTTAGAGCCAAATAAATTAAAATCTGTTAACTTACTTTTCCAATTTTAACTTTACTATTGCTTATAGTAGTAAAATACAAATGCTTGGAGGCTACCTAATTATTCAACAGACGAGAATGATTAAATATATTACAATAGAGCTATACAGCAAAACATTATGTAGTTGATAAAATGAATGATACATATGTGAATGTACTGAGACATCATATTGTAGGGAAAATGTAAGTTTCAAAATGGTATGGATTCTACGATTTTGTAAAAGCTATAGACACATGCCTGTACCTAGCCAACAAATTATTAATTTTTTTTTTTTTGAGACAGAATCTCATTCTGTTGTCCAGGTGGGAATGCAGTGGCATGCTTTCATGTCACTGCAACCTCCGCCTCCCAGGTTTAAGCAATTTTCTGCCTCAGCCTCCCGAGTAGCTGGGACTACAGGAACGTGCCACCACATCCTGCTAATTTTTCTATTTTTAGTAGAGATAGGGTTGCACCATGTTTGCCAGGCTGGTCATGAACTCCTGGCCTCAAGTGATCTGCATGCCTCCACCTCCCAAAGTTCTGGGATTACAGGTGTGAGCCACTGCACCTGGCACAAATTGATAATCTTAATCACCTCCAAAACTATGGGATCGAAAAGATATTTTACTCTTTGAATGATATGCTATAACCTATTTTTATTTCTTTTTTTCTGTTGATCAGATATTTTGAATTTATTTTTTAAAGAAAAATTAGAAAAATTAATGGGCAATTAATTGTTTGTTGATGACATTACACAGTTGAATAAATTGAATCACTTGGGAATAAAAGAATCTTAAATGAGAGTAAATAAGTACATAGATGGAAGATGTGATTTTAATTATAATGTAATAGGAAGGCAAACAATGTTACTTTTTCTACTGCTTTAGTGAAGTTAACCGATTTTTAAAATTAGATATAGGCCGGGTGCGGTGGCTCAAGCCTGTAATCCCAGCACTTTGGGAGGCCGAGACGGGCGGATCACGAGGTCAGGAGATCGAGACCATCCTGGCTAACACGGTGAAACCCCGTCTGAGCTTGCAGTGAGCTGAGATCCGGCCACTGCACCCCAGCCTGGGCGACAGAGCAAGACTCTGTCTCAAAAAAAAAAAAAAAAAAAAAAAATTAGATATAAAAATTCTTCCCTGAATATGTTTTCATAATTGTTGTGGCAAATTACTTGGAAATATGTTAAGAACATGGAAAGGCTTAAGATTTTACCTCATTTTCAACGTATCAAGTTAGTATGCCCTAGTTCGTGAACTGAGTCTGTAATGAATGCCTCTCAAAGTTCAGATGATGTCACTGATCTCTTCATCTAAAATTATGGACATATTTTATAGCAACTTTTCTACATGTATGACTCTCATTGTAGGGACAATGACCTGCAAGATATACAGAGAGAACAAGTGATTCCTCTACCCCTACCCAGAGAAACTTCCCTAAGTAACCAACAGTGGCCTAATTTAGGAGACCTCCTCCATTGTCTGAGGGCTACATAACTCAGAGGTAGTGTTTACTTAAGCCTTTGCAGGTCTGTTATGATCCAGACCTAGCAATGTAACCAATAACCCCTGAATAAAAGTGTCCTCCAGACGAGACCTATGTTTGGTGGAGGTCACAGAATAACAAAGCCTCCGTTACTGTGTTCCTCTCTGCAGGTATGTCTTAGAGTTCCTGGTTTAGTATGAGTAATTGAGTCTTGTCTTCATTCTTGATGACTATCCTTCGTTCATTCCAATAGCCAGGTAGTATTTGTGATGGGATGAGTTGACATCCAATGTGATGACTAAGCCATGGTGAATTAGTTTTATATTGCAGCATAACAAATCACCACAAACTTAGCCTCTTAAAGCAACAGACATTTATTATCTCATACTTTCTGTTTGTCAGAAGTCTGGGCACAGTTTTATCTGGTTTCTCTGCTTTAGGGTCTTGATCAGCTGTAATTTAGGTGCTGTCCAGGTCTGGGGTCACATTAGAGACTTGAGCAGGGAAATATCCATATTCAAGCTCATTTTTGTTGGCAGAATACATTTCCTTGAGGCGGAACAACAGAGGTCCTTGTTTTCATGATGGCTGTTTGCTGTCCCTGATGTTCCTTGCCACAGGGCCCTCTCTCTGAGCTTTCACACCATAGCAGCTTAGTTCTGGTCAGCAGAGGGATTTTCAAAGGGATTATCCATTCTAGCAAAACAGTGCATTAACCTTTCTCTATGTAGTAACATAATCACAGGAGTGATAGGCCACCAACACTGCCACATGATGTAACCTAATCAAGGGAGAAGCAGCCCATCGATTTGCCATGTCCTATGGTTTAGAAGCTAGTCACAGATCTCATCCCATTCAAGGATAACATCAATTGTTGAGAATTGATGGTGGCCAATTTAAAATTCTGCCTGTTAAAGGGGGCTGCTGGAATGAGGGTAGAAAAAAATTCAGAAGTGATGGCAGGTTTTTGTGGTGAAGGTTTAAGAGCTGATAACCATCTCCTGCTATATTAGATAGCCTTCTTAGTAAGGTTAAGGGAAATGGTGAACAAATTGTAGTTAGAGCTACCTGGTAGGGTATAGCAAATCCAGCAGCAAGTTAAATTTAAGGTATTTGCATTAGTTTGGGGAACTGCACCAGTGTATTTCCTTTGGGGAGGAGTGCTCTAGCGGCAACTCTGAAAACCAAAAGGTAATTTATGTTGTTCTGTCTCATACCTTCAAGGGCCAAACTTATCCCCTGAAAAGGTGGTGGGGTGGTTGATTTTCCTTTGTTGCCATAAAAATGTAGTTTCCCATTTCTGAAACTGTAACTACAACATTTTTTTTTTCTCCAGCGATACTCTCCTTGTACACTTACCTTTCATCCACAAGGGCCAGAAGCAAGCCAGACGAAGAAACTTCCATAAAACTAACAGAGACCTATTATGTGTCACAGATGGATCATTGCAGCATACCCAGCAAGCAATATACTTAACCCACGACCACTTTAATTGATGTCTGATCATCACCAGGAAAGAGAAGAGATGAACCCTTTCCGGGTACAGCAACATCCACTGACAAAACCATATTACTAAGGTGTTTAGATCAATAAGAGATAATGGATGTAGAGTCAGAAATATTTTTGAGTGATATTGAGGAGACCATTCCAATATTCAACAATACCAGATGCCAGTGTATTTTAGCGATCCTGGAAGGCCTGTCAAAGACTCAAGGTTGAATGGTTTTTTCAATAAATAGTGCACTATCATCAGAAAACAATCTGGAAAGTAAAAACAAAAACAAAAACAAAAACATATATATGGAGATTAATTTTAAAGTTTATAGTGATGTGGATAGCATCAGATGATTGGATTAGAACTGTAAAACTGTAACCTGAAAAATTGTAGACAGAGTTCCAATCTAAGCTGAGGGACATATTGCTACCTCTGTAATGATGATGATCTGAGCAGCAATGGCTAGTCCAATCTTGTTAGTGCAGGCTCAATCACCAGTTTGATTTCTGTCAGTCTCATCAGAGAACAGATCCTTATTGTGGACAACAAATAGTACCTATTTAGTTTTTGAGGGTTTCCATAACAAATTGCCACAAATCGATGGCTTAAACCAATAGCAATTTGTTCTCTCACAGATCTAGAAGCCAGAAATCTGATGTTAAAATGTCAACAGGATTGGTTCCTTCTGGAGACTCAGGGAAAATCTGTTCCATACCTCAATCCCAGGTTCTCCTGACTGCAAGCAGTCCTTGGTATCTCTTGGCATGAGATACATCACTTCAATTTCCGCCTGGGTCTTCACATGACCTTCTTTGGGTCTCTGCTGTGCAGTTAAGTTTCAAATAGTCCTCTCCTTTTTCTTACAGGGACATGCGTTGTTAAATTCAGGGCCTACCCTAAATCCAGAATGATCTCATCTCATCTTTAACTTAATTACATCTGCAAAACACCTATTTCCAAATAAAATCACATCCACAGATACCAGGGGTTAATACTTGGACCTATCTTTTTAGGGCTACTATTCAACACACTACAGTGACACAGATGTTTCAGTGAGAAGCCATAATTTATTTGTAAACTTTGTGGCCCTAAAGAGATGTGCTTTAATCTGCCAGTTTAATCTTCAACAGGAGTCAGAGTAGAGGGGGTAGAGATAAACAGAGGGTACAGAAGGAAAGGGTGATTCTGAGTTATGAAGCAACTTCATCCTTAATTTTCATTTGCTTTCATTTTCAATCCACAATTTTTCATAGCTCAATGAAAAAATTTCTCATATTTTCTGTCCTCCTAAAACTATAAATTGAATTATAAGGTTCTCGCTGCAGAAAACATTTGTTTCTGCTTTGGGATATCTTGGTTTAGCTGCCATAGCCCCGTGGCTTTTTAGCTAGGGCCATGGAGCTTTCCGTCCCATTGCCATAATAATTCCCCTGCCTCAACACTCTTTCACTCGTTAGAGAAAGGTGAACAACAATCAAGGTACCATTTGGACACCTTGCTTTAAAGCTGTATTTCACTGTTCAGCCTCTAAGCACTAACTCTTTTTTCTGTTCATTAACAGGCAGGACAGGGAACATATTCCCTTCTGTTTTTCCTTTACTAAGGCAAAAACATTCAATGTCAGATCCCAGGGAGTCATCTTGTATTCCCTATCCTAGCCCAAGAGGCCCTCATCCTTCCTCTTTTAGAAAGACATCTCTGTCAACATCACAGTCTCATTGCCAAACGGTCCAGGACTGTGAAAGGGCTGAGATCACACTCCACCTGCAAGCTAACAAGTTAGCCTGCCACAGTTGCAGGGATGCTGACAGAGGCTGCTAGGCAGAGACAAAGAACTTTATTACTCACATCACAGCAAGCACAATGAGCATTAGTGCATTTTCCCTGTGGGGTCATGGGAATATATTCACACTGATGCTGGCGTGATCAGTGGTTTGCATTGCAAGAAAGAAATCATAGCTTAGGGATTCTCAATCTTTCATAATGGGGAGTAAGCATGTCTGCCCTTTGCTCCAGAGGGAGACACTATCTCTGTCTTCCAAGGCTGTTTACTGTACAAATATCCTTGATAAGATAGTACAGATCGAGGGGCAGTCATTGCTTCTGTTTACAAAAGATGTACAGCAGCAGGATAAACTCATGTAGAATTGTCTTTCAACAAGGTCTAGTGTATTGAATCTAAGGCCATCTGTTATACACTGTTACTAAGACAGTGTAATTTGTGGAAATGTCATTTTTATTGTTGCATGACATTTTGAAATCGAACAAGTTTTTAACAAAATAAAATGTTCAATACTAGCCCAACTCATTAGACTATCTTGATAGTTCCATATCAAATGTTCATCTTAAGCAGGGTGAAATAAATGTGACTTCGTTACGATTACTTACACAGTATTGATTTGCAGTAGAAAATAATTTTGAAATTTTTTAAAATCATGTTTATCCACCAGGTACGGTGGCTCATGCCTGTAATCCAAACACTTTGGGAGGCCAAGGAGGGTGGATCACCTGAGGTCAGGAGTTTGAAACCAGCCTGGTCAACATGGTGAAACCCTGTGTCTACTAAAAACACAAAAAATTAGCCAGGTGTGGTGGTGGATGCCTGTAATCCTACCTACTTGGGAGGCTGAGGCAGGAGAATCGCTTGAACCCAGGAGGTGGATTTCACAGTGAGCCGAGATTGTTCCATTGCACTCCAGCCTGGGCAACAAGAGCGAAACTCTGTCTCAAGAAAAAAAAAATTATGTTTATTATATATGACACAAATATTAACACAAAAAAACAAAGTTTTTTAGTTTATAGGGGCTGTGAATTTGGGGGCATAAGGTTAATAGTTTATAAATGACAAAAGTAATTCAATAGTATGAAAAACAGGGCTGGACATGCTGGCTCACACCTGTAATCACAGTACTTCGGGAGGCTGAGGTGGCCGAATTGCTTGAGCCCAGGAGTTCAAAACCAGCCTGGGCAACACGGCAAAACCCCATGTCCACCAAAAAAAATAATAATAATAAAAAATAAATAAATAAATAAATAAATAAATAAATAAAATTAGCTGTTTTTGATGGCATGCATTTGTAGTCTCAGCTACTTGGGAGGCTAAGATGGAGGGCTTTTGAGACTGGGGAGGCTACAGTGAGCCATGATCATGCCACTCACTTGAGCTCAGCTGGCAAAACAACAAGACCCTGTCAAAACAAACAAACAAAAAAGGTGAAAATCCAAAGACAATAAAATGTGTATATTTGGTAATATACTTACATATTAACTCAATGCCTCTTTCCCAAATGATGGTATTTTTAGTCTCAATAAAGCATAAAATTGAAGCTAAAACTCAGGTATAATGTTATCTTTTTGGCAGATATGTATTTTGATAGTAGAGCCTGTGTTTTTAAAGTAAATTTTTCAATGAAAAAGATGAAGAAAACTAGCATTCAATGTTCAGTGACTGGATATATGCAAGGGCAGCTGTGGAATACTTGACTATTGAGAGAGAATGCATAGATCAGGGAAAGATAAGTATATGCCCTAGTAGTATATGTCTGTTCATAGATCAAACTCCTTTTTGATTTTATAAATCTAGCAGGAACATTCAGTATCTATTTTATTGGTAAGGTGCTACCTAAAAATCCAATGATATTGATTTTTGAAAACAGCTCCATATAGTTGTTAACCTATAATATATGGGACAACAATAATATGGGGTTATTTCCCCATAGACCTTTAATTGAAATATCATTAATCATAGAATTTTAAGAAATTAAATGTAAAATAACATTTTAATAGATAATTAGAGAAAATATGTGTTGCATATGCTAATACTTAACTTTTTGTAACCTCAACAGATTACTTAACAAAAAATTCAGGGACTTTTTAAAAAATTAGGCTAAAATATTTTCATAGATAATATCTCTTTATGTTTTCTCCAAAACTTCTCCTCAGTTTTACATTTATCTTTCATCTTCCCAATGATGGATGTGTGTTAATATCAGATATGCTGATATTTGTTTTATTAATATTAGACTATTTTATTATTTTAAGGGTGTATATATTTTTAGTAATGATGTAAAGATTGACGCTTGGGAGGGCATTTGTTGTGTATGGGCCTGATGCATGTACACACTCCCATGTTGCTTTTGGCAGCATTGTGAACACCTAGATGTATCAGAAATGATTTCAAACAATTGCAGTAAATTCTACTGTACCAGCACTGCCTAATCTTCAATTTTCAGAAAATGTATTTCTACCAAATGCCATTCATTCTTTCAGTAATAGGATATTTTTGTTTCTCTTTTCACCAAATATACGTCCTTTTTCCATACAATAGCATTTTCCAAGGCAATAAATGCAACTTATATGTATTTTATTTTTTCATTTTATGAGATAATATGCTTTAAAAAATGTCAAACAAGCAAGTTTCATGAACTTTAAGCACACACACAAAATCCACTTAAAGTACAGGCCTTCCTTAGAAGTGTTTATGTTTGTGCCCATTTTTATTTTAAAGACTTTTGTCCCCATTACTATGTGAATATCATGGTCACATGAAAGGTGATTTTCATGTTTCTCACTTCAATGGTATAAGTAGGCAGTGAGTTAAAATGTAGGCTGCAATGTCTGTGCTATGAATATTTATATATTTTGACATTTAGGAAGAATATTCCTTTCCATATTGTAACTCCTAGCAGTGTTTTAGTTGATATATTTCCAAAAATGGTGCAATTCATTTATACTATGTCACTTTGGGCTTAAGGGACACATAACCTACCTTTTCACAGGCATAAAATTCAGTTGTCTTTTTTCCTACTGCATGAATTATGCTTAGGAGCTTGTGGAGTCACAAAGTGCTTTAATGCTTTCTGTTTCTACATTTATTTATCCCTAGGCAGCCACATTCACAGAACTGTAAGGGATATCAAGAAGCTGCAGAATTTATATGGAGAATGACACCTTAAATATATGAAATAGTCTTTTCTTTCTTATATTTCCAGAAAAAGAGAATCTCAAAGTTGTTTTGGAAATTTGCTTAGTTTTCACAAATATAAGAAAATATTTTTGGTCTCATGTAAATCTTATCACTTTAGGTTACATTTGTTCTTATACATTTTGAGGAAAATGGGGTTCTTATCATCTTTCTTATAATTCGTTCAGGAAAATGTAACAATATTACCCGTAAGTCATTTCTTCATTTCTGACGATGGAAGCTGTTATAATTCCTTTTATTTATTCTTTCAGTCATAGGACCGGAACTTTTTACTTTTTCAGTCATAGGATTGGAAAGTCAGTGTCTTTTAGTATGTTTTGTGCTCCTATAACAGAATATTATAGACTGGATAATTTGTGAGAAACAGAAAGATGTTATTCTAATCATGGAGGCTCAGAAGTCGAAGATGAAGACGCTGCAGGCTGGGTTGTCTGGTGAGAGCTGCGTCCTCCGGAGGGGAGAGAAATGGTACGTCCTCACATGCTGGAAGGCAGAAGGGCAAGAATGAAAGGCTGCTTGAAGCCTGCTTTATGTGGGCCTTAATTCCATTCATTAGGGGAGAATCCTCATGATCTAATCACCTTTTAAAAGCTATTCTTTTTAATACCATCACATTGGTTATAAAGTTTCAAAACATGAATTTTGGAGAGGATACATTCAAAACACAGCAGTCAGAAATACTCAAAGAAAATAAATAAGTTCCATAACTTTTCAAGGTTTGCAAACATTACTGTAAAATTTGTAGACCTTGGATTTAACTAGTCTCTGTTTATGTTCTTTAAGTATTTAATGTTTAAAATTGTATTTCCAGGGTTTTATTTTTTTTTGAGGCAAAAAGTATTAAGTGTTAAATCTTAATACATATACAATGAATTCTGACAAATTAGTATGCCTGTGTAACCAACACTTCAATCAAGTTATAGATCTTTCATTAATACAAAAAGCTCCCTCATACCAACTTCCTGTCAACTCCTACCCCAACAGGCAGCCACTGTTTTGACACTGAACACCACGAATTAGTTTCTGTGGTTTTGATGCTTATGTAAATGGAATTATATATTACTTCTTTTGGGGGGTTTGCCTTTTTCCTTATTTTTTCTTTTTTTGTGTGTACAAACTTTTCAGAGACTCATCCATGCTGTTGTGTAAATCACTGGTTTAATCTTTTTGTTGCTGAATAATATTCCATTGTGTGAGTGAATTAATCCATTCCCTATTGAAAGACCTTTTGGTTCTTTCAAGTGATTGGATATTATAAATAAAACTTCTATTCTTATACATATTTGTTTTGTATATATATGTTTTCATTTCTCCTTGGTAAATATCAAAGAGTAGAATTGCTGGGTCATCGAGTAGGTACATATTTAACCATATATATGGCTAAATATATATAGTTTATATATTATATATTTATGATGTATATAATATATAAATATATATTTATAAAATATCATATAGAAATATATAATATATAAATATATTATATTTATAATCATATCTAAAATATTTATATATTATATATAAAAATATATTATATATTTTATATAAACTATACATAAAATATATAAATATATATTTATATACAATATATTATATATTTAATATATAAATTATTATATATAAATTTATAAATAAATTTTATAATTTTAATATATAAAAATTTATATATCTAACATATATAAAATATATAACATATTTATATATAAAAATTTATTTATATATAAATTTATAAATAATATATAAATTAATATATATTTATAATATATGTTATATATTTATATATTATATATATATTTATATATATAATATATTTATATAAAATATATATATTATATAAATATATATTATATATAAATATATATATAATATGTGTATATATATAAATGCCAAACGCTTTTCCAAAGGTGGTTGAGTATTTTATATTATCATTAGCAATTGATGAAAATTCCATCCACTCCACCTCCTCATCTATACTCTCTGTTATCAATCTTCGTGCTATCAGATATTCTAGTGGGAATGATGGGGTATTCATATACCTCATTGAAATACCTGATAAGTTCAATTTTCATTAAGCTGATGAATGATTTTGAACATATTTTCATGTCAAGTGTCTGTTCACGTCTTTTTTCCATTATTTTACTATTGAATACCATTTGTGGTAATTTATTTCCAATTTTTCATGTTAAATTTTGAAAATTATTTCTACATTTTGGATACAAATTCTTTACCAGATACATTTCTGATAATACTTTATTCCAGTATGGCTTGCCTGCTTATTCATTTAATGCTATTTCTGAGGAGCAAAAGTTTTTCTTGAAATGTAATTTATCAGTTGTTTTATGGTTACTACTGTTTGTGTTCTATATGAGATAAAGATTTACCTATCCCCAAATCACAACTCTCTCTCTATTTTCAAAATTTTTTAGTTTATTCACATATGGCATTTATATATAAATTTTAGAGTCAACCTGAAAGTTTCTATCAAAAGAAAAATACCTGCTAGAAGCCGGGCACGGTGGCTCACGCCAGTAATCCCAGCACTTTGGGAGGCCAAGGCGGGCGGATCACCTGAGGTCGGGAGTTCAAGACCAGCCTGACCAACAGGAGAAATTCTGTCTCTAGTAAAAACATAAAATTAGCTGGGTGTGGTGGCGCAGGCACCCGTAATCCCAGCTACTTGGGAGGCTAAGGCAAGAGAATCACTTGAACCCGGGAGGTGGAGGTTGCAATGAGCTGAGATCATGCCTGGGCAACAAGAGCGAAACTCCGTCTAAAAAAAAGAAAAAAAAAAAAAACCTGCTAGAATTTTTATTAAGATTGAGATAAACCTAGACACCTACTTGTACGCTATTGATATACTATAGTATTGAATCTCTTTGGGTATGAAGTTTCATGCCTCTGATTAAACTCCTTTAGTCTCTCTGAACAAGATTTTTTGTTTTCAGTATAGAAATTCTGCTAACTTTCATTGTATTTATTTGTTTTTTTTTTTTTTTAGGCTAGTTTAATAGAATTTTGAAATGTGTTGTCTCCAGATTTCTACTAAAATACAACTGATTTTTTTTTTTTTTTAATTTTTCCCGACCATACCTTGTGTCCTGAATCTTGCTAAATTCACTTTTGGTTCTTTTTTTTTTTTTTTTATTTTTAATTTTGCATATTTCATAGGATCTTTCAGGTACACAGTAATGTTGTCTGACTATAATGGCAGCTATACTTTTTCCTTTCTGATAATTTACTTATTTATTTATTTTGCTTTATTATATCAAATAGAATTCTCAAAACTATTGAGTAAAAATCATAAGAGTGAGAACACCTTCCATTTTGTGATTTTAGAGGCAAAGTGTTCAATATTTCACCACTAAGTAGATCAGCTGTTGTTTTTCCGTAATGACCTATGACAGATTGAGAAAATTCTATGCTATTTTGAGAGATCTGAGGTTTTATTTGATCATGAATGAGCATTGATTTTAATAAATTGCTATTTAGACATCTGTTGAATTTATCATATTGCCTCTTTTTCCTTTATCCTGACAATAGAGTGATTTACATAAGTTGATGAATAATTGTTAATCTGACTGCATTATTTGAACAAGCTCCACTTGGTCACATGTTTCTAATGGTTTTTTATATATTGGTGGACACAATTTGTTCATATTTTCTTAAGAATTTTTGGGTCTGTGTTCACGAGGAATAATGATCAGTAATTTTTTCTCTTGTAATGCATTTGTCAAGTTCTGGTTTAAAGATTTAGACTGCCTCATAAAACAGATTTGGGGAGTTCTCTCCTCTTCCACTTTCTGAAGGAATTTTTATAACATCAGTATTGTTTCTTCTATAAATGGTTAATAGAATTATACACAATGAAACAATTGTGCCTAAATTTACTTTTGGAGAAAATTTTGGATTCTAACCTGATGCTTTAGATTTCCATGTTTCTGTGCAAATTATCTATTTCTGTAAATTTAAGTTTTTGTAATTTGTTTTCTTCAATGATTTGTCTAAGTTGTATTAATTGGCAAAAAGTTATTTTAATATTGCATTAATATATTTTTATTGTTAGTAGAATTGGTAAGAATGTGTCCTCTTTTGATATCAGTAATTTTTTAATTTTCTCTCTTTTCCTCATTTAGCCTTTCTAAGAGTTTATCAATTTCATTAATCTCACCAAATAATCAACTTTGACTTTGTTAATTTTATATATTATTTGTCTGTTTTCTATGTTATTCATTTTGGTACTTATCTTTATTTCCTTCTGCCTATTTTTATGAAGTTTATTTTTATCCAGCTTCTTAAGGAACTCTGTTTGCTTGTTAATTTTTAAATCTTCTATTCTAATATAAGCGTTTAAGATCCACAATTGCTTCAAACCTAGCTTTTGCTGCATTCCACAAACTGTTAGATTTGTGGTGTTAATTCAAGTTGAATTTGTGTTGTTAATTCAAGTTGAATTTTTTTGTGTGTAATTATCTTCTTTTTTTTTTCAACTCATAGAATTTTTAAAGAAATATATTAATTTCCAAGTATTAGGCATTGTAAAATATTTTCTGATTACTAATACCTAATTCATATATAGTGTAGTCAGAAATATGCCCTGCAATATTTAATTATATTGAAATTTATTGAGATTTATGGTGCAGCATAAGGTCTATCATTGTAAAAATCTCATCTGCTCTCCTCTGTGTGTTCTGCGGGTATGGGGTACAATATTCTGTTAATGTCAATTTTGTAAAAGTGGTTCATGAGGCTGGGCGCGGTGGCTCACGCCTGTAATCCCAGCCCTTTGGGAGGCCGAGGCGGGCGGATCACGAGGTCAGGAGATCGAGACCATCCTGGCTAACACGGTGAAATCCCGTCTCTACCAAAAATACAAAAAATTAGCCGGGCGTGGTGGCGGGCGCCTGTAGTCCCAGCTACTCGGGAGGCTGAGGCAGGAGAATGGCGTGAACCCGGGAGGCGGAGCTTGAAGTGAGCCGAGATCCGGCCACTGCACTCCAGCCTGGGCAACAGAGCGAGACTCCGTCTCAAAAAAAGATAATTTTAAAAAAGTGATTCATGATGCTCAAATTTCCATTCTCCCTATTTTCCAACCATTGTCATGTATTTTATATTCAGTAAATCCTAAATATAATTTGCTTTAAATAGTTTCATTTTGAGGAAATTAAGAGAAAAAAATCTTCATATTTCTTACATATTTGCTTTTACTGATTCTATATTTCTTCTTGTATATTCAAGTTTCCATGCTTGACCATTTTTCATAGTGCAGGTAGGTATACTAGTGAGAAATGCTTTCTCCTTTTCCTATATGAAAATACTTCTTTTTAGCTTCACAGAAACAAATTTGTTAATACTTAAGTAGTTTCTTTGACTATTTTTAATTTAGTTGAATTTTGAATTGCAAAATTTTTCAACAGCTCTCAGATGTTGGCCTTATTTGCTTAGATGTCTATTGAAAACATGTCCTAAAGTGAGAAACAGTTCAAAAATACAACGATGACATTATTTTAAATGTTATATAGAACTTCAACTAATAGCCACTTTTATCTTTACTAATGAACAATCTCAAATATTTTGTGCATGTTAGGATAATAATGAAACTTCCCCGAACATTTGATTAGATCCTTAAATCTATTAAATTAAAAGTAAGACATCTCAGAAAGCAAAATCCTTCACTGTATGCTGGGTACAAGCTTTTTTTTTCTTTCAGAAATCCATTGTATAGTAAACATATGGGAATCATGAATATTTTCCTCTAGTCTCCAGTCAGCTTCATGTAGCTCTTTAGAAGCATTGTTTTATACATACTTTCTTCTTGCTTGTGGCACTTATGAATTAAACATAACATCTTCATTATGAGATCACAACATCATTCTGTCTTCTGATGAAACCTCCAAGCGGTAAGTTCTCACAAGTCACTAAAAATAGAAGACATGATGCACAAGAGCACCAAGTCATACCAAACAAGTTAGCTAACAGTTATCATACCCACTGGCGAGGCCATATCCATTATTTGCTTTTAACATTGCCTATGGTTTCATCTAAAGCTTAAGACATCAATTACTTTCATGTGTTTGGATAATGTATTTAGAATGCCAACATGGTAATAGAGGATTTATCTTAAATGAGCTGACTTCAGCAAAGTGTTCTTTTCCAGATGGACTCAAAGGGCATTTCAGCTTTCTTCACAGTGAAAGTATTTTATTGCATTGGCTGAAATAGAATGTTGTCTGCCTAATATTTCATTCTAAACATTTTCCAAGCCAATTTCTATACTTTTCAGTTTTGCCTTGAATGTTCTGAAAGTGCCACATTTCAGCTACTTGGCTATGCTTAGAAGCTTTATCCTTAAATTTGATGACCAAAGGAATATGCATGTTTTGTCATAATCTCATAGGATTTGTCATAGGTCACTAAATTTATCAAAAAAATTACGGTTATTTGTCACAATTGACAGGAAATGTAGCTCTAAGTCTCTCTTGCTGAATTCTAGAAGACCCAGGTCTGGCCAGACAACAAAACAGACTGCTCCTTGCACAAAGCTGTGTAATATTTATAAACTACATCATACAAATTATCAGCTCTGTCATTGTCCATAAAAATCACTTTTGAAAAATGGTTACTGATAGATATGCTCTTACAAATCAATTGTTGACCTTTGATATAGTCATTGATCACTGACTCTGTTCGGATTACTACATTTGGATTTCATGTCTGGGGTTAACATCAACTATTACTGAACTTGAAGATATTTTTATAAATCAAAATGATTATTATATACTCTGCTCAATAGTAAGTCATCTCCTACTTTTACAAAGGGACATATATAACCATTTTAAGCCTCAAACTCAATAACATAGGATATGGTTTAATTATTATTCATATCCTGGTAAAGTTTTTATTCGTGTTTAAGGCTATTTTCTCTCCTAATAATAAAGATCTCTTTGTTTCTTAATAGAAGAATGAATAGTTAGGAGCCTGAGGAATAAGAATTGCATTTTAGGATAAATATCAGCAATGATTCTAAATAACTTATTATCAGGATGTGTTTGTGTATGGCTTTTAATTTCTAACACTTAATATTATGTTTAATGTGGATTTTTAATTAAAGTTTTAATTATATTCTACATTAAAACTTTATTTTTTTATTTGCAGAAAATAGCACCTCAACATTTTTTCTAGCCATGTTACAATCACCATTTGCTCATGTATCTCTATCCATGGTCTATATATTAATATCATAATTGTCAATATCATCTTAGAAAATGGTAAGTAATCTTCTTTTGAAACAACTTTCTAGTCTGCTAACTATATATTTCAAGAGACCCATGTATCACTTATAAAATAAGTAACATTTAAAAATTTCCATAACACTTGAGGAGTATTTTGAAAGACAAGATATTTTATAATGTACACTTTTGATTAATCTATTGGTTTTCTATAATTTTAACTGGGGTAGTGAATTATTTATTAAGAATTTTATTCATAAAAACATGACTTACTGTACATTTCTGTATACTTTCAGATTGTTTTATGCACTGGAAATACTGATTGTCTCACAACAAGGTGTTTAGTCTTGGAACAAAATGGTTAGCTATGATTTAATGGTCTGTTGTCCCTATAAAGTTAACCTTCTACAATCTGCTGTATAGTTTTATTTCAAAAAATCATATATTTATCTCTTACAGACTTTTGGTACAACCTAAACAGCCCAATCTTGGAATAGAGTACTTTGAATCATCATCATATGTGCTTCTTATTTTTATTTTTTTATTCTTTGGGCTTGAGGCCTTCTCCCTTCGTCAATATTTTCAGATTTGTTGTAATGTGATACATGGGCTACCCTGCTTTTCCCATGTTCCATATGATTTTATATAAATGGCACTGAGGTGCTCGTTGGTTCATCATCTCTCATATATGTTGGTTGAGCATTTGAAATATAAAATCCTTAAATGACAATCACTTTAGAGAGATATTATTCACCTGGTTTATCGACTCCAGTGCAGCATGATTTCAGTTACAAGTAGAGCAGCTCATTGCTGCTACCATGCACTTGAGCAGTTTAATTCTCATCATTCAAAGATGCCAGCATACCCAAATGAGCTGCAGAAACGGTTTCATAAGAATGAGCAGTTTTTTGCATATTGAATGTTTGTTAAACACTTTCTGATCAGTTCATTAATAACCATACGGTGCTTGAAAATTTCTGTGTTGGTTAGATTTTACAAGTAAAAGCTTCACAATAATGCATGAGGGCAGTGAGGTTGCAACACAAAAAGAGAAAAAAAATTACCCAATTTTCTTCAAATTTTATTTTGTAAAGTTTTTTTTGTGGTGTGGTATCACATCCTCAATAATGTAATGTTATTGGAAATTTTACTTGCAGTCTCATTATTTGGTATCTTAAAACTATCTTTTCTAAACTATACCCAAAAATGATAAAATGTCACCTGAGAAGTCCTCTATATTTGAAAATAAAAATACACAATACACAAGTTCGAAATAATTCTTTGACTTTTTTATTTAGAAAGTCTATCTGCTTCTCTAGTAGCAGGCTCCCACTTCATTCCTTAAATAATTGCTTTCTTCTCAAAAAAGGATCATGCCATAAAAGTTGAGACAGTAAAAGTTTATCAAAATATCCCAATTCTTAGGTATGATATAATTTCATTACAAAATTCAGAGTAATATTGTTTTTACATTTCTTAAGGCCTTATCTAGAATGTTACTCTAAGATGTAAAGAAAGTCAAATGAGTTTACCTAAAAAAAAAAAGTAAAAGTCACTGTATGCAACTAAAACCCAATCATGGGGCCTGGGGTAATATATTCATAATTTTTTAAATTAATCAATCCCAGTAACAGCCCTCACGGAAAAAGGTCAGTCAGCAAAAAACAAGTAATCCTTTGGAAAAAAAGGATCCATTGCACATGGAAAACTTCCTATTTTTAATTTTTTCCTTGGGGGAGGTGTTGTCTCAGTGATTCCAAAGAAATTCATTCAAATTCCCTAATTAACTTATTCTTTGCAAGTTAAAAAAATCACTAATTTTAAATTATATTCTGCTTGATAAAATTTATTTCTCATGTCTGAATTTACATTTTTGCTTTTCTCAAATACAGAATTAACACTTTCATTTCAATTCATTCATACTGGGCTTAATAGTACTTCTTATTAAAATATTTTTATATTTTAATTTAAATTAGTTAATTGACTCCATAAACAAATAAGGATAGTTTTTAAAGAGTGATTATTCATACTATAATTCATGATAAACATGATTTAATACATATTTTCAATCACTTTCCTTGTGCTATATTACATTTCCCACTTAGACATATTTATATAAACATAAAATGAGAAATCTACATATCTATATTATTTATATATGTTATTTTACAGCCTTCACATAACTTCCCAATATTGTGTTTCATATAAAAGATACCACCCCAGCCCCCAGAATTGGGTTTTAGTTGCATACAGAAACTAAATACCTTAGATTTCTGATGTTAATAGCTATTCCTTGTGAGGTCTGTGTGGATGTTAATTTCAAATTGTATAGTTAAGAGGTAAAAAACAAATGAATAACACAAAATTTAAAAGCAATTTTGACATGTAATTTAGCAACTCAACTTTGGTAATAAATCAACCTAATCATTTACAATTACACTTGCCCCTTTGGCCATTCATACCATTTTTTTTTTTTCCTACTAGAATACAATTGCTTCTCCCCTGAGAATATATAAATTTATGTTTTCTCTGAACTTTTCACCAACTCTCCAACTCCAACATAGCAAAATATAAAACTCCACATGTTAATAGCTGGGTGTGTGAGTTCATTGCATATCTGCCAAATCAATGAGTTGGATTTGATGCTGCCTTTTAAGCACACTTAAAGCATTTTTCTAACTAGAAACATTCAATTATAAATCTAAGTAAAAATCCAGTACTGAAATAAAACCAAATTCTGAAGATGGAATTTAGCATGGTGTCCATCTAAAAAGAGAAATGCTTGGAAGTGACAGGTTTGTAGTTCAATTTAATTTTAACTAACTTATTGCTATTCTTCAATTTGAAGCCAATATTCACTTTGAGTTCATCTCAGAAGTTTAGATTATCATGAACATTTGACAATTTGTAATCGAATGCTCACAGGCTAAAGGGGTTTTGCTCTTTTATTTGATGGATTTTGTCATGCCAGAGTCTGGCAGTGCATTTTATTTGACCTTTCTCCTCAACTCCATTCATCTTAAACCCCTTGTCACATGAGTGACAGACCATCATGATGTGATGGAAGACAAAACTTCAAAAGGATGCATCACCTTGTCAGATAAATGCAGATCAGAAATTCTTTTTTAAATATTTAGTGAGTTAAAGGACAGTTTAGGCTAAATTAGGTTGTAATATTGAAAAGTAGAAGAAGGTAAATTTTAGAGATCAAAGCTCACTATTGAAATAACTCTAATAATATTTAGAAATGAAAATCAGAGTGACTTTTATGATCTTTCCTGTAAAGTTGTAAGTGACAAGATAGAATTTGCTTAAGAAAAAGTCAGCGGGAAAGAAAACAGTTCAACTAGGTACCGTGTGTTTGCGTACACATACAAACGTAAACACCCCTTTATTAAACTTTGGGCATTTGTCAAGAAATGTGCTCTCATTGGGCATATTCACCAAAATTTAATTCACCTGGAGCTCTTGATACTGTTAAAAAATTTTGGTGGAACTGAAAATGGGTAGTTTTGTATTCCTTGAGCAGAAATCATGTATCTACTCACAAAACAGACATCACTGAGGTGGAGAAAGGAGTAGATTTCCTCATATTTTGTAGGTCATTCATCTTACATCAAAGATTTTTACTATGAAGTCCTGCAAGATTCTCTACTTTGTGTGTTTATACCAATAGACAGAGGCCATTCATATTGTAAATCAATGAACTAGTTTCTTATTTTGGCAGGATCAGCAGTGATTTAGCAGTAGAGTGTGAGCACAGAGTAAAGATACTAACCTGACATATTTTATCCCTTCCCATGAGAATTTCTCCTATCCATGGAAGAAGAGAGAAATACAAAAGACAAAATAATCACAAGATAAAAATGCCATAGCCCTGGAACAGAAATTACAAGAAGCAAAGAGACCTGATTCTGTCACAAGATGCTGGAATCTGATAATAGTGTTTTTCTATTATATGAGTGTTCAATAATACATACACATACATATAAACATACACATATATACTGACAAATATCTTATTTATTTGTAGATTTAGTTATTTGAAGTCACAAAGTGTTTTTTGTTTTGGATAACAAAGCAATCACAAAGATCAAAAACAATAGTCTCAATACACCTAAAATTTAACATATCTGAAATAAACACATAGGAATAAAGCATATATTTCTGTTTTCTTTCTATGGTTGTATCATTCATCTAACTTATATCATAAATTTTGTCCAGTTCTCTTCTCTTCATAAGGATATAAAATAACTGGTAATCCAAAGTGGTTTAAAGGAAGGTTTTATGACAGTTGATGTTAGAACACAAAGTGGCTGGTTATTATTAATATATTCGTTCTTTCCTTAGCTAATAACTAGTCTTTGTCAAATAATATTTATTGACATAAATGAATTCCAGCAAGAAATAACATTTTTATTTCACTATTACTATATAATGTATGCATCATCTGTAAAATCTCTTATATAGTATTATTATTCCCTTCCTATTGCATTTAAAAATGAAGTACAATTATATAAATATTATATATATTTAACTGGTGATTACTTTTGCTCTGAATTCTGAAAGCAACATCTTTGTGCTTCAGTAAGTGCTTACTTATCATCAAGAATATTTTAAAATACGATGTCAATTTAGAAGACGGTAACTTTTAAAATGCAAACTATTATCTCTAAAAGTATGAAGATTAATAAGATCTAGTATTTGATAGAACAAGGTGACTATATTTAATAATAATATACTTATATATTGAAAAATAACTAAAAGGATATAATTTTTTTTTTTGTAACAAGAAGTCAAATTATCCCATATGCCCCACAAATATATGTACCTACTGTGTACTATTATGCACAAAAATTAAACGTAAATGAAATTTTAAAAATATTTAAAAGGAGTAAAGATAAAAGATGATATGTTACCCAATAATTAAGTAAAGAAAGGTGTTAACAAGCAAGTTTGTGAAAATTGAAAATATTTTAAGGCTGGCATTTTGCATCCATAAAGTGTTTGAACATCACCTAGGTTAACAGAATCAATCTCAGCTCTATTTCCTGTGACAGAATACCCCATGGTTCTGCTCCTATTAATATCCAAGCTTCTACAAAGAGTCATTACCATTTCAGTAATTCTGCTTTGTGTGCATGTTATTATTATTACCATTAACACAAAAAATAGTGCATTAAAATTATACAAATGTATATGAACAAATGCACAGTTTAAAAAAATGTTGTGAAATGAACACTTGAGCAAACACCAACTTGGTTAGAAAATATAACAGGATTCTCAATGTCCTACATAAAGACAACTACCAGCTTCACTAGCACTGTGAATAACTACTCTCCTAACTTTAATGAGAAATATTTACTTGTTTTGCTTTTGCCTTTTTTACTGACTTGTAAATCACTAAAAAATTATTTTGTCAGTTAACATAATTTATTAATATATTTGAATCATATATATTCAGTATCTTCCTCTTCTAAAAGAATGTTTTTCATGCATTTTGTGAATAACCATAATTTATTCATTTGTGTCTCTGTGACATGCATATCACAATTCATTTACTGATTTTAGTACTGAGGAACCATTGAGATGTTTTTTAGCATTTGTTTATGCAAAGCTGCCATGAACACTCTTGTCCATGTTTCCTGGTTCACATATGCATGGATTTTCCTTGGGAATTAATTTGAGTGGAATTGCTCATCACAGACTAAACATGTCTTAAATTTTCTGATACTATCTACTTATCTTGAAAGTCTTTCAACCAATTTTAATGCCATGAGGCATTATTCCTCAATTTCCTCATCTACCTTTTGGATTGATGAACTTTTTTTTCTTTCCAATTTTTTGAGGGTATTGCAGTATTTCTCTGTGGTTGTAATTTGAATTATTGTATTAATAATGAAGTTAAGCATTGGGTTTTCATTTATCTGCCATCTGTATTTCCTCTTTTGTAAAGAGCCTGTTCAAGTTGTTTGTCCATTTTGCTAATAGGTTTAGTTTTTGTCTTATTGATCCTTAGAAGTTCTTTATATGTTCTGGATACTAAGATATTAGGTTAAACTTGTGAAAAAGTATCACTTTCCACAATATGGCTAAAATTTTAACTCTTTTTATAATTTATTTTGAAGCAAAATAGTCTGTTTAAGGCAGCCTCAAATTAATCCTTTTCTTTATGATGAACACTTTTTCTCTTTGTTTTGGAAGTTTCAACCTATTCAAAAAACATGAAGATACTATGCTGTATTATTTTGTAAATATTTTACAGTGGTGGCTTTATGTTTAAGTCTTTCAGCCATCCAGGATTGATTTTTGTTTACTTTATAAGAGTGGTCATTTTTTTTTTCTATATGGATACTGTATTGTACCACAATAATCTTTTTGAAGAACTCTGTTTATTTCCCACCAATATGTGGTTCTACCTGTGTAACAGATCCAGTATCAATGTATGCTTTCTTTTTCTGTTTTTGTTTTTGTTTTCTTTTTTTTTTTTTTTTTTTTTGAGACCGAGTCTCTCTCTGTTGCCCAGGTTGGAGTGCAGTGGCACGAACTCGGCTCACCGCAAGCCCCGCCTCCCAGGTTCACACCATTCTCCCGCCTCAGCTTCCTGAGTAGCTGGACTACAGGCGCCTGTCACCATGCCTGGCTAATTTTTTTTTTTTTTTTTTTTTTTAGTAGAGACGGGGTTTTACCATATTAGTCAGGCTGGTCTCATTCTCCTGACCTCGTGATCTACCTGCCTTGGCCTCCCAAAGTGCTGGGATTACAGGCATGAACCACCGTGCCCAGCCTCCATGTATACATTTTAAAGGGTTTATCTTTTCTTCTCAGTTGAGTTATACATTTATCATTATATTATTTTAATGATCTTTCATTTATTATAGTTTTATAATTCATGGTATTATCAGGTAAGTCAAGTTCCCCCTAGTTACATATCCTTCCCTTCAGATTTTTTGGTCTATACATTTACTTTTTTTTTAGGTTTCAAAATTCTCATTGATAAAGTTTACAAAATCTGTGAAATTTTACTGACGTTATTTGAAACTATAGATATTTTAAAGTAAACTATAATTAAAATATCATATTTTGAACCATTTATTTAGGCTTTTATAAATGTCTCTCAATGCAACTTTATAAATTTATCTATATATAATTTTTAGATACTCATTGACTCTATTTTGATATAGCCATTTCCTAATTCTTTGCTGGTACTCCTTTTCCATGGTTACTATCAGTGACCAAATTCAAGAATATTGTTTTAGTACTCATCTTGCTTGACCTATCAGCAATATTGAGAGAGCTGAACCTGCCTTCATAGAGTTCTCTTTCCTTTTCTTTGCTGACATTGCACACTCTTGGTTTTCCTTTTACCATGATAACCATTTTATATTCAGCCTTCTTTGGCAGATCTTTGAAGGCCTCTTTCTTATATCTAAACCATTTATTCAACTAATTTCTTCCTCTTCTGATTACCAGTGTTAACATAACAAACTTCAGACAAATTATATTCAGCAGAGTTTAACTGAGAAAAGAACAATTCGTGAACCAGGCAGCATTCTTCAGAACCAGGAAAGATTCCAAGAGCTCCACCTAACAACCTGGGCAGGCTGTCTTTATAGAAAGAATAAGGAAATGACAACAGAAACAGCTTGATTGGTTACAGCTTGGCATTTGCCTTGTTAGACAAAGATCAATTGGCATCCCATAAATGGCTGAAACTCAGTTGCTGTGATTGGCTGAGATTCAGCTATTTGTTAGAAGAATATACTCTTAGGTTAGGTAGCAATTTATTTACATACTAAGTTATACTGCAGTTTGCTATGTATGAATTTAAAGTACAAAGGCAGCTTTAGGCCAAAGATAATTTAATTTAATACTAACAAAATGTAATTTTAAAAATTATCCAGACCTTTATGATAGATCACTTTAAAAATAAGCTTTCAATACTGATTTATTAGAGTCATCCCAATATTAACATGACTGTAATTGAACCCTTGATCCCAAATTTACATAAAAAGAAAAATAACATTTGAAACACTTCTCTTCTATCTCAGTAAATTATACCAGTGGGAAAATTTATAGAGTTGCTAAAATACATTTATTTTATCATTCCTAAAATATTTCACTGTTTCCTCTTGGTTTTAGAAAATAAATCCAAATTACTTGACATGACTGCAAGAACATGATTACCTGACCCTTACCTATTTTCCCACTCACTCTCTTCTTTGTCTTTAATCTGTTGTTATTTTCTTCATTTCAACTTTATAAAACACTCTCAAATGTTCTTCCTTTTGATAAATCTCTTCCCCTCTTTCTCTTTTCAAATTCTATTTACTATTCTGTTCTTAGCTTAAATGTCACTTTCTCAAAAAGGCTTTGCATGACAACTCAGCTCTAACCAAAATCTCCCCATGGTCTTCTTTAAAATCCTGTTGTTTGGGCTGGGCACAATGGCTCACACCTGTAATCCCAGCACTTTGGGAGGATGAGGTGGGTGGATCACTTAAGGTCAGGAATTTGAGACCAGCCTGGGCAACATGGTGAAATCCTGTCTCTACTAAAACTACAAAAATTAGCCAGGTGTGGGTGGCATGCACCTGTAGTCCCAGCTACTCAGGAGTCTGAGACCAGAGAATTGCCTGAACCCAGGAGGGGGAGGTTGCAGTGAGCCAAGATCACGCCATTGCACTCCAGCCTGGGTGAAAAAGCAAGACTCCGTCTCAAAAATAAATAAATAAAAATAAAATAAAATCCTGTTGTTTGTATATGTGCATATGTGTTTATTCTTTAAATTAGATTATAAACTATATAAGAGTTCAGAAAGTGATTAGTATGTATTACCTTCTTACAAATTAATAATGGAAAAAATGACTTGATCTGAAATGGAATATTGTCAGTACTTAAACTTAAAGCTATATTTGATTAATTTCTATTTCTTGTGGCAATATATGCTCTTTTAAAAGACTTCTAGTAGTAAAAGGCTCTATCTACGGCAACGAAGCCTAGCAATTCTTAGTTTAATCCTGGGATTACTGGTATGAATTATTGTTCAAGCATTTAAATGCTAAATTTTTTTGCATATTATTTTTTATATTACTAAGGGAGGCACGTTTTGTTTTTGTTTTGTTTTGTTTTGAGACAGGATCTCACTCTGTCGCCAGGCTGAAGTGCTTTGGCACGATTTCAGCTCACTGCAACCTCTGCCTCCCAGGTTCAAGTGATTCTCCTGACTCAGCCACCTGTGGGGGGGGGCAAGCTTTTAATAATTCATATACCTACACAATATTGAAAACTTAAATTTATAGATCATATTATATCCTTAACATATCGTATGCACAATGTATTTATAATTCATATATAAAATTAGACCATAAAGTTAAAAGGAAAAATGTTGTGCCTAAGAGTATGAGTCTGGATTCTATTTTATGATACATTCTGAGATACAGATTTGTAATTTACTGACTGGAATTAGATATTACTTCATAGTAACTCTGTTAACCTTGATGAACTTTTAATCATCAAGGTTTTCCTGACCAGCATTTTCCACTTCTAGATAATTTTTGAATTGATACAGAATATTCTAAGGCTACCTATCTAGTAATTTCTTTTGCATTTAAAATTGATTACTTCTGAAAGCAAAGGGCACCAATTATCTGCTTAATAGTGAAATGATTTCCATTTAAAGTAACTGTCAATAATTTTTTTTAAAAAAAGGATTATAAAGTGTTTAAAATAACTGAAGTATTAAAAGAATGTGCCTTCTAAAACCTTGATTTTTACACAAAAATTATTTTTAGACTGAAAAGTTGTAATATACTCAATCAGTTTTTAGAGCTTTTAAGTTTTACCATTTATTTCTATATTTTGTGTTGTTTTTGGAAAGATATAATAAGGGTAAATTTTAAAAACACTTTAAATAACATTCAAACTTGAATTATTTCTGTGCCCTCTGAATATTCACAAATATCTTATCAGATTAAATGAGAATGTCATGTGTAAGAGCAAGAAAAGGTATATTTATCTGCTAGAAATGCCATAAGAAAAGTACCACAGATGAAGTGACTTAAGCAACAGAATTTTTTTTTTTTTTTTTTTTTTTTTTTTTTCTAATAGTTCTGGAGGCTAAAAGCTCCAAGATCAAAGTGCTTTCAGGTTGGTTTCTGGTTTGGTCTCTCTCTCTGGCTTGCAGACAGCTCCCTTCTCACTGTTTTCACATCACATTTTCTCTGTCTCTGCATACTCCTGGTATTTCTTTTTCTCTCTTTCTCTTTAATCAAATAAGGACCCCATTCCTATTGGATTAGGGTCCCTCCCATATGACCTCATTTAAGCTTAATTGTCTACTTGATGGTCCTGTTTTCAAGTATTATCACCTTCGGGATAAGGGCTTCAATGTTCAGTTTTGAAAGGACACATTTCAGTCCATAATAAAGGATATTTACAGTATTGACAAGTTCATTTAAATTTTTTTGTTGAAAATAATAACTGACAGTTTGTAAACAATAGGTACATAGAAAATTTTTTGTGATTTTTCCAAATAAAAACTAAAATTGTGGAGAGGAGCAGAGCAAGATCACAGAGTAGAACTTTGCAGTGGAAAATTCTCTGCAGAAACCTTACAGGGCAGGACATAATTGGGTGATATATCCAAAATGCTGAAGGAAAATAAAACCAACAACAACCTTTCAATCAAGAAGGCAGTACCCAGCAAAGCTATCTTTCAGAAAGAAATAAAGACGTTCTCAGACAACAAAAGCTGAAGGAGTTTATTAACATCAGAACTGTCTTACAAGAAATGGTAAAAGGAGTTCTTCAAGCTGAAAGAACACTATACAAATGGGTAACATGAAAATGTGAATGTATGAAACTAGAAAAGTAAGCATATAGTCAAATTCAGAATACTCTAATACTATAATAGTGATCTGTAAATATATTATATTTTTAGCATGAAAGCTAAAGCACAAAATAATTAAAACTAATAATAGCCACAGTAAAGTTTTACAGAATAGGAAATTTATAAAGATGTAAAAATGGTGACATCAAAAATTCAACATGTTGTGTGGGAGTAGAGGTGGGCATTTTTTTTTTTTTTTTTTTTTTTTTTGCAATTAAAGTTAAATTATTTTCAGCTAAATATAGCCTTTTATAACTATAAGAACTTTTTGGCAGCCTCATAATAACAACCAAACAAAAGTAATAGAAAATACATAAAAAACAAAAGGCAAGAAATCAAAGCATACCACTATAGAAATTACTTAGCATGAAAAGACAGCAAGAGAAGAAGAAAAGAATGAAAAATCTACAAAACAACTAGACAACAATTAATAAAATGGCGGTAGTAAGTTCTTATCAGATGTAATTAGTTTAAATTAAATAAATTATATTCTGCAAAGGACCCAGTGGCTCAATGTATTACCAAAAAGAACCAACTATATGCTGCCTACAAGAGACTTACTTCACCTTTAAGGACAATAGAAAAAAAGATTTCATATAAATGAAAATTAAATAAGAGCAAGAGTGGTTATATCCATAGCAACTAATCCAGACTTTAAAAAGTGTAAAAAGAGACAAAGAAGGGCATTATATAATAATAAAGGGGTAAATTCATTTAGATGATACTATATTTATAAATATATACTGAATATTGGAGCACCTAAATATATAAAGCAAATGTAAATGTTTCTGAAAAGAGAGGCAGACAACAATACAATAATAGTAGGGAATTTAAACACCAGAATTTTAGCAATGAACAGGTCATCTAGACAGAAAATAAATAAACATCCAAGTTAATCTACATTCTAGATCAAATGAACCTAACAGACATATACAAAACATTCCATCCAACAGCTGAAGAATATACATTCTTCTCAACTGCACATGAGCCATTCTCTAGGACAAATTATATGTTAGGCCACAAAACAATTCTTGAATAATGTAAGATTTTAAAATTATATCGAGTTTTTTTCTGACCACAATGGTATAAACAAGAAATCAATAATAGGAGACACTTCAGGAAATTCACAAATATATAGAAATTAAACAACATGCTCTTCAACAACCAATAGGTCAATGAAGAAATTAAATGAAAAAATTAAAATTTATTGAGACCAAAAAAATATATACCAGAACCTATGGGACACAGCAAAATCAGTTCAAAGACAGAAGTTTATAGCAACATATAGCTACACCAAAAAAGAAAAAAAGAATCTCAAATAAAACACTTAATGTCGCATCTCAGGGAACCAGAAAAACAAGAATAAACTAAGCACAAACTTTGTAGAAGAAAGAAAATAATAAAAATTAGAGTAGAAATAAATGAAGTAGGGACTAGAAAAACAATATAAAACATCAACAAATTTATGAGTTGTTTATCTGAAAAGATAAATTGAGAAACCTTTAGCTAGACTAAGAAAAACCAAAAAAGACTCAAATAGATATAATCAGAAGGAAAAAGGAGACATTATAACAGATACAAAGAAATACAAAGTATCATAAGACTATTCTGAACAACTATATGTCAACAAATTAGATATTATAGAAGAAATTGATACATTATTTGATGCATACAACCTACCAGGAGTGAATTGTGAAGGAAATAGAAACTCGCAAGAAACCAGTAACAAGTAAGGATGTTGAATTAGTAATAAAATGCCTCAAATCAAAGAAAAGCCAAAAACCTGATCACTTCACCGCTGAATTCTATCAGTCTTTTAAACAACTAATAACAATTCTCAAAGTCTTCCAAAAAATAAAAAATAAAGAGGAAGAAATACTTACAAAATTATTTTATGAAGCCAGCTAACCCTGATACAAAACCAACTATATCAAAAAAAAAAAAAAAAACTGTGGGCCAAGAGCCCTTGATGAATACAGATGCAAAAATCCTAAGCAAACTTCTGCCAAACTGAATTTAACACGGCATACAAAAGATTATTAACATGACCAAATGGTATTAAATACAGGGCTGCAAGAATGGTTCAACATACTGTCACAGGATCCTTTGGGTGCTGCTTCACCAGACAGAAACCTCTGTGGTTGGTGGTGCCTCTCCTTGAGTTTTGATCATGCCCACTGGGCTTGTTCCACCTTATTGGCCCAGGAGGCTGCACCTGGCTCACACTACTGACCTGGATCCCACACCTGCCAAGGGCAAGCCAGGCACACAGCAGCAAGTGGTGTGTGAGTGACTGAGTGTGGGTTCCGGCCACTGTGCACAGTCATGCATGTCAGCTGCTGCAGTAGGGCAGGCAGCTTCAGGCACTGGCAGAGGCGATGGCTCTGTGTGAAGCTGTGGCTGGACCAGACATACCACAAGCAACTTCCACTGCAGGCACCAGCATCTGAATGAGGGAAATGTGGTGGTGCCTGAAAGCTCAGAGATGCCAGGAACTGCAGGGCCCCAAAGAGTGTGTTAGGGCATGTCACATCCCTGGCTCAGGGAGCCCTGAGGTCTGAGCTCCCAGAAAGGCTGCAGCTCTTTTGTCCTTCTTCTTTTTGTCATCTGCAGCATGGCAAGTGAAGGGATGGGTTTGTTGCGGGACTATTTCTGTTACAGCTATTTCAGTCTCATGACCCTGCTCTGGCCAGTGGCTCTTGGGCTGGTCCAGCCTCACCACTGCTTCATGTTGTGTGGGTCAGCCACCCAGCACCAGCAGAGAGTGACAGGGCTATAGTATTACAGCTCTGGCTCAGGGAATCCTGAAGTCTAGGCCCCCAGAAGGGTCACCACTTTTCACTCCCACGGTCTGGGAGTATATTATCACCCACAGCTTGGTGAGCCAGCCAGGAATGTGTTAAAGCCCCTTTCATGCCAGTTATTTGGCAGTCCTGAGTTCTTGTCCAGTTTCCAGGAAGAAAGAGGTTACATGGACAACTAGAGGGTGAGCAAAATGGAGAAGAGCTTTACTGGGTGACCAAAAGGCTGTCCGCAGAGAGGAGACCAAAGTAGGTATCTCCTATCAGCAGTAAGGTGGTCCCAATGAGTGTCTGAACCTGCTGAGTCCTGGTTTTTTTATGGGCTCAGAATGGAGGAAGTGAGTGATGATTGATCCATGGGCAGGAGGAAGTGTATGCTGATTGGTCCATGGGTGGGCCTGGCTAAAGCACCACTTGATTGACTAAAAGGCACCAAGGAAGTTCTCACTCCTGGTGGAGGACTTCACCTGGAACTGGAAGCCCAATCTCAAAGCTTCAGGCCATGCCTGGCTTGCAGGTGGTGTTTCACTAGGGACCCACCCCTTCCCGCCTAGGAAACTGTCTGCCTCCTGCCACCATGTCTAAATTAACAAATGTGAAACATCACTTTAATAGAATAAGGAACAAAATTCATACACTCATTATAATAGATGCAGAAAACACATTGAATACAATTTAACTTATTTTATTATTAAAAACACTGAACAAATCAGGTATGGAATGTATGTAAACACAAGAAAGACTATATAAGACAAAGCAATAGCTAACATCATATTCAGCACTGAAAATTGGAAAGCTTTTCCTCACAGATCTGGAATAAGACAAGAATGCCCACTCTCGCTCCTTCTGTTTAATATAGCATTTGAGGTTTTAACCAGGACAATTAGACAAGAGGAAGAAATAAAAGATATCCAAATTGTAAATGAATAAGTTAAATTGTCTCTCTTTGCAAATATGATGTTATAATATAGAAAACCCTAAAGATGCCACCAAACAACTACTAGGATTAATAAAAGAATTCAGTAAAGTTGCAGAATAAAAGTCACCATGAAAAATCAATAGTAGTTCTGCATACTAACAGCAAATTATCTGAAAAAGAAAATTTATAACTAACCCATTTATAATAGTTACAAAAAATAAAATTCTTAGGAATAAATTTAATCAAGAAGGTGAAAAATCTCTCCACTAAAAACTATAACACATTGATGAACTACATTGAAGAAGACACAAATACATGGGAAGATTTCTTGTGTTGATAGATCTGAAGAATTAATATTGATAAAATGATCTTGCTATCCAAAGCAACTGACAAATTCAACACAATCCTTATCAAAATGCCAATGACTTTCTTCACAGAAATAGGAAAAATATCTTAAAATTATTATGGAACCACAAAGATCCTGAATAGCCAAAGCAATTTTGAGCAAAAAGAAGAAAGTTGGAGACATCACACTACCTGACATCAAAATATCCTACAAAGCCGTAGTAAATAAAATAGCATATTTCTGTAATAAAAACAGGCAAGTAGAACATTGGAACAGAATAGAAAACCCAGAAATAAATCCACATATTTACAGTCAACTGATATTCACTAAAGGCATCAAGAGTATACAATGAGGCATGGACAGGCTCTTTAATAAATGCTATTGGAAAACTAGATATGCACATGCAGAAGAAAAAACATTAGACCCTATCTCACACCATATACCAAAATAAACTCAAAAAGAATTAAAGACTTAAATGTAAGACCCAAAACTATGAAACTAATAGAAAAAACTAGAGAAAAATCTCTATTACATTGTTTTGAGCAATAACTTTCAATATGACCCAAAAAGCAGTCAAAAAAAAAAAAAGCACAGTCAACGCTAGCAAAAGTAGATAAATGGGATTACATCAAACTAAAAAGCTTCCTCACAACAAAGGAAACAACAGAATAAAGAGACAACCTACTAAATAGGGAAAATACTTGCAAACTATACATTTAATAAGGGGTTAATATACATAATATAGAAGGAACTGAAACAACTCAATAGCAAAAGAATAAATAACTCAATTAAAAACTGGACAAAGGACTTGAATAGGCATTTCTCAGAAGACAACATTCAAGTAGCAATCAGTTACATGAAAAATAATGTTCAACATCATTGATCATCAGGAAAATGCAAATCCAAACCACAGTGAGATATGACCAAGCACCTGTTAGAATGGCTATGATCAAAAGACAAGAGCTAAGTGTTAGCAAGGAAGTAAAGAAAAGGAAACATTTGCCCATTGTTGGTGGGAATGTACAGCCATTATGGAAACAGTATGGAGCTTTCTCAAAAAATTAAATATAGGACCATCACATGATCCAGCATTCCCACTATTGGGTATACATCCAAAGGAAATGAAATCAGTCTGTTGAAGCAATATTTGCACTGCTGTTTGTTTTAGTATTATTCACAATAACCAAGATATAGAGTCAACCTAAGTGTCTATCAACAGATTAATGAAAAAAGAAAATATTTATATGTATACACTGGAATACTATTCAGCTATCAAAAGAAGGACAGTCTGGATAAACCTAAAGGACATTATGCTAAGGGAAATAAGCCAGGCACAGAAAGACAAATACTGCATTATCTAATTCATATGTGGAATCTAAAAAAAGTTAATCTCACAGAAGTAGAGAACAGGAGAGTGATACCAGGGACTGGGTTGGTAGGGGTGGTTGTTGGGGAAATGTTGGCCAATGGATACAAAATTCCAGTTAGAGAAGAGAAAAAAGTTCAGAAGATCTATTGTACAACATAGTAATGTAGTTAATAATATAGTGTATTATTAAAAAATGCTTAGAGTGGACGTAAAGTGTTCCCACCACAAAAATGTGAGGTAATGCATACATTAATTATATAGATTGAATCATTCCACAATGTATATTGATACTCCAAAATATCATGTTATACACAGTGAACAGACATTCTTTTGTCTGTCAATTTAAAAAAAAATAATGTTCGCAATGTAAAATTGATTATGTAATAGCATTATAATCAGTTGAGAATAGCAACATATAATTATTTCATACACACATACACACTCCATGTGCACATTCAGGGAAAATTAAATTTGAAATTCAGATTCAATTTTCCTTGTATCATGGTTGCATCTCGAACTTCTGTATAGGTAAAGTTTAGTGAAAGACTTTTGTCCAGGAGTATTTGTGTGGTGGGAATGGGTAGGGGTGTGTGTGTTTGTGTATTTCTGCTTTTTGCAAAAGCAGAGTAGGCAGCTCACTTTAAAGCTGGGTTTTCCTAGGAAGTACACTGATTTTGATTAAATTTTATGTTTATTGAGCGGTGGCTGAGTTTGACAATCTCTCAAAACACCTTCATGCTTTTTCTAGTGTAAACAATATTAGCACAAAAACCACTTTTCTTAATCTCAGTAAAACGTAATCTTAGCAAGAACTCTGAAGGTTGGAAACTATACAATGTACTGAACTTGTCAGAAGCACTGGGGGAAAAAAGAAAAATCAACTATGTTAAAGAAAAACTGAGGTGTATTACATAAATATGCCTCTGTTTCTGTAGCTTGTGTGTGTGTGTGTGTGTGTGTGCGCGCGCGCGCCTGTATATGCTTTCTTTTTACATAGCATGCATATGGTCATTCCGTACCATCATTTTTTTCAGTAGATTATTGTTTTCAAACTATTAGCTTTTAATACCACAGCTGTCCTCAGCATCTGATAATCAAAGCTTCTATGATTCTCATCTTACTTCCTCAGCAAAATTTTCCTTTGTTACCAATAGTACCAGGATGTGCTATACCAGGTATGTCATAATATATGCCTAATTAGAATGATGTAAAATGCTGTAATGCCTATGTAGAGAAGAGTAATTTTCTGCCAAATATGATAACATAGATATAAAATATAAGTGGTGTGAAGACAGAAAATTGATGCATACATTTTTGGGAAAGACGTGAATAAGTATAATCATGCCCAGTCACTGAAACAACACTGGACTTCAGTTGCTAAAACTAGAAAAGAAAATAAATCCAAAGACCAAACTAAATTTTGTGTATGTGCTTTTTATATTGTACTTACTTTTTTGACAGAATCTGAATTTCTCCCTGCCCACCCTGTCCAACATAAGCATCATTTTTTTTTTCTTGGAAAAGCTACTTCTTTTCCCACTGTTTAACACCTTCATATTTAATATCCTTAAAAAATTGTTATAATTAATTCTGTCAGGAAATGTATACTGCATATTAATCCATCTCTCTCAAATATTTTTAGTAACCATGAAACTTAACCTTCTTTTCTACTAACTTACAAGTTCCCTTCCTCTTCTGAAATTCTGTAAGCATAAGGGTTTACAATGCATCAAGCATTTAAAGATTTGGGAATGGTTAATTATTAAAAATTCCCTTTTGAATTGGATGGCACTCTTAGAGGCCAGGTGGAGGAATCCAAATGTTTTTCATCACTAAAATGAAAGTGGTAAGTACATTAATCATTGTTTTTGGTGAGATTTACTTATGTAAATCACAGTGTATGGCAACGCATTCAAAATCTGTTTAAAATACTGCTTTGAAAGCATTTCAATACATTTGTTTTTTAAAATTTGCCACTTTACATAAAAATTATTTGACAATTTTCAATGCTATCTCAATCTCATAAAGTGAGGAAGACACGCATATTCTTTGTTTTTTGAATTAAAAATAATACCTGAATAGTCTAAATTTTTTTGCATCAGATTAAAATGTAACTTGTCAACTTTCTTGCTAAATTAGTAGGACCTTGTTTTGTGAGGGTGGGCAAAGCAAGGCAAAAAAATAGTAAAAATATAATTCCCATTTTTAATAACACAGTGATGTATTGCAATTGCAGTAACATAACTATATATATATTTTTTCTTTTTCTGAAAGTGACCCAAATATTTCCATTACCACTGTGAAAAAGTCATTCAACCATTGTGGTTAGAGAAGTTTACTTTAACAATTTCCATGCTTAAGGCCTCTCACTAAACAATAATTCTGTGGTGGTGACTTTTTGGTGTGTCTAATTGTCCACAAAATCATACTGAAAACTGGCATTTCATGTAATTTAGAACCAAGTATTTAAAATAGAATAAGAAATATTTACAAAGCTGATTATTTCATAAAAATAGGGATCTCTCAAATGTCAAAGACATATACATGATATTAAATATAGGTTTATATATAGGATAATAAAAATTGTGGTTAAAAAGACAAAAAATAAAATACAATTCCCATAAAACATAATTGGAAATAAAATTTAATGTCATAGATTAATTTTTTAACCATCAGCTTTTATCAATTTATTGTTTAAGCATTTCCTAATGAAGGCAAACAGCAGTAGCAAAACTTTCTAAATTTTCCTAATATTCTAAAATATTAAATATTAATTACCATAGCGATAAAGTAATTATCCTGTATACACAGGTTGGTATCTAGGTTTTAGATGTGTGACATTAACAAAGAACTCTGGATTTTAAACCTATATGTTTTTTTCTGAGGTAGACAAAAAAAAGGGATCCTCACTGCAAGCCTTTCTCAAAATTAGTGTAACCCTCAGAACAGCCTGAGTTTTATCTGGCCTCAGAGAATGTTTACAAAAACTGACGAAATTTCATCATTACGGCACTCAATGATTGAAGCCAACATATCCAATAAATCTCTATTGAACTTTGTGCTGAGGTTGTGAGCATGATGCAGAGATAATTTGGAGTGGGGCGGTAGTATTTTGTTTTGTCCATAATGAGTTTTTGGTTTAAAAAAAAAATTGTACGCATATAAAATAATGAGACTGATTTTCTTTTTCTTTTTCTTTTTTCTGGTCTCAGAAAGCTTATAAAACTGCTTATAGGTGAGGGCGAGAAGCGGCCGCCGCCGGCCTCCCGCGCCGGGCAGTCGGAGGCTGACTTGCCAGTGGCCGCCCCCTTCTTCCTGCTCTACCCAGGAGGTGGAGACGCTGGCTTCGGAGTGCGCCCGCCGCTGAGCAGCAGCGCTCCAGAGGGACCCTGCTGTCGCCGGCTCCCGGCTACCCTTGCTGCTGCTGAGCAGCGGCGCTGCGGCGGCAGCGGGAGCACCATCCTAATTATCTCGTGGCTAAGGAACACATGAACCTCATGAACACGGCCAAGCTGAGTATCAAGGGCTTGGTTGAATCAGCTCTGAACCTGGAGAGGACTCTTGACTCTGACTATGCACCTCTTCAGCAATTCTTTGTAGTGATGGAGCACTCTCTGAAACAGGGCTTGAAAACTTAAAAAAAAAAAAAAAAAAAAAAAAAAGAAAAGAAAAAAGAAAAAACTTTTCTTTGACAAAATAAAGCCTTCTGGGGGGATCTAGAACTGGTAGAAAAGCCTGTTCCAGGAGCCGCAGAGATAACAGCAAGTGTTAAAAATCTTCCAGGACTGAAGACGCCAGTAGGTAGAGGAAGAGCTTGGCTTTGTTTGGCATTAATGCAAAAGAAACTTTCAAATATATGAAAGCTTTGATCAGTAAGAAATAACTTCTCAGTGAATTCTACGAACCCAGTGCCCTTATGATGGAAGAAGAAGGAGCCATAATTGATGGCCTGTTGGTGGGTCTGAATGTCATTGATGCCAATTGCAGTGTGAAAGGGGAAGACTTGGACTCTCAGGTTGGAATTATACATTTTTCAATGTATTTCAAGAACAGAAACGGCAGTAAAAGTAGTGAAGGAGACAGTCAGATTACTGCGATTCTGGACCAGAAGAACTTTGTACAAGAACTGAACAGGCATTTGAATGCTACTGTAAACAACCTTCAGGCAAAAGTAGATGCATTAGAAAAATCCAACACTAAACTGACAGAGGAGCTTGAGGTTGCAAACAGCGGGATTACTACCTTACAAGAACAAATGTAATGAGTTAAAGAGGAAAGTTCCTTTATACTGGAATCCAGTTGGAAGGGTCTCAAGCAAGACAGAATTGCAGAAGGGCAAGCACCAAGTGAAGCAAGAAACCATTTAAAAGAAGAGACACAATTACCATTGGATGTTGAAAAAGAACTGGAGATACAGATCAGCATGAGGCAGGAGATATGAAGATGCTAGAGAAGGATGTCTGTGAGAAGCAGGATGCCCTGGTATCCCTTCAGCAGCAGCTAGATGCTCTCAGGCCCCTCAGGCACGAACTTGCCTTTAAGCTGCAGAGTTCAGACTTAGGAGTAAAACAGAAAAGTGAACTAAACAGTAGCTTGGAACAGAAGACTAATCAGGTGACTGCTATCATTAAACAACTTGAACAAAAATGGCGTCAGGCTGAGCGAAGCTGTCAGTCTGCTGAGTTGAACAACCGGCTCTTCAAACAGGACTTTGAAGACAAAATCAACAGTCTGTAGCTCGAAGTCGAGGAGCTCACCAGGCATGGAACCAGCCTGAGTAAGAACTAAATCAGGAAAACGAAAGAAGATTATGAAACAACAGGAACATCCCAGGAAAGGGTTCCCAGAAGCCAGAATCCAAGATGGATGGGAAGCACAAAATGCAAAAGGAAAATGTTAAACTAAAAATACCTCTGGAAGAAAGTCATAGACTGCAACCCCACCCTATGGATGAACAGGATCAGCTGCTGCTCGCTGAGAAACCACAGGTGTGTCAGCTACGCCAGGAAGATGTCAGAGGAACTGCAGAGGAACCTTCTGTCATGCCTGTTCGACAAATGAACTGCCTCTTCCTTCAACTATGAAGCCTGAGCGAGTTTGCAATCCCTGTCATGAGCATCTGATGAAGTAATATTCCACCAGCCCATCATAAGACTGGAGGCCAAGACCTGGACCAAAACGTTTATGCAAGTTTATCTGTACCTGTGTTTTAGGTGTCAGGATCTCCTAGAGCCAGTCCTTAGAGTCAACTAAAGAGTTGATAGGAATTAACTAGATCCAGGGAGAAAAGGCAGTGTTTGGGGTTACTGGAAATTTTGCTTGTTTTCCCTAATAATTGTATGAAGAAAAGTGAACTCACTTGAGTCCTTCTCTTCTAAATCTAAACAACCTGACATTGAAGGTTTGCTTTATAGATTTCTTTGGAAGGGCAATTCATTTTTATGATTAGTGATAAAAATGCTGGGGTGGATGTAATAGGAGAGAGAGTCCAAGCAGATAAGAATAAAAAGGTAAACGGGGCCGGGCGCGGTGGCTCAAGCCTGTAATCCCAGCACTTTGGGAGGCCGAGACGGGCGGATCACGAGGTCAGGAGATCGAGACCATCCTGGCTAACACAGTGAAACCCCATCTCTACTAAAAATACAAAAAAAAACTTAGCCGGGCGAGGTGGCAGGCGCCTGTAGTCCCAGCTACTCGGGAGGCTGAGGCAGGAGAATGGCGTAAACCCGGGAGGCGGAGCTTGCAGTGAGCTGAGATCCGGCCACTGCACTCCAGCCTGGGTGACAGAGCGAGACTCCGTCTCAAAAAAAAAAAAAAAAAAAAAAAAAGTAAACGATCATCTTCTATAATATTTGCAGATTCAAGGGAGAGAGATAGATGCTGAGATCAAAATGACAGTTGTGACATATTTTCCCAGGTGCTGTTAGACATAAACATTGTTTCCTCTTCACCCCAACTAAATACCTCTTTTTTTCTTTTTCTTTTTTTTTTGGTGTTGTTATTTAGTTTATCCTTTTTCTTTTTCTCTTTTCTTTTTTTTATTACACTTTAAGTTCTAGGGTACATGTGCATAACGTGCAGGTTTGTTACATATGTATACATGTGCCATGTTGGTGTGCTGCACCCATTAACTCGTCATTTACATTAGGTGTATCTCCTAATGCTATCCCTCCCTGCTGCCCCGTCTCCACAATAGGACCCGGTGTGTGATGTTCCCCTTCCTGTGTCCAAGTGATCTCATTGTTCAATTCCCACCTATGAGTGAGAACATGCGGTATTTGGTTTTCTGTTCTTGCGATAGTTTGCTGAGAATGATGGTTTCCAGCTGCATCCATGTCCCTACAAAGGACACAAACTCATCCTTTTTTATGGCTGCATAGTATTCCATGGTGTATATGTGCCACATTTTCTTAATCCAGTCTGTCACTGATGGACATTTGGGTTGATTCCAAGTCTTTGCTATTGTGAATAGTGCCACAATAAACATATGTGTGCATGTGTCTTTATAGCAGCATGACTTATAATCCTTTGGGTATATACCCAGTAATGGGATGGCTGGGTCAAATGGTATTTCTAGTTCTAGATCCTTGAGGAATCGCCACACTGTTTTCCACATGGTTGAACTAGTTTACAGTCCCACCAACAGTGTAAAAGTGTTCCTATTTCTCCACATCCTCTCCAGCACCTGTTGTTTCCTGACTTTTTAATGATCGCCATTCTAACTGGTGTGAGATGGTATCTCATTGTGGTTTTGATTTGCATTTCTCTGATGGCCAGTGATGATTAGCATTTTTTCATGTGTCTGTTGGCTGTATGAATGCCTTCTTTTGAGAAGTGTCTGTTCATATCTGTCTGTTCATATCCTTTGCCCACTTTTTGATGGAGTTGTTTGTTTTTTCTTGTAAATTTGATTGAGTTCTTTGTAGGTTCTGGATATCAGCCCTTTGTCAGATGAGTAGATTGCAAAAATTTTCTCCCATTCTGTAGGTTGCCTGTTCATTCTGATGGTAGTTTCCTTTGCTGTGCAGAAGTTCTTTAGTTTAATTAGATCCCTTTGTCAATTTTGGCTTTTGTTGCCATTGCTTTTGGTGTTTTAGACATGAAGTCCTTGCCTATGCCTATGTCCTGAATGGTATTACCTAGGTTTTCTTCTAGGGTTTTTATGGCTAACTACCTCTTTAAAGTATCTCTACCAAACTGTGAACCCTATCTCAGGAAAAGAAATTCAAGAGTAATATAAATTCTGAAGGTATTGAAAACAATATTATAATATAATTTGAGGACCAGAATCTTCTGGTCTTTATCTACAAGGGTTTTAATTATCAAAACAAAGAACATTTGTTTTTCTACTTAATGACTTCAAAGTAATTAACTGCCCTTTTCAGAATCTCCTTCCACAAGACAAGCCAACTCTTCCCCCTTCCCTCTGTCCTCTCCAAGTCATAATGGAAATTGTAAGGAGTTTTAAAAACAGCGTTTGGATTTTGCAAACAGAATCTTGATTAAAGCAAAGTGAAACATAGAGTCAAACAAGTTTAATTTGTTTTCCTGAGATAGGGTCTTGCTTTGTTGCCCAAGCTGGAGTGCAGTGGTGCAATCACAGCTCACTGAAACCCTGACCTCCCAGGCCTCAAGCAATCCTCCTACCTCAGCCTCCCAAGTAGCTGGGACTGGATTTTTTTTTTTTTTTTTTTTTGCAATGGGGTCTCATTGGTTGCTCAGGCTGGTCTCAAACTCCTGAGCTCAAGCAGCCCTCCTGAAAGTGCTGGGATTACAGGCATGAGCCACCACATGTGGCCAAGTTTAATTTGTTGATGACTGAGAACAGTTAGCTCAGAATACTTACTATATTGTTTTATGAATAAGGAATTCCTTATTCTGAGTCACGAATCAGAGCTGATAGATGCTTTTTTGGAAAGGGCAATACAGTCATCCCTTGGTATCCATGGGGGATTGGTTCCAGGAACCCCACTGGATATCAAAAGCCATGGATGCTCAAGTCCCATTATATAAAATGGGTTATATGGTATTTGCATATAACCTACATACATCCTCCTGTGTACTTTAAATTATCTGAAGACTACTTATACCTAAGAAAATACCTACACGTCACTTCATTTGCATGGATTCAGCATAGTGCTTGGTGTTTGGCAAATTTCAGTTTTGCTTTTTTGGAACTTTGTGGAATTTTTTTTCTGAATATTTTTTATTGGCAGTTCTACATGGATGTAGAACTCATGGATATGGAGGGCTGACTGCACTCATACAACTTTGAGCGGCAAACTCTTTGGGAGAAAAGAGGGAATTGTATTGAGCAAGAGAAGGAAAGAAACATTATTTACTATTTTGATTCTGTTACATGTTTCTACAGATTGTTTGATTCTAATCAAGACCTTAGAAGAAATGATTCTGTGACTGGTTTAGAATTCTGGGGTGGAAACATCCTGAAACCATGATATTTAATAAATTCTGTCTTCTGGAAACGTTTACAGACTGGGAAAGAGTTGTTATTCCAAAAGTCAGCCTGTTACTTGGTGAAGCCCTCATATAGGATTATTTTAAATGTCTGTGTGGTCATTGTCTACTCTAAGACCTTTATGATACAATCATAAACACTTACATTGTTTGGCATTAAATTCAGAGTTCTAGGGAAAAATAAAATCAAATAATTATTAAAAATCCTGCCTATAAACTTACAGAGGAGTTTCCAATATATTGGACCTAGACAACTTGATGAAGTCAGCATATATATATGTGTGTATATATATATATAGTTGCATAAAGTCAGCATATATATATATATATATATATTTGACAACTTTGAAGGGGCAATATAAAATAGTCATTTTTGCTGTGCTGACTAGAAAGTTAGCTTCACTAACATAGCCACATTTGGCACATAAAGATACAGGTAATAGTTTCCTTTGTTGTTGTTGTTAGGATACCAGTAATAGTTTCCTGTCAGCTTTATACCAGCTCTTTATACCAACACATTTAATATTACAGAATTACTTATGGGAAAGAATATCTAATCATTCTCTTTTTAAATGAGAGGGCAATTCATTCTAGTTATATGTCCCTATGATCATTGAAATATGACAGAATATATGATTTTATTTTCAGCTAAATGTTTCTGCACAAATGGATTTTTAAAATCAACAACTGTATTATGCTTAATCAATTCTTTTATTTTAAAAATAATGAGGTTTATTATTAGTCTTCTCAGAGGAAACCAGTGAGTAGCTTTCATGAGAATAAATGAATTATCTGTAAAATTGTCATTGACAAGGAATCTATATTTTATGCATGTAAATAATAAAGAAATAAAAATTGAAATTGAAAAACCCCTCATATAGGATTATTTTAAATGTCTGCTTGGTCATTGTCTAATCTAAGACCTTTATGATACAATCATAAACACTTACGTTGTTTGGTATTAAATTCATATTTTCTCATTGGTTTGATGGGGTTAAACTAGCTCTATCTATTCTATTAAACAGTGAGACTTTTCTAGAAGACAGATATAAGACACTTAAATCTTTAACTCAAAACCTAAAGTCTTCTATATTTTCTGAATGAAAGATGTATATAAATGATGTTGGCACACGAAACATTTGTTAAAGAAAGTTATTTCCATGTCTAAATTTCTAAATCAAATCCATGTTTCTCACTCCAGGTTTTAAACATATTTCATACTGATTATCCTGACATTCATCTTTTCTTGACTTCCTGACACAGGTATGACTCTCAGCAATCTAGCTGATGAGTCTTGCTTAAAATTTCAATTACACATTGTCTCCTGCCCTATCAAGATTTATACTCTTTTAAGGCAAATTTCTCCTTTATAACTGATAAACTATGCATTCAGTATTTAAACAAGTTTATCAGCCCCTGACTAGAGAAGCAGATTGATGAACAAAAACAATTACTTTGACAACAGAAAGCATAGAAGACAACTCTTTGAAGTGCATCATTCTCAGTGGTAGAGGAGATTCCCAAAGACCACATTTAAAGAAATAAAAAAGAGTCAACAGAAATGAACTAATGTTCTCTGTGTACTTGGCAATGTAAACAGAGAGAAAAGGACAAAATACTTTTTAGGATTCTGGAATTTCGGCTGCAGTGTAATAGCATATAAACAGGTAATAAAGCCTTTGATTATTACAAAAAGAAAAACTGAAGGAAAAAATCCATAGCAGTCTTATAGTAGAATAAAATAAGGTTTTGTTCACATATAATGATGTGGCATAAATGTAACACATTCTATCCTGGACAGAGATCTACCACACGACAAAGATAATTAAGAACTAATATTTCTTAAACTTACTTCAGACGTAATTATAAGAGCTTTAGTTGCATTAATCTACTTAATAGTAACAATAGACCTATGAGATTAGAGCTAAAATTTCTCATTTTTACAGATGGGAAAAACTGAGGCTGATAACATGTCCTAGGTCTGATACCATGTCCTAGGTCAACAAATTTTAAATGTCAGATCCAGGGTCTGAACTTAGCAATTTGAAGTCGGAGTGACACTCAATCATTTTGCTTCCATATTCCTCTTTAGTCAAATGATAAAGACAAATGTGCAACCTGAAAATATCAGGAACGTATTTTAAAGCTATAATTGAAGGATGCAGAGTGGCCTATGGTCTATGGTGACTTAGAAGAGTGAAGAGTACTGTTAAGACATTTTTTCTTTTTTTTTTTAATTTATTTTTTATTATTATTATACTTTAAGTTCTAGGGTACATGTGCATAACGTGCAGGTTTGTTACATATGTATACTTGTGCCATGTTGCTGTGCTGCACCCATCAACTCATCAGCACCCATCAACTCGTCATTTACATCAGGTGTAACTCCCAATGCAATCCCTCCCCCCTCCCCCCCCTCCCCATGATAGGCCCCGGTGTGTGATGTTCCCCTTCCCGAGTCCAAGTGATCTCATTGTTCAGTTCCCACCTATGAGTGAGAACATGCGGTGTTTGGTTTTCTGTTCTTGTGATAGTTTGCTAAGAATGATGGTTTCCAGCTGCATCCATGTCCCTACAAAGGACACAAACCCATCCTTTTTTATGGCTGCATAGAAAAAAAAGTGGAAGAATTGATGGCTAGAGTAATTAATGCAGAGAAGGTCATAAATGAAATGAAAGAGATGAAAACCATGACGCGAGAAATACGTGACAAATGCACAAGCTTCAGTAACCGACTCGATCAACTGGAAGAAAGAGTATCAGCGATTGAGGATCAAATGAACGAAATGAAGCGAGAAGAGAAACCAAAAGAAAAAAGAAGAAAAAGAAATGAACAAAGCCTGCAAGAAGTATGGTATTATGTAAAAAGACCAAATCTACGTCTGATTGGGGTGCCTGAAAGTGAGGGGGAAAATGGAACCAAGTTGGAAAACACTCTTCAGGATATCATCCAGGAGAACTTCCCCAACCTAGTAGGGCAGGCCAACATTCAAATCCAGGAAATACAGAGAACGCCACAAAGATACTCCTCAAGAAGAGCAACTCCAAGACTTTTTTTCTTGATCTGTGTGCTGTTTCTACAACTCTGTTCAATTCCTGGAATTCATTAAGATGTGCGCTTATAAACTGTTAATACACACACACACACACACACACACAAATATTTAAATGTTTTATTTTAATTAAATATTTCCATATAATCAAATTACATAGATGGAACATATAGTAGAACATTTTCCCAAAGTGTGGCAAAACATAAAAGATTTAACAGGATATTGCATATTTTAGTATTACTGTCAATAGGAGATAGTCAATTAACTGTATCAGATGTAACTATATATAGAGATATATAAACTGTATAAATATGTACCCACATATGTATAGATATTCCCAGTCCCTCAGCCCTTTATTTATACTAAATGATTTAAGAACAGTTATAATAGCATTATGATTATTGATTGAAAAGAAAAATGAACCTCATGTTCTAGCATTGTTATTGATGCTAAAATTTTTTGAAATTATGGAGCTTTTTTTTTAATTCTTCATTTAAAAATTCATATTCATCTAATCGGTTGTGAGCGAAGAAACCACAATTTTAGCGTTAAGAGTTCAAAGCAAATAGCACACTGTCCCTTCAAGTGCTGGTGCTAAAATCAAAGACATTTTCAATCTCATCTTCAAGGCAATGAGTCTCATTTAAAAAGTCATTTTTCTCTAATAACATTTGCATACTTTATTTTTAGAATAAAACTTCAGATTTCTTCCTCTTGGAAAAATGCAATTTAATTTATAATTTTAAAATTTGGTCCTTGAGCATTAATGTTAAGCATGATAAAATGGTTGCTATATATGTGTGTGTGAATATTATATATGTAGAGAAAATATGACAAAATTATTGCTAGTGCACGAGTTTGTTTTTTATCTACAAAAAACTTATTTCTATATCATTTGCTACATAGAAGTAAGTTTTTGTAGATACAAAACAAAATAAATAAGACATAAAAGAGCTCCCTAGACCAAGCATAATTTCCAAATCGTTTACATGTATTTATTGTTTCTTAATTTAATATTATTTTAAAAATCAGACCTCTTCAAGGAGAACTACAAATCACTGCTCAGTGAAATAAAAGAGGACACAAACAAATGTAAGAACATACGATGCTCATGGATAGGAAGAATCAATATTGTGAAAATGGCCATATTGCCCAAGGTAATTTATAGATTCAATGCCATCCCCATTAAGCTACCAATGACTTTCTTCACAGAATTAGAAAAAACTGATGTAAAGTTCATATGGAACCAAAAAAGACCCCGCATTGCCAAGACAATCCTAAGTCAGAAGAACAAAGCTGGAGGCATGACGCTACCTGACTTCAAACTGTACTACAAGGCTACAGTAACCAAAACAGCATGGTACTGGTACCAAAACAGAGATATAGACCAATGGAACAGAACAGAGCCCTCAGAAGTAATACCACACATCTACAGCCATCTGATCTTTCACAAACCTGACAAAAACAAGAAAAGGGGAAAGGATTCCCTATTTAATAAATGGTGCTGGGAAAATTGACTAGCCATAAGTGGAAAGCTGAAACTGGATCCTTTCCTTACTCCTTATACGAAAATTAATTCAAGATGGATTAGAGACTTAAATGTTAGACCTAAAACCATAAAAACCCTAGAAGAAAACCTAGGTAATACCATTCAGGACATAGGCATGGGCAAGGACTTCATGTCTAAAACACCAAAAGCAACAGCAACAAAAGTCAAAATTGACAAATGGGACCTAATTAAACTAAAGAGCTTCTTCACAGCAAAAGAAACTAAAGTCAGAGTGAACAGGCAACCTACAGAATGGGAGAAAATTTTTGCAATCTACTCATCTGACAAAGAGCTAATATCCAGAACCTACAAAGAACTCAATCAAATTTACAAGAGAAAAACAAACAACCCCATCAAAAAGTGGGCAAAGGATATGAACAGACACTTCTCAAAAGAAGGCATTCATACAGCCAACAGACACATGAAAAAATGCTAATCATCACTGGCCATCAGAGAAATGCAAATCAAAACCACAATGAGATACCATCTCACACCAGTTAGAATGGCGATCATTAAAAAGTCAGGAAACAACAGGTGCTGGAGAGGATGTGGAGAAATAGGAACACTTTTACACTGTTGGTGGGACTGTAAACTAGTTCAACCATGTGGAAAACAGTGTGGCGATTCCTCAAGGATCTAGAACTAGAAATACCATTTGACCCAGCCATCCCATTACTGGGTATATACCCAAAGGATTATAAGTCATGCTGCTATAAAGACACATGCACACATATGTTTATTGTGGCACTATTCACAATAGCAAAGACTTGGAATCAACCCAAATGTCCATCAGTGACAGACTGGATTAAGAAAATGTGGCACATATGCACCATGGAATACTATGCAGCCATAAAAAAGGATGAGTTTGTGTCCTTTGTAGGGACATGGATGCAGCTGGAAACCATCATTCTCAGCAAACTATCGCAAGAACAGAAAACCAAATACCGCATGTTCTCACTCATAGGTGGGAATTGAACAATGAGATCACTTGGACACAGGAAGGGGAATATCACACACTGGGTCCTATTGTGGGGAGGGGGGAGGGGGAAGGGATAGCATTAGGAGATATACCTAATGTAAATGACGAGTTAATGGGTGCAGCACACCAACATGGCACACGTATACATACGTAACAAACCTGCTCGTTGTGCACATGTACCCTAGAACTTAAAGTATAATAATAAAAAAAATTTTTAAAAGAGACTAATCATAAATCTCAAAAAAAAAAATCACTATGATTCTTGTTTTCCAAGGATCTTCACTCTCACCAACAGTCTTATGACAGTTCTTGGGAATTAAACTGTGTGAATTTGAGAAGCGCGTTCTGTTGCCTGGGAATTCAAAGATACAACAATATACAGGTTATAGAAAGAGATTGTACATGGTCTTATAAACTCTGAATTTTTTTTTTCTCTTCCTGCTCCCTATAAGGTGTGCTAGCCCAAAGAGTATAGAACATTTTATTGATAGTATTTCTGTCCATAAATGTGAAATAAATAGATGATATATTAATATTCCATTATTATTATTACCTTTTAGTTTAAAAAATAGTAATTAGGATTACAGTCAGATGTGAAGAAATTCTTCCAAGGATAGGGGAAACATACGGATAACCAGGGCTGTGGTAGGTAGAATATAGCCACCAAAGATGTTCATGTCCTGCCCTATGAAACTTATGAGTATGTTACACTACATGGAAAAGGGAAATTAAGTTTTTGGATGAAACTAAAGTTGTCAATCACCAGAAAAAGTGATTATTCTGGATTATCTAGGCAGATCCAATCACAAGCATCCTTATCCTATTAAGGACTTTTTATCTACAAAAACTTATCCTATTAAGGATGCTTGTGATTGGATCTGCCTAGCTAATCCAGAAAATCACTTTTTCTGGTGACTGACAACTATAGTTTCATCCAAAAACTTAATTTCCTTTTGCCATGTGGTGCAACATCCAATCACAAGCATTCTTAAAATTGGAAATAGCGGCCAGGGGTGGTGTCTCACACCTGTAATCCCAGCACCTTGGGAGGCTGAGGCAGGTGGATCACCTGAGGTCAGGAGAGCAAGACCAGCCTGACCAACATAGTGAAACATCGTCTCTACTAAAAAATACAAAAATGAGCCGGGCATGGTGGAGGGCACCTATAATTCCAGCTACTTGGGAGGCTGAGGCAGGAGAATCACTTGAACCCAGGAGGTGAAGGTTGCAGTGAGCCGAGATCGTGCCACTGCACTCCAGCCTGGGTGACAGAACAAGACTTCGTCTCGGAAAACAAACAAACAAACAAACAAAAAAACAGTGCAAATAGGAGGTTGAAGAAGATCAGAGAAAGAGTTTTGAGAATAGAAGACAAAAGGAATGTTAGAGTGATGTGACGTGAGAAGGACTAGCCCAGCAGTTGTTGGCTTTGAAGATGGAGAAAGAACGCCAAGAGGCAAGGAAAACGGGTGGCCTGCTGAAGCTAGAAAAGTCAAGGAAAGGGATTCTCCTCTAGAGCATTCAGAAGGGAACACGGACCTGCCGACAACTTGATTTTAGCCGAGTGAGATATGTGCTGGATTGCTAACAGAACTATTATAAAATAATAACTTCATTTTGTTTTAAGCACCTTAATTTGTAGCAATTTGTTACATCAGCAATAGAAAACTAATACAACCACTATGAGCTATATTTTCCAAGAAGCAAAACAGGTATGCTGTTACAGTTAACTCCTCAAACTGCATGGGCATAGACTGGGCACCAGAACAAATGTTCAGCAATTTTGTACAAAGCTGGGTAAGGAATCTCAAACTTATTACAATTTATAAAATATAAAACATGCATCCACTAGCACATTGGTGTTGGAAAGCAAAAGAATACACTTCGCTGTGCACTGTAGGGGAACTGGCAGAACGAAGATTGGTCCCAACCAGAGCTCCTAATGCTGTCACTGAGGCCTGAAAAGCACCTGCTTACACATCATCTGCTTTAGTACCTCTGTCTCTGGTTATTGGGCAATGATTCAAATAGCACATTTTCTGCCAACCCAAAGAAGGTCTATTCCCATTCCCTGCAGATCGAGCTCTCAGAGCAGAAGGTCGTTGTGCACTAGCAATAACTTTGTAGTATTTTAATAAGGGATCCAAGGAAAAAGATTGAGTCATGAAATATGGCTTGAGATGCAATTAATTCTTGCTGTTGCAAAGGTAAATGAGGACTCAAGTCAAGGAGAAATTTAAATTCCCCCTTTGCTGTTACCTATCATTGTGTTCTCTCAGGACGCAAATCAACAGAGGAAAAGAGTTGATCCGAGTCAAATATGTTGGAAAACTGCTTCAGCTCAGTGCTGCCAAAGTTGGCATCAGATTGAGCTGTCTCTGGTGCTCAATTGCCAAGAGCAGAAATGTAAGCCACAGAAAGAGGAACTTCACAGGGAGATCCTGAACTCTGTAAAAATTGTTCATTCATGAGTTGGCAAGAAGCAGATGAAAGAGACACAGTCAATAGAATGAAAGTCTTAGGTGGGAGTAAATATTGTAAAACTATTATTTTAATGAAGAAATTTATATATTTGTTCCCAAGGGGAATGTATACACACACACACACACACATTTTTATATGTATAAAAAATATATATAAATATATATATAAATAAATAAATATAAATATATATATATATATATAATGAAAAGAAGAAAAAGATTAGGCTTATTCACATGCAATGTAAGAATCATTTCAAACAACAAGTATTAATTTTGCTACTAGAAGCCAGAGCATGACATAGTCATTGGATTGATTGGATCCTTACAAAATAGATCAGATTGTGTAGTCTGCCTTAGCTATTTTTTCTCCGCTCTTTTGCAATCAAACTAGTCATGCAGGGTAGTCTGACTGTTTTTGATAAAATGTCTGAGTAGAGTCTCTGTGAATCTGAATTTTTCCAGGTTCAAAACACCAGGGAAGCAAAAGTGACATTTATGTATTTTATAACTTATTTTCACTGTCTGTGATTATTTCAGATTGAATGGAGTTATGGAAATATGGGACCTTCTGACATCTCCTGACTGATGAACTATAGCTCTGATTTTTATGATGACTGATTTTATTTTTCAATTGTTTTGATTTCTGAACATTTAAACACCCACTTAGCATGAGATTGATAATGGTTATTTGTCATGTAGAAAATCTGACTTAGATTTATGGAATTGCTTGACATATTTCAGAACTACTTGTACATGTGAATTTCTATTATTTTGTTCATATATGAATTTGAAATGAAACAGGAATATCTGCTGTTATATTAGCATGAGAAGGGCAAGTTCTTACTATTGGCACCACCAATTCTTATGATAGAAAAATACTGTAATTTATTACATTATTCCAAGAAGAATGGAGATATATATATATATGTATATTATAATATGTATAATATGCCATTCTAGCAATATCACATTAGTGCAGGAATTACTGCTTTGAAGGGATAAAGTATTTTCATATCCTCAAATAAGTTTTCAAACAGTCACCACACGTAATAAAAAGAAAGAACAGCTCATTCTTGGCTCCAGCTGGCCAAGAGGCATTTATTATCAGTTACACTTACATATGTCAGTGTGAGTTCATCAAATCTAAAAGATTTTTCACCTCCACTTGATATAATCATAGAAATTTTGAGTTGGATATGACCTAAGACATAAACTTGCCTAACCACTCACCTAAAGTAGGAATTATCAATGTCAATATCTCTGATAAGTGGACATCAATCATATGTTTCAAATACTACAAGTGACAAGAAACTCAGTGCTGTTTGAGTCAGGTCATTTCTCTGTTGAACAGATCAATTTTCTAAGATATTCTCTGTTATGGTAAAGAATCTTCATCTCTTTAATATCTTCATATTGGTTCTGTTGCTAGCCTCTGTAGCTCTAAGACTATCATAGCTGCTACTATCTTTCTGTCTTCTTTATCTCAACATTCTGTTTACCTTTAATCCTATCTGCACCTTGAACATATTCTCTAGCAACCCTCAAGTAGATTGCTTACCACGTTTTGGATGCATGCTGATTGTTTAAAACACTCTTAAAACCTGACCTAAGAGCTTAATTGGGTTTTTCCAATGTAGACTTCAGGGCAAGTTATTTGCTTTCAATCTTTTTGAACACTATTATTTCATTGAAAACCATGATTTTTAATTATTATAAAAAGAGTGGCCGGGCGCGGTGGCTCAAGCCTGTAATCCCAGCACTTTGGGAGGCCGAGGCGGGCGGATCACGAGGTCAGGAGATCGAGACCACAGTGAAACCCCGTCTCTACTAAAAATACAAAAAAATTAGCCGGGAGCGGTGGCGGGCGCCTGTAGTCCTAGCTACTCAGGAGGCTGAGGCAGGAGAATGGCGTGAACCCAGGAGGCGGAGCTTGCAGTGAGCCGAGATCGCGCCACTGCACTCCAGCCTGGGCAACAGCGTGAGACTCCGTCTCAAAAAAAAAAAAAAAAAAAAAAAAGAGTCTTGCTTGATTAGACCTCAAAACAGACTTTATTTTATTTTATGTTATTCTTTCTAAAATATTATTCAACCAGAATTGCCCCTTCCAACTCCCCACCCCTAACACACACACATATTATTTTCAATTGTTTTTTTAAACACAAATGCAACTCTTCACATTTTCCCTGTTGATTATTGCTGGGACATATTATTGTACTTTTTAAATGTCTTACGCAATGCAGTGGTAAGCACAGGACAGTGTGAACCTAATCTTTTAAAGTTGGGCTTCTAGAGGTTCATTCAAGTCATCCATTTAAAGAAATAATAAAATTTGGCAAGAATGAGGTGAAAGACAGGTCTTTATGATATATTATGAAAAACCTCCTCCTAATTAACATTTCTTGGAAATGATATGACAGTCTTGATACTTGAGATAAAAATTTCCTGAAACAACACAAAATATCATTAAAATGTGTAGATATTTCCTCATTATGTATGTTCTCACTAAAACTTCAATTACTTTAATATATATTCGTTTCACCTAATTTAGTTTGAAGGGCATTTTATACCCTGTTAAAAATCAGTATTATGCTAGCTACTCTTACCATTTAAGGACAATCTACTGCATTACCTCCTAGCATTCTGGATAAGCATTGATTCATTCTCAACTCTAGGTTTCCTGCAACCAATATTTTTGGTTGGCAACATTATTTTTTATTCATCCTTCATGATGGATACTTTTTAATATTTGTAGTGTTTTCAAGTATTATCTTTTTGGAGACATACTGTTTTCATTTAAGGTGTCTCTTCAGAGTAAAAACTTACACATCTTTCAAAATAGGAAAGTTAAAATAAGTGAATAAATGACTCTCTTAAGCAATGCATTTTTTAGATTCATTCTTCTTTCTTGAGATATAATTATCTCACAATGTCTCATAAAGGATTTTCTTTTTTGATGACATTGAGAAGTATATTTCTAACTTTTCAGGTACAAATATTGGTCTTTAAGTTATCTCTTTCAACCATTGTCATCTAATTCTAAGTTGTCTACTTCTTGTAAGACTCCTAATTTCTTCTTTTCTGTGGACTTCAAGTAAATCCACAGTAGCACCTTCCATTGTTTCTTAGGGCTTCCATGAAATAAAATTTCAATAAATAAGAATTCATCAGATATCCCATTTGAAGACTTGTTTTTTCACAAATGCTTCCATTATAACCCATTAGTTATTCCATCATTGCCAACTCTGCAGCCTATTTCAGAAGTTCATAAACACTACTTACCATTTCATTTAATGAGTTAATATCGACATAGTTTATACTGATGTTACTTACCATGTTTTGTTAATTTGCAAACACTACCCTGGGTTTATACACTACATTTTCTGGATATATATTTAGGTGGATATATATTTATATCTGAATATATATTTAGATAACTATTTCTCTTGTCCAATCATTCGATTAAGTCTGTTTGTGATTAATAATACACACACTTTCTTGGAAATAATGCAATCAAGAGACCAATTTGACTATGTAGGAGAAACAATAATATCAATTAATAGTACAAATGAATAGGCAGGAGGACAAGGAGCACAAGATAGATCAATAACTTCACAGTGATTCTTGGGTTTAGCATTTTCAAGTGATGGAGAGCCTTCTTATTCTAGATAAATTTTTCCTTCAGGATCGTATCTTCTCTCTTTTAAAAGTAAAATTAGACAGAAAAAAAAAGAGAGTACACACTTAATATCTGACCATGGCTAAACTTTGGAAAAGACTGAGATGCAAATATTACCACTTCCTTTCATGAGCTCTAAAGTATACCTAGGCACACATACAAATAAGAAAGCAAGGCAGTGTAACTGTAGTAGAATCTGTGTGTTATAAGCACAGTGTTATTAGAGTTCTGAGGAAGGAATATCATATTTGGGTGTTATAAGCAAGGGCTTTTTTGTGCAGATGCTATGGGCCAAATTGTATTCCCCCCAAAAATTCACACGTTGAAGCCCTAACCACCTTGGAGATGGGGACTTTAAGAAGGTAATTAAAGTTAAATAAAGTCATAGTGTGGGGCCCTAATCCCATAGGGCTTGTGTTCTTATAGGGGGAGAAAAAAACCTTCCTTATAATGATAATACTGTGACAAGATTTTTCTTCTCCTTAATTATATTGTACATATGATGAATGTAATGGAATAATATATCTGTTAATGAAAAATCTATAGATGATGAGCAGGGAATTTTCCAGTGGCTGTACCTGTTACTGTTAAAAATGCAATGTGGCAATATGCATGGCAACAACTCAACATTTTTTTGAGCCCATGGAGATCTTCCATCACCAGATATTAGAGGAGATAGAACTGATGTGCAGCACAGTCCCCACTCCCTGCATCTCCTACTACTGCTGACTCGATGTACTGCATATGAACATGACACGGTTTGTGGCAGCACACCTGCCTACCACACCTGCCAAGTGGAGCCCTAGTCTTCATTCGAATGAAAGTAATCATTAAACACTTTTATTTAGAAACCATTTATGGTTTTCATATTTATAATGTAACATACATGTAAAACTCATGTGTTCACTATAATATATACAAGTCAGAACTGAGCTGCTAATAAAATGGCATGGAAGAACAGAGTGTTGCACAAGCATGCCTAGACTCTGAAAAATACTTTTTATATGCTATCATATTTTAATCCATACAATAATAATATCAGGCAGAAACCAGGCTTGTCTCTGGTTTATAAACAAAGCTACCAAAGCAAAGAATGAGTCAGTGACTTGTTCAAAGTCTCGGAGGCAAGTCTTACATTTAGGAAGATCTTAAGTCCATGGGCTCAATCATCATGCTAGAATGATTTGGATAGGGGACATATGTTAAGATGACAAATGTGTAAAATATATTTAAAGATACTCCAGTTTTCTGTAGAAGTTTTCTGGTTCCTGCTGTCTGACAAATCTCAGCTTCTAGTAGTTTAGGTTAACGAGTAGGCTGTGTATTAGTGCTTTCTTTCAGTTAAGACAGTGAATGAAGACTAAAGGAGTGAGCAATAATCATGATGAAACATAATAAGGACTTTGGGGAAAAGCGACCTGAGTCACTTGGTTCAACTCAACCAATTGAACCCGTATGTGCTCTATGCTCAGGTTTGCAAGATAACTTTGTTTTCTCTGTGCCACGTAAAGATGCCATAGACCAAATACACCCTTTAAAGACAGATCTTACCAAGAACTCAAAAACAAAGCACATACTATAAACAAAACAAAATAAAACAAAACCAAACCCTGGACTAAAGAGAAAAAGTTACTCAGGAAATTATTATTATTATTATTTTATGTTGGATAACTTCTGTTGTGGTTTTAGAATAAAGCATTGAATATAAAAAGTGAAAATGGGATTTAACCTCTATTTATTTCCTCCTGAAGAAAAGAATTACAAAATTGAAAAAATGAACTTTTTTTTTTGGAGATAGAGTGTCACTCTGTCACCATGCTAGAGTGGATTGGCGCGATCTCAGCTCACTGCAACTCCTGCCTCCCGGGTTCAAGCCATTCTCCTGCCTCAGCCTCCTGAGTAGCTGAAATTACAGGCACGTGCCACCACACCCAGCTAATTTTTGTATTTTTAGTAGAGACGGGGTTTCACCATGTTGACCAGGATGGTCTAGATTTCTGACATCATGATCTACCTGTCTTGGCCTCCCAAAGTGCTGGGATTACAGGCATGAGCCACCGTACCCGGTCAAAATGAACATTTGTAAGAGAATTGAAGGAAGTGAATAGTAGAAATTCATTAAAATAAAACAACATTATACAGCAGTCTTACATTGGGTGAGATAGAAAAACATCTTTGTAATAAAATAAAAGAAGAATAGAAACCTAAATCAAGACAATAGATGAAGTAACAAATCATTACAAAGGTCATATTTCAGTTTTGGCTTTATGAGGAATAAAATGCCTGAGTCACAGGAAAGTAGATGATCCTCCAAAATCTCAGACTTTTTGAGAAAAAACTGTTTAAAAGAAGAAAAAAAAGCTATTGCTACTAGAATGCTCAGCAACATGGAAGGATGCTTGTTTGCTTTTATATCAATGACAACAGGCCTCTTGACAAGAGACACAAACAAATTATGAAGCCTGGAAACTGTACTCCTTACATGAAAGCTTGAGTTACTCTACACATTTCTACTCTACTCTGCCTCAAGCTGTTACTCATTTCCTAGCTCTCCTTTGGTCTTTCTTTCTTCCTCCTTCATTTAATCCCTTTCTCTCCTTTTCCTCATCAATATTATTTTAAGCTCCTGCTATAGGCACTTCCAAGTCTTGAAAAAAACGTAGATAAAGTGAACTCCCTAAAAAGTCTCATGTGGTGGTTATAACAGAAAAGTTAAAAAAAAATAGAGATCACTCATTTATGGAGAACCTAATGTGCATGTCTCATTTTATTTCATAATCCCAATATGAGATTGGTTCTGTATAATATATGAAGAAACGGGGACTCCTAGTTTTTAGAAAGTTGTCAAAAGATTGAGAGATATGTAAGCAAATATCTTTGATGCTCCCCGAAATTACGGCAACAAGCTTAATAGCATGCAGGTATTATTATTGAGGTGTAGAAGAAAGAAACCCAGTGAATTTTAGATATGTTTGTTGGGAATAAGGTAGGATTGAGAAGTCACAAAATGCTTGGTAGAGAAGATGATGTGAACTTGGTTTGAAGAATAGTGTATTAAATTGATGGATAATATGGAGAGATTTGGGCACACAAGCAGTATTTGAAAAGACAAAGTAATATGGGAAAACATAGGATATTTGGTGGACTACAATTTATGAAGTATAACTGCATTACAAGATACATGGTAAGAAAGGCAGTAAGAGAATTTGAGTGGAAATCATGAACAAAATGAAGAAAGGTCTATTAAAATATGGTACTAAATTTAAGCTTTATCCTAAAGAAAGTGATAATCCACATATAGATTTTTAGCAGAATAATTGCACGATTAGGTTGCATTTCTAAAATTTACTCACAAATAATGAGGAAGGAAGCAGAATAGTTTAGGAGAGAAACGACAGGAACTCAACCAGTGATGGTGTAGACAATAGCAGCACTTTGAGAGATATTTTTGCAGCAACTAAGTTTGTGTCTAGCACATCCTCTTTTACAATACTGGACAGACATATGCAACTTATAAAACCTTGGTGCTTGATGATTTTTCTTTACATTGTGTTGTTCTAAGTTTTTTTTTTTGGTTTTGTTTTGTTTGTTTAATGACAAATGCAACTTACAAAATCTTGGTGCTTGGTGATCCATCTCTACATTGTGTTGTTTTTAGTTAGTTAGTTTGTTTGTTTTAATGAGTAAAAAGGAATAGTTAGTAACTGTAGTATATATGAAAGCAACGCATTGGTTTTAGAATAGCATACATACATTTTCAAGTTTGTATGCCATTCTACCAGTAATGCAAAGATTAACTACCTCACCTGAATGTATAAATGATTGCATAGGTGCCACACTTCCACTTATATTCAACATACATCTGCATGAATCATAATCTTCATACTGCACAGACAAAAACATTCCACCAAGTAGATTTGAATGACATTAATTATATATTCTATGCACAATAACTCTGTTTACAAATCAGTTTTTTCAATATTAATCTTATATTAAATATTGAAAACACGAAGCTAAAAATAGTTATAATTCACTTACTATGCTCTTGCTGTTAGGAAAATTTGATGAAATTTAATTGGTTTAACATGTTTAAAATATATCTCACATTCAGGCCAGGCTTGGTGGCTCATGCCTGTAATTCCAGCACTTTGGAAGTCTGAGGTGGGTGGATCACCTGACGTCAGGAGTTCGAGACCAGCCTGGCCAACATGGTGAAACCCCATCTCTACTAAAAATACAAAAAATTAGCAGGGTGTGGTGGTGGATGCCTGTAATCCCAGCTACTTGAGAGGCTGAGGCAGAAGAATCGCTTGAACCTGGGAAGTGAAGGTTGAAGTGAACTGAGGTTGCATCATTGCACTCCAGCATGGGCAACAAGAGCAAGACTCCATCTAAAAAAAAAAAAAAAAAAAAAAAAAAAAAAAAAAAGATATATCTCACAAACACTACTCCTAATTTCTATTTTGGTTGTATGGAGGTCTTCAGTTATTAAAATAGTTATATTCATGAATACCAAGTTTATCAGCAGTTCCACGAAGTGTTTTAACCCCTGAAAAGGATCTTGGTGAAAGTCTCGTAGTGATTATATCATTATATCAATATGCTCGCCTGCATCGCAGAGTGAACTAGAGACTTGTAGTTGCTTCTGTTTAAGAAGACATTTTATACTATTCAATTTTCTCATTGGTATTAGAGTTTTCTAAATCCAAAGCATCATTTTTTGTATGTTCTTCTATTTTTGAATGTTGTTTCCACTAATTTCCCCCATATTCTTTTTTTAGTATGTTTCATATATGATCTTTCAAGCAAGGGCATATGTTCCTCTAAGTATTTTATTCTTTGATCTGCCATATAAAATTTATTTTCTCATGTTTTTTCCCTATGCTATTAATATACTCAAAATGATATATCAGTTCTTTGAACATTTGAATTATTATATTTTCGTTTGACATACACTTTTAATTTTAAGTCATCATATTTTATTTCAATATAATTGCATCACTTGCCTTTTACCATTTTGGAATACAGTACAAAAATTCCTGGCTATTTCAATTTTATCTATACTTCAGGCTAAGAGTTTTCATAATATAGTACATTTCTCTTCCTTTAAAACAAACAGCCAAACCTATAAAATAGACCTTATTCGTGTTCTCCAACACTAGGGTTATTGCAGTTTTATATTCTAAGTTTTTGAAAAAAACTAAGAAATACTGAGCCCAGATATAAAGGTCACGTAGCACCGTGTACACAGATACTCAATAACTGTGTTTCTTGAGTTAAACAGTTAGAAAGGCAAAGGGAGAGAGGAATTGTGACTGAACTCTCAAAAGCATGAGCAGTAGGATAGACAAACGTGCAGCTTTTCCTCCTTTCCTCTTCTGCCTATGAATAAACTTAGTGAGACAGAAAAATAACCATGCACTTCATCATGCTAATCAATATGAATTTTTGTTGAAAGTTTATTATGTGCAGAGCACTGTTCCAGATCCTTGGGGATGTAAAGAGCTGCAAAACACAGATCCTGCTTTTAAATGTCTTTAATTTAGATGAAGAGTTAAAACTTATATGATATATAAAACATATTTTTTGGATTCAGAAAAGAATGAGGAAGAATATTTAACTTACTATAAAAATGGATTGATTAGAAGTTAAACTTTCTGAGGAGTTCACATGATGTTTTCACTTTTCTTTGCTCTGTCCTGTTTCCTAGTCTTCTTTAGGAAAATATTTCAAGCTTAGTCATGCTCAGAGTGTGCTATAAGATTGTAATGTAGGGTAGGGAATTCCCCTAAATACCCACACCCAAGTATAGCATGATATTTTAAAATAAACTTACAGTAACTCATTCCCTCTGATCAGCAGAAGTAGTTTAATGGAGATAAATAAATTATACAAATTTTATAATTACATTAAGCCAGTTGTGTTTCTATGAACATACAGCATGAACTAACATTGTCTATCTCCATATAAATATAGTAGAATAAATGCAAATGAGCTATAAGCCAAACTAAATTCAAATTACATCTTGATAAACATTATAAAATATTTTAAAGAGGGCTTAATGAAAACATGAAGTTATTCCTAGTATGAAGAATTTATAACCTATTCCTAGTATGAAGAATTTACATGAAGGCAGTGTAAAAACTCACAAAGGAGACTATTAAAAGTATTGTTTATATAAGAATTGGAAAATATAATATCAAAAGCTAACTTGGAAAGTATATGTGTTCTTCACATATCACCTATTTACAATCGGTAAAGGAAGTGAATATGTTTTAGTATTAAGTGAAAGGATCAGGACACTCATCCTTACTACAGATAGTAAGATCTAATTTTTAGGCTTATTTTTCTTTCTGTAGTTATCTAATTACTTATATCTGTCATGTAACTATCTATCCATTGATATATCTGCATGTAAGGTATGGTTTTATAGTAAATCCTAGAGAGTTAGAACTTTGCGTAGTACTTAGTTTTTCTTTCTTTTTTCTGTGTTTTCTGAACATTCTGCAAACTCTAGATATTGGTATTTCTATAATGATCCGAAGAGGAGTTTCAGGTTAGGTGATAAATTTCTACAGCATCTCTAGAAAGCTATTGGTGCTGAAATATTTTAAAACACTTAAAATCATTCAGTGTTCTGTGAGCTTTTTATTTACTTTCATAAATCTGTCCTCAGGAACAAGTCAGAGACATAATCAAAGGTTATTTGCACAAGTAAATTAATATCAGCAGTGCTTATAAACCTTTGGAAAAAATCTAATTGTAAACGATTGGAACATTTTTAAATTTTGTTTGAACTAATCATGAGATGGAATATTATGCAACCAGGTAAATCATATTGAGACTTAATACTTAATGACTTGGGTGCATGTTCATAATATAATATTAAGAATAAATGAACATGAACACTATGTGCAATATAAAAATGAACACTCTATTTAGTATAGATCAATAGTCGCTCATTTGCAGACACACGTTTCAGTTCACACAGGTTTTATATGTTCATGAAACCATATCAGAGGAAAATATATTAGTATAGGAGTGCTCCAGTAGGATTTTGATTTTTTTGGTTCTATTTCTTATTTTTAAAATTTTACAGTGAAATTTTATTGTTATTATACTCAAATAAAAAGATAAATGTGACAGAAATTTGGGCTGGGTATCAGTCTCTGTATTAGGTTGTATAGTAATACGTTTGAGAAAAATGGTAGGGTATTTTCTTACTGAGCCTAACATGTAATTATGTAAGAAAGACAGAAGAAAATGGAAAACAAAAAAAATGTAGTTAGCTCCCTGTGGGTGTGTGAATTTCTTAACTACCAGAATACACACACTAAACAGTCTTCTGTGGTTGAAAGATAGATTCATAATTTAGGAATGAGGATATTGTAAGCTACTCAGAAGTCATTTGACTCCCAGCAGGGCTGAATGAGCACTGATATTGTATTGTCTTGCGGCTGAAAGACTAGCCTGAAGGAAGTTACCCTGAGTCATTTCCATGTGCTGGGTTTATGTTCGGGCCTACTGGAGAGTTTTTCTCTAAGTACCCTCATGAGTCTTGATTGCCAGCAGGCTCCCTGGGCTCATGCAAGTTCCTAGATGCCAGATTCACAGATTAGACACAGAGGATACATATCGACTTTTGATGAGCATTTCACTAACTATGCTATTTCAACCTTGTGTAACTACCAAGGGGTTTGAGATAAAAAGAAAAATAAGTCTTTCTGTTTCCCTAAACTGCTGAAACAACTTAGGCTGTTGTATTCTTAAATAATTTCCAAGGTTTTATAGCGTAATGTTGAAATTTAAGAAAAGCAAATGGACAGGAAAAGACAGAAAGCAAGGATGACTGTATTTTTCCACTTGTTTCAAGTAACAAAACAGATTCAATCTGGTTACAACAGCATTGTACGTTTGAGTAAGAAATGACCATGTATTTGAAATAGTTTTTGACTTAAATCCTAAAAAAAGAGACAAATCCAGTTTTTAAAATTTCCTAGCTTTATGACTTTTTTAAGTTATTGAACCCCTCAATTTCAGTTTCCTTTTCTGTAAATAAATCTAATAAAATCTAATTTATAGGTTAGAGTGGGCTTCAAGTAAGATTATTATTTTAGAAGTACATAGCAAAGCATCAAATAAATATAACATGATTAGTTGTTCACCGCTTTTTTTTTTCTTTTTACTTAAGACCTGTGGTCAGTGGAGAGTATGGAACTTAGTGTCAACAGTACATGTGTCCTGTCCCTAGATCAGTCACTTATTAACTGGATATTTTTAAACCTGAGCTTAAATTTAGTTTTCTACGAGGTGGAATAATGTTATCTATATAAACCACAGAATGCTTAAAGATAATGAAAAGAATATGGGGGGTTGTGTTGTATTTTATCATTTAATTTGCATACAATCATCACTGCCATCTCTAAAAAGTATGTGTTATCAGAGATGATACATAAATTTCACAAGGTCCCACAAGTGGTAAGAGTTACGGTAAAAGGCAGTATTCAACTCTAAGTTTTTTCTGAATTAAAAGTCTCTTCCCATTCTTTCATACTAACACCTTATGGTTGAGGTACCTAGAAGCTCCCCACAACCCCTTAGATTATGGTTCTAGATAGCTTCATTGCTTTGGGTCAGGGTCTTTATCAGTAAAATAATAAGCTGTTTTAAATCAGTTCTTTATAATCTAGATTTGTTTGGGGATTATAGGTTTCTCAACTCTTTTCAGGAGGAACTTTGAGGGAAATTGAGGCAAACTGGAAGGTTCTACCTTTTTTGTTACTTCAAAAAGAGCAGCTTTTCTCTCATTTCCTTTATTTTCTTATTTATATGCATAAGATTTCATTTGTACAGAAGAATCCATCATTAATAAATAAGCTTGAGAACTACTAGACTAGACGTTCTCAAAAGACCTCTTCATTCTCAAGTAAATATATTAAAGAGTCATGAATTAGTCAGGTCAGAAAAAAACAACAGATCAGTAAGCAACGAATTTTGAACCATGGAAATATTTACCTGACACATGTGCTCAACAGGAGTGGATGGAAGTCTCAAATTTTATGACAATTGTTTATACTGCTATGTAAATGCTTAGACTGAAAAAACTAAAATGCAGAAGATTAATTAGCGATGTGAGTAGGCCTAAGAGAGTAGTAGGCAGCTTATTAAGTAAGTGTATTAGTAAACATATTAACAGCAAGGAGGAAGGTTGAAATCAACAAATTAAAAAGCAGATGTCCCAGGAGCACCTACAAACCAAGAGAAGTAGGATGAAGCATTAAGAAGGGTAATCAAACACTCAACAAAATCGCTGATAAAACCAGTCTTTATGCTTCAGGTACAGATGACTGATACAACCAGAAGGAGCAGGAATGCATCTCTAGGGACCCTAAGGTTTAGAGCTAGAATTTTGAAGGCTGCAATCAAATGTTTTTATCGCATATTCTGATTTATTCACCCATTCACTCAGTAATTCACTGTACATATATTTATTAAAGATGGCATAGGAATTAAATAACAGATAAAAGATATAGTATTAAATAGTCAAATCGACTGGGACTATTATTTACAATGTCAAAATAATCAGTTCTCAGTAAATGACAGAATTCATCTAAAATATATGAAAGATAATGTCTGGGAAAAGATCCATTAATGTGGTAAAAAAATTTTTTAAAGGACATGAGTGTGTGTGTGTGTGTGTGAGAGAGAGAGAGAGAGAGAGAGAGAGAGAGAGAGAGAGAGAGAGAGAGAATGAGAGTGAGAGAGCTTGAGGGAGATTGCTTAGAAAATCAATAAAACCAGATGCCCTGAAGAAGAACCTGTGTTATTCTCGGATGCTGTCCATCTTCATTACAGTCACCATAGGCACATTCTCTACCCTGGATTGCTAGAATTGCCCTTCTAACGGGTCTCTATGCTTCCACTCAACCCTTGAATGCTCATTTTATGCATAGCAAGCAGAATACTCTTTAAAAACAAAACACACACAAGAAATTCACTAATTGTAATGAAAGCCACTAAATTTTACACTTAGAAATAGTTAAAATGGGCAGGGCGTGGTGGCTCACACTGTAATCCCACCACTTTGGGAGCCCAAGCCGGGCAGATCGCTTGAGGTCAGGAGTTCGAGAACAGCCTGGCCAACATGGTGAAACCTCGTCTCTCCTAAATATACAAAAATTAGCTGGGTGTGGTGGCTCATGCCTGTAATCTCAGCTACTTCAGAGGCTGAGGCAGGGATTCTCCTTAAGAGAAGTGATTCTGCTTGAACTCAGGAGTCAGAGGTTGCAGTGAGACCCGAGATCATGCCGCTACACTCCATCCCGCCAGCCTGGGCGACAGAGCGAGCCTCCATCTCAAAATAAATAAATAAATAAATAATAAATAAATAAGTGGTTAAAATGTCCCAAATGCCCATCAAGAAATGATAGATTAAAAAAGGTATATACGAACACTTAAATATTATTCAAGCTTAAAAGGAAGAAATTTTGATATATAATAACACAGATGAATCTTGAGCACGTTATGTGAAATAAGTCAGTCACAAAAAGACAAATACTGTGTGATTACACTTACATGAGGTTTCTGGAGTAGTCAAATTCGTGTAGACAGAACGTATATCAGGTGCTGGTGGGAGAAGAAAAGAGACAGTTGCTTACTGGGTAGTAATGACTACAGAGTTTCTTTTGTGCAAGACGGAAGAAGTTCTGGAGATGGATGGTGGTGATTGCACAACAATGTGAAAGTACTTAACGCTATTCAACTTTCACTAAAAATGGCTAAAATGGTATATTTTATATTATGCTATTTTACCATAATTTTGATAAAAATTTTAGTGATTAAAACAAAGCAAAACAGATTACATACTGTAAGCCTCCCATTATATACTAGCCACAACTGTGCTACAGATATCCTCCTTGTACAAGTCCTGCTCTCCAACATAATCTCATGCAACTCTCCTCCCAAAACATCAGGACTTGCCTACAGGTTTTTGTCCATTACTGACATCTCAAGTCAATCTGGCCTTAAGGAGTTTGTACCAGCTATTCCAGCTGAGACAAATATTCCTTCCTACAGTCTTTCTACAGTAAAGGGTAAGAATGGGTAGCCCCATTATATGTAAACAAAGTTTACATATAATTCTTTACTAACCACACAATATGAACTAGCTACTCAGACATTTCCTATTCATTACTCTATTAACTTTCTGCTATATATGTGAGTTTAGAAAGTTTGTATCTCTTATTCATTCATGGTATTTTCCATGACTAGATGTTACCCGGTACACAGTAGGTGTTCTCTCTACATTTATTGCATGAAATGTATAAATATGTGTATATATATTACAAAAGTCAATTGTCAAGATTATTTACGGTACAAATCAATACAGAAACAATACCTATGAATTAGGATTACTATTATAGGTGCTTGGAATATGTGAAATAAGCAATGCTAATCTAAAATTATCATCTAAATGAGCATAATTTGTTCTCACAATTGTCTTCAAGCCTTGGCGAGATAGGGCTTTTTTCTTAGAACCATTAATGAAAGGATATTTCACACTAGAAAAAGAATTAATACAGAGGGAAGAAAGAGGAATAAAATGTAACACATACATTATGTACCTTTTATTTAATCATCAAAACAACTCTAGAATATTTTAAAACATTTTATACCTGTTTATCAATGACTGGAACTGAGACCCCAAGAAAATAAGGGACAAGCCTAATGGCATTAGAGCTCATGATGGAGATGAGCATCTAATTCAAAATGCCCTTCAAACAAACCAGATTGGAAACATCTTTGAAAATTTATTTAAAAAGCAACAAGCCTCTTTTTAAAACCAAGATCTTATATAAAAGCCCAATATGTAAAGGAGGAAGAAAGGGAAGCTTTTTTTATTCTGTGGCTTTCATGGTCAGCTGAATTTCACCTTCTAAACAACCATGTTTCCTTTGTATTTTTCTATATATTTATGCAGCTTTAGGCAAGTCTTAAAGGCTTAGAGATCAGTCTGTCTCCTTAAAATCACTCTGCCTATGTTGGCTCTGTATGTTTTTTTGTTGATTTCATTGCTTCTCTCAAATTTATCTAAAGGAAGAACATAGAGACAAGAATATTGTTAAGAAGAGGAGATTTGTTTCAACGCTATATTTGCTGTTTTACTTGGATTACATGTTTATTTAAAATACATTTAAGTGGGCTAATGGAGGTGGTACTACATAATTATTGATTGATTTTTACAGTTAATTTCCAGTAGACATTAAAAGTTCAAAGTTATTATAAGCTCCAAATACTGATCAGTTAGAAACATACATACATACAAACATACATACATACATATAGGTATGACTACATACATACATTGATTGTTCATTCTCTTTTTCCCAACTTACGTTCCCTAGTCATTCCCATAATAGTCATTCCCATAATAGTCATTGTTTTGGAAATTCGTAGTTCTGACTCAAATACAATATTGAAGAATGATGAATATTCACCTCCTGTAACAACCAAAAGAAATACTGGTGGCAAAGTAGCACCACGTGATGCTCAAATGTGACACATAGAATTGCAGTATAGTTGTCCCCTCTTCTGCACTGACTGGGGAAATTAAGACATGACACCCCAGAAGTGACCTCCAAGGTTGCACTGGTGGTGAAATGCCAGCTCATGTTGGGTCCAGGTGCCAGACTGAGCTGACTGTTCCTGTTGCTATTATGGCCCTAAGTTGTTGCCTTTTCATAGCCCTATCCTCCTCCCTGTTCACAGGCCTCCCAAGTCTCATGACTCCTGGCATTTGCTAGCCATGGAACACCATTTTAGGGCTGGCACAGATACACGTATCCACCATGTCACTGGCAGAAATCTCAATTATGTTCATTTTCTTTGCCTTTACCCAGGCTTTATGATTTTCCCACCTTAACCTTTCAAATCCTCCCAAATGATCTGATTACAACCTTTTCCCAAAGGACTGCCTGTCTAAATTTCTAATCACAGCACAAACATCCCGACAACCCATACATGTCTTTTCAAGTCTTAAACAGAACTTACTTAAACTTGATCCAGAGAAATTTCTGACTTCTCCATTACTGGAATATTGGAAAAAACATATTTTCTAAAGAGGGATCACACTACCCTCTTTCTCTTATCAATTTTATGTAGTATTTATGAATTAATCCTACTCCAAATCCCACCCCACCCCTAAATTCCTTCTGCAGGAGCTGGACAGGGACACCATCTTTCATGCAGAGCTTTGCAGTTCTGTTCCAAGGATGGGTCACCAGCATGTTCATCCTGTACCCAGAATAGCATTTCATTATGTCAGGACCATTTTCTCCCTGAACTCCAGAAAGCATGGAAGTGAGATCCATACCTGGCAGTTTTTTTTCTGCTCTGCTGTTGATAGGATTATAAATTTGTGCAGTTAATCCTTACACTTGGGCATTTTTACAGTCCTTACAATTATAAATTATAAGCAATGATCACCCTTGCATTCTTTATTTTTTCTTTCATTATATTATACTGTATTATTTTACTTGCAATATGTTTAATATCTTATACAAGTGGTATATTTTATTATACTATACTATTTTATGTCTACTTTTTTGTCCATTTTCTATCTCGTGCATTGTACTGGAAGGTCACTGAGAATGAGAACTATTTTTACATTGAACATTATGCGTTGATCTATCTCCAGCACCTTGAAGTACTCCTAGCTCATAATATTTCCTCAGAGTTTTAAAACATTTAATGAGTTTTCATGAATTGGATGAATGTATATTGATGTTTGTGCAACAGTAGCTGACTAGATAGAAACTTGTTAAGTTTTGCTGCATACAGAGCTTATTCTATGTATGTCATTTTTCTCACTCAGTACAGAGCAGTGATCATTTGGCCACTAAAATTCCAAACAAATATCAAGGACTTAAGACTGTTGTAATAGCTGGTAGTGATATAGGCATGCCAAAAGTAATATTTGCTTACAGCACTGACTCTCCGTCTCAGAAAAGAGGATATACTTTTCAGTCTTCCAATTGTTCTGTTTAATAGATTCTTTGTTATGTGTCCTTAAGATTTGGCTAATGCACAGTCATCCAGAGGAAAAGCATGCCTGGCTGAAGCTTGGAAAGACATAATAAGAGATTTTATAGAGAGGGGATATATTAGCTGCTATTTATTAAATAGTTCCCCGTTCAGCATTAGGGAATTTCAGCTGTGTGCTAAACACATTTCCTGTTACTGATACAGGATGAGAAGAGTTAAGTGCCATACCCAAAATAGTATGATTAAGACGAGGTGAAGTCTCAATAGATAAAATAATTAAAAATTGCACTTCAAATACATTTTTAAATAAATTTAAATATTATCTCTTTTTATTAATTGTAGACACTTCATTTGATATATGATATATACATACATTTTATAAACTGTATTATACCAAATGTTGAATACTATGTATTACCCCACAGTTAATTTTTTTCCAACCAAGAGTTCCTTGGCTAATTCTTCACTAGTTTAGTGATTAAATATTCTTTAACAGAGTGGATGAAATCTCACGTAATCTTAATCAAATTATGTGGTGGCTCAGAACAGTGTCTAGAAAGGTATCAGACTGCATAAGTAGAGAGTGATAGTTGAAAAATTACACAAGCCAATCATTTTTTCACATAAAGAAGTAGGTAACCCCGCATTTGGAAAATACCATGCTGTTACTAGGTAATGAATAACCATTATTAAATCATAGAGTATGCAAAGATTATAATCAACAATATAAAAGGCACTCAAAAAGGCATTGGCCAGAAAGGATTTCATTTTAATATTGAGTATTGCCTCGTTTTTTTTTAGTAGCATCCCCTTTCTAAACTATTACAGGATGCAAACTGAAGTGTCTATTAAAAACCCTCATATGTCTTATTTTTCTTGTTGAAATATAAGACTGTTGTAATTGGGCATAATAACTATTCCACAATTTTAACAAGAGAATATTGGAAGAAAGTACAAGTACAAAGAGTAAAATTGTATAAAAAGAGGCTTATTCTCAGAATATACTAAACTGTTCTCAAGGAACCTTTCAGCCTGTGATACACTATTTATTTCTAGTCAGGATTATTGAACCATTTAGTCAATGAATCTAGCATGTAGGCAAACAAATATAGATCAGTGTTTCCCAAATGTCTTTGACCATGAAACAGTTTTAATATTCTAGTAGTTTGAGATTGTGCTAGAAGTTTGTCAGATGTAACACATACTAGAATTAAAAAGGTGGGACTGTATGGCTCTGTACACAAAATAACTGTTGAAATAATAAAAATATGGCTTACATGAGGTAAGAAAAAGACAGAATTATATCTCATTTATTAAATACCATAGATTATGATTTTGTTATAAAATATAACAAATGTATACTGAAAGTACATAATAAGATAAATGACATTGGTCAATGATCATTAAGTAGATCAAGGGTCAGAAATATTTTTCTGTAAGGAGCCAGATAGTAAATATAATAAGCTTTGTGAGCTATTTAAGCATTGTAACTACTCAACTCTCTCATTAGTGCAAAAATGGTCATAAACAATATGTAAACAAATTGGTGTACCTATGTTCCAATAAAATTGTATTTCTGAAAATAGGCAACAGGCCATATTTTGCCTGGGACCATACTTTGTCAACCCATGAAACTTGATTATTAACTAGATTGCAGACAATGCAATGGTTAGTTAGTATATGTTAACCACACATCAATGCATAATAACCAGAGCATTTGTTCTACAAGGAATTAATGACGCATTCTTTGATATAGTGTGTGGGTGTTTATATATATATACACACACACATATATATACACATACACATATATACACATACATATAATTTCTAAAAGTTTCAAGAATTTTGTAGGTAAATTTTTTAAGTATAAGTGATATTTTACCCATGATTTAAAAATTATATTTTAGCTAACAAATACAGTAATAACATAGTAATTATATAGAAGTTTTCTTCTTTCCTTCCCCCTTTCTTTGCATTTTTTCTTTATTTTTGATATTTTTTAAATATAACTTTTATTAAATTTTGCAGAATGTGATTTTTTTTCCCCAAAATTGTTTAGGAAATTCTTTCTAACATGATTCAGGACAAAAATACCTTGTTATTTATTTGTTTATTATTTATTTATTTATTCTGAGACAAAATCTTGCTCTGTTGCCCAGGCTGGAGTGCAGTGGTGCGATCTCAGCTCACTGTAACCTCCTCCTCCTGGGTTCTAGTAATGCTCCTGCCCCAGCCTCCCGAGTAGCTGTGACTACAGGCGTGCGCACCACGCCCAGCTAATTTTTGTATTTTTAGTAGAGATGGGGTTTCACCATGTTGGCCAGGATGGTCTGGATCTCTTGACCTCGTGTTCTGCCCGCCTCGGCCTCCCAAAGTGCTGGGATTACAGGTATGAGCCACTGCGCCCAGCCCTTAAGTCATTTCTTAAGTTTTATTAGTCAATTTAGCATGCTAGTTGAAATAATTCAGTCAATACAGAGAAGTCAAATTCTTCATCAAAAGTAGGATATTTAAGAAATCAAAACATTCAGTTAGTAAAAACAGCAATCTGACAATCAATACATAACTGTTTTCCTTCATCATTGTCCATCCTACACGTTGAAAGCGTACTGGAAAATTTGTTTTCACTCTGTTCTGCCATATATTGGAGTGTCATCTTGAAGAATCCCAAACTAAGATTCAATATGTTTGAGATTTGTTGTTGTCTGAAGACCTTTCATCACATAGGATTTGTCAGTAATAGAAGAACAGCAAGCAAAATACCTCTTTAGGTGAGTCCCTGCATTTACTATTCAGTATTTAGTTTAAGGTGCTGGGAAATTGTCAGAATGCAGGAAATCTTCAAAGACAGGAAAACAGGGAAAAGGAAAACAAAACAAAACAAAGCAAAACAATGCCATAATAGTATTTGAGTCACCCAGGAAACCAGGCTTTGTTCATAATGAAATACCATAGCATTGGATTAGCCTTTTTTTTCCTATATGTCACGTCTTATTTGGCTTATAAAATAGTTAATGAATAAATCAAAAGCCACCTATTCAGATGTGATCCTTTGACAAAACTGGGAGACAAGTAGAGAGCATACAGGAGACTTAACAGCAAACTAAGAAATATAGCCCTTTCCAAGGTTTTACTTCACAATAAAGCTTGAAACCATCTAGAGCAAAATTATTCTTCATTGGAAAGATAACAAAACCCTAAGGGTTTCTGAATCAAGAGGATTTATTAATCATTTTAGTAAACAAGTGAACAAAATAAATGATTGAGCTAGCTCTCAATTTGGGCCTAGATTTTATTTTACATCTTATTTTCTTTTACATTTATCAGATTATTACCATATTGTATATATAGATACATATACATTTAAAAATGCATATATCAATTTTTTTAGAAAATAAAACTGGTGGGGTTTTGGACTTATTTCCCAGGAGGTTATTATTATTATTATTATTATTATCATCCAGAATATGTTCTTCCTCTTTTGAATCATGGATACTTTTAATTCCAATGGCCATTCAGGCTAGAAAACTTAAAGTCAGCTCCTTTTCGGTTTCTGTCTCTCCTTACCCAACCAGTGATTTAGGATGCTTTCTCAATGCTAGCGCTTTATGTATCATTCAAAACCTTTTTTTCTTACTCATCCTAACTGCAGCTGAGCCAATCAAGCCCTCATTATTCCTGTTCTGATTGACAGCAATAAGCTCTTAATTCTATCTTACACATAACTCTGGTTTACTCTCACTCCACTCCAAACCTCACACATAGCCCCAAAGTCATGTTGTTACAATATAGAACTCAACAGGATAAGCCTTGTTTTAATACTTTAATGCCCACTCAACTCCTTTAGGAAAAAATCCAAGCTGTAGTAACTGTTACATACAAAATACATTATTTTATATTGCCATGACTTTTGAAGGTTATTTTCTGGGCCTATACTGCCAGGTCCCAAATCGTCTCTCTTTTCTTCAATTTCTCAGTATCTCTTCCAGGGAAATAATAGCTTCATCACTAGTGAAGCTGGATTAAAATTACCTTTTTTGCTGAAATAAAGAAAGGAATCATGGGTGGAGTATGCACATGTATTTATGTGAACATACACACACATACATGCAAATAAAACAGTATAATACAGTGTCTTCTCAAGGAGGTTACTGTATTAGCTCATCGAGGAAAAGGATAATTATTTATGTCTTAGTACCGAAGACAGTTCACTGACTGCATTAATAAAGGACTTAGAGAATGGGTGTGCTTGGAGAAAATTCACCATCTAGCAGAAACTACTGCAAATTTATCTTCTGTCCCAGTCACTCAGAAAAATTTCAGGGCCTGAAGAGTAACATAGTGGATACCAACTTTGAAGTCAGGCAGTCCCAGATTCTATGTTTAGATCTACATAGTTTCACTATCTTGATCAGGCTATTAGACTATCTATGTCTCATTTCCTCATCTGTAAAATGAAGATAATAGTACCTATATAGTATCATTTCAGATATTTGTGAGTGCTCAATTAATGATACCAAATATTATTTTTAATAAATTTTAGAAATGATTCATTTATAGTTATTTAGGTATTTTATATGAACCCATTTACTGTAATAGCTTCTGAAGTTTACCCTAGGAGAAATTCACCAGTAACTTAAAAATAATTTTTGTGCACCCATTGTGTTAAGAGCTTCATTCTATATTCAGAAGTTTGTAAATGCCAGCTTGATTTAGAACTTGGATCTAAATTTCTCTTCTCTTTGAATTGCTTGGAGCTGAAAATAAAGATTTATTATAGAGTATATAAACCTTTAAGATTTTCTCTCATATAGAAAAATTCTGTAAAACTTTCTAACTTTGTATTTAGGTCATATAATGTTTTTAACATTAATTTGAGCTATTTTTTAACTTTTTGTTGGCTGTGAATATTTTTTCTAATATACCTAATTATTTTTGTTTAAACATTTCTGCTTGATGGCATTTCATTTTAAGCATAGTTTCGTGATTATTCTTAATTATAATTGTGACTATGAATAATTATTTTTCAAATTTGCAAGTTTTTGTTACATTCAATTATTATAGAGATTATTTAGTATAATAATTATGAAGTAGGGTAGCGTGTCTTTTGATACAATTGTTTGAAAAAAGGTCATAGAATGTTGCACAGAAAATAAAAAAATTTCACAAGAAATGTACATTTGATTCATGCTTGATATATTCAGTTTCTCAATCAGAAAGTATATTTAAATATAAATTGGAAGAATTCTTTTAAAGAGAATTTGAATACAATAAGTAAAATCCATAATTTAAAAACATTATTTGTGGATAAGTTGTGCCAAGTGGAAACAAAAACCATGCATTGGTTTCATACAACAAAAATTCCCTTCATGGAATATAAAATCTCAATTAATTATTGTGTCTTTTTCACAAAACAAAACAAGACAAAAAGATAGGGTTTTCTTTGTCTTTTGCTCTTTTCCTAAAATGTTTATTGTGATTTTATGTGGAAACAGCCTATGGCTAGCAAAAGTGTAATACATTTGAATAAATAAAATTAGTTGTTCTCTTCAGTTTACAAAATTTACATGAAACAGAGAAATGATAATATCCCTAGTTAGTTAGAAAAATATCATCTTAATAAGAAGCTAAATGGTTATGCCAATTCTTCACCCGAAGCCACTTCTTCTAAAAGTAACATAAATACTTATTTAATAAAAAATATAACTTTAGGGTGCATTGGTTTTTAATTTACGTTATTTGAAAGCTCTACATGATTCTCAAGGATAACTAGTCAGTGGGTAAATCTAAATGTTTACTTAAACAGAATATGTAGAGTGACTCAAGTATTGTAGTAGTTTGTCAACATTTTCTTTTCAGGCTGTGATGGGATCTGAGTGTTTATCACTAGTAATCTAATTTTTCTTCAAAATTTAAATCTGTATAAGTTTTCAAAAAAAATCACCTTCTATATTGCTTTATTAGAGACTAGTCATTTTGTTGGTAGGCTGGCTCAGGTTCTTGACTTTGCTGCACGAAAGTACTTGAGAACAAGTCCAAAGTTAGAGTAGGCAAAGAAGTTTATTGTGAAGCAAAAGTACTCTCAGTGGCAGAGTGGGCCACTCAAAGGAAGAGACAGCCCCTAGTACATTAAGGAGAATTCCCTTTGTGGGATCTGTACATACATCTTCATAAAATATTGGTGAGGTCAAATATAAAAAGGCTGACCTGCGGTTGGCGCATGAGTTCATCATCTACATGCTCTAACACACATCACATGTATCATTAGCATATAAATCTCCCTCTAAGTGTGTGTATGTTACTGCTAAAATAAGGAAAAGGTTACTGTAACCTACGCCTGGAGCCTAGCTGCACGTGCAGGATCCCAGAGAAGTCCCTATGTCCTTCAAGGCAGGAATTTGTATTTAATAGTTTCCTGGGCTTTGGTGCTGATTGTCTGGAGATTAGGAAACATGCGACAGGAATAAGGGGCTTTTACTGGGTATCAGAAACTTGTAACCATTTGGCGGTCAGCTGGTATTCTGCAGGACCGCTTAACTCACAAAAGAGTTAGGTGCTGATGCACGAGGGTCCAAGGGATGTGAAAGGAGTCAGCAAGGCTTCACAAAAGAGGGCAGGTCAGTATGGCCTCCTAACTTTACTCATCCTGCCTCATTAAAAGTAAAAGAGATGCTGAAAAGAATGTTAATAGTTTTAAGCTTTGACTGAAGCTAAAATTGTTTGCTTGTTGCTTCAACCTTTTGCAGTGTAATTGTCTAATAGAATTATATAATCTCTTTTCAACCAAAGTTTGTCTTTGCATTCGTCTTATGAAATCTGTAGTTATTTACTGAATTGCATCCTTATATATTAATGTTCTATCGGTAAAATGCTAGCCTAACTTAAAAAAATTATAACCGTAGGTCAATGAGTTGAAATTATGCTGTAACATTCTAGGTGGGTCATATCATTGACATATTTAAAGTGACGGTAACTTTAGCCTTACAGTTCATTTTTAAGAAATTACTTTTTCACATCTTCACAACCTTCTTTTAAGGTAAAACTGTTGAATACGCTAACAAACATAAAAGATGTTTTCCAAAAAGGGGTTTTATGTCTGCAGTCTATTAAAAAAGTAAATGATCTTTACTTCAATATGGTTTAATTGCATTACCCCTAGACCAAGTGATATTTTCTCTCAAGGACAAGAGATTCATTAGGGAGTCCAAGGTTCATTTTGTTAGCTAACTGAAAATAAATTTGTGGCAACTTAGAGTTAGTATCTAAGAACTCACAGTGAAATGCTCTATCTTAAAAAAAACAGGTTTAAAATTCTGTAAAGAGAGATACCTCTCTCAAAAATAAAAACGACACCATTTCTGACCATCGTATCTGTAAATTATTAGACACACATATGTATACAGACACACACACACACACACACCCCCCTGATGTTTAGCTAGCATGCTCCAATGCAGTGTATCTTTTCTGAGCAGTCTTGCATTCATTCTATCTGCTTTGTGCTTATGCCTTTCCATTCATTAAATTATTTTGACTATTATTCCTATTTATATATGTGCGTATGCCTGAAAAAGAGCAATCACATACTGTGAAACACCTCTGTGGGAATTTAATTAATAATAAATGAGAATTGAGACTCAGACACCACCTTAAGAGATGCCTATTAGAATGCAATTCTATTTAAAAGAAAGTAATATAAATGCAATAAACTTGCTCTTAATCATGCTGAGTTGACTAGAAATGTTTAGTTTCTCCTGTTTTTACTATCCCAGTAAAACGAAGTAAACAAATAGAGGCTGAGAGGAACAGAGGCAAGATGACAGCAAGATGAAGATAGCAACAGTTTTTGAAGAATACAAATTAGCTGGAGGAGTGGTAACTAATATGACAGAGTGAAGGAAGTAGAGCTCCAAGCACCTGCAGAGAGACACTGATGGTAATAAAATCAACTGATCCATCAGGAATCAAGAAATACTTAGCAGAACACAGCTGCCACCTCAGAAGGTATAGTTGAGGGAAGAAACTTAAAACTCATAAATTGGTTGAAAGACCACATACTCAATGATTACTGCCTCCTAGAAATCCTATCCTGCTTGACACCAATATCTTTGAATTCCCTTCCTCCACCTCACCTTGCCTAATAAAGAGCTGCTGTCTAATCTGAGGAAACTGAAAGAGAGAGAACTGAGCTTGGTGCTCAGAAAGAAGTCAGGAAGAGAAGTGGAAAAGAAAATAAGATCGTCAGATGGAGGTCATCATACTGCATGAGTGAGATCCCCAGTCTTCTCTGCATGGTTTGAAAAACACCAGCAGTCAGAGGTACTAGAAAATGAGTCATATGGAAACTTTTCCTACTCAACATAACCATCTGCAGTGATGCTGACTATTTGGCAAAACATATCCGTATACACAAAGTCTCCAATCAACATTTTAGTGACTCACTCTTAAATATGAAAACCAATCATCATCCAATATTTAAGGGAAGCCTCCAAAGCAAAAGACAGAAAACACAACAAACAGAAGAAAAGAGGGAACTCAATTGGAACACAGAAAATGCAACCAGATAGAATATTTTAAAATACATATTTAATACCCTAAAAGAAACAAAGAGACATATCACATCTAAGAAAGAAAATTAAAATATTCTGAGAACATAAAGAATCAGAGAAATACATTTAGAAATTTAAAAGAAAATTTTAAAAATTAAAAATTCAATGGAAAATTTAGATGCTTTATTATGTCTCCCTGTAGGTGGAATAAAGGAGATGGAACAGTAGAAAACTTTCCAAACTCCAACATTACATTAAAAAATTACAAAGAACACAAAAATATAAGAATGAATCCCAGAAATGAAGGATATTTTTCTTCAGTTTGAAAATTCAGTATAATAATAATCATCATATATAATAATAGCCCATATTACCTTCAATATTTTTATTTTTCCAGTGATCTTGAAAGAGCAACAAAGTCACAAAATAGAACCCCATGAATCATCTCTTGAAGCAAAGCAGCCTCTTTATCAGGAATACTTATAGATTCTCTCTTGACATTCTTTTTTTTTATTCTTTTTGCTCATATTTCATGTCATTTTCTTTAATACATATTAAAATACATATTCTTTAAAATAATTATTTTAAAGTCTGTGTCTGCCAGTTTCAATATTGTGTGACTATTGAAGATTCACTTCTTATTCATTGTGGTTTTTTTCCTGCTTCTTTGCATATCTTATAATTTATTATATTTACAATAACTCTGGATAATAAAGTTGACAATTTTTTTATTTTTCCTCCAGAAAGAAAAGGCTTTTTTTGTTTTTCTTTTTTCTGTGTAGCAGATAGGGTGAAGGTCTGATTGCTTTGACTCACTCATGAATTAAAGTAGTTTGGGACTGGGTTGTAAATTTGGTTATTTTCAATTCCTCTCTTGTTTCAAATGTATTGACTGATTACAGGTTACTACATCCAGCAGGACCTTGGAATTTCAGCACCACAAGATTACGGAAACCTCACTCTGCCTTCTAGTGAAACCACTGGCCTCGTGCACCAACCCATTACTAAAAAACACTACCTTAGAGGAGAAATGTCATCCAAAAAATGTTTACTATATATATGAGGCTCCTCTGGATTTTAATCCTTTACACTAGCCCATATGAGAAGTAAATGTGTCTCTTCCCTCTACCAGAGTCTCTACCTATTACAAGCTTGATCCTTCACTAAAGCTCAGACTTGGCTTTTATCCAGGAAGAAAAGTGACTGCATAATTCCTCCTGGCCTGGTATGGTGGCTCACGCCTATAATCCCAACACTTTGGGAGGCCAAGGAGGGCAGATCTCTTGAGGTCAGGAGTCCAAGACCGACCTGGCCAACATGGCGAAACTTCGTCTCCACTAAAACACAAAAATTAGCTTGGCTTGATGGTGAATGCCTGTAGTCCCAGCTACATGGGAGACTGAGGCACAAAAATCTCTTGAACCCAGGAGGCAGAAGTCACAGTGAGCCAAAATCACGCCACTGTTCTCTAGCCTAGGTGACAGAGCGAAACTCTGTATCCAAAAGTTAAATAAATAAAATAAAATAAAACAAAATAAAATAAAATAACTCCTCTTACTTAAGAAGGACTTTCCCTGATCATTCATTCTTCAATTCATACAGAGTTCTCCATTGTCTTTTACAAAATAAAATTTGGATAGTTTATGCCTTCTCCCCTCTAATTGTCATGGTGAGACTAATGGGTCGCTGTCATGCTCTACACCCTGACCAGAAATACCACCCATGTGATATCATGTTAATCCATTTTGCATTGCTATAAAAGAATGCTGAGGCTGGGTAATTTATAAACAAAAGAGATTTATTTCAGTCATGGTTTTGCAAGGTGTACAAGCATGACACCCACATCTGTTCACCTTCTGGTGAGGCCTCAGAAAGCTGAAAATCATGGTGGAAGAAGAGAAGCCACCATGATACGGTGAGAGGAGGAGCAAGAAGGGGCGAAGGAGGAGGTGCCAGGCTCCTTTAAACAATCAGCTCACATGTTAACCAAGAGAGATAACTCACTGATTGCCATGGCAAAGGTGCCAACCCATTCATGAGGATCTTCCCCCATGATCCAAGCACCTCCCACCAGGCCCCATGTCCAACATTGGAGATCACTTTTCAATATGAGATTTGGAGGTGACAACTATCCAGACTATATACCTGTATTGTGTGACTTTAATATAATGTGGGGGTTTATTAGTTACACTGATTACCATTAATTTAATAGAATAAATTTTTTAAGAGCTGCTGAAATAATAAAAACAATAATGGTAGTGCCCTAAACATACTCTTCAAAATTCATAACATAGAAAAATGATAATGTCTAAAATGCATAACTTAAGAAAATATAGTATTATCAAATTATTTCAATATACAAATAGGTAAAAGACTTAAACATTACTTCATCTGGGCAACAGAATTAGTGGTTAGATGAGGATCATGTTAAGACCTGCTGTTTTACTACAAGATTTTTTTTCATCTTATTTGACTTTTTTAAGCTCTGAGTAAGCATTATCTTCATAAAATAAAAATACAGAGAGGCTAGATGAATAAAATTAATCAGATGGCTAGAAAGATAATACTATTAAGAACATGGTAAATTAAAAGAACGGATTCCAAAAAACTTCTGGGGGAGTTCAGATGAAGGAAAATTACCTTCATTTGACGGCATTAGGAAATGGTACATCGATATACAGGCATTTAAGCTGCAAGGGGATGGTGTAAAGTCTCAACTTAAGTAGTTGATGCCTCAGGCTGAAAGAATAGCTTGGGTAAAGACAGGATATATGTGGAGATGAGGACAAGTCTAGACAATATAATATATATGGAAGACTTATGGAATCAAGCACATGTGGTGAATATAAAGAGAAATATTTGGAAGTAATATGATAGATCTCTGAATGCCAACTAAAAAGTACATGCTCTCAGAGGCAATGAGAATCACTGAAGGTGACTGAGCAGGGAATAGTCTGATCAGACTTGTGATTCAGGATGATTTATATCATTCACACACATAAAAGTTTAAATGAAACTTAGAGGTAGGAGACAACATTGTTCTTGTTCAGCCTCAGTGCTCAGGAAGAAAAAATACCAATCAATTAAACTCAAATTTGTTTTACAGTCCCACAGATATGAGTTGGAAAAACATGTTTAATTCCTGAACTCAAATATTATTCTCTTTTCTGACAACATAAGTTCCCAAATTTCCTTTTAGACATATACATGAAGAAGGTTGAGGGAATGGGGAGTCTATTAAGAGCCGCTTACTTAACAGAATTTAACTTACTCACCTATGAATTTTTACCTTACTGTCTGTTAGAAGAGACAGATAGATAGAAACAGTTATTTTACTCAAAGCTAGAATATTGGAATCAATAATTGGAGTAAGGTGCTGTATTTACTGCTGTGTCTCAAACTTAAATAATTACGGGTATAGGTATAAAAAGAAAGTCTAAAGGATAGAACAGAGTTGGCACATCAAAGTTCTAAAATGGGTCAAAAGTTTTTGGAGTTAGGCTTAATAAATCATACATGCAAGAAGAAAGAGAGAGGAAGGAGGGAGGGAAGGAAGGAAGGAGCAAAGGGAGGGAGGGAGAGAGGGAGTAAGGAAGGAAGGAAAAAGTTGTCAACTGCTTAAACAAAGACAGTGGAAGAAAGGAGCCAGAATCAAGTAAAGAATAACTAATATTTTTTCAGTACCAGCATCCATATCAATGAAATCCACTGAACAAAATAATTAATGCTTTGAGCTCTCACATTGTGTAATCCCACAAGTAAAAATAAAATGCTCTGTTATTTGGTATGAATGAAATAGATCAAATAAAAAATAAATTCTACCATATATGATAAGAAATCACACATTGTTCTTAACAAAGAAAATAAGTGATATAAACATAAGTTCTCTTGTGAATAAAATGAAAAGTCAAACGAAAGGAAATGTTGCTAATTATCTTTATCTGGGAATTTCATCAAAGTCTTGGGCATTTTGGGGTTTGTGGTTAACATGATTCATTGCTTCTGTCCATGTGTTGCTTAGATTTTTTTCAGTTTCCCTCTGATTATCATGTGAGTAATGATGATCAGCTATTTTAATGGTTTTGAACTCCAGGAAGAGGAAAAATTCTTTTTTAAAAGCCATTATTTAATCATATATTTTGGTAACATAAAAAACAACATAGCAAGAAAGTTTTGAGCACAAAAAGTATCTAAGTCCAGTCATGGCACCACTGACTTTTTCCTGTACGCTCTAGTTGTCTGTACCTAACTGGTATTGATGGTAATCTAGAAAACGTAACTCCTCATGGCATATTATTCTTTGAATATTTGTTTATCTCTCATCATTCTAAGAGTTTCTAAAATTTCATTTTCAATCTGTCTTAGCTTCTTTCAATCAGCCAACTAGAATGTATTATTGAGTATTCCATAGAACTTCTTATGTATATGGAATAATTATAATGCATTATTAAAGGAATGCTGTTATGAGCTATGCTTCAGATCTTTTCCAAAAAACATTCAGTGCATTCTTTTCCATTTTTAGAAGACTTCACAATTAAAAAAAATATTATTAAGGGGATTTATAATTATTTAAAGTTACCTCTGAGAATTGTTTGAAAGAGTAAGGTTTGAATAAACTATGCAAATATCCGGTGACAAAATTGATTTATGACGAAGGATCAAACAAATCAACTGATAATTAAAAAATACTAATTATTTCATGCTTGGAACAGTATTTGAGTGTGAAGGAGAAGATTGATCACTCCTATACATTACTTTCCATGAAGACTAAGAAATACAAGGAGTAATGTCATAATTTCATATTGATCACTCCTATACATTACTTTGCATGAAGACTAAGAAATACAAGGAGTAATGTCATAATTTCATATTGATCACTCCTATACATTACTTTGCATGAAGACTAAGAAATACAAGGAGTAATGTCATAATTTCATAATCCTGTGATTTCTAATCTAAGGAACCAATAAGTAAGTCCTATGTATGAATTTGGAGAGTATCTGAGCCACAGGAGAAAATAAATAAAAACACTTTTCATTTGAAGAAACTTCAATAAAAAATGAAAAAAAAAAGATAACATTCCTCATATGCACGGAGTTTTAAAATGGTATTGTAGAGGTAGCAAAAGCAGCTAAAGGCTCAGGGAATTACCTTCCTTTCTAGTCATAAATCAACTATATACCTATATGCTCCATTCCATTAACATAAGTGGTATTTAAATCTGATTGCACATTAGAAACTCCTACATTTTTAAATCCTCAAGCCCACGTCTCACCCATGGGGAGTCTGATATAATTGGGGCTCAGAGATTGGTACATTTTGATTTGCACCCCAGGTGATTCTGATGTGCGGAAAGGGTTAGGAGTCACTGCATTAGACTGTGGGAATGGTGATACTATTAGTTTACTTCATGCTGGGTATTGTGGTAAGCTCTTCACTTGCATTGTCTCATTTAATCCTCCCAGCAACCCTATACTGCAGAAATGACTTGCCTCATTTTGCTAATGGGACAAGCAGAAAAATTAATAAGTAATTTGCCCAAAGCCATGCCCCTTAAAATTGTTGAAGCAAGGCCTCAAACTAAAGCTATGTTAATTTAAAGCCTGAACTCCTAGGCATCTTTGCTACCTAATTTCCACATCTTGGTTGCAATAATAGAAGCATCCTTGTTTCTTTCTCTCCCTCCTGGCCTAAAGGAGCTATAAGCCATGACTCAGGGGGAGTGTCACCATCTCTTCAGAGTTAGGCAAAATACGAAATATCTAGAGGAGAATGTAAAAAAAAATGCCTTTAGAAATTAATGAATTGATGTGTTTTGAATAACAGAGAACATTTAAATGTTTGTTATCATTAATTATTATAAATATTGGGAATTTTGTATTAAAAGTTACATTACAGGTTTCTCTTTAAAACCTATAAAAGATGTAAAATCCTGGACCTAAACGATGGAAGTTTTTAGCTATAAATGGGTTATGCTTTCTCCTATTTACCATAGCCTTTGTGTGTACAGATTGTCTTATATGCCAGTGGTTCTCAAAGATTAACATTTACATGATTAACCTAAGGGTCTTATGAAAATGCAGATTTTTAATTTAGTAGGACTGGAATGGGGGTAGAGATTCAACAATTTACCGGTTATGCTGATACTCGTGATCCTCAGGTCACAAATTGATTATCAAGGCTATATACCACCTGAGATACTTATGTACATGACTTACCTTTAATTACATCAATTCGTGTTGTGTCCCCTACTATAGATCCTTATGAAATCTCACATAAACTAATTCACTCCCATTTTCTGGGAGAAACATAAAAGTATATATTTTATTTTATTTTTGCTTCCTTTTTCTAAAAAAAAAAAAAAAAAAAAAAAAAAAAAAAGGTAATTTTCTTTCTGTTGAATGGCACAAAAGAAGGAATAAAAGTCCATTACTGCAGCATCCAGTGTAATGCCAAATGATGAATGCGACTGAAAACATTGGCAAAGAAGACATTAGCACTAAATGACAAGAGTAAGGAAGAAGATAATTATATCTATGTGAAACATATTTGGATACACTGAAGTAATCTACCATAAAAAGGCAATATGACCCAATTTGAAGATCGCTACAGAAAAAAACACATATCCTATATCTTACTAATCTCCCTTTCAACTTGATTTACTGTACCTGTTAAAATATTACAACAATATTTTGTTTGTCACAACTCTTCCAAAATGTATAACACTTTTCTTCATTGTGCCAATTCTATGTCAGACTGGTTGATCCCACTACCATACTGTTTATATTGCCCAGTATTTCAGAGCTGAAATGATAGAGCTCTCTGTAGATGGAGGATGGAAAGAAATGAATTGACTTTAAGTTGAGAGAGCAGAATGGGCCATTATTCCATTCATAATACATTGCTACCATCAGTCAGTGTTAACATTCCTGTATGTTTATTGTATTTTCTTTTATTGTGTCAATTCACCATTTCCATTTCCACGATACACTGGTCAATTACTCCAATGCAGTTGATGTATTTCCTTAATAACACATTTATGCCTAGTGTTCCATTATTGGAACACTAAGCATATGGGAGTTATTCATATCCTACTGCTCAAGCCCATCACCAATGTCTGATTGCAAAAATTCAAAAAATTGCAACCTCAGGCATAAATGGGTTATTATTTGTAAAGTGTTTTGTATGTTTTGAAATTTTAAATAAATGGAAGTTTATTATTTTTAAATTTTTTAGTTAGCACTTTTCCTGTCCTTTATTCACAATGCTCCTTAAGTATTTAGTTTTTACTTTTTATTTGTGCTTTACTTTCTTCCTTGTGCAACTGAATATTTCTCTCCTATTCTCTGATTCAAAAAAAAAAAACTAAAACAAAAACTCCCCAGGCTGCTTGCAACAATTGCTATTCCAAAAACATCACGGTTAATGTTTTCTTGTGCTTTTTCTTTTTTTACAGACTTCTGCAAAAATACTCAGAAATGGAATAAATAAATCATAGGGTATGGACATATTTAGTCCAATATGTCACAAAGCATTCTACCATAGCTGCATGCTGTTGAGTCTTTGGGATTTACGACGATTTACTTTTGGTCCTAGTGTATTATCAATATTCTAAATTTTCCATGTGTTCTTGAAGTAAAATATATCCTCTGCATGTTGTAGAAAATATTGTAAACATTTTTATCACTACAAGATAGTTAATTCTATTATCAAAATAAATTTTATCTTTGTTCTTTTTCAATCTGATTTATTATTTTTGGTAAAACTTGTGTTTAAACACTCATGTGTATGTTTTTTATCTATTTGATTTGGTAATTTTTACACATCTTATTTTAAACATTTTGAGGCCCCATTAGTATGTATATATAATGTTGAATATTATATATTTTTCTAAATAATTATAACTCATCAATGACTCTTATTTCCATTAGTAACTACTTTTAATATCTTAACTCCATTAAACTACTTTTAATATCTTAACCATTTTTGTGTATGGTTTAGTGGTATTAAATACATTCATAATGTCATGCAAACATCATAAACATACCTCTTTATAACTTTTCATCTTGTAAAAGTGAAACTCTTTACCCAATAAACAATAAATTTTTACTCACCCCTTCCCCTAGTCCCTGTTATTGCCTTTCTACTTTATGTCTCTATAATTTTGACTACTTCAAATATCTCATGTAAGTGAAATCCTACGGCATTTGTCCTTTTGGGACTGGTTCATTTCACATAGCGTAATGTCCTCAAGTTTTATTCATGTTGTGAGTATTTTGTTATATGGGGATTTTATAGATCTAAACTTTACATTTAGATCTAAGATCCATTTTGAATTAATGTTTGTATATTCTGTTAGGGAACGATTCAACTTCGTTCTCTTGCATGTGGATATCCAGTTTTCCCAACATCACTTCTTGAAAAGAGTGTCCTTTCGCCATTTAATGATCTTGGCAACTTGTCAAAAATAATATGATTATGTATGTGAGGCTTTAGTACTGGGCCTTCTATTATATTATATTGGTCTATGTGTCTGTCTTTATGCTAGTACCATGCTTTTTGGATTCCTGTAGCTTTGTAGTATGTTTTAAAATCAGAAAGTGTAAGTCATCCAGAGTTTTTTTTCAAGATTGTCTATTCAAGGTCCCATGAAATTCCATATGAATTTTAGAGTGTGCATTTCTATTTCTACAAAAAAAAATGTAATTGAGATTTTGATAGAAATTGCATTGATTCTAGATTACTTTGTGTAATACTGACATCTTAACAATGTGAAATCTCCAATCCATAAACATGAGAGATGTTCTCATTTATTTTTATCTTCCTTAATTTATTTCAGCAACATTTTGCATTTTTGTCATTTTTGTTGTATAAGACTTACTTTACTTTAATTTCCAAATATTTTATTCTTTTAAATGGTAATGTAAATGTAATTGTTTTTGTAATTTCATTTTCAGATTGCTTATTGCTGATATATAGAAATGTAACTTTTTTAGAAATTTGATGACTACATGTGTCTACTTCTTATTTTACATTTTCATTTTTTTATGTAGAAAATTAGGTGAAATTTTGAGGCAGACTAAACTAAAACCACTTTTGGATCACTTTTTGGTTTTATTATTATTTTACAATTTATAAATAGTTTTATTTTCCACATCTGTATGCAATATTAGCTCTATCACAAACTAAATTTCCATATGCATATTCTTTACATTGGTTGTTTTTTAATGTTTAATTTTTGCACACTAGTGTATATATTTATGGGGTACATGATCTATTTTGATATAGGTATGCAGTATGTAATAATCACATCATGAAGTGGGGTATCCATTCCCTCAAGCATTTATCCTTTGTGTTACAAACAGAAGAGTATAATGCAATTATATTTAGTTGACTGATCCCACTACCAGAGTGTTTATAGTGCCTAGTATTCCATATTAAAATAATACTTAGTTATTTTAAAGTGAACAATTAAATTATTTTGACTATAGTCGTTCTCTTATGCTATCAAATACTGGATCTTATTCATTCTTTCTATTTTTTGTGTGTGTGTCCATTAACCATTCCCACCTCTCTGCTACCCCCACCTCCCACTACACTTCCCGGCCTCTGCAGGTCATTTTTTCTACTCTATATTTCTATGAGTTCAATTATTTTGGTTTTTAGATCCCACAAATAAGTGGGAACATGCAATGTTTGTCCTTCTGTGCCTAGCTTATTTCACTTAGCATAATAACCTCCAGTTCTATTCATGTTGTTGCAAATGGCAGGATCTCATTCTTTTCGTGGCTGAATAGTACTCCATTATGTGTAAGTACCATATCTTTAAAATTTATTCACCTGTTAATGGACATTTAGGTTGCTTCCAAATCTTGGCTATTGTGAACAGTTCTGTGGTAAACGTTGGAGTGCACATATCTCTTCAGTATACTAATTTCCTTTCTTTTGGGTATATATCCAGCAGTGGGATTACTGGATCATATGATAGATCTATTTTTAGCTTCTTGAGGAACCTCCAAACTGTTCTCCACAGTGGTTGTGCTAATTTACATTCTGAGCAGCAGTGAATGAGGGCTGTCTTTTCTTCATATCTTTGCCAGCATTTGTTATTGCCTGTCTTTTGGATAAAAGTCATTTTAATTGGTGATGATATCTCCATGTATGATAACTCATTGTAGTTTGGATTTGCAATTCTCTGATGATCAATAATTTTGAGCACCTTGTCATATGCCTGTGTGCCATTTATACGTCTTCTTTCGAGAAATGCCCTTTTTAAAAATTGAATTATTTTTCCTGCAGATTTGTTTGAGCACCTTATAAATTCTGTTTATTAATCTCATCTCAGATTGTAGTTTGCAAATATTTTCTCCCATCTTGTGGGTTGTCTCTTCACTTTGCTGAATGTTTACTGTGCAGAAGCTTTATAACTTGGTATGCTCCTATTTGTTCATTTTCATTTTCTGTGCCTGTGCTTGGGGGTGTCACTCAAGAAATTTTTGCCCAGAGCAATGTCCTGGAGAGTTCCCCCAATATCTTCTTGTAGTAGTTTCATAGTTTGAAGTCTTACATTTAAGTATTTAATCCATTTTTATTTTATTTTTGTATATGGTGAGGTATAGAGGTCTCATTTCATTGTTTGCATATGGATATCCAGTTTTACAAGCATCATTTATTGAAGAGACTGTCTTTTGCCCAGCCTATATTCTTGGCATCTTTGTTGAAAATGAGTTGACTGTATGTGTATGAATTTGTTTCTGGGTTTTGTCTTCTGTTCGGTGGTGTATGTGTCTGCTTTGATGCCACAGTGCCATGCTGTATTGGTTACTATAGCTCCGTAGCATAATTTGAAATCAGGTGATGTGATTCACCCAGTTTTGTTCCTTTTGCTCAGGATAGTTTTGGCTACTGTAGGTCTTTTGTGGTTCCATATACATTTTAGAATTGTTTTTTCTATTTCTGTGAAGATGTCATTGGTATTTTGACAGGATTGTAATGAATCTGTAGATGGCTTTGGGTACTATGGACATTTTAACAATATTGATTCTTCTAATCCATGAACATGGAATATCTTTCCTTTTTATGGTATCCTTCACTTTTTTTCATCACTGTTTTTTAGTTTTCATTGCAGAGATCTTTCACTTATTTGGTTAACTCTTGGGTATTTAATTTTATTTGTCACTATTGTAAATGGGATTACTGTTTGACTTCTTTTTCAAGTTGTTTACTGTTGGCATATACAGATGCTATTGTTTTTTGTGTGCTGTTTTCACATCCTTCAATTTTTCTGAATTTGTTTATCAGTTCTAATATTTTGTGTGGCATCTAGGTTTTTCAAAATATAAGATAATATCATCAACAAATGAGAATAATTTAACTTCTTTCTTGACAATTTTGATGTCTTTGTATCTTTCTCTTGTGTAATTGCTGTAGCTAGGACTTCCAGTACTACGTTGAATAGCAGTGAAGAACGTGGGCAGCCTTGTCATATTCCAGAGCAAAGAGGAAAGGCTTTCAGCTTTTTCCCATTCAACATATGTTACATTCAACATATGTTACTAGTTGTTGGTCTGTCATATGTGATTTTTATTATGTTGAGGTATGTTCCTTCTATCCCCAGTTTTTTTTTTTTCTTTCTTTCTTTTTTTTTTTTGAGGGTTTATCCTGAAGGAATGTTGAACTTTATGAAATGCTTTTTTAGCATCAACTGAAATGGTCATATGGTTTTTGTCCTTCATTCTGTTGACATGATGTATTACATTGGTTGATTTATATTGTTAAAATATCCTTGCATCCCTGGGATAAATCCCACTTGGTCATGATGAATGATCTTTTAAATTTATTGTTGAATTTGGTTTGCTAGTATTTTGTTGAGGATTTTTGCATCAATATTCATCAGAGGTATTGGCCTATAGTTTTCTTTATTTATTGTGTCTTTCTGATTTTGCTATCAGGGTAATACTGGCTTTATAGAATGAGTTCAGAAACATTATCTTCTATATTTTTTGAAGAGTGTGAGTAGAATTGCTATTAGTTCCTTAAATATTTGGTAGAATTCAGCAATGAAGCCATGAGGTCCTGCTATTTTCTTTACTGGGAGACTTTTTATCATGGCTTCTATCTCATTACTTGTTATTGGTTTGTTCAAGTTTCTTCATGGTTCAATCTTGGTAGGGTCTATGTGTCGAGGAATTTATCCATTTCTTCTAGATTTTCCAGTTTATTGGCATATAGTTGCTCATAGCAGCCACTAATGATCCCTTGAATTTCTGTGGTATCAGTTGTAATATGTATTTTTTAACTATGATTTTATTTGGATCTTGTTTAATTTTTTTTCTTATTCTGGCTAAAGGTTTGTCATTTTTGTTTGATTTTCAAAAAATCAACTTATTGTTTCATTGCTGTTTTGTATTGTTTTCTTCATTTCAAACTCATTTATTTCTGATTTTTACTATTTATTTTCTTCTAGTAATTTTTGATTTGATTTATTCTAGCTCTTCTAGTTCTTTACGTTGCATCATCCTTGTTTTTCGATATAGGCACATATAGCTAAAGATTTGCCTCTTCATACTGCTTTTGCTATATCCCAGAAGTTTTGGTATGTTGTGTTTCCATTATCATTTATTTCAGGAACTTTTTCAGTTTCCTTCTTAACTTTGTCATTCACCCATTGGTCATTCAAGAGCACATTATTTAATTTCCATGCATTTGTATTGTTTTCATTATTTTCATTGTAATTGATTTGCAGTTTTATTCTGTTGTGGTCAGCAAAGATGCTTGATATTATTTAAATTTTTCATTGTTTGAAGACTTGTTTGTGATCTAACATATGCTATATGCTAAAGAATCATTCATGTGCTGAAGAGAAAAATGTGTATTCTGAAGCTATTGGATAAAATGCTCTATAAATATCTGTTAGATACATTTGTTCTATAGTGCAGATTAAGTCCAATGTTTCTTTGTCAGTTTTATGTCTGGGAAATCTCTCCTATGCTGAAAGTGTGGTGTTCAAGTCTCCAACTAATATTGTATTGAGGTACTATTTCTCTCTTCAGCTCTAATAATATTTGCTTTATATATCTGGGTGCTCCAGTGCTAGGTATATATATATTTAAAATTGTTATATCATCTTGATGAATTGACCACTTTTTCATTGTAAAATGACCTTCTTTGTCTCTTCTTACAGTTTTTGCCTTGAAATTTATTGTGTCTGATATAAGCATAGCAACTCCTGCTCCTTTTTCATTTCTACTGTCATTCAATATCTTTTTCCATGCCTTTATTTCCAGTAGATATGTTTCTTTATAGGTAAGGTGTGTTTCTTTTGTGCAATAGCTCATTGGATCTTGTTTTTTCATTCATTCAGCCACTCTATGGCTTTTTATTGGAGTTTAGTCCATTTACATTCAATGTTATTGTTGATAAGTGGGAATTAACTCCTCATATTTTGTTATTGGTTTTCTGATTGTTTCATGGTCTTCTTTTCCTTCTTTCTTCCCTTCCTCTCTTCTTTTAGTAAAGGTGATTTTCTCTGGTGGTATGCGTTACTTTCTTGCTTTTTTTGTGTATCCGTTGTATGTTTTTTGACGAGGTTACCAAGAGGCTTGCAAATACAATCTTACAACCATTATTTTAATCTGATGACAACCTAACACTGACTGCATAAACAAACACGCAAAAAGGAAAATAATAAAAACTCTGCACTTTAACTTTGTCTCCCCACTTTTAACTTTTTGTTGTGTATTGTACTATGTCTTGAAAAGTTGTAGTTATTGTTGATAGGTTTATCATTTAGTCTTTCTACTTAAGCCAACAGTTTACACACCACATTTAGTGTTAATCTATTCCAAGTTTTCCTGTGTGCTTACTATTACCAGTGAGTTTTGTACCTTCAGATGATTTCTTCCTGTACATAATTATCCTTTTCTTTCAGATTAAAGAACTCCCTTAGCATTTTTTGTGAGACAGGTCTGGTCTTGATGAAATCTGTTAGCTTTTGTTTGTCTGCAGAGGCCTTCATTCTCCTTCATGCTTAAAAGATATTTCTGCTGGATATACTATTCTAGGGTAAAAGGTTTTTTGTTTTATTTTTTTAATTTAATCACTAGTTATGCCATGCCTCTCTCTCCCGACCTGTAAGATTTCCACTGAAAATTCTCCTGTCAGATACATTGAAGCTCCACTGTATGTAATTTGTTTCTTTTCTCTTGCTGCTTTTAGGATCATTTGTTTATCCTTGACCTTTGGAAGTTTGCTTACTAAATACCCTGAGGTAGTCTTCTTTAAATTAAATCTGCTTGGTGTTCTAGAACGTTCTCGTATATTTCTCCAGGTTTGGGAAGTTCTCTGATATTATCTTTTTTGAATAAACTTTCTACCCCTATCTCTTTCTCTATGTTCTCCAAAAAACAAAAGATATTAAATGCTGGTGAAAATATAGAGAATTTGAGACTCTTACACACTGTTAGTGGGGATACAAAACTGCAATTGCTATGGAAAATAATATGCAGGTTTTATTTTTAATTATGAAATATTAAAAATTAAATACAAAACTATCATATGATCCAGCAATACCACTTCTTGATACTTATTCGAAAGACTTGAAATCGGGATCTTAAAGAGATATTAACAATCCTGTGTCCACCACAGCACTTTTCATAATAGCCAAGATGAGGAAATAAACTATATGTCCATTGACAGATAACTGACAAAGAAAATATGTAATATAAATATCATGAAATACTATTTATCCTTTTAAAAAGGAAATTCAGCAATATGCAACAATATTGGTGAACACTGAGGACATGTTGAAAAACAAAAATATATTCTGAATAATATACTTCAAAAAGAATCCATATATTAATTTTAAAAATCTTAAAACTCCAAAATGAAATATATCTCTCCCTTGTATCTTTTTCTTTTATGTTTCATCTCTTTTTTTCTCACCAGTGCTTTATGCAAGAATATCTCAACTTCCTTTTCAGTTTCCCCAGCTGTACTTCCTTAATTTTAACTATTACATTTTTCTTAAACAATATTTTATCTACTTCATATCACAGTTTTTCTATTTTATGTTATCAATATCTCATTTCCTTTAAGATACTTATTATGCTTAAAAAATCCTTAATCTGTCTCTCCATTATCTACTGTAAGTAGTTATCTTATAATAGGTAACGTGTTATAGTAGATGATGTATAGTCAGTGAGTTATCTCTAGTTTATTAGAAGTGAGCTCTCATTCCGTGTGTATGTAATATATACATTATATTATACCTATTGTATGTGTGTATATATATATGTACTATGTTTGAGTATATACATGTATGTGTGTGTAGTGTGTGTATATATCTATATCTATATTCCTATTTCTTTGTTTTGGGTTAGCTGTCAGTTTATTTTTCCTTGGATCATCAAGTATCCTGGTGGGTAATATAAACAGGTAAACAAAATAGAGTCATTCTGACTCAATTGGTGTGGACTTAAGGATTCACTATTCAGATTGGAGAGTCTTAAGTCCCCATAGCCTGTTCTTGACTCCCTTTCCTGCTGTCTCTTTTTCTCTTTCATACATAAGCCTGACCTGAAGAGAAACACTATATTCCTTTGCCCTTGGTATCCCTCACTTCTGAGATGTTGTCTCATTTTCCTCCAGTTTCCCACTGTGTGTGGTGTATAAGGGAGAGAAAGTCAGGATGCTCATAGGCCATTTAACATCATGCTGAAACTGTCTCAATTTTCCCATATGACTGATGTTTATGGATTTTTTTGAATAACCATAGAAACTGACCCTACCAGTCTTAAAGCTTAAAACTTAAATTTGTCTTATCTGAGTTCTTTCTCAGGAAAGCAAGTTTGAGTGCTCCCAGAGAGTATCAAGAGACTGAAACTCACCAGATCACTGTATTCTGACAATGAGATGCCAGATCCCTCATCAATCATGATTGCTTTCTTGCCCCTCCCTAAATTTCTGTTTTCCCACACATAGTTACATTCCTTCCCCGTTATTTTTACCGCCAATTTTAATTGGTTAGAAAGACGGATTTGAGATTTATCTCCCATCTTCCAGCTAACACCACCTGAATACAGCCTTTCTTCCCTGGCAATACTCATTGTCTCAGTGATTGGCTTTCTGTGTTGCAAACAATAGGGCCTACACCAAACCCCTGGTGATTGCTAACAGTGCTTCTGTTGAGTCCACTTATTCCTCAGCAGTGCTCTGGGCTTGTCCTGATATTATCCACTTGCCCCTATAACTCTGGGTTTAGTCTAATTTTTTAACATACAGCTTTAGAGGGGACACATGCAGTTTTGTTACCTGGATATATTGTGTGGTAAGTCTGGTTTTTAAGTGTAACTATCACCTGAATAGTGGGCGTTGTACTTATTAAATAATTTCTCATCCCTCACTTTCTGCCCACCTTTCTGAGTCTCCAGTGTTTGTTATTCTACTCCCAATGTCCATGTGTTCACATTACTTGGTTTCTACTTATAAGTAAGAACAAGAATATGCAGTATTTGACTTTCTGTTTCTGAGTTATTACACTTAAGATAATGGCTTCTAGTTCCTTCCTTATTGTTGCAAAAGACATGATTTTATTCTTTTTTATGGCCGAACAGTATTCCATGGTATGCATGTACACACACACACACACACACACACACACACACACACCACATTTTCAGTATCCAAACATCTGTTGATAGACAGTTGGGTTGGTTCTATATTTCCTATTGTAAATGTGTTATGATTAACATATGAGTTCAGGTATCTTTTTTGTCTAATGATTTATTTTCTTTTGGGTAGATACCCAGTAGTGGTATTGCTGGATCAAATGGTAGCTCTGCTTCAGCTAATTGAGAAATCGCTCTGCTATATCACACTGATGAGGACGGGCAATGCATCAACAGCAGTGAGTCAAAATCCACTTTGGCAGTGGATTCTTACCCTCCTACACCTCAGGCTGTCCTCTGCCTCTTCAGGGAGTACTCATGGTCTTTATGTTGATTCATTTTATCCATCCAAAACTGTGTTTCTTCTGTGGCATCTCTAGGGTTGGAGCAGGGCAAGGAGCCAGCAGCCTAACCTAGTACAGTACACTATCTTGACAGCAACAGCATCTGTTTTGCTTTTATCTCTTTTGAGCTATTTATTTTCCTGTTCATTTTGGCTCAGAACTGATAAACTCATCTTCACTGGATGATATTAAACATCACTCTTTTTACTTACTATGTAATTGGATTTAAAGCATGTTAGGCATTCAACAATAAACATTTTTTTTTTCTTCTTGCTTTTCATTGATTTTGCTTATTGTCAATGTTTTCCTTCACCCAATACCTAGTTATTATATTCTTTCTATCCATTTTACTCTGCTATAAAATACAAATCCTCCATTAAAGAAAACAGTAAAATGCAATCTGGATTGAATTTCATGATAAAATGTATTTTTTAAAGCAAAGAGTTCTTTAATAGTAAAGAATTTTTCATCAATAATATAAGCTGCTTATATTAAATTGCAGCACTGTTGCAGATGTGCATGATGAATTGCTCCTGAATGCATACTTTCCCACAGATTTGAAGCATATGACTAAGTTAAATATCATATTTGCTATGGAGTCACACAGCCCTTGCAGAAAAGCTTGGCAAAATATAGAATGTGTTCTATTTGCTAGGAAGTGCTATCTCACCATATATCAAGGCAATCATTTACAGAAAGAAGAAAAATAGCTAGTCTTCACATGACTAAATTGTGAATTCGCCATCCTTCTGATTGGCTCTACTAGGTTCTAAGTTGCACCTCCAAATGTACCCCCCGTGACTCATAACCAGTTCATCCTGACTTTGCTTGCCAGTTTTCCATGATTGAACTATTTCTGATCTTATCTTTTTAATAAAACTTTATTCATTCCGGGACCAAATTTTAGCTATTTTTCCACAGTCTTAATACCCGCTTAATTATTTCTCTTTATAGGAAATTTTTTGAGAGGATGTTGTTTAAATAAATGTTTCTGAAAATGTGGCTCCACTGAAATAGAACTTTCAGGTAAGGTCTAGGGGTAGATTTTTAAAATCAAATCTCCTAGGTGATTGTGAAGTGCACAAATATTTGAGAAACATTGCCCTAAAGTAAAGGATTAAATAACACTCAAGTTATAGGCATCAGTAAAAAGGTACAGTGGAAATACATTTAGGCAAGTATGAGGAGTCTACTTTCCTTCAAAACATATCATAATGTTGAACAAGTACTGTACCCAGACATAAAGCTTGACAGCAATGAGTTAAAAATTATTTAAATGTTTAGTATTCCCACTCTGCACTTACTATATATAATTTTTATATCTTGAAAGCATATGTCGCATGACACTTGTTCTTGGTGTAAAACCACAAGTGTATCCATCTAATTGTCCTATACAGTATAAAAGTGAGGGACATGGTTTTTAGACCAATACTGGGTTCAAACACCAACACCATCAATTGCTGGTTTTCAAGAACATGACCTGTTCTCTTATTTCCTAATGGTTCTCTCTTTCCTGTTTCTTATACCTTTTCTTCATCTCAAACTGGATATCCTTCCTTCTAGCATATCCCTTCCATTATTAATCATCTTCACTGCAGCCTTAAATTACTCTTGGGTATTTTTCATGCCTCCTGGCTTAAGTGAAATCAGGGCCTTCTCAGAGGAAAAAAAAAAAGTTTCTTTTAACTCTGAAGCCAATCATCATCCTGTCATGCCCCATAATACATGTTTAAGGGAACAACCCACTCCACTATTCCATCTCAGTCCCTCTTTACTCTGATCGTTTTGGGGATCTGATCACCATTACTGCTCTTTCTCTGAAATCATGGAATACAGACTTTAAAACTGGTCATACAGTTTAGGCACTTTTCAGATACTTATTATCATGCTGTATAGAACATTTTTTTTTTTTTTTACTGAAATACATAAAAAAGCAAGATATGTGTTTTATATAATTCCTTTGATCAGAGAAGAATGTATGAGCTGTGTGTATGGGGATCTCCTCTCTTTCTACCGGACAAGCAAGACCTGGACAAGCAAGAATCCTATAATGAGCTCCATGTTTTGGAGGGTATACATATCACAAGCAAAACACGAGTATTTATTATATTATAAAAATTTATTTAAGAACACATAAGTGCCTTTTTACTCAGTTCCAGAGATCAGGGTGGCATAGCACATCTCAGTTGCTTTAGTGACTAAAATCTGTAAGGTCTCCAGAGAAACAACACTACATGTCTTGCTTTTTGTCTCCAAAAAAAAAAAAAAAAAAGTTATATGTTATGCCAGCATCTATGTCATTGAGAGTAGGCATTGCTTTGGAGTGACAGAAAAATTTGAATGACAGAATGCTTATGGAAGAGAAAATACACCAACTTGTTAATTTATTTCTCTTATGTAGCATAAATGCCAATAGATTATTGCATAAAAACTATTATTTTCAACATTCTCAGTAATGTCAGGGTATCTATTTTCTATGTTTAAATTCATTTTTCTTATGTAATAATTTATTTTCCAGAGTTAGTCATCAATTAGCACATTTTTTAAAACAATTTTTCTTGACTGAGGGTAATTTTGCCATATTTAATAATTCATATTGCCCTATATTTGTAGGTCCAGTTGTAAAGACATGAAACATGACAAGAATTGAGTACATTAGCAATTGCACGGATGGTGAATGCTGAGATTAAAATATTAATATTTTTGTAGAAGCAAACTTAAAATATCAAAAATTAAATAATAATAAAAATATTGAAACAGAAAAATGTCATTTGTTTAATGCATTCTGATCTAAAATTCAGTATTAATTAAATATAATTTGTATTTGCATTTAATTTGAATAGACAAATTTAAATTTTGAGAAGACTACAATTGTTTTGAAAACACATATGAAAATATCTTTTACATTTACATCAACACTCATTTTTGCTTAAGTAAGATCACATTTAAATTTTGTATGACTGAATAAAATTATAATTGTTGAATCCTTTATGTTATCACTGCCAATAGAATGACAATTATAAAACATCTTGATTATAACATAGTCAGCTTTTTATGAAATAACTATATGTTAATTTGTGAATTACATTGATTTATTTCCATCCAAACATCACCAGCCTAATACCTAACACCTAATACCTAAACAAACTTAATACCTAAATTTGTGAAATAACCAATTTAGTCCTTTCTTACATAAAAGACTTAACTTTACACATTTTTTATTTTATCACAAATAAATTATAGTTTTCAAGAAACATTTTATTTAACATTAACCTTGACTTACAACTTTTAAATATATGGGTTTATAGTGTAGGCTGAGAATCCGTAATCTGATAATATGAAATCCAAAAGGCTCCATAATCGTAAAGCGTTTGAGTACAAACCAGATTCTACAAGTAAAAATTTCACACCTGAACACATGTGACAGATTTTATTCAAAATAGTGGTACTCAATACAGAATTTATTCAACATCCCCAAGGGCAAGAAGACTCTCAAAACCCTCTTCAGCTGTGATATATCTTTTCTGCACATGCCAGACTCCCCCATGCAAGCACACATGAAAAGGATGCACATGCACCTTTGGCAGGTGCACAGGCCAGACACACCGTGACAAATGTCCCACAATGCCTCACAGGGGGCCAACACACACACCCCCCGCCACACACACATTATATATATTTGTCATATATATAATATATATAATACACTGTGTGTTTTTGCTTATTTTCTGCCCTGTGGTACAAAGATATTGTTGAAAATAACAAAAAGGCCTGTAGATATGCCTATGAGTACCAGTGATAAGAAAAAGAGGAAGCATTTCTGTTTATCTATAGCATACAAAGTCAAAGTGTTGGGGAAACTGGATAGTGTCGCGAGAATCATCTTACAGAAGAATACGGTCTTGGAATCACCACCATATACGACCTGAAGAAACAGAAGGACACAATGCGGAAGTTCTATGCTGAAAGTGATGAACAGAAGTTAATGAAAAATAGAAAAATACTACATAAAGGAAGAAATGAAGATATCTATCATGTACTAAAAGAGTAGATCCATCAGCATCACACATAGGACACTTGATGGTACTCTGATCATGAAATAGGATAAGATCTATCATGATGAGCTGAAAATAGTAGGGAGCTGTGAATATTCAACAGGCTGGTTTCAGAGAAATGAACAAAAGACATGCCATTAAATTTTTAAAGATCGATGGTGATAGAGTATCTGCTGATCATGAAAAAACGGATATATTCATTGAAGAGTTTGCCAGGGCTATTGCTGATGAAAATCTGATGTCATAACAAGTTTATAATGCTGATGAAATATCACTAATTTGTCATTATTGCCTCAGAAAGATACTGACTACAGCCAATGACACACCTTTTTGAGGAATTAATGCCAAGGACAGATTAATTGTTCTGGGATGTGCTAACACAACAGGCATGCATAGGGATAGTCAGACTATTTTATGTCATCCAGTAATGACAGTATTTATAAAACAAAACTACAAAACAACAAACAAATAAATAAAAGGTAAATGCTTAATTACTTATCATTCTCTCGACCAGTGGAGTCCTAGCTGCTTCCAATGATAGTGAAATGCTATAACCCTTCTACTCACCTTCAACTTCACCAATCTTTCCCAGAATGTCTGTAAATCTGTCTCTTATTTCTCTGCCGCCCAGGCTGGAGTGCAGTGGCCGGATCTCGGCTCACTGCAACTTCCGCCTCCCGGGCTGACGCCATTCTCCTGCCTCAGCCTCCCGAGTAGCTGGGACTACAGGCGCCTGCCACCTCGCCCAGCTAGTTTTTTGTATTTTTAGTAGAGACGGGGTTTCTCCATGTTAGCCAGGATGGTCTCCATCTCCCGACCTCGTGATCCGCCCGCCTTGGCCTCCCAAGGTGACTTTTGATATGTGTAAGGCACATCATGCTAACATTTATTAAAGAATAGTTTCACAAGTCACTGAAATTTAAATAGGAAGGTTAATATTCAGCATGGGTTTAAACCAGTGGTCCCCAAACCTTTTTGGCACCCGGGACCTGTTTTGTGAAAGACAAATTTTCCATGGACCAGGGTAGGGGGGTGGATGATTTGGGGATGATTCAAGCATAGTACATTTATTGTGCACTTTATTGCTATCATTATTACATTGTAATATATAATGAAATGATTACACAACTCACCATAATGTAGAATCAGTGGCAGCCCTGAGCTTGGTTTTCTGCAACTAGATGGTCCCATCTAGGGGTGATGAGAGACAGAAACAGATCATCAGGAATTAGATTATCATAAGAAGTGCACGACCTAGATCCCTCTCATGCACAGCTCACAATAGGGTTCACGCTCCTGTGAGAATCTAATGCCGCTGCTGATCTGACAGGAGGTGGAGCTCAGGTGGTAATGCAAGCAAGTGATGGGGAGTGGCTGTAAATACAGGTGAAGCTTTACTCGCTCACCACGCCCCTCTTCCTGCTCATCTCACCTTCTGCTGTGTGGACTGGTTTCTAACAGGCTGGTTGGTGACCTGGGAATTGGGGACTCCTGGTTTAAACCACTTCAGAAATCACAAATTGGCCTTGCTGCTTTTAACAATGTAAGTTCTGACTGCTTTTAGACCATCTAACCTAAAATAATAGGGGAACCTTTCCCTAGATAAACACTAAGTGTTTCTCTACCAAATAATGCTTACCATAATAAGTAGCAAAATTTGATTATAATCTCACTTATATTGTGGGAACGATATGACCAATGCAAGGAGTGTTTAATATTACTAGGTTCTAATTCAAAATTTAAAGATTAAATAATATAACCAAGAAAGGGATTCTTGTTGCATTCTTTGATACATTCTCATGTTGAACACATTCCTGGAAAATACTCTCTTGATAACTTAGTTTTCATGTTCTCATAATATCCATCTTTTGAGAACTTTCTTACAAATAGAGTAGGTTAGAGAGCACCCATTTAGGGTTTCCAGAGGAGAAACAATGCTCTAATCTAATCAGCAATACTTTTCCAATTGTTCCCAATTATCTGAAAATATGTTACTAATAAAATTAACTCTGCTAATTGTACATTTTAATATATTTGGGTATCTATTCAGTCATGAATAAAAATCATTCTATGGCCATCTCAACTCTGATTTCTCTGCTGTCATCAAACTTGAAGAACCATGTGAAAAATGACAGTATTTCTTAATTTATTTTAATTACTTTGTGGTATTATCACTTTTAAAATTTATAATATCAAATAGAATCTTTTTTTTTTTTTTTTTTTGCTAGCAATCCAAGAGAAGAAATATTTATTCTCAAGAAACGCTCCAGGTCAAACATTTAAATATTAATGTGGTGAGGGGGTATGAGGTAGTGGGAAGTGGCTGACTACATTTCATGAATACTAAACTTTAATTTTATCTGGCATCCTTGAGAAGTTCAAATGACTCATTTATTTAAAAATAACAATAAAGGAATATTTTGAAAGTTGTTCTAATCTGCATTGAGTTACAAGTAGTACACTTCATTTTAAACTCACATATCCAGGAGAAATTTGCTTTTCTAAATCTAATTCCTCATTGGATATTATATCATTACCTTACATTTTATCATTATACACAACTAATTTGACTAATTAATCAAAAGAAAATAGGATGGAAAACTTAAGAGTTAATTGTTTTACAAAAGTTTAATAAGTAAAATGATCCCTGTAAATGGCAAAGAGAATAGAGAAAGTTACTGTGTCTCGACCATCAGTTAGAAAATTGTGTTAAATTGATTCAATTATTAACATCTTCTTAGTGTAGTTAGAATGTTATAGCTATTCTTTTATCTATGCATTCAACAAACATTGAAGGAACATCAACTATGTCCTTGGCACTCTCCTAAAAATACTGGGATTAAACAAAGCTCTTGTTTCATGGAGCTTAGACCATTCTGAGAGAAATATCCAGACCGTGTTAAATCATGTTTGGGACAAGTACAACAAGGAGAAAATAGATGACAAAATGAATGCACTTAACATAGGACCTTATCTAATTTAGGTGAATAGGATTTATGTTCTTCAGGAAGAAATTTGAAACACATATTTGAAGGTTAATTAGTAATTTTCAAAAGACGGTTAAAGCAGGAAAGAATAATATATGTTAAAGTCCTTAGGTGGAAGAAACAAGGCATTCAGATACTAAAAGGTGACCACAGAAACTGGAGACCCGTGAGGAAAAAAGAAAGACATCTAACATCTTGCTGAAAGGATAAATAAGTGACATTTCATTCAGAGCCAAGAAGACCACAGTAATGGGTTTTGATGTAAAAGCACTGGGAAGCTATTAAAGGGGATTAAATGGTCAGGTTGTAAAATGGTCAGGTTTATGTGATTAAAAACTTTGTGCTGAGAAACAGTTTCCTGTTCCACATGTAGGAAGCTTGAAAGTTGCCACTCTGTCCTAACAACAAGTAAAAAGTGAAACTGACCTGAAAATCGACAACTTTTCTTGGATCAGTGAGAGAGGTGAGGACTCAGGGCAAACTGCAACCCTAAAGATTGGAGAGACAGACAAGGAAATACAGGCAGTCAGGGCTTCACAGAGCAAAGACTCAGGAATGGAAACTTCCATGGGAAGGATTACTTGAGTAAAAAACCCTGAATTGTAATTGATGAGTGCTAAAGGCCCAGTGTGGACACATCTGAGAGTTAAAAATTCCACAGACTCAGTTACACATCACAACCAAACCCTTTATAAGTTTTATCTCTAGAAGCTCTACCAGGTTCTCAGAGTGAAGGCCAGGGAAAAAAAAAAAAAAGAAAGAAAGAAAAGAAAAAAAGATCTCATGCTTCTGGCAGAGAAAGGGGAAAAATAATGAAATTTGCCAGTGTTCTCTGTTCTTCTTAATAAGGCCTGCTCTCAGGAAAAACTAGCTAACCCCAGCTGCTATAGTTTGACTCTGTGTCCCCACCTAAATCTCATTTTGAATTGCAACCCTGATGTGTCCAGGGAGGGAAGTGATTGGATCATGAGGTTGGTTTCCCCCATGCTGTTCTCATGACAATGAGTGAGTTCTCAGGCGAGCTGGTGGTTTTAAATTGTGGTACTTCCTCCTTCTCACAAGCTCTCCCGCCTGCTGCCTTAGTCTTCCGCCATGATTGTAAATTTCCTAAGGCTTCCTAGCCATGCTTCCTGTTAAGCCTGAGGAATTGTGAGTCAATTAAACCTATTTCCTTTATAATTACCCAATGTTAGGTAGTATTCTTTATAGCAGTGTGAGAATGCACTAATACACCAGCCTCACCTTCAGGGGTATTATCAGAGCCTAACTGTCCTGTGGGAAAGAAAATAGCCAATTCTAGCTCACTCTAGCCGTCCACAGGAGAAAAGAGAAATACTCAACTTCAGCCTGCTCTAGCCACACAGTCCCACCTAAAAGGGGAGAAAAACTTAGAAATACTTGTGAAGTTCACAGTTCAGAGGCATTAGCTCATTAAAAGCATAACACCTAATTAGAGGACTGTAGAAATCTTCCCTTGACCTCCACATCTTACCACCACATTGCTAAAGGCCTGTGTACAGAAGTTCATGTCCAGCTACCAAGGAAAATTTACAAAGCGTGTTGAAAGGCAATGAACACAATTTAAACAGATTGAAAAAGCCTAAGAACCAGACATGACAGGGATGCTGGAATTATCAGACCAGGAATTTAAAACAATTCTGATTAATGTGCTAAGGTTCTAGCAGATAAAGTAGACAGCAGGCAATAACATATGGACAATGTAAGCAGAAAAATGGAAATACTAAGGAAAAAGCACAAAGAAATGCTAGAGATCAAAAACACTGTAACATAAAGAATGCCTTTGATGAGGTTTCTTTCTTTCTTTCCCTCCCTCCCTCCTTCCTTTCTTTCTTTCTTTCTTTCTTTCTTTCTTTCTTTCTTTCTTTCTTTCTTTCTTTCTTTCTTTCTTTCTTTCTTTCTTTCTTTCTTTTCTTTCTTTCTTTCTTTCTTTCTTTCTCTTTCTTTCTTTCTTTCTTTCTTCTTTCTTTCTTTCTTTCTTTCTTTCTTTCTTTCTTTCTTTCTTTCTTTCTTTCTTTCTTTCTTTCTTTCTTTCTTTTTTGAGACAGAGTCTCTCAGTTGTGCAGGTTAGAGTGCAATGGCGCGATCTCAGGTCACTGAAACCTCCACCTCCTGAGTTCGTGCGGTTCTCCTGCCTCAGTCTCTCAAGTGGCTGGGATTATAGGTGCACACCACCACACCCGGCCAATTTTTTGTATTTTTAGTAGAGATGAGATTTCACTATGTTGGCCAGACTGGTCTCGAGCTCCTGATCTCATGACCCGCCTGTCTCAGCCTCCCAAAGTGCTGGAATTACAGGTGTGAGCCACCACACCCAGCTTGATGAGCTTTTGAGTATATTGAATGTGGCTAAAGAAAAAAAAAAAAGTCTGTGAAGTTGAAGATAGGACAATAAGATTCTCCACAACTCAAAAGCAAAAAGAACAAAGGCCTAAAATCATTGTAATAGAATATCCAAGAACTACAGGATAAGTATAAAAGGTAAAATTTACACTTAATAGGAACATTAGAAGGAAAATAAATAGAGGAAGAAACAGAAAAATATATTTGAAATAATAACAAATGAGAATTTCCCTAAATTAATGTCAAACACAAAAGCATAGATAGAGGAAGCTCAGAGAATGCCAAACAGCATAAATGACAAAAAACAAACAAACAAAAACCCCTACACTTAAGCATATCATTTTCAAATGACAGAAAATCAAAAATGAAATGAAACAATTTATTTTAAGCCAGAGAAAAAAATACCTTTCCTGCAGAGGAACAAAGATAATAATTACATTCGACGTCTCCTGAGAAACCAGGCACGCAAGAAGACAGTGTACTGAAATATTTAAAGTTTCAAGATCAAAACAAACAAAAAACCCAGAATTATGTACCATGCAAAATTACCCTACAAAAGTGACAGAGAAATGAAGACTTTCCCAAACAAACAAAAATTGAAAGGGTTTGTTGCCAGCACACCTGCATTTCATGAACTGTTCAAAGTTTTTTGGGAAAAGAAAAGTAATATAGGTCAGAAACTTTGACCTGTATTACAAAAGGAAGAGCACTGAAGAATGAATAAGTGAAGTTAAAATAAAAACTTTTTTATTTTTAATTGATCTAACAGATATGGCTTATTTAAAATAATAGCAACACTGTATTTGATTATATATGCTTATGTATGTATCTCATGTGTGTGTGTATAGGTGAAATGAATGACAGTAATAATACAAGGTTTGAAAGGGAGGATTTAGGAATATTTTGTTATTCTAAGGCACCACATTACCCATGAAGTGGCACAAGTGTTGTTTAAAAGTGAACTTGGGTTAATTGTGAGTATATATTGCAAACTGTAGAGTAACCACTTAAAAAAAGTAACAAGGTGTAACTGATTTGCTAAGAAAGGAGAAAAAATTGAGATAATATAAAATGCTCAATTAAAACCTCAAAAGCAACCAAAGAATGGAGATAAAAATAGGAATGAAGATCAAGGACAACAAACAGAAAATGGTGATAAATATGGTAGATATTAATATAAACACATCAGTAATCACTTTCAACATCAATGGTCTAAATATACCAATTAAATGGCAAAGATTGTCAGAGTGGATCAAAAAACAAGAGACGGCTATATGTTGTCTATAAGAAACCCACTTCAAATATAAAGGCACATATAGATTAAAAGTAAACGGATGGAGAAAAATATACTATGCAAACACTAACCAAAAGAAAGTAGAAATAGCTATGTTAATTTTATACGTAGCAGAATTCAAAGTCAGGGAAGTTATCAGGGATAAAGAAGGGCATTACATGAAGATTTAGAAGTCAGTACTCAAAGAACACCTAACAATTCTTAATGTGTGTGCACCTAACAATAAAGTGTCAAATTAAACAAGTCATAACTGATATCTGCAAGAAGTCAATAACTCCATTGTCAAATTGGAGACCTTAACACTCTTTCATCAGAAATAGATCAGCAGGCAGAAAATCTGTAAGAAACTAGTTGAACTCAATTACCCCATTAATCAATTGGATACAATTGACGTTTATATACCACCATATCCAACAAGAGAATACACATTATTCTCAAGTTCACATACAACATTCATCAGCATAGTCCACATTCTGGGTCAAAAATAAATAAATAAACACACCTTCACAAATTTAACAGAATAGAAATCATACGATGCTCTCAGACAATAATGGATTAAATTAAAAATTTACAATAGAAAGATAACTAGAAAATTCCAAAGTATGTACAGATTAAACAACAAGCCTGTACATCTGAGATTAGTCAAAGATGAAATATCATAAAAAGTTTAAAAATTTTTAAGTGGACATGAAAATATACTGTAGGAAAATTTGTGAGATTCAGCAAAAGCAGTGCTTAGAGGAAAATTTGTAGTATTGAATACAATTTTAGAAAATAAGAAAAATCTAACATCACTGATCTGTATTTCTACCTTAGGAAACTAGAGAAAGAAGAAAAATTAATCCCAAGTAAGAAGAAGAAAAGTAATAATTAGTGCAGAAATCAATAAAATTAAAAACAGGTAATTAATAGAGAACATTGGTAAAACTAAAAATTGATTATCGGAAAAGATCAATTAGATAATCTGTTTTTTACAAGAAAGAAAAAACTGTAGAGCAATATCTCTCATAAACACAGATGCAAAAATTCTCTGCTGGGCATGGTGGCTCATACTTGTAATCCCAGCACTTTGGGAGGCCGAGGAGGGCAGATCACCTGAGGTAGGGGGTTCAAGACCAGCCTGACCAACATGGTGAAACCCCCTCTCTGCTAAAAATACAAAATTAGCTGGCCTTGGTGGCTCATGCCTGTAATCCCAGCTACTCAGGAGACTGAGGCAGGAGAGTCGCTTGAATCTGGGAGGCGGAGGTTGCGGTGAGCTCAGATTGTGCCACTGCACTTCAGCCTAGGCAAGAAGAGCAAAACTCCATCTAAAAATAAATAAATAAATATTATCAACAAAATATTAGTAGGAAGAATCTAAATATGTATAAAAATAATTATATACCACACTAAGTGGAAATTATCCAAGGCATACAAGACTGATTCAACATTTAAAATTAATTAATGTAATTCATCATATGAAGAGTTCAAAAAAATCATGAAATTATATCAACAGATGCAGAAAAAGCATTTGGCAACATTTAATACTCAATTGTAATAAAATTCCTAGTAAACTAAAAATAGGGAGAAACTTTCTCAAATTAATAAAGAAATATCTTTTAAAAATAGCCTATAGTTAATATAATACTCAATGGTAACAATTAGAATCTTTCCCAAGAAGATCAGAAACAAGGCAAGAATGTCCCCTCCCATCACTCCTTTTCATTATTGTATGGGAAGTCCTAGCTAATGCAATAAGACAATATAAGGAAATAAAATATATACAGGCAGAGAAGAAAGAAATAAAACAGTCTTTGTTTGCGGATGAAATGATTCTCTGTGTAAAACATTTGAAAGAATTGAGAAAAATACCTCCGAAAGTAATAAGCAATTATACCAAGTTTGCAGAATACAGGGTTAACACACAAAAATCAAACATTTTTCTACATACTAGCAATGAACAAGTGGAATTTGAAATAAAAAACATACAACCATTTACATTAGCACCCCCCAAAGGAAACACTTCGTTATCAATCTAACAAAATATGTACATGATCTATGTGAGAAACACTACAAAACCTGATGAATGAGATCAACTAAATAAATGAAGATATGTTTCATGTTCATAGATGGGAAGACTCAATATTATGCTTCCTCACAAATTAATCTGTAGCTTCTATGCAATCTCAGTCAAAATCTGAGTGGGTTATTTTGTGGACATCAACAAACTGATCCTAAAGTTTTTACAGACAGACAAAAGGCCTAGAATAGCCAGCACAATACTTCAAGAGAAGAACAAAATTAGAGGACTGAGATTACCCAAAATCAGAACTTACTATAAAGTTACAGTAATCAAGACAGTGTGGTATTAACAAAAGAGTAGACAAATTGACCAATGGAACAGCATAGAGAACCCAAAATAAGCCCACATACATATACTCAACTGATCTTTGACAAGGGAGTGAAGGCAGTGCAATGGAGCAAAGGTGGTATTTTCAACAAATAATTCTGAAACAACTGGACATCCATATGCAAAAAAAAAAAAAAAAAGTAGACACAGACCTTAAACCCTACAGAAAAATTAACTTATAATGATTCATAAACTTAAATATAAAATACATAACTATAAAATTATTGGAAAATAACATAGAAGAAAACCTAGATGATTGTGGATATGCTAATGACTTTTAAGATATAAGACCAAATGTATGTTTCCAAGAAAGAAATAATTGACAAGATGGAATTCATTAAAATTAATAACTTTTGTTCTATAAAAGAGAATTAAGTGGGGAATGAGAAGACAAGCCACAGACTGGAAAAAATATGTGCAAAATATGTATCTGATAAAGTACTGTTGTCTGAAATTTCTATTTAAAAACTTTATAAGTTAACAATATGAAAACAATCCGTTTAGGAAAAATGGCTAAAGGGGCCAGGCATGGTGGCTCATGTCTGTAATTCCAGCACTTTGGGAGGCCAACACAGGTGGACCACCTGAGGTCAGGAGTTCGAGACAAGCCTGGCTAACATGGTGAATCCCGTCTCTACAGAAAGTACAAAAATTAGCCGAGCAGCTGAGGCACGAGAATTGCTTGAATCCAGGAGCCGGAGGTTGCTGAGCTGAGATCACACCATTGCACTGCAGCTTGGGCAACAGAGTGAGATTCCATCTAAAAAAAAAAAAGAAAAGAAAAGAAAAAGAAAAGAGGGCCAAAGACCTGAAAATACACCTCATTGAAGAAGACACATAGATGACAAATAAGCATATAAAAATATGCTACATATCAACTTACATATGCACAAGAACCAGAACACGGATGTTTATAGCAGCTTTATTCATAATTGCCCAAACTTAAAAACAACCAAGATATCTTTCAGTACATGAACAGATAAACTGTGGTACATTGAGTCAACAGAATATTATTCCACAGTAAAAAGATGAGCTATCAGACTTTTAAAAGACATGAAAAAACCTTAAGTTAATATTGTGAAGTGAAAGAAGCCAATCTGAAAACACTACATATTGTATGATTTCAACTATATGATGTTCTAGAAAAGGTAAAACTGGCCGGGTATGGTGGCTCATGCCTGTAATCCCAGCACTTTGGGAGGCCGAGGTGGGCACATCATGAGGTCAGGAGATAGAGGCCATCCTGGCTAACGTGGTGAAACCCCACCTCCACTAAAATAAAAAAAAAAAAAAAATTAGCTGGGCGTGGTGGTGGGCACCTGTAGTCCCAGCTACTTGGGAGGCTGAGGCACAAGAATGGCATGAACCTGGGAGGCACAGCTTGCAGTGAACCGAGATTGCGCCACTGCACTCCAGCCTGGGCAACAGAGAGAGACTCCGTCTCAAAATAAAACTATGGAGATAGTAGAAAGATCATTGGTTGCCAGAGATTAGAGGTGAGGTAGGAGGGATGAATAGATGGAGCACAGAGGATTTTCAGGGCAGTTAAAATATTCTGTATGATATTATAGTGATAGATAAATGCCACTGTACATTTGTCCATCCCGTGGAATGTGTGACACCAAGAGTGAGCCCTAATATGTGTTATAGACTCTGAGTGATCATGATGTGTCAAGGTCGGTTCATCAGTTGTAACAAATGTAACACACTGGTGGGGCATGTTGATAAAGGGGGAGTTTATACAAGTGTGGGGTCAGGAAGTACATGGGAAATCTTTGCACATGAGTCTCAATTTTGTTGTGAACATAAAAATACTCTAAAAAACTCCTAAAAAGCACACTTGATTTTGGGTTTTAGAGATTGAACTGCAGAGATTTAACATGCAGATGTGTGGAGACAAGTTACTATGGTACTGCTTGATCTGGGTAGAGAAGATTGTGGTTTGTACAAAGGTGGACACAATGTAAATAGGTGCAACTAGTGAGTTAAACTGCATATTAGAAAATATAAATGTAAAAAAGTGACTATATGTGAAGTTGATACATATTAAGTTTCAAGAATATATTTTATGTTGATGTCATGAGTAATTGCTTCACTGATAGCGATGCTGGCTCATTCTACTGTTATTCGTGAATTGTGTCTTTTTCATGACTGTTTATTCTTTTTCATTTCCAAAACTTACGTTTTTTGAATCTTGGACCAGCACTTGATTCTGTAATTCTTCCCTCCCCTCCCCTCCCCTCCCTTCCCCTCTCCTTCCCTCGCATTTCCATCTTTTTGTCTCTCTTCTTTTTATCTCCTCTGTCTTGTTTTATCTTCTTTTCTCGTTTCTTATAGTCTCCTTTTTCTCATCTTTTCTCTATTCTTATTTTCTCAATCTAGCTTATTCCATAAAATTCCTCATCAAATGCATTGTTGTCACAAATAAATCTATGGAAGAGTTATTTCCAGAGTTTCTCTCTGGAAACAAGCACAGAGATGGAATCTGGTATGCAGAATATTTATTAGGGATCAACACTTGTGGAAGGTGAGAAGTAGGATTGGGCAGAGGAAAAAGTCAAACTACAGTGCAGGTCGAACAAACCAATCCCATAGGAAACACCAGAGAACAGTGGCCTAGATTTGTCCTACTGAGGTCAAACTTGTATATCTTCACTGCAATCAGTTATTGACACTTGATGCTTTGAAAATGTGTGCTTTGGGGAGAAGGAGCATTCTTTAGCAGAGCAGACCCTGAAGGTGCTGATAACTGGAGGGTGTCTGCTGCCAGCACTCCCATCACCAAGGTCAATAAACCTTTCTATGAGGGAGAATCAGGCAGTATATCTCATTTTATATGGCTTTCTGTTAATTACACATTTATATCTCCAATCATGGATGTTCTCGTAGGTGTCCATACAAACTACTTGATATATCTACTTTGATGTTTCACATATCTCAACCTTACTATGTCATTTTTCCTCAAAGATGTTCCTAATAGTCTAGCCAGTTCCATAAAGACCAACATTATCAATTGCTGAAGCCAAAATTCTGGGGCAATTCATGATTTCTTCCTCTCTTTGACTAGCTAAAATCAAATCACCATCAGTACATGTCACTTTTTCCTCCAAATTATACATCATTAGCCACATCCACAGTGACAATTGTTCTAATTCACCACCTTTGTTTCTTCCCTTGTCTATTGCAGAAGCCTACTAATTTGGCTTTTAGCATTCATGATTACACAACTAGAGCATATACGTCATAGAACAGGCAGAATTACTGTCTCATAAAATGAATCAGACTTTTACGTACTGTGTCTCAGACACTTACATGGTTTCCCACTATTCTCTTGTTTTAGATTTTTAAATAGCTTTATTGAGATATAAGTCACATACCATACAATTCACCTACTTAAAATGTACAATTAATTTTCTTACATGTTCACAGAGTTGTGCAACCAGAGCCATAATCAATTTTAGAATATTTTTGTCCTGTCAAAATAAAAACACACAAAAGAGCTATACCTCTTAGCTATCATTCTGAAGGCCCTATCTCTCAACTTAGCCCACTCTTCTTAAAATAGCATTCCAACTCCTTATTATAGCCTCTGTGCCTAATACAACCTGGCCTCCACTTATCTCTAAGGTCCCATCTCAAACTATATCCTTCTTCTCTCACCATCTTCTAGACACTTTGTCCATTTCTCTCCAAAGTGTCAAACTCATATCTATCCTATAGATTTGCTTTTAAAGGTACTTCTGCATGTAATTCTCTTTCTCTGTCTCTCTGCATATATCATTCACATTTCAGTTCCCAGTGCAACCTTTTTAAAGGTAGTTTAGCTGTACTACATATGTCATCCTGTGCATTTCCTTCATTGCATTTATTACAATCTGTATTGATCTTGTTTATTTACTTGATTTTTTCCTTGCTACCACCATTCTTTGACAGAAAGATTTTTAAAGGCAAAAAATAGTCTCCTTTTAAAATTGCTGTATCACTAGTACCTAAAACAAATTTGCCTATCTTATAGTAGATATTCAAAACATATTTTTGCCTCCATGAATTAATTGATTGTAGTGATGTTTGCTGGACTAGAAAATGCTGTGAAAGAACAGTTCTGTGGAGGAGGATGTTGAATCCAGTTTTAGACATGCTGAGTAAGAGAATATTTCTAGATAACCAAGTATAGATATCCAGTGGACAGTTGATATGTTAGTATACATCTCAAAAGAAAGATGTGGACTGAACCATTATAGGCTACCAGGAACTATTATGAATAGCTAGTAGGTTTTACTTAATCTAAGCAAGCTGATGTTGATAAATTACAAACATTGAACAAATATCTAAATCAAAGTAAATCAAAAGATGGAAAATAAATTTTAGCACTGTGAATTATAAAATACAGTTTCTTCTTTTATATATGTTTTATTATATATTTTATTAAAAGACTGAAGAGAAGTAGATTAATCAATGAGAAATCTTATTGGACTGAATGATATTACCAACCATTCTAATTCCTGAGTGAGGAATAGTGATGCCTCCTTGTTCCTCTTTATTTAAATCTAGAGATTTAGCAAATCCTGTCTCTTCATAATATAAATATATTTCCTGCTGTCCTTGTACTCCCTTCTCTCCCTTACTTAGTTCAGGCAGGTCCATATTGTGGTTTGCCAACTGCTATGGTTTGAAGAGTGCCCCCCACCCACAAACTCCTGTTTGAAATCCTAAATCCTAAACCTCAATACCTCAAAATATGACCTAATTTGGAAGTAGAGGAATTGCAGATAATTAAAGTAAGATAAGGTCTTTAGTGTGTGCTTGAATCCTATATGACTGATGTCCTTATACAAATGAAGAAATTTAGGTACAGAGAGAGGCATGCACCTGCGGAGAATGGTATGTGATGATGAAGGCAGAGGTTGGAGGATGAAATTTCAGGTCAAGTAGCACCAAAGATTGCTAACAAACCACCAGGAGCCAGAAGAGACCCATGAGAGAGTGTCCCCCACAGCTCTCAGAAGGAACTATCCCTGACAACACCTTGATTTAGGACTTCCAGCCACCAGAACTGTCAGAGAATATATTTCTCTTGTTTAAGCCACCCAATTTGTGGTACCTTGATACAGCAGCCCTAGAAAACTAAAACATCAGTCTACTTTTTCCCTAACTCAGATTTTCATCTCTCATGTAGAACAGTCACTGGAATAATTATTTCAACACGAATAATTTTGATAATTATTCTAACATGATAATTATTCCAATTATTTATATCCTTCTTCTACTTAAAATATTTAGTGACTTTCCATTGCCTAAAGGATAAAATGTAAATTCAGACTCTGTCATAATCTAGGACTTTTTTCCTATTCAACATACATATTAATTCTCAGAAAAATGAGTGTGGTTCGGTGAATATGTCACTTTCTCATGCCCACATACATGCGCTAGTTCTCTTTCCTCTGCAGACAATGTTCTCACTTCCTTTACTCATTGAATATTCTCCCAGTTATTTTATTTTATTTATTTATTTTTTGAGATGGAGTCTGTCTCTGTTGCCCAGGCTGGAGTGCAGTGGCACGATCTTGGCTCACGGCAGCCTCCACCTCCTGGGTTCAAGCAATTCTCCTGCCTCAGCCTCCCGAGTAGCTGGGACTACAGGTGCATGCCCGTATGCCCGGCTAATTTTTGTGTCTTTAGTAGGGACAGGGTTTCACTGTATTGGCCAGGATGGTCTTGATCTCCTGACGTTGTGATCCACTTGTCTCAGTCTCCCAAAGTTCTGGGATTATAGGCATGAGCCACCGCGCCCGGCCTCTCCCAGTTATTTTTTAAGTCTTAACTTCTTCATTATAATTAGGTGAGAATTTTGCTATCAACAGTTTTAGGTACTTTTATTTTATGCTTCTATTGTGCTTTATAAATAACATCAATAAGAATAAAACATAGTACTCTACAATTTTGTGTTTGTGTGTGTTTCTATTAGTCTATTATCATACTGCTATGAAGAAATACCCAAGACTGGGCAATTTATAAAGTAAAAGAGGTTTAATGGACTCACAGTTCTACATGGCTGGGGAAGCCTCACAATCATGGCAGAAGGTGAAGAAGGAGCAAAGGCACATCTTACATGGTGGCAGGCAAGAAAGCATGTGCAGGGAACTGCTCTTTATAAAACCATCAGATCTCATTAGACTTATTCACTATCAGGAGACCAGCATGGGAAAAATCTGTCCCCATGATCCAGTTACCTCCCACTGGGTCCCTCCCATGACACATGGTAATTATAGGAGCTACAATTCTAGATGAGATTTGGGTCACAGCCAAACTATATCAGTGTATGTATATTTCTAAATGCACTGAAATATCTATGTGTGTGTGTGTGTGTGTGTGTGTATGCGACTGATATGTATATCTGATATGTATCCACTAATATGTATATGTATGTATAACACTGTATGCATACATATACTGAGATATATAATAGCTAAAGCTTAGTAAGAGTCACCTTTATTCCACTTCCCAACAAGTTCTTCATTTCCATCTTAGACCACCTCAGCCTGGACTTCATTGTCCATATCACTATCAGCATTTTGGTCAAAGCCATTCAATGAATCTCTAGGAAGTTCCAAACCTTTCCACATTTTCCTGCCTTTTTTGAGCCCCCCAAACTGTTCCAACCTCTGCCTGCTACCCAGTTCCAAAGTCACTTCCACATTTTTGGATATCTTTATAGGAGCACCCCACTCTCTGTGGTACCAAGTAGCAGTGTGAGAATAGAATCACACTGCTAATAAAGACACACTCAAGACTGGATAATTTATAAAGCAAATAGGTTTAATTGACTCATAGTTCAGCATGGCTGGGAGGTCTCAGGAAACTTACAATTATGATGGAAGGGCAAGCAAACATGTCCTTCTTCACATGACAGCAGTAAGGAGAAGTACTGAACAAATGGGGGAAAAGCCCCTTATAAAACCATCATGTCTCATGAGAACTCACTCACTATTAAGAGAACAGTATGGGGGAAACCACCCATGATTCAATTATCTCTCTACCTGGTTCACCCTTGACACGTGGGATTATTACAATTCAAGATGAGTTTTGGGTGGGGACACAGAACCAAACCATATCAGTGTATACATACACCACATATTCTTTATCTAATCTTCCACTGCTGGACACTTACATTGATTCCATACTGTTGCTTGTGAATAGTGCTATGATAAACATATGAGTGCAGTTATCTTTTGTTATAATGATTTCTTTTCCTTTGGGTAGATACCCAGTAGTGGGATTGCTTAACTGAACAATAGTTCTATTTTTAGTTTTTTAAAAAAATCTCCATCCTCTTTTAGTTTAAATATATTTAAATATATCATGATTTATGCAACAGAACCTATTTTTATTACTTTAACAAATATTTATGAACTAATTACAATTTTACAGACATTCATTGGATTTGTTTATATGACTTTGAGCCACAACCATAGGTTGTAACCTTGTGGTACTGAGAACCAAATGGAAGATATAAAGACTAATCAAATAATAGTACACATAATTATACAATTAGAGAGATGATAAGTGATGTGATGGGAAATCAAGTGTGACTTGTGAAAATAAAGCACTAGCATCTGACATTATGGATAGTTCAAAAAGATTTATTCTGAACTCTGAAGATGAGTAAGAATTAATTTGGCAATGAATGTGGAGCAACTGCTTTGAATAGTAGGAACAACATGTTCAAATACACTAAGGAGAACAGAAATTTGACAGAGGGAAGGAATAACACAAAGTCAATCTGATTCTACCACAGGAATTGATGGAAATAATGGCTAAAGACTGCAAAAAAAAAAGCATAACTTGATATGAATATTTTTATTGGTCTGAAGGATTGTAGATTTTATCCAGAAGGCAAAGTAAATTATTTAAAAATATTTTAAATGAGAGACTAATGTGATGATATCTTTTTTCTTTTTAAATAAGCCTTATGGCTGCACTATAGTGAGATAATAGTAAAGATGAACATTGAAAGAAATGGTAGGAAGTCACCAAAGAAGACCAGAGACAGAAGACACAGGTAACTCAAAATAGGGAAGATGAGGTAGACATAGAGAAGAGTGGTCACATTTAAGTGGATAATTTTGAAAGGAGTTAGTAATAAACTATATAGTGGGTGAGACTTGAACAATACATTTCAAGAGATACTTCAATTTTCTCTCTTATTTTCAGTTAGAATTTTGTTTTATTTTCACCATATTTTAAACAAAAGTATAGAGCTGGAAGACATTTTTTTTTAAGTATCTAGGGCATAGACATAATAAAATATGGATTTGAGTAAATAGTATGGGCTAGAGCCAAGGGTGGAAAGAAACGCATGCCCAGTTTTGAACTGTAACAGTTAAACATCAGATAGGGGAGAAAGCATCAAAACAAAACTGAAATGTGGCCAATATAAAAAGTGGTAGGTCCGATATCACAAAAGCAAAAGATACCTAGTGTTTCAGTTAAGAGGGGTGGTAAACAGTGTGAATTATGGCCAAAAGGATTAAGTAAAATAGGTTTGAAAATGTCCACTGAAATTAGAGATACTAGGGAAAGTCATTGCTATGGAGTGACGAAGGTGAGTCAGCCACCTGTGAATTAAATAGAATTATAGCCCTCTGGATTTCTTCAAAATAGAAAAAAAAATATGAATTTATCAAAAAAAATCATTATCATTTTCTTTGGGTGGGTTGATTGAAATTATCCTCTGAAGTAAAAATTTCCACTTGCCTAAATATTATCACGTATTCATCAGTAGCTTACAACTTTAAAAAAAAGTAAAAGTATTTTGCACAAATGTTTACTTCTGAGATTAAAATGAAAGATTGCTCAGGTTTACATATGTTTAATTTATCTCTCAAGGCAATTTTGAATCCAATAATGCATTTTTTCCAAAATGCTGATTCCTTTTAAGTCATATCTACTTCCATGTTCATTGGTTTTTCTTTCAAGTAAAATTTTACACAAAATACAAGAAATAGATCATTTACATATAACGTAATGGTTAAAATTACGTCAAAGGTACTTTAGAAAAATGAAACTTAGAAAAAATAAAATTTGATACTGAAATGCTTTCGGCTTTTAATACTTAAATGACTATATGAGCCAGTCTGTATGATTGCTTTCTCTTTTTTAAAAAATTTAATTACATAACACAAGATCTATTTAGATTACACGTTATTAAAAATTTATTTTTCAATTGGCTAATATAGCAGTCTGTTACTGAATTACTTATTCTAAATAAAGTCTTTTATTATGAATTAGCAGTTTAAGTCTGTTTCAAAAGTGCAATAATGTACACATTTGTATATTTAATTTTCTATTTACAACTAAAGCCAAATAACGTTTACTTCTCTCTCCTTACCATTTTCTCTTACAATTTTGCAGTCTATCACTGAGAAATTATTTTTTCATCCACAAATGGAATAAGTAGACAGTCAAACACATTAAGGTGATTTCCTCCTATAGTTGAAAGAAAAGATCAGAATACAATCCTTTCTATTATCATTTACAACTTACATTTATTACATATAGTCAAATTTAAAAAATTTAATTTACAAAAAATAATTCTAATCCTTAAAAGTCTAAGAATATAGTAATGAAATGTACTGATCTTTATTATCTGTTTATATTTGAGAGAGATTGTTCAGAATTCAATTTATATTTGGGATGTAACCAGGCACAGTGGCTCAAGCCCATAATCCCAGCACTTTGAGAGGCCAAGGCAAGAGGATTGCCTGAAGCCAGGAGTTTGAGACTAGCCTGGGCAACAAAGTAACATCTTCTCCTCAAAAAAAAAAAAAAAAAAAAAAAAATTAGTTGAGTGAGGTGGCATGCATCTGTAGTCCCAGCTACTCAGAAGGCTGAGACAGGAAGATCGCTTGATCTCAGTACTTCAAGGTTATAGTGAATATGATCCTGCCACTGCACTTCAATCTGGGTGATAGAATAAGACTCTGTCTCAAAAATAATTCACTGAAAATAATAAATATATTCAAGATGTATCCTGAACAAAGTATTAAAGAGTATTATAAGGCACTCAGCACTGGAAGTAGATAAAGAATGGAAAGAAATAAGTTTTTAAAATGTAAATACAGATAATAATCTTTGGAAATTATAAGTGGCTAATCAAAATCAAATTTTCTTCTTATGGAAATATACTCAATAATTCCTATTTTATGATTACAAACATTTTGAGGACTTTATGATATTTCACACAAAATTTATCAAAGGTCCATTGTTTATAGAGTATAAACGTATAAGTATTAGGAACAATGGCTATACATGTAACGGTTTATATGTCAAAGAATTTGACAGTAGATTTTTAAAATTATACAATATTTCTAAAACATTTACATATTACTACCCATAATTATGTGTAAGGCTGAATATCATTTAAAGATTTTTGATCCACAATAATAGGGAAAAGACTAAATTGTCTTTCTACGAACTATATGGAAAATTGTATTACAAAATTATGGTCACATAAAGAAGGAATCCAAGTGTACATAGCTGAAAAATGAGATAGTTTATTTTAGGTGCTTGTTAGGTAAATAGTAAAAAATATGGTATATTTGGATTTTTGAAATATTTGTGGTATTTCTCAAATTTTAAAATTTATAATTCATCATATTGTTCCTTTTACATGTATAAGTTTGCATTATCTTTCTCAGAATGGATTTAAAATTGTGTAGGTTTCAGACTCCTCAAAATCTGAATCTTCCTGTTTTCAGCTGTAGTCTCTGCCATTGCTGTTGTTGACTGTTTCTTGGAGCACAGAAAGGGCTCTATTCTCCCCAGCACCTTTGCTGCTCAACTATACCTTCTGTGGGACACATCAGTCTTGTTCATCCCTGGCTCAAGCTTCCCTATCTGTTTCAACTAAACAAATTGTTCAGCCTTTGACAAAGATTAGTTCTCCAAGAGCTTGAGGAGATTAAACCATCTAAAAGGGAGGTTAAAATAAATGTACTTGAATTTATTAAAAATACAAATAAAGAAAAACCATATGAAAACACCATGACCAAGGAGATTTGAAAAACTACTGAAATGAAATATTAGAAATGATAATTTAGGAAATACGTTAAACACTAAATTAGACATAACTAGAGAGAGAATTGGACAAATGGAACCTAAATTTGAGGAAATTATCCAGAATTGAACACAGTTAAACCTATAAAAACTAGTTTTCATTAGCAGTTGAGATATGCAAGACAACATGAATAGGTGAAATGTAAGTAAAATCTGAATACTAAAAATGAGAGAATTAAAAAAATTGCAAAAGGCAAATGGCTAAATTTTTAAAGTTAGTAAATCTGTTAATATTTAAAGTAAAACTTCACAAGTTCTAGGCAATATAAAAGTAAAAATAAATGTATACTTAATAGCCTGCCTGCCAAAACTGTAGAATTCCAATAATAAACAGAAACAAATAGTAAAAGCAATACAGCAAAAGGACAGATTATCTGTAAAAAATAATTAGAATATCATCAGACATCAATACAATGACAATGAGTCCAGCAGACAATATAATTACATTTTCAAAATGCTTAGAATTGAAAAAAAGAAACTGTCAATTTTCCACTGTACTTTCTGAGGTACCACTCTAACAATTAAATAATTTTATTCTGACAACACTAAAAAGTCTGCTATTCATTTCCTTGCTAAGAGAACACCTACAATTTTAAAAAGAAAGATGGTAAACATAGAAGATATGCATAAAGAATGCCATAGTGAAGAAATAAAAAATAGTTATCTGCAGGTAAATATAAATAAATAGTGAGTATAAATAATATTGATTATGAAAAATCAGAAGGAGCATTACTCCAAGTGAAACTAAAATAAATATAAATTATATGGAAGATACAAGGAAGATCAGAGTTAGAGCATCCTCAGTGACTAGTTTTAATCAGCTACTGATCATTTTTAAAGCTTTGTAATTCAAGCATACAGGTACAAATATGAATATAAAACCCAAAACAAATTAAAGGTTAGAAAAAGAATAAAGAAAATGTTATGAATCCTGTAGATAAGTTTAAGGGGTAAAAAACAGGATAAATTTAAAGCACAAAGCAAATGTTATGCACAAATATATTTTTGTGTGTGTATGTGTGTGACAATATAAATATAACAATATGCTAAAATGAGATCATTTTTATGAAAGTTTCAATAAAGCTGATAATGTAATAAACATCAGATACCAGAGTGAACAGAGGCAGACCCCGGATTTTTTTCTTCTTCTTCTTTTTTTTTTTAATTTTTTTCTTCGAGATGGAGTCTCACTCTGTTGCCCGGGCTGGAGTGCAGAGGCACGATCTCAGCTCACTGCAACCTCTGCCTCCCGGGTTAAAGCGATTCTCCCACCTCAGCCTCCCTAGTAGCTGGAATTAGAGGTGCCTTTTACCACACCCAGCTAAATTTTGTATTTTTAGTAGAGAACAGGTTTCACCATGTTGGCCAGGCTGGTCTCGAACTCCTGACCTCAAGTGATCTGCGTACCTTGGCCTCCCAAAGTGCTGGGATTACAGGCATGAGTCCTCACACCCAGCTCAGAATATTTTTTAAAAGTGGAAAACTTGTTTTGTACTTTTTGGACCTTTCAGCCAAATAAAGCGTTTGAAAAAGAGGCCTGTATCATGATATGTTGTCACGAATGCCCATCCACAAAACAAATGCAAGGAAACGATGCTTCTTTGCCTGAAGCCCAGGAAGAAAGCTTTAATTGGTCTACTGGGAGAGTTTGCCATTTGTTTCCTGTAGATTGGTTACACAGATATCTTAGACTGGAAACATGTCCGAGAAAGCTGATGTAGCTTGTAGCTAGGAATAGTATAGGACTAGCTGACTTAAGAATAAGAGCAACCTGAGCCCCTAGAATTTATTACATCAAAGGATATAGGAGCACTTCCTATAGATGGAGGTATGGGTCATACAGGAGATAGAGCCTGCCTGGAGCCAAGGTGGGTTCCAACTGAAAGTCCGTCCAGACAGGCATTAGCAGCCCAACAGTGAGAATATATGTGAAGCAGAAAACTAGGAAAATTTCAGGGACTGAAGGAAAAAGAGAACCAAAGTACATACCACTGATAATTTAAAATAAAGGAATTTCAGAGTCTGCAAAACTTCCCACAGAGAAAATAATGTACTACTAAGGGTTTGCTATACCCAGAGAATGTTAAAGGAACTTACTGCACTTATAGTCACTAGCCAAAGAAGAAACTTCCTGATCTCTCCCTTAGCTGCAATACAATTAGAAATCAAAAAGGAAAAAAACCCTCATAATTTGAAAAGTTAAAATGTTAATACATATGTTTGGATTTTAAAACACAATGGTAACATAGGAGAGAGAGAACTTTTTCTCTCCCGTTAGTTCTTTGGCTGTGTCTGAGAACTGGGCTGACATAAGACATTTTAATGTGAGAAACACATACAAATTTTATTTAATATTTTTTATGTGGACATAGGAGCATATAGGAAAAATGAAGACCTAGTAAAGTTAAAACTGACAATAACCTAGTCAGTTAAAGCTGACAGCTTATATACATTTTTAAACAAAGAATGAAAAACTTGTGGAGAAATGACAAGACAAGGAAATGGTACCTATGCTTTGAGAAGTGCTCAATTGCGGGAAAGTGACTAGGAAATACATGGAGGAAACTGATGAAAAATGATGGTTATTTTAGTAGGTTTGTTTATATAGATCCATTTTGAGGTTGACTCCTAGTCTCCAGTGAAAAGAATATTCTTCTCTTTCTGGTACAGGAAGGGCATCTTTCTCATAGATAACGTTATGACCTGCTTTTAGGTAGAAAGGAAGAAGTCAGAGAGCCCTTCCTGCCTCTGCTGTTTCTCAAGTGCCTTCAACTGAAAATAATCAATATGACCAAGTGCAATACTCTGTGGTGGCATGTTTTGAACCCCTTTAATAGTTAGAAAATATGGAGAACTAAAAATAATAAAGATAAAACATGTTTATTATTTATGTTTATGCTTCTAGGTATCAAGCAGCAGGAAAAATATTTTATAGGTGAATACATTTTAAAGAGGCAAGGGGAAAAAGTGGTAATAGAGAAACCATGGTAGAACACTAATATTAACAGTATCAATTAACCCTTTCTGTATCCAGACCCTTTCAAATGTAACATTGTAATGCCTTCTCCACTCTAATGGTGTTGACCATGTGACTTGCCATGGTCAATGGGAAGAAATCAGAAGTAACACTAGTAGAGACTTCTTAAAAACATTTTCCTATTTATGCTTTCACTCTTGTCTTCTGCCATTACCATGAGTAGAATATGCACAATATCTTAGTCATTTCAGGGTTCTGTAAGAAAAATACTGTAGACCAGGCAGCTTAAACACCAGAAATTTATTTCTCACAGGTCTTGAGGCTGGAAAGTCCAAGATTGAGGTGCTAGCAGATCCAGCATTGTAAAAGTCCACTTCCTGGCTTGCAGATGAATCTCTTTTCATTGAGTCCTCACTTAGTGGAGAGCAGGGAGAGGAAGCGAGCTCCCCTGTCTCTTATTATAAGAGCATTAATCCATTCACAAGGGATTCACCCTCTTAATCTAATTACCTTCTAAAGGCCCCACTTCCTAATACTGTAATATTACAGGGTTAGGTTTTCAGCATGAATTTTAAAGTGACACAAACATTCAGTCCATGACACACAAGCTAACCCATCATTCCCAGTAAGAGGAAGAGATGCCAGAGATGTGGATCAGAGCTGAGTCTTCCTAGTGGTCCAGGCCAAGGCTATCTAAGATCAACCAAATCTGTTCAACCTCCAGACATGTGAGCAAGCCCAGGCATAATCAGCAGAGCCACGGAGATAACCCAGAACTGACTCAGATGCATGAGCAAGTACATCTTTAATGAGTAAAGTCTAGTTGAAGTTAGGTGAAGTTCACTGAATGCTGCAGATTCATGAGGTATCTATCTATCTATCTATCTATCTATCTATCTATCTATCTATCTATCTATCTGTCTGTCTGTCTATCTGTCTATCTATCTGTCTATCTGTCTATGTGTCAGGTATGTTTAGAGGTTAGTTGTTATTGTAATAGATAACCAGAGGTTTATCACTTTAAGTAGCTTCAACTGGAAAAGAACAAAGATGAAAAAATGTGCTAAACATCCTACTGAGGATATTAGAAAAATAACAAGATAGTAAAATCTCATGTAATACAAGTAAAGATATGTGGCAAAATAAAAATAGAAATTATTTAACGAAAAATATATATAATAGAGACAACCATCAAAACAATGGTGGTTCTTCACCAAAACGAATGCGACAGACACCCTTTTGCCAATATTATAAAGGTAGAAAATGTGGGGACAAAAAATACAAATTAAAATAGGGATATAGCAACATATTAAATCATCAAGGAAATTTTTAATTTTAAAATGGGATAGTATGAATAGCCTTTTTATTTTACATATAAATTATTACACACAAATTAGAAAATAGAAAAAAGTTATATAAATTCCATTTTCCATGAAACTAGAAAACCTGTGTTTCTCCCAAAACACGACTATGTAGCAATTGGTTATACTTATCATTGTTCAAACATGAGGAAATCTGAAATGGGCCAGCATTGAACTGGATAAATAAGTGTCAGCAGCTTAGGAAAATATCCCAGAGATACTAATCTACCATTAAATGGAAGCCAAAATTTCTGAGGAGAGGGTAGGAAAAATCTGTAATCAGAGACAGTTAACAACATTTCCAAAGTGGAAGTCAAAAGCAGGCTAAATGCACATAATTGCAGCTTCTCTTAATAAAGAGTACTGTTGACTTGGGGAAAAACAAGAGAACTAAAACAGAGTCTCCACCCTAGTAAGGTAGCCACTAGTCTCCTGTGGCTCTTGAACACTAAAAATATTGCTAATCTAAATTGAGATGTGCTATAAATATCAAATATACACCAGATTTCAAACACTTAGAAAAAAGCAAAAGGTATCAAATATGTTATTAATAATTACATAATAATTAGGTGTTGAAATTATAATATTTGTGATACAATAGACTGAATAACGCATATCAAATTCATTTCACTTGTTTTGCTTTTACTTTTTTAATAGGCTACTAGAAAATTTAAACTAACACATGTAGTTTTCATTTGTGGCTCATATTATATGACTCTGTGGAAGGAAGAAATTGTAGTCTCAAGATAAATGCAACCATAAACAGACAAATTGATATATTTTTGCAACTTAAAAGAACAACAACAAAACTGTAAGACAAAAACACCAAACGTAAATATATAAAAAAACTTAAAACATTAAATTTGTGTATAAAATAAAAATACATATATAAAGATATAAAATTAGAAGCTACCAATTAGAAGACATTGGCAAGTATGCAACTCATAAAGGATTGGCATCCAAAATAAATAGAAACAGAACTCGAGATAAAATATGAAAAAATAACCCAAAGAAATAGAACAATGAGCAAAGAAACATGAAATGGTCGGTAAGCATATTAGAAAGTCACTTAAAACGAACAGTGATTAAAGAAATAAAAATTTAAATTGGCTACTCTTAGCTGTCCAACAGCTTGCCCAGAGTTCAAAGTGAAATGAAAAATCATAGAATTTTTGATTCTCCACAAAAACTAATGCAACAGACATCCTTTTGCCAATATTATAAGGGTAGAAAACGTGAGCACACAAAAATAAAAATTAAAATAGGGATATAGCAACATAGTAAGTCATCATGGAAATTTTTTATTTTAAAATGAAATAGTATGAATAGTCTTTTTATTTCGTGTATAAATTATTACAAAATAATAACAAAATCATAAGATACTTCATTTCACTTTGAACTCAAGGCAAGCTGTTGGATAGCAAAGAGTAGCCAATTTAAATTTTAGAATGCCATTGTTTAATTTACCATTAGAATCTACCATTAGAATTTACCATTTTTTAAGATTTTGATATCTGTAAATTGTATCTGAATAACAGTACTGCAATAGAACTGTTATCAATAAATTATGAAAATAGAAGGGAAATTATCACTGAAGAGATAAAAATTTTTAAAAAATCAACCCTTTTTCATAGTTTTCTGGAGTTTAGCCTTGGAGGCTAACATTTTATTTTATTTTAATAAAAACAACAATGAGATATCACTTCACACCTGTTAGCATTTTATATGGGTCAGCATCAATAATGAAATTAGCAACGTATATCAAGAGATTTCTAGGCAAATGATGCTGAATGTAAAGAGGAGGTACAGCATCTTACCAAATAATTTAGATTTTTTTTTTATCTAGAGATTTCGTTGACCAAGAGCATGTGCTGATGTGGAGAAATTGAAGACAAGAGTAAAAGACATAAGATAAATGGGAATTCTCTTTCTGAGCATCCTTTGATTCAATTATATTTTCAACACTTTGTCCTTTCATGTTTTTTGTTGTTGTTGTTGTTTTCTGTTTGCTTTGCTCCCAACAGAGTGCACAAATTAATGGATGTGCAATAAATTACCTTTATGAGAGAAAGGAGAAAAAATATAGAGCTCTGACTTTGTTTTTTATCAAGGGGCTTATAATACATAGGTTTCCATACATAAAGCTATCAAAAATCCTAGGTAGAAAAAGAGAAATTATGAACAAATTCATGCTTATGCTAATACATTCCTCAAACCACAGGGCAAGATGTGCTATGGTAGTTCAAAGAAAGAATAGGCCAGGTGCAATGGCACATGCCTGTAATTTCAGCTACTGGGTAGTGGGGAAAGGAGGATCACCTTGAGCCCAGGAGTTTGAGTCCAGCCTAAACAACAGAGTGAGACTCCATCTCAAAAATTAATTAATTAATTAATTAAAAACACAAAGAAATTATTTCTTCCAGGCCTTGCTCTAAGTATTTTCTGTTTGTCCTTCTAGGCAGTGAATTATATCTTGAGAATTGTCCAGTTAAATTGTCATAGATTAGAAGATGCACAGAAATGGGCACTGTTATCATGTAAAGTTAACTTAGGTTTGCTTTCACATTTAGTCCAAGGCATTTTGTAGTTGCTGAGGTTCTTACTGAAAAGGGGTGTTCTCAACTCCACCAGCTTAATAACTTGAAACATGTCCAAAAATTGCCTTCGCAAATTTCGGTATATTGTTTCTCCATTCATGTTTCTTCTTCCACTTTCATAAATACCTCTATTCTTAGATAAGTCCTTTCATTTTCCTTCCTCCTGTTGATTTCCATGTGTATATATGTATGCTTGACTATATATCAATTATATTAAAAAGTAGATGTATTATTTAGTTAGAAATCAACAGAAAGCCTTACATTTGCTAACACCTGCTGACAACAAAAGAATAATATGTTATGTGTCTTTTAACATTAAAACTGGTGAAATTATTATCTGGCCTAAATATGCATGATATAATCTTTAATATGTCAGAATCCTTTATTTATTTATTTATTTATTTATTTTGAGACAGAGTTTCACTCTTGTTGCCCAGGCTGGAGTGCAATGGCACAATCTCACTGAAACCTCTGCCTTCCGTGTTCAAGTGATTCTCCTACCTCAGCCTCCTGAGAAACTGGGATTACAGGTGCCACCATGCTGGGCTACTTTTTTTCTGTGTGTATTTTTAGTAGAGACGGAGTTTCACCATTTTGGCCAGGCTGGTCTCGAACTGCTGACCTCAGGTGATCTACCTGCCTCGGCCTCCCAAAGTGCTGGGATTACAGACATGAGCCACGGCACCCAGTCCCAAATCCTTTATATAAAAACTCTGAGGTTATACATATTTTGAAATTTGGAATAATTCAAATTTGAATGATAGTCAATGCATGGACTATATTTTATAATATTTCCAGTTGGTTCTAAGGTAACACCATATAGTTACAAAAATTACGATTACTAAAGTTAAATAGTCACTCTACATGCAATAAAAATCACAAATTGTTTGTTCAGCTAGAGTCAAATCATATAGTAGGAACACAATAATAAATGATCTTGCAGAAAAGTACAAATTAGGAATATTCTAATTCTTCTTAATTCAAAGAAAATGTCAACATCTACATTCATCTATCATCTATTAATATCTATTAATCCATCCATCAATCCATGTACGGGTAATATATATTCATCATATCAAGTTGTTTGAAAATCTTAGAGAACAAGACATGAATAAATGTAAAAATATTCAGTGAAATGCAAATCAAAACTACAATGAGCTATCATTTCACACCTGCTAGGATGGCTATTATTAAGAAGACAAGAGACAACAAGTGTTGGAGAGGATGTGGAGAAAAGGCAATTCTTGCACACTGTTGATGAGAATGTAAATCAATGCAGCCATTGTGGAAAAGGTATGATGTTCCTTTAAAAAAATTAAAAATTGTGTTACCATGTAATCTAGCAAGACCTCTTCTGGGTATATCTTCAAAGGAAATGAAATTAGCCGCTCATAGAGATATCTGTGTTCATATTGTTTATTGCAACATTATTCACAGTGGCCAAGATATGGAAACAACCTCAGTGTACATTGACAAATGAATGGATAAAAAATTATGGTATGTATTATACAATGGAATTTTATATAAGCCATAAAAAGAAGAAACCTTGACATTTCTGACTATATACATGAACCCAGAAGACATGCTAAGTTAAATAAGGCAGACACAGAAAAACAAATCATGTATAATGTTACTTATATGTGAAATCTGAAAAGTCAAACTTACAGGGAAAGGAGTAGTATGGTAGTTGTCAGGAGATCTGGGTTAAGGAATATGAGGAGACATTGACCAGAGGGTACCAACATTCAGTTTTAAGAAGAACATGATCTGAGGATATAATATGCAGCATGTGTGTGGTGGTGGGTGTGTTAATTTGATTGTGATGATTATTATACAATGTACACCTTGAATATATTCAACCTTTACTTGTGAACTAGATATCTTAAAGTTTCTCTGAAAAGATACAGAATCAACCTAAGTGTCCATTAACTAATGAATGGATGAAGACATTTTGATATAGATACATGCCTATGCACAGTATTCAGTCTTATAAAAGAAGGAGATCATGACTTTTGCAACAACCTAGATGAATCTAAAGGACATGATGCTAAGTGAAATAATTCAGACACAGAAAGAAAAATATGGCATGATCTAGCTTGTATTTGGAATCTGAAAAATAAAAAAAAGTAGAATACATAGAAACAGATAGTACAATGGTGGTTACCAGGAATGTGGGTACAGGAACTGGGGAGAAGTAAGATGAAGGGAACAAACTAGCAGATATGTTGGATGAATAAGTCTGAAGGTTTAATGAACAGCATGAAGACTATAGTTAATTATGTTTGATATGGTTTGGATGTGTGTCCCCTCCAAATCTCATGTTGAAATGTGATCCCCAGTGTTGAAGGTGGGGCTTAGTTGGGAGTATTTGTGTCATGGGGGCAGATCCCTCATGAATGGTTTGGTGATTTCCTCACATGTATTCTCACTCTATGAGTTCATGTGAGATCTGGTTATTTAAAATAGCCCAGAACCTCCTTTCTTTCTTGCTTAATCTCACCATGTGACACTCCACCATGACTGTAAACTTCCTGAGGTCCTCACTAAGAGCTGATGTCAGCACTATGCTTCCTGTAGAGTCTGTAGAACTGTGAGCCAAAATAAACCTCTTTTCTTTATAAGTTACCCAGTCTCAGGTACTCGTTTATAGCAATGCAAATGGACTGACATGATGTTGCATCATTTACTGGAAATTTGCGAAAGAGTAGATTCTAAGTGCTTTTCCCACACAGACACAAAAAATACAACCTAAGTGAGATGGTGGATATGTTAACTGAACACAGTAACCAGTTTATCAAAACATCATGTTGTACACTTAAATGTATACACTATAAAGATAATTAAATATTAATCTACTTGATAAATTCCTTAAATTACTTTGCCAAAAGAAAAAAAAAATACTTTCCACAAAAATCTGTTTGCCTTCTTTTATCAGTCACTGATTTTATTAGGGCACATAATGTTTCCCCTTTTAATCTGGCTACCTGGAAATGGAGAGATAAATTTTGTTCTTGATCACAATAAATGATTAATTCCACCCATATACAGTATATTCCTACCCTTCTTCTAATTCAATTTTGAACAAATTTTGTATTTTAATTGGCCTACTTCATATATATTTTAATATTAAATGTTAATTCAAACTAGATTGGGGACTAGTATCTCTATGAATCATAAATGCATAAATAAATAAATGAGAGAATTAATTTACAAATATCCATATCAAAGTTCATTAACAAATTTGGATAACTATCACATACAAACTGCACTAATGAAAAAGGTTAATAATATCTAGCACTTGATGAAATTAACAATGAGTCAAATCTGACCTTTGAATTATGGATTTCTTACCTTCTCTTTCCTAGAGAATTAGCATTTTTATAATCCAGCATATTTTTCTTACTGAATTAACCAAGAAGTGTTGGTAATATATAGAAATATACAGTTTGCCTCAGAGCCATCACATTTAATATAAGCAAAGTGGCAGCAGATTATGTTAATTCGTATAGAGACCAAGAAAAGTCTTGTACACATAGTTTAAGAAGTTCCTCTTGAGAATGTTAATTTACATATTCAAGTTCAGTGGCTGAGTTAATGGATAAACAATGCATACATTTAATTTTAGGCTTAAAAGATATATATAAAATATATTATACTCTGGTATGTTTCTGGAAAAACTTATAATTTTGTCCCTTAAGTACATTATAAATATTGAACTCACTTGTTCCCTGCTAGCTCTGGAATAATAGCACAGCCCCATGCCTATCCCATCTCCTCCTTTGCAACAAAACAGGACTTCACAGCCAGATTGTTTAGTACAATCTGCTACTCCACTGCACACTAGCTGTGTGATCTTGGACAAGCTGGTTGTCCTAAAGCTTTATTTTACATCTGCAATCAAGACATGATATAGTACTTTTCTCACAAAATCAATGATAATAAATATATCACTTTATATAGTTCTTGAAAAATAGTAAGTGCCAAATTAAAATTAGCACTAACACAATACAGTTTTTCTTCTTCTGGGCCCAATAATATTAATGCTCACAGAAAAAGCAAATGATGGCAATTAATTTAGTGATTTTAATAATGTCTTTTAGGGGACTCTGCTTTCAGCTAAGTAAATAGCAAAGAATACCTGACTCATACAATCAAGTCAGAATTCAAGAATATTTAGGGTCCATCCAGCATGTACCAGACACAATAGTAAATGAGCAGAAGTTGTGTTTTCTTCATTTAACTTTTTGTTAGGGAAGATAAAACAGACATTAAATATTTGCACGAGCAAGAAGATAAGATGGAAAGTGTTGGGACACACCTACCAATTACCAATGGCTTGATAAAAATGCAGTAGCTGTGGTACCAGAAGATATATATAAATGAACGAAAGAGAGAGAGAGAAGAAAAAAAACTCAAACAGGCAGAACACTAAAGATGATGTAGAAATGGCTGATAAGCATATGAAAAAGTGTTTACTATCACTAATCATCAGAGAAATGTGTGGAAAAACTACAATGAGACGTCACTGCAGACCCATTAGGATAGCTACTATCAAAACAAAACCAAATGAAAAACAGATGATAGCAAGTGTTGCTGAGGATGTGGTGAAATTGGAGCCATTATGCACTGATAGTGGGATCGTAAAATGGTGCAACCACTATGAAAACCAGTAGTGAGACTCCTCAAAAGTTTAAAAATAGAATACCATGTGATCCAGAACTCCAACTTCTGAGTATATACACAACAGAACTAAAGCAAGGTCTTGAAGAAATATTTGCATACACCATATTTACCACAGCACTATTCACAAGTGCCAAAAGATAGAAGCAACCCAAATGTCCATCAACAGATGAATGAATAAAGAAAATATGACATATAGTCCGGGTGCAGTGGCTCGGGCCTGTAATCCCAGCATTTTGGGAGGCCGAGGCGTGTGGATCACCTGAGGTCAGGAGTTCGAGACCAGCCTGGCCAACATGGTGAAACCCTGTCTCTACCAAAAACGCAAAAATTAGGCAGGTGTGGTGGCACGTGCCTGTAATCCCAGTTACTCAGAAGGCTGAGGCAGGAGAGTCGCTTGGACCCAGGAGACAGAGGCTGCAGTGAGCCGAGATCGTGCCACTGTACTCCAGCCTGGGCGACAGAGTGAGACTCCATCTCAACAACAACAACAACAGCAACAACAACAAATAAATATATATGATATATACATACAATGGAATATTAAGTCTTAAATATGAAGTCATGTGCTACAACATAGATGAACCTTGAGAATATTATGCTAAGTGAACTAAACCAGTCAGAAAAAGACAAATACTGTATGATTCCACTTATATGAAATATATAATCAAATCAAATTTGTAGAAACAGAAAATCGAATAGTGGTTACCAGGGATTGGGAGAAGGGGCAAAATGGGAATTGTTTAATGGGTGCAGAATTTCCTATTTAGAAAAGGAAAATTTCAGGGGATCTGTTTCACAACAGTGTGAATATATTAATACTATTACACACTTTTAAAAGGTTAAGATGGTAAATTGTGTGTCGTATTTCTTTATAATAATAGTAATAATGATAACAAAACCAGGAACAAGAATATTGTAAGTCCATAGAAGCAGGATAGACCTCTACCACCCAAAATTCGTTTTACGACTAATGACACCACCCAGGCACTAGGAAGGTATGAAAGGTTTATTACTTACATAACAATGAGGCTTTCTGGGAAAAGTGGGGTAGATTTAAAAGCATGTCCACGAATGGCATGAGAGAACAGGAAAAGAAGACTGGTTTGGTGACTTATGGTGGCTAGAGAGTAGAGTAGACTGAGGATTCTCGCATGTGGGACAGGGCTTGCTTGGTTTGTACTTTGTGACACTGGCAAAGAGATAGGCTTTTCTTTGTTTGGTTAAACTTTCTCTGTGGAGCAGAGGGGAAAGAGGAATGATAGAGCTCAAAAGTCATTAGCAGCCAAAAATCAAAAAGAGGGTCACATTATTACAGTTCATGATTGTTACAGACTTGCAATTCATGGTGTGACAGATGACTGAAATATCCCATGCTTCATTTAATTAAAGGTGAGCTTGCTTAATTAAGCCATTGTGGTGTTCTCTGATGCTAAGCCACAAGTGAGGGAAAATGCTCTTCAACGCTTCATTTATAATTTCTTCATTTTAGGTTCTACAGTTCATCTTGTATCACGGCTTTATATATGGAAATATATGTGAGACTTTAGCAAGTGACCATGCTGAGCTTGCAGGACAATGCTTTTATGACCTATAGCATTTGGGCAGCTAGGTGCAGAGGGTCATGAGTTCAGGGCTGATTAGATCCTCTGTTTCCAGGACAGTCCAGTAGCAGCCAGCAATTGCCATTCTAATGAGAAATAGCATGGGACTCAGGAAGGCAAACTGAGGCTGAAAATAGGCACTAAATAAAAAATATTAGCTAAATCTCTGACTGTAATGTATTTACCTGTTGCTGATTTAATAATGTCAGTAATTTCAGCAATAATGGAAATGAGGTTTTAATGGGTGTGTGAGTCCATTTGCATTGCTATAAGGAATATCTGAAACTGGGCAATTTATAAAGAAAAGAGGTTTATTTGGCTCATGGTTCTGCAAAATGTACAAAAAGCATATTTCTAGCGTCTGCTTCTGGTGAGGGCCCCAGAAAGCTTACAATCATGGTCGAAGGTGAAGGAGAGTCAACGTGTTACATGGCGAGAAAGGGAGCAAGAGGCGGAGTGAGGAGATACCAGCCTCTTTTAAACAGCCAGATACGGCATGAGCTGATAGAGTGAGAACTCACTCATTACCAGGAGGACAACGCCAAGCCACTCATGAGGGATCTGTCTTCATGACCCAAACACCTCCCATTAGGCCTACCTCCAACATTGGAGGGCACATTTCACCATGGGATCTGGAGGAGACAAAACATCCAGACAATACTCGTGTGTTGGGCCACATAATTAATATTTTGATAATCTACTATGAAGCAGCATTCATTTTCCCAAGTGCAAGATCAGACCAAATGGGGCTGTTAAATGGAAAAACAGTAAGGATAATCACCTCTTCTCTAAATAAGTCTTGTGTAATGAGTTTCATTTTTGAAGACTCTGTTTAAATTTATATTGTGCTGTATTAACAATTTTATCCAGGGAAAGGCCCATGGGGTCCCTTTTATTTAAGTCAATTGTATGTGCCAAGTCTTAATTAATTTTCATTTTTTATTTATTGATTTAGAGCATCAATCCCCACCACAATACATTCTAAGGCAATGGGTGCTGTGACAATCGAGAATTGAGGAAAGACGATTGTTCGAATAGTTACTTGAAGCTTACCTATTTACTGTCTATTTTATATGCAGTACATCTCTAAAATTATAGGCATTTTATTTAAATTCAGTAGGATTCATAGATAAAACTTGATTTGAGCTTCAGTATTCATAAAGGCCATAAAAATTTGATAGTAAGTGCATTTCGACAGATGTTAAAGTTAATTCAAAACCTATGTTGTAATGGCAAAACTTAATCAGTGTTTTTTAATCTTTTTGTTATATAAATTAATTTAATAAAATTTAAATTTCTAATTGGGTCAAATTATGGACATCTATTTCAGTTTTTGTTTCATCTCTCTGCATCCAGTGGGAAACAGGTTCTCCTTATGCTGCTTATATTTATACATTTCATCCTCTAGTGAAGCTTAACTTTGGCAATGATTATTTTATAGGGTTTTAGGACTCAGGCTTAAATTAGCCTAGAATTTAATCCCTTGAGTTTGCCATGGAGGTGCCATGGGTGTTTTTTCCTAAAATCCTGAGAAGTAATATTTTTATTTCAACAAAGGGATAGTGATCAGCAACAGAAAATATATTGTGTAGAGTCCTACTGAGCCATCTGCTTTTAGGAGAGTTATTTCAGTATGTCACATAGTAACTGTTTTTCCTCTCCAGGAGCAGAAATCTAATGAGACTACATTTTGTACAGCCTGTCATTCTCTACCCTGAGAAGACCAAAGAATGAGGGGCCGATGCTTGGTTGAGACACACAGTCGACAGTTACAGAGTATGTGTTGCTCCTTCGAGACTAGCATTAGTCAGGTTTACATTGAAACGGAGACAAGCTATTCAATCTGAGACACACAGATAGAGATAGAGGCACATGGCCCAAAGCCACTTCAAGGAGGGCCTCAATCCCACATCTTGTCCCTAAACCCCAATTAGAGCTTTTGATTTAGGTTGGGACTCAGCAAATACGGAAAAAAACAACACAGAAGAAAGCTTGCCGGCAGGCAGCAACAAAGCTCAAGAGCACGCTAACCAGCAAGCAGCAGAGCTAGTCAGCAAGTCAAAGAGAGACAAAAAGGCCCCCAGTGGTAGTGGTCATTGCCTGAACGCTCTTATTTATTCATTTATTTATTTTTGAGACCGAGTTACGCTCCTGTCCCCTAGACTGGAGTGCAATGGCATGATCTTGGCTCACTGCAACTTCTGCCTCCCACGTTCGAGCAATTCTCCTGCCTCAGCCTCCTGACTAGCTGGAATTACAGGCACCCGACAGTATGCCCGGCTAATTTTTGTATTTCTAGTAGAGACGGTGCTTCACCATGTTGGCCAGGCTGGTCTCGAACTCCTGACCTCAAGTGATCTGCCCTCCTAGGCCTCCTAAATTGCTGGGATTACAGACGTGAGCCACTGCGCCCGGCCTACCTGAACAGTCTTAACTGTGCCAATTGTTGCGTCAACTGGCAGATGCAGAATGGACCTTCCCACCCAAAATTTGGTTCAGATGTCAAGACTAACCAACAACACACATACCACGAGGGTATGAAAAGGTTTATTACTCACATAGTAAAGCTTTCTGGGGAGAGCAGGGTGGGCTCCTCACCAGGTCCTAGAACGTCAGGAGAGAGCAAGGAAAAGAGACTGAGTTGGAGTCTTTTGTCCCTAAACCATACTTTTGTCCTGAAACCCCAATTATAGGGTGTGGGGGTGGGATGAAATGGGGCTGGGGTTAAGATTTCCAATCACAGGTTGATTGATGTTGTGTGATCTGAACTTCCCACTGGTGCTAAAAAGGAGGGCATTCCCATGCTTTCTTATCAACCTGCCTAGATGCAGGCTGAGGGGAAGAAAACTGGTAGGATTTGTAAGCTGTTAGCAGTTGAACACAAAAATGGGGTCAGACTATTACAAAAATCATGACCAAAGGCCTTGAGGCCAGTGAAAATTTTGAAGGAATTAAAATTGTTGCTGAGTGGTAGTGATATAGTTTGGCTGTGTCCACACCCAAGTCTCATCGTGAATTGTAAGTCCCACAATTCCCATGTGTCGTGGGAGGAACCCAGTGGGAGGTGACTGAATCATGGGGGCGTGTCTTTCCTGCACTGTTCTTGTGATAGTGAATGAGTCTCACAAGATCCGATGGTTTTAAAAATGAGAGTTTCCTAGCACAAGTGCTGTTTGCCTGCCGCCATTCACCTAAGATATGACTTGCTCCTCCTGGCCTTCCACCATGATTATGAGGCCTCCCAAGCCATATGGAACTGTAAGTCCAATAAAGCTCTTTCTTTCATAAATAGCCCAGTCTCAGGTATGTCTTTATCAGCAGTGTAAAAATGGACTAATACAGGCAGAAACTAACTTAAAAATAAAAAGGGCAGGATATAGTGGAACAGGCTACATGTTGCCAAGACTGGACAGGATCTGGGATCCTGGGATCAAGTGATCCTCTTGCCTCAACCTCCTGAATAGCTGGGATTATGGATGCATGCCACCATGCCCAGCTTATCTTATGCCTTTCTTTACAAGAAGTTAAAGCATCTATTGTTTGATGTGAAAATATAATGGAAAAATTAGTATCAGAAATGCATAAGAATATACTTTGCCTATTCTTGGTACATATTTTATGCTAGCTATATGAAAAAAATGTTATTTACTCTTCCTAGTTTCTGAACAGAAAGCGCTCAGCATATTCAGGGACAAAAGAAAGTCAAATACCTGTTCCAGTATAATCCTGCTAACTTATAGCTATGTTATTAATTCTAGTTCCATTTATTTCTATTCGATTGGTTGTATAATTTCTGTAAGTTTCCATTTAAATAATACATGTCAATAAATTGGGTGTATGTCCTTGTAATACACATACACAGAGAAAATTCTGAAATTGGCACAGCAAGATAAATACAGCATTTTAGGTCAATTTAAAAGATTTATTTTATAATGGCAAGTAGAATTTGCCAACACATTCCAATTAAAAAATTCAAAATGTCTATTAGTTGAAACTGGTGTTATATGTATATCAGAGTCTTGTTGAAAAAAAGAAGCAGAATCCAAACTAGTTATACAAGCAGAGATCATTTAAAGCAGGGATTTGGTTATATGAGTGCTAGAGAACTGCAGCTGGCAAAAGGATAAGATGGAGATGAAAGCAGGAAGAAGCTAAGATTCATTCGTAAGAGGCAATAAAAGGAATCCAGCACTGGAAGAGGAGGGTCCTGAAGAGCTGGAGCAGACCACTGAGGAGGTGCTGCTGCCCAGCTGTTGCTGGTTCCTTTGAGGAGTTGTAAGAAGACTGGTTCTGGGAGTGAAGAAAAATTACTGGCAGTCAGAACCAACTGCTTCTGCAGAAACTAAGAGTCATTGGCCGAGTGACACTCCAGGAACAGCAGGCAAATGGGAAAGGAGGAGCCCTTTGTCTGCCTGCAACCTTCTGTTCTCCTCAAAGCACTTCTGCAGTAGACCCTAACTAGGAGTCAACTGGCCAGCAGACATGTAATTTTCACGGGCTTGGCTTTGGCATCTTAAGAACATACAGTTTGGAGCTGTGAGACACTAGCCTAATATCTGGAACAATGTGGAAAATTTAAAATCCATCTGGTGGATTTGTAATGTGGATGATCTTAAATGCTAACACACTTAGGAAAGAAGAAGCTGTTTTACATTTATGTACAGAAACATATAATGGATGTATGTAAGGATGACCACTTCCTCCCCTCTTTTCTATTTGGTACTAGAGTAACTTTTGATGAACCACACTACTGGGCCATGATGCAAGAATACTCTTAATTGAGGGCTAGATTCTCAATACTCCAGAGGTCATTTCTTAAACTTCCTTTAGATACTACTCACTTGTCAATAGTGCATTATTGATTAATTCAACAAGTGTACATTATGCATCTTCAATTTTCTAGACATTACGGATGGCTAAAATTCAGCACTTAGAAGTCTTAGGAACAGAGTAGATTTTGCAAAGCCAGTTTCTCCTAGTAAATAATAAAATTACTTAATGATAATATCTAAAACTTATAACTATGCTAAAATCAAAATAGATTTAATCAAATTCTGGGCAAATTTAAAATCTGAACTAATCATCTTGTTCTTTTTGAGCGTTTGCTTCCACTGGCATTGCTTTGCCTGGGGCTTGACTTGGTACTATTCCCACAAGGATCATGTAGGCTTTCATTCCAGGTAAGCCAGCATGATGCTGGTAGCCCAGAGGTCAGCAAGTCTTAGGTTTACTTCACTAGTGGAGTTTATGTATACTGGCCGCCCATTTTTTTATATATACTGGCTGCCCATTTCCAGATGGTGTTTCTTGTTTTCACTAGGTCTAAGGATGAGGAGAGGTCTTGCTTTTCTTGTATGACCTGAAGACTGGAAGGGGGATTTGTATAGATTGCACATATACTGTAAATTAAAGTATAACCCATCAATTCTAAACATGGTGTAATTCAATCTCCTCCTTTTCTAATATTATACAATACTATAGTTTTTGAATAACAATGGTTATTGTTAATTTACAAAAAACACTTCCATATGGTGGTGTTAATTTTCTCAAGAAAAATGTACTGTGTTAACAGTTTAGTCTTTTAAGAAAAATTTAAATGATTGTCTTCTAATGGACGCAAGGCATTCTGTACTCACACTTCCATGTGTGCCTCCCTAATACCTCCTCATTTCCACTACAGATTCTATGATAGATATTAATCCCAAGCAAATGTGTCCTGGTAGAGGTGGTTCTTCCCTTTTCCAACTAAATGGATGTGACAGCAGTTAACAATAAAATCAATGTTAATTTTCAGTGAATTGTGTTCATATGAAAATAGCCCAGAGTTCTAAATAAAGACAAAAAACAAAACAAAACAGAAAACGAATAAGTAAGGTCTTGTTTTTGGCTTTTTTTGTTTGATTTGTTTCTATTACAAATAAATTTAACCTCTAATAATCTGGGGTGTTTGTTTGTTTTGTTTTGCTTTTTTAGATGGAGTTTCTCATCACCCAGCCTGGAGCGCAATGGCAGGATCTCTGCTCACTGCAACCTACGCCTCCCAGGTTCGAGTGATTCTCCTGTCTCAACCTCTCGAGTACTAGGATTGCGGGTGCCTGCCAACACACCTGGCTAATTTTTGTATTTTTAGTAGAGATGGGGTTTCACCATGTTAGCCAGGCTGGTCTCAAACTCCTGACCTCAGGCTATCCGCCTGCCTCAGCCTCCCAAAGTGCTGGGATTACAGGCATAAGCCACCGTGCCTGGCCGTGATCTGTTTTTTAATCCTTCTTTGTCTTATCTCACTATATAGTAGTGAATTAAATAATAAAAGAGTGGGATTCAATTGATATTTTAAACATTTTATTTATATATGACATATGTAATAATATATATTTTATTACATATTGATGATATATAATTGTTTTATATTTCATATATAAATACAAAATATATGTATATTATGACATTTCTGATACATAGTTTTATCATTTTATATATTTTATCATTTTTCTGATGTATATATTTTATCATGTCATATGACTTATACTATATGACTTATTTTATAATTTATTATATTATAAATACATTTTTGATATTTATATTTTTATATGTGTTTCTGATGTATGTTTTTGTATATCAGAAATATTGTTATATAATATATTTATTTTGTATTTATATATGAAATATATAACATACATACATATCATCAATATATAATAAACATATATATTACTATGTATATCATATATAAATGAAATGTTTAAAATATCAATTGAATGCTAGTCTTTTACTATTTTATTCACCACTACACAGCAAGACAAAGAAAGATTAAAAAACAGATCATTAAGGAGTTAAATTTATTTGTAATAGAAACAAATAAATGTATGTATTTCACTATATGTTTATAATATGTGTGTTTATAAAGTGTGTGTGTGTGTGTGTGTGTGTGTGTGTGTGTGTGTGTATTTCTCTTGGCCTACTGGCTACTCCTGTTTTTGTCATTTTATTTCTTTTCTTTCATTCTGGTATTTGTAAATGCAGTTTGTAGCAAAAGTACACAGGTGTCAAAGACTGATTTGATCTCCACTCCTTACCAAATCCTAGCTTTTTATACTGATGTGTAGCCATCAGGGATAATTGTATACAATCATCACTTCCATTTATAAGTAGAAACTAAAAAGAGTTTTCCTTCCATGGAAACAATTTTAGAATTGATGGATGACTCCCCAGAACCTCTAACAATAACTTATTTAACCCATAACATACCTGCGTCATTAAGGAAATAATAGGAGAAAATACAGATGGAAGTAACAGTTTCATGAAGAAAGTCATTAATTAAGAGTTCAAATTGTAAGCCATGTGATACTCCATCCACAAGAGGAGAAGCAGTAAATGGAATCAGCTCTTTGACCTCAGAAAACCTACTTGAGAAGTTTACTTAGCTATAAAATATAGGTGAGTGGCTGGGCACAGTGGCTCACGCTTGTAATCCCAGCACTTTGGGAGGCCGAGGAGGGCGGACCAGGAGGTCAGGAGTTCGAGACCAGCCTGACTAACATGGTGAAACCCCGTCTCTACTAAAAATACAAAAATTAGCAGGGCGTGATGGCATGCGCCTATAATCCCATCTACTCAGGAGGCTGAGGTAGAATTGCTTGAACCCAGGAGGTGGAGGTTGCAGTGAGCCCAGATTGCACCACTGCACTCCAGCCTGGGTGACAGAGTGAGACTCCACCTGAAAAAATATATATATATTAAATTATATATATATTTTAAATTATATATATTATTATGATATATATTTATATATATTTTTAAATATATATTTTAAAATATATATATTTTTAATTATACATATTTTTAAATTATATATATATTTTTAATTATACATATATATATATGCAATTATATTATTAGGTTGGTCCAAAAGTAATTGCAGTTTTTGCCCTTGAAAGTAATGGTGCCAGGCGTGGTGGCACACACCTGTAATCCCATCTACTCGGGAGGCTGAAGCAGGAGAATCGCTTGAACCCAGGAGGCAGAGGTTGCGGCGAGCTGAGATCACGCCACTGCACTCCAGCCTGGGCAACAAAAGCAAAACTCCATCTCAAAAAAAAAAAAAAGAGAGAAAGAAAGAAAAAAGTAATGGCAAAAACCACAATTTTTTTTTTTGCACCAATCTAATATTTATATTATAGTGCTCATGTGAGAAAATATGAGAAAAGTTACCACCAGGTTTTTTAATGAGCATGAGCAATTACCATCATGATGAGTCAGCACTTTACCCCTTCCTCATCTTCTGGGAAGCTGGAGATAAGATTCATGCAGGAGTGAGTGAGTGTGGGAATCATGCAGGAGTTGCTAAGTTCCTTCAGGACTAGGCCTGTGTGGATGTGAGTGTTGCTGTGTTAATAAAATCTGGCCAAAGACAAAGGGTTTGGGACTTTATGTTAGAAAGAAAAGAACATTGCACTTGGAGCCAGGAAAATTAGACCTGAGTTCTGATGCATGAATCATTCTCTGTAACGTTTGATTCAACTACTTCATTTAAAAGTAAGTCAAATGATATCCAGACAAAAAAGCATGGTAGATGTGATTTTCAAATTATGCTTGTAAAAATTGTGTAGCACTTGAAAGCATTGTAGTTATGCAGTGTCTATCATTACAATTATTATTGTTGTAAGTAATAATGAAGATTATCTTTTGGTCCAGGAACAGTTCCTCAATCAGACTTTTGTTTTCTCTAGAGAGGCTCAAGGAACAAACATATCTGTTTTCCTTTGAACTATCATGACCCAGATGATCAAATTAACTTTATTCTTAATTTATACGTCACAATCTTATAATATTTAACCAACTCTTTAGTTTGTATTACAAATATAGCCCATTCCCTAACTTCTCTACTGAATCTCTTATTTCCTTATTTTCCTTTCCCCTTCCTTACTTCTTTCCTTCCTTCCTTCCTTCCTTCCTTCCTTCCTTCCTTCCTTCCTTCCTTCCTTCCCTCCCTGCCTCCCTCCCTCCCTTCTTCCTTCTTTCCTTTTTCCCCCTTCTTTCTTTCCTTCTTTTTTTTTTTTAAATTATAGGACATTTGCTGCTTTAAATAAAGAGTAAACAGTGAAAATATGGGAAAAAGTTGTAGTAAATAAGTATATTTACAGAAAAACAGACATGTTTAACTTAGGTCATGTAAAGAATAATTCATTTTTCATAAATAACTTGTTTTCAGAGAAGAAGAATAGAAAAAGGCTTTATTTACATTTTAAAATAAGGACTGAGGCTTGTTTTAAAATAATAAGATATATCATAGTAATCATGGTTCTTAAATAAAAGTCCCTTTGGGAGGAAATTTAAGTCCATTGGTTTGAAAGTAGGATGCTGCCAGAGGAAGCAGCGTTCTCAGACAGAGAGTGAATAGTAAGGTATGGGGAAAAGCAAGACCTATACAACATGACTTTGTTTTATTTTCTTGCCTTCCTTGAGAGTCTAGCCACTGAGAAATTGCAAAAATACAAGCCCTTCTCACCATTTCAGGGAATTTTATCTGCTATTTACCAATAATTCAAATTTTGGAATTCAAGTTAGGTAAAGCTACCAAGGTCAACCAATCTAGTTATTTCCGAATTTGGCTGAGCATAAGAGACACTTGGGAAAATTTCTCCTGGAGATTCTGATTCAAAATATCTGGGATGTACCTCAGAAATTAGTATTTTCAACAAATAACTAGGTGAATCTATTGATCTAGCCATTGCAAGAATACTCTCATGTTACTGCTTTGGAGCTAAAAACGCTGAGACTCATTGTAGTAAACAAATCAACTGCAAGATTCCATAAACTGAAACGAACTCCATAAATGAGTTAGTGCCAGACTTATGTTAAGAACCTAGATCTCTTTTTAGAACAGAGCTCTATTTTATTTTAATTCAGGGTCAGACTGATGTGAAACAATAGCACATGTCTTTGTACCAATTGATATTCACCAGTCTGTACCTCATAAAGAAAATACATATCAAAATATAAATTGTTTTCACCTTATGTACTGATGAAAAGTAGGACAAGCTATCCAAGTACTTTCAACCGATTTTCATTTGTGAGGTGAGCTAGGATTTAAAACTAGAACTTGACAAGTTTATAAGAAGTGGTTATAAACTGAAATAAGTTACTGAGGCTGCAGAATCTCTTTCCCAAGGGATAGGTTTCTTTCTTTCTTTTTCTAATGCAGTAGAACCAATAGGTAGGGGAAAAGACAAGTTGAATCTCTCCTAGAAATCTACTTTAGCACTGTAATCTAGTAATTTACTATCTCTTTCCCTTTTTGTTCCAATTTTCCTTTATTCATAATTGATTAATAATTACATGCAGTTCAGTGAGACCTATGGATTAATGCAAGGTAATAACACAGACACATTATCTTATTCTTTTTCTTTTTTAAAATTTAACTTTTAAGTTGAGGAATACATGTGCAGATTTGTTGTACAGATTATTTTATCACACCACTATTAAGCCTAGTACACATGAGTTATTTGTCCTGATCCCCTCCCTGATCCCACCCTCGACCTTCATGTAGGCTTCAGTGTCTGTTGTTCCCTACTATGTGTACATGTGTTCTCATCATTTAGTTCCCACTTACAAGTGAAAACATATGATATTCGGTTTTCTGTTCCTGCATTAGTTTGCTAAGGATAATGACCTCCAGCTCCATTTACATACCACATTTTCTTTATGAAATCTGTCACTGATGACCATTTAGGTTGATTCCATATCTTTGCTATTGTGAATAGTGCTGCAATGAATATACATGTGCATCTGTCTTTATAATAGTACAATTTATGTTTTAGGGGTATATACCCAGTAGTGGGATTCCTGGGTGGAATAGTATTTCCATTTTTAGGTCTTTAAGAAATTGCTACACTGTCTTACACAATAGTTGAACTAATTTACATTTCTACCAACAGTGTTTAAGTGTTCCTTTTTCTCCACAACCTCACCAGCATCTGTTATTTGTTGTCTTTGTATTAATAGCTATTCTGACTGGTGTGAGATGGTATCTTTTTGTGATTTTGATTTGCATTCCTCTAATAATCAGTGTGTTGAACTTTTATTCATATTCTCATTGCCCGCATATATATCTTCTTTTGAAAAGTGTCTGTTCACGTAATTTGCCCTTTAAGCACATCAAAAGGCTTATCTACCACAATAAAGTAGGATTTATCCCTGGGATGCAAAGTTGGTTCAACATATGCAAATCAGTAAATGTGATCCATCACATAAACAAAACCCAAGACAAAACACCACATGATTATCTCGACAGATGTGGAAAAGGCTTTCAATAAAATCCAACATGCATTCATGTTTTAAAAAAACTCTCGATAAACAGGTTTGGAAGGAACATACATTAAAACAATAAGAACCATATATGACAAACCCGCACAGCCAACATCATACCAAATGGGCAAAAGCTAGAAGAAGCATTCCCTTTGAAAACCAGCACAAGACAAGGATGCTCTCTCTCACCACTCCTATTCAACATAGTATTGGAAGTCCTGGCCAGTGCAATCAGTCGAGAGAAAGAAACAAAGGACATCCAAATAGGAAGAGAGGAAGTCAGTTTATCCCTGTTTGCTGATGACCTGATTCTGTATCATAGCCTAGGCCCAAGGGCTCCTTAAACTGATAAACAACTGCAGTAAAGTCTCAGGATACAAAATCATGATTCACTAACATTCCTATAGACCAACAGTCAAGCTGAGAGCCTGATTTGGCTCTATTCATAATTGCCACACACATACAAACACACACACACACACACAAACCAAACAAACAAACAAACAAACAAACAAAACACCAAAAACCTAGGAATACAGGTAATCAGGGAGGTGAATGACATCTACAAGGAGAACTAAAAACTATTTTAAAATTTATATGGAACCAGGATTATGGCATGAACCCAGGAGGTGGAGCTTGCAGTGAGCCAAGATGGCACCACTGCACTCCAGCCTGGGTGACAGAGCGAGACTCCATCTCAAAAAAACAAAACAAAACAAAACAAAACAAAACTTTATATGGAACCAAAAAGGAACCCAAATAGCCAAGGCAATCCTAAGCAATAGGAACAATACTAGAGGCATCTTGCTAACTGACTTCAAACAATACTACAAGGATATAGTAACCAAAACAGCATGGTACTGGTACAAAAACAGAGACATAGACCTACGAAACTGAATAAAGATCCCAGAAATAAGACTGCACACATAAAATTAGCTGATCTTTGAAAAACCTGACAAAAATAAAATAAGATAAAACCAGTGGGAAAAGGATTTCCTATTCAATTAATGGTCCTGGGATAACTGGCTAGCCATGTGCTGAAGATTGAAACTGGACCCCCTTCCTTGCAGTATATACAAAAACTAACTCAAGATGAATTACAGACTTAAATGTTAACACCAAAACTATAAAAACCCAGAAAATAGTCTATGCCATATCATTCTAGACATAGGAACAAGCAACGATTTCATGATGAAGAAACCAAAAGCAATTGCAACAAAAGAAAAAATTGACAAATGGGATCCAATTAAACTAAAGAGCTTCTGCATAGCCAATATAATTATCAACAGAATAAACAGGCAACCTACAGAATGGGAGAAAATATTTGCAAACTATGAATTTGACGAGGATCTAATACTCAGCATCTATAAAGAATTTAAACAGAACAGGTTATTTACAACCAAGAATTATTAAGAAAATCATAGAAACCCTTCGACTTTTACCCATATCATAGCTCATGCTTCTTTCTTGGCCATCAGTAGTCACAAATTATTTTTTAAGGAAAAGGCAGGTACACCAATAGTAAAATGAGAAGCATGTATAAACAGATAATTTGCAAGAGACAACCATAGTTTTGAAATGAGTAATTCTATATTCAAGATTGTAAATAGTCAAAGATATACAAATAAATCCTTTTTACCTAATAGACTTTTACTTTTAAGCAATAAATGATAATTCCAGAATTATAATTGGGATACAGAAGAGAAGCTGTCAGTCTTTACTGGGAGGATAGTAAATTTTTTAAAAAGCCCTGAAAATGTCAATAGTTTGTAAAATAGTAATTCTACTTTTAGAATTTATTCTACAGAAATAAAAATATAATTATTTATTAATTCTTTCATTCAACAAGTATTGATCATCTGGTGTGTATTAGGAAACTTGTTGGTCACTGAATATATATTGTCTAGTAGGGGGATTAAGAATTAACCAAATGATCACAAATGGATGCATAACTACAAAAAAAAAAAAAAAGAAAAGAAAAAAAAAGCAAAGTACTATGAAGTTAAGGAAAATGGTGTTATAAGACACTTCCTCTTTTTTTTTTTTTTTTTAGACGGAGTCTCACTCTGTTGCCCAGGCTGGAGTGCAGAGGCTTGATCTCAGCTCACTGCAACATTTGCCTCCCAGGTTCAAGCAGCGATTCTCCCACCTCAGCTTCCTGAGTAGCTGGGATTACAGCTGTACACCCCCACGCCTAGCTAATTTTTGTATTTTTAGTAGAGATGGGTTTTCACTATGTTGGCCAGACTGGTCTTGAACTCCTGACCTCAGGGGAGCCGCCCACCTTGGCCTCCCAAAGTGCTGGGATTACAGGCGTGAGCCACTACGCCTGGCCTCCTTCCTTCTCTTCAGTATTACTGCCCCTGAGAATGTAACATTTCCATTGATATTCAAAAAACAAAATTGAGATCAGGCACGGTGGCTCATGCCTGCAATCCCAGCACTTTGGGAGGCCAAGGAGGGCGGACCAGGAGGTCAGAAGATCAAGACTATCCTGGCTAATATGGTGAAACCTCGTCTCTACTAAAAATACAAAAATTAGTTGGGTGTGGTGGCACGTGCCTGTAATCCCAGCTACTCAGGAGGCTGAGGCAGGAGAATCACTTGAACCTGGGAGACAGAGGTTGCAGTGAGCTGAGATCATGCCACTGCACTCCAGCCTGGTGACAGACAGAGACTTCTAAAAAAATAATAATAATAAAAATTTTTAAAAAATGAAATGAACTAGGCATAGAGAGTTTGGAAAAAGGAACAGCATGTGTAAGACCCAGGATTGGCAAAGACACAGTCTGTTCAATAAATTGAAATACGATTTACATTATATGGTAGAGAAGTAGAGGGGCAAGGAAACAAGATGAGGCTGGAATGGTAAGCAGGGTGGAACCCTGGCAAGTCATTTTATGGATATTGATATTATCCAAAAACAATAGACATCCAGTGAACAGACTTAGCAGTCAGTAACAGAATTTGACTCGTCTTTTGAAAATGTCCCTCCAGCTATAGCGTAAAAAACAGATTAGAGAGAGTCAAGAAAAGATTGTAGAAAACCAGTTAGGAGGTGAATCCTGTCCTGTCTGTAAGAGATAACTGTGGCTTTTATCAAGCAGTGCATATAGATGGGGAGAAATTAAAGAACTCAAGTGACATATGTGAAATCTTTAGAACATATAATAGGTTGGAAATGGTAAAGGAGAGAGAAAGAGACTCTTTAAGAGGGACTCCAAGGCTTGCTGAAATAATGAATAGAAAAATGGTACCAATCAGAAAAATGGAGAATTATGGCTGAGGGCAGGATTTTAGTACACTGTTTGGGAAGGAAGATAAAGAGGTAAGTTTTGTAGCTATTGTAGAGGAGTTCCTTCTGAGACTTCTAAGTGACTATATTGCTAAATCACTTAGTATGTAGGGCTAAAAGTCAGAGGACAGATCCATAGGGGAGATGTAAATATATGTTTCCTGGATATTTAATAATTATTGAAGTTATAAACACGAATGAGATTGTCTTGAAATACAAAGGGTCTTCAAAAAGTTCATGGAAAATGTGTATGATTAAAAATGCTATGCATGAATTTAAAAATATTTGTAACAAAATTAACCTGTACTAACTTGTTATATCTAGACAGGATCAAATTTGAGGCACTAAGGAAGATAAGACATTAGTTTGAAAAGAACCCCTATCTGAGCTACATGAATTCTGCTAAGTTTGAAGCAACAAACATCAAGTGTGTGGTAAAACTTGGGTGGAAGAATGGTAAAATCACTGATGCTTTACAAGAAGTTTAGGAGGACAATGCTGCAAAGAAATAAGCAGTTTGCAATCAGATCACTCATTTTAAGAAGGGAAGAGATGGTGCCCACAGCAGCAGAACATGCACATCAATTTGTGAAGAAAAAAATTAAGCTTGTTCATGTCTAATTGAAGAGGACCTGTGACTAACAGTAGAAACAATAGTCAACATCATAGACATCTCCATTGATTCAGGTTACACAATTCTGACTGAAAACTTGAAATGGAGCCAACTTTCTGCTCAATCGGTGCCAAAACCATTACTCCTAGATCAGCTGCAGATAAACGCAGACTTTCAACGAAGGTTTTAAACAACAGGGATCAGGATCCTGAAGCATTTCTTTAAAGAATTCTAGCAGAAGAGGAAACACAGCTTTACCAGTGCAATCCTGAAGACAAAGGAGAATCATAGCAAGGGCTACAAAGAGGTGGAAGTAGTCCAGTCAAAGGAAAAGTGAACCAGTCAAGAGCAAAGGTCATGGCAATGGTTTGGGAGGCTCAAGGCATTTTGCTTGTTGATATTCTGGAGGACCAAAGAGTAATAACATCTGCTTATTTTGAGAGCGTTTTGAGAAAGTTAGTCAAGGCTTCAGTAGAAAAAATATCAGGGAAAACTTTACCAGAGTCTTTCTCCACCATGACAATGACCTTGCTCATGCCTCTCATCAAGTAAGGGTAATCGTGTGAGAGTCTCCATAAGAAATTATTAGGCAACCACATTACAGTCTGGATTTAGCTACTTTTGACTTCTTTTTGTTTTTTTAATCTTAACACAACAAAAACAACAACAACAACAACTGTAAATGACATTTGTTTTTTTCAGTTAATAATGTAAAAAAGACTCAATTGACATGGTTAGAGTTCCAGGACCCTGTTAGTTCTTTAAGGATAAATTCCATTGCCTGTATCATCACTTTAAAAAATGTCTTCAACTTAATGGATCTTATGTTGAGAAATAAAGTGTATATATTTTATTTTTATCTTTTAATTTTGATTTTCCATGGACTTTTTGTAGTCCTCTCAAAAAGAGTGAGTGAGGAAAAAATAACAGGAATGGAGGCCTATTTTGAGTTCCTTGAGGAGTCCATCATAAACAGCAATGAATGATTCTACAGCAGAAACTAAGAAAAACACTCACAGGGCTCAAAGGAAAGCCAGAAGTTCTGATAAACAAGAAGCAAAAGGCCAAAGGAGGGAGTCTCAAAGAGCAAAACATAACCAATGTTCACAACAAAATCTGAAGACAAAGATTGATGGATTCGGTGAGCTAGAATGATGCTGCTGCTTTAATAGTGTGAAGAAGAGGACAGTCATATTGGAGTGAGTTAAGAAATGACTAGAGGTGTGAAAATTGAGGCATTGATCATAGAAGCAATATTAAATGGAAAGGAAGATATTGTGTAGTTGAAATGGGATTGACAAAGGAGATTGTGTGTTTATTTTCATTTGCTTTGTTTTAAGATGGAAGAGGTGTGAACATTAAAATATATACTTGATGGAAATGATCCAGTGGAAATGAAGGGATAAGGAATTCCTGATAGATTTCCTAGGAAAATAAAGGTTAGAGGTTCTGCCATGTTTCATAAATGAACATCCTTTATTCTGACTGGGTATTTGTAAAGTATACATTAATTTGTGGTATTTTACGTGAAAGAAAAGTTAGACATTTTCTAAATGGTAAGCCAATATTAAGCTGACTAAATACATTATTGAATAAATCTAAAACAAATTACTATTTCGCCATCAAAAATCTCTATATCTTTCTTTATTAAATTGGAAATATTTTCAGAATAATGGAATTGTCCAAATTTTCTTTTTGCCTTATGCTTAGTAAAATGTTTTGCATATAATGGATGTTTAATATAAACTAACTAAATAAATATGTGGAGAAATAGGCTATTTAGAATAAAATCCCCACAACACAAACAGTTATGTAAGGAATATTGACTTAGAGATAGCAGTTCTTCATTAAATCAGCTTAATTTTGACTTCAAAACCTCATTTCATGGGGACTTGTGGAAAATTCAGTGTTAGTGTTCAATTATGCTCTTTTGCTTCCACAGGCTACACCACAGTTTCAGAGAGGCACCTCTGCTCACACTCAGTGTGTGGCTATCTATGGACTGGCTATGGCCTGGCCTCCACACTCTGTTATTTTTCTCACTTGGGCAGTGAGAATCTTGGATTGTAGTACTGAGTGTAGAGGCTGGTCCTCTGGTGCATGAAGCAGCCTTGTTTCCAGATAATATCTTGACTCCCTGTCAGGACACTGTCAGAGAGCGAGCCCAGACTTCATTGGCTTATGATTCATGCCTCTCTCTCCCATCTCTAGACATTTTTAGCCAGTGAAGCATCTTCTCTTCTTGATCCTCTTTCTTCCCAATGTGTTTGAACTTTAAGAGGTAAAAGATAGTTCTGCAAGAAAAGCTCCATGAAGTATGAACATGTAACTTTTGGGAATGGAACAATTTTAGGATTAAAAAAAGTAGTATTTCAAAAATATAATAAATTTTTGGAATGGATAAGGGATAAATAGATAGATATGCCAGTAGAGCCTCTCTCTGTGTAGTGGGACAGTGTGAGGACTTTCAAATTTACTTTGTTTTGCTTGACTTACTTTCTTTTTATAGGATTTTAAATAATTTCTGATATAATATTTTATTTAATAAATTAAACTCATAATTTAGCACAGAAGATAGCTACTTCTACTAGAAGAAAGGAAAACATAGCTTTAATATTTTGAGAACGTAAGTAGTTTTCCTTTCAAAAGTAGAGCAAGCCTGTACCTCATACATGGCATTGCCCATTAACAGCCTCAGCTTCTGAAAGCCAAGGAATAAAGGTTTAAGAAATACCTGTTCCATGTTGGCTCTTAAAACTGTTTTGTAACTGTTGCCTTCGGGATACATGATATTAATTACATGCTATACTTTTTTGTACTTTTCTTTCCTAAATTGTCATATTGTATATGTTACATACAGAATAGTATATTTTTTTTCAATGGACTCTATCCTGCTTTGCATTTGTGTAGTTTTTGGATACATTATGAAAAGTTCTCCAATTACAGTTCGACAGGGTCTAATAAATCACAGTGTTGGGAAATGTTATATGGGAAAAGGCAATGTTCCATACATTTGTCATTACTAAAATATATCATTCATCCATAAAAGCATTTGGGCTATGAAAGCAGCTTGTGCATGTTGATACCCCTTGTGAGCATATTCTTGAATTGACTGAGCTTCAGAAAATTTTGGCTCTATTCAAATTGCAATACTGTCCATGTTACTTGATCTAGTATTTTCTTCTTTTCACTGCACTCTCTTAGCAGTTTGAGATTGGGAATGAGAATTCTGTTTTCTTCTTTTCCCCTTAAGTAATAATTTGTGATGACTGAATTCCTCTCAGTAATGCTGACAGGCATGTTGCCAACAACAGAGCGTTCACTGCTTATTGCTGTTGACCCTGCTCTGCTGGACTCAGGGCTACACACCAAAGGAGCATATTCTGATCTTCCCCATAGAGAAAGTTAAAGTGAAGCATGAAATGATAGCTACCTACTGTTATTCTTGTCTGATCCTAAGAATTATACATGACCCTTCTTTTATCTTCACTTTATACAAAATTCTACTTGCTCTCGAGGCCAATGGGCTAGGAAGATAGAAGCAAAAGTAAAGCTTGCAAATGTTCAAGGCTAACAACTCTGTCAAAACAAAATCTCACCCTCATGCGTGTTATGCATATATTTGAGAAGCCTATCTTTTGTTCCCTTGTGCCTTTTGAGAATTCAGTTCCAAGAAAGTAGCTTTCAGATATCAGGCCAAACCTTCAGCTTAAGGACTTTGGGCAGCAGCTACTGGGCACAGAAGCAGAAAAGAGAAGCTAGGATTAGAAGAGCCAGGGATTCACTGAAGCTTAGGAAAAAGGCTAAGCAGTGGATCTACAATAGGCAGAAACCCAGGTATTCAAAGACAAATAAAAATTGAAGATCACAATGAAATAACAGGTTGGAAAGCATGCTGGTAAAGAAGAGTTCCAGTGCACATGGACCCTGGAAGTCACATTAGGGCAGAGTTCCCACAAAGTGTGGGACCCACAACAGGGAAGGGAGTAAAGATGTTAGGCCTTGTTCAGAGCTACTATTCAATAAAGGTGAATTGAATTGTGATCACTTTATCTTTATTTCAAGCCTTTCAAGGGAAAAGTCTAAATTTAATTTTAGTGTAGAGTTTCATAATTCTACACTAACTTATTTTGTATCAGGAGAGTCAGTCTTTGGTTTAGAGGCTTTAATAATGTTGTGTTTTATTATTACATTTGTTTTATAGCACCTCCTCTTTTAAGTGATATTTTTCATTATAATTACATAACATTTCCTTTTCAACATATTTAAAGTGAATTTATTTAAATAGAAATATTAGGTAACTAATACCTGTAATGTAGTAGAGCAGGATCTTAGATATGGCCAAAGTCCTGAAGATGGCACTCAGATAACAGACATTTGGGGAATATTGTTCTGAGTAGTAGGAAGGCATACACATTTTTGTGCTTGTGCATACACCAGACTTCCCCATCAATTAGAAACTACTTCCATTCGCATAAGACTAAGAGCTTGAAAGCACGCACACATAGACACACACACAAATAGATGTTTCTGCAAGAGATGGGAAAAGGGAAATCCATTTACAACTTTTATTCTCTTTTTATCCAGTGAAATAATTAGAAATAAAACTATAACTTGGATTTGGATTTGAGCAATAACTCCTACGAGGAGCAACAAAACTATCTGTTTATCTTATGTTGGTAATTTCTCTGAGTTAACTTGCCTTCATAAATTATTGCATTTCAGATTGTCCTTGGTGCTTTCTATGGTTGATAACATTCATTTTTGGTTTTTTTTTTTTGGAGACAGAATCTCGCTCTTTCAGGCTGCAGCGCAATGCGCGATCTTGGCTCACCGCAACCTCTGCCTCCTGCGTTGAAGCGATTCTCTCACTTCAGCCTCTGAGTAGCTGGGATTACAGATGTGCGCCACCATGCCTGGCTAACTTTTGTATTTTTACTAAAGGCAGGGTTTCACCATTTGGCCAGGCTGGTCTCGAACTCCTGACCTCAAGTGATCCACCCGCCTCAGCCTCCCAAAGTGCTGGGATTACAGGAGTGAGCCACCTCATCTGGCTGGCAATCGTCTGATCTCAGGAAGCAATATAAGATGTAAATACCCCAATCCCACAAAAAAAAGCCTTAGTCTTAAGAAGTCAATTAGTGCAACCCATAAGGCAATACTCCTCTATGTTATTGTGAAGAAGAAATAAATTAGAATAGTAGTCAACTGTAAAAAAATTGGTCTATTCTACATTCTAATAATAAGTAAAGACCTGTCATTTTTTTCACATTTGATAACATATTCAACTTTATATCTAGTAACTATTTAAATCTTAAACACAATTTTTAAATAATTGAAATAAATACATAGAAAAGTGCACATACCATAATTGTACAGCTCAAGAAATTTTCATAATTTAAACATGTTTATGTAACAAGCACCTAGATCAAGTATCAGAATGTTTATGGTATCTCAAAAATATCTATTATTATCCATTGCGGTCACTGCTGTCTGACAAGGATAACTGCTATCCTGACTTGTGATAGCATAGATTAGTTTTGACACATTTTGTAATATATACAAATGGAATAATATAGAATATAGTATTTTATGCCTGTTTTCTTACATTCAAAGGTGTTTTTGAGATTTGACATTATGTTTATGAGTATAATTGTAGATTATATATTTTGTGCTGTACATTATGAAAAGATGTTTAACCTCAGAACAGAGAATTACAAATTAAAACTACACTCAGATACCATTTTATCTATCAGATTGGCAAAATTAAAAATTGTAACAACACAGTCTGTTGGTGAAGCCTTTTATAAAATAGGCTGTGATAGTACATAGCACAATTATGTATGCATTTACCTCTCACTTCTAGGAATTCACCCTGCAGATACATCTATGACAGTATGAGAAAACATGAAAATAGCATGTAATTTAATGCTGTATTAACTGAAAAATATCAAAAATAATCAATATGACCATACATAGGAAAGTGAATAAATTATAACCCATCCTCACAATGAGGAGCTACAATAGTTACCAAAAAGAATGATAAAGAGTTCTATGAACAGGCTTGGAGTGAGTTCCAAAATGTATTTTAAGTGAAAATAGTAAATTGCAAAAAAGTACCTATATTATTTAGCAATCTACTTTTAATTAGTCAATTATTAATAAACTAACAAGCAAATAAATGAATAAATAAATAGGAAAAATAGGAACGTTATTCCTTGTAATAGAAGTCCAAGTAGTAAATGTAGAAAGAATAATCACATTATGCTGGCAACAATCATCATAATTGATTCAAGCAGGAATTATCAATAGATGGTAAAATCAGCAGGTGGAAGTTTGAGAGCTGAGGGTTTTATATATATGGTCTCAAAGGTTTTCAGATATGATATTTATTCATTATAAAGAGAAAAGATCAGTGTACCATTTAGAAACATTGCAGAAAACGACCCTACTATGGGATCTGAATTAATATTTACCAATAATGGGAAAAATCAGCCTCATACTCTACTGATACTATGCGCTAAGACCGTGACTTCACACCCGGGGTATTCTGGTCAAAACTGCATAATCTTATTATGAGAAAACAAAAGGGAAGCCCAAATTGAGAAACACTACACAAAATAACGGTCCTGTACTCTTCAAAAATATCAGTATACTGAGATGCAGGACTGTAAATCTGTTTCAGATTCAGGGAGTCTAAAGAAGTATTGAAACTGGATGCAATGCATCACCTGGGATTTTATTTTCCTATAAGGGACATAATTGGAAAGTGGATAAAATCTAAAATATGGCTGCCAGTTATAGAACTGTACGAATTTAATTATCTGATTTTTATAATGGTACTGAGTTATGTAAGAGAATGTCCTTGATCTTTAGAAAATGCAAATGGAAGTATTTAGGATTAATGGAGCATCATGTCTGCAGATTATTGTCCAATGGTTGTGGGTAAAATATACACATATATCATATGTACAGAATATAAATAATAAAATATCAAAATAAAATTAATATCAACTACCAATATACATATATATACACACACACATACACACATACACGCACACACACATAAATGAGTGCGTGTAAAACATATACAACAGGTACTTGAATAATGTTTTGTTGGACATCCTTTAGTTATAACGTTGAGAAAAAATCAATTCCGGTTGGGGAAGGTCATTGTGTGGTTTGCACATTCTCTGAATGTCTGTGTGGGCTTTCTCTGGGTACTCTGGTTTCCACCCACATCCCAAAGTTGTTAGACACATTAGGTTATGTCTGAGCTATGCACATGTCTCAATGGTCTCAGTCTGAGTAAGTGTGAGTGTGGGTGTGAGTGCGCCCTGGTGTGGGATGGCATCCTGGCCAGGGCTGTTTCCTCCTTGCACCCTGAGCTGTGCCACTATAAACTGGAATAATCGGGTTGGAAAATGAATGAATGAATACAAATTATTGTGAAGTAAACATTTGTAAAGTAGACGATAATCACATACACGCATGTCTTAAGCGATGTAGTGCAGTAGTGCTCAGGGAGCCTGAGATTTCTGTGATTGTTTCTGAACTGCCTGGCGGGAGGAGTGACTTCTAACAATTTTCATTTTGCAAACATTTATTCCTTAATCTAACCTACCACTACCATGATACTCAACGATTCCCCCAAAATTCAGAAAATAATTCTCATTTGTTTTTATTAATCTTTCTTAAATGTATGTGTTGCTGACATTTATTTCAATGTTTCATATTAGAAGTGTTTTAGTGCTTTACTGAGAAGCTTGGTGATGTTTTTGTGACCAAAACTATGTCATAGGAACTTAACCTTTGTTAGCTAATCAACTAGCCTATGATAAAATTGATTTCCTTATAAGTTGTTTCAAATAAAGTCACAGTTTCCAAGAACCTATTGATAATCTTAAGTGAGGACTTCCTGTATGTTAAAATATGTTACAATTGGGGGTGTGTGGGTGGTAAAGGATATACAGGATTCTTTTGTATTTTTTCCTGCAGTTTTTTAAAAATAAGTTTGAAGAAAATATTTTTTAAAAATGCCAGGACCAGTACACTACTGTAAAAAAAAAAAAAAAAAAAAAAAAAAAAAAAACCTGTCAAAAAATAAGGTGCCACTCCTTAGCGGAAAATAGAATTAGAGAATCAGAGGCTGGGACTGTGGTAACAGTAAAGAAGGACAGGTGCTCCGAGATCCGTTGTTATGATAGTCAGGATCATTTGCCAGGGGACATCTGTTGCACCCAGACATTTTAAAGTCAGTCACGTGCACAATGTGGCAAAACTCACATTCATGTGCTTTAATTCTCAGCCTGGAAATGAACAGAAAAGATATTTCTTTAAAACTGCTAGTGAACTTGACAGCTTACCTCTATCTTTCAGCTCAACTGATGACTAGAAAACAGACATTGGGTGATTGAGGCAGTCTTGTACACTTCTACTTTCAATTATACATTTCCCTTCAATAAAATAATTATACTGCCTTCTCCATAGTTTTTTGTGCCCATTATGAAATTGTAATATGTTTGAAATGGCCAGGTTTGCCTGACTTTCACAAGGGTTTTAAAATGGATATAGAAATCTTTTCAATATATTTGTATAAGTTTTTATTCAATTCCGATATAATATGCAAGATTAAATATTTAAAAGACAAATTTTTCATGAACAAATATGCTAATTGTGCTGGTTTAGAAATAAGGCTCAATTCAGTCTTTGGAAACCCTGAAAGTGAGTGGATCGAAGACATAAAAGATGTAAATATACTGGAGTTTCTTTAAATAATATTCTTGATTTCAGTATTTCATTGTTAGCACTTGGAACTTGTGTATTTTATGTAAAATACTTGTGTACTTTGCAAAGTTTAAAAATGTCATTTGATATTATCTTCAGCTTATTTTTTTCAGTGGGGAATATACAATAAGACATGGCTTGAACAGCCAAGCTGACCTTTAAATTTAAAAAAAATTAAAAAGCAAACTGTGTTAGTGATTTTGATTTGACAGACCTCAAAGACAAGCCAAATTTCCAGGCAACAGCTAGAGGGAAAAACAAAGTGAGGTATTGTATAATTATAACATTTTCTGAAGAAAATGTTGTCCCTCAGAAAGTCAGCACAACAAACAAAACTTCCACTTGGATATTCATAACTACTATTTCTTAATCAGTGAATTAATGTGGACCACAAATGAAAAAAATTACAAAGTCCTAATGAAAAAAAAATATCCTTATTTGGGGGCTACAAAAAGCTCAAAAAATATTTTTGATAGAAAATTTCAGGCAGAGAAGAAATTTGTCTTTACATGTAATTTGCCTTTGGCTTAATGTAAGAATTTTTGTAAATGTAATCTGAGTGAAGGTGTCTGTATTCAAAAGATTCTTATTGAGTAAATACTATGTGCCTGGTTAATCCAAAAGTACGTCTAAGACAAATTATTTATTTATTTAGAGATAAAGTCTCCCAGACTGCAACGCAGTGCTACGATCTTGACTAACTGCAAATCTCCGCCTCCTGGGTTCAAGGGATTCTCCCGCCACAGCCTCCCAAGTAGCTGGGACTACAGGCACCCGCCACCATGCCCTGCTAATTTTTTGTGTTTTTAGTAGAGACAGGGTTTCACCATGTTGGCCAGGCTGGTCTTGAACTCCTGACCTCGAGCAATCAGCCTTGACCTCCCAAAGTGCTGGGATTACAGGCATGAGCCACCACACAAGGCCTAGGACAACTTATTGAATATAATATCAGTGTCTGAGTGATAAGCTAGGCTGATCTTTATAGAGGAGACAAGAATGTACAGGATACAACAAAATAATATGTAGTTTAAATTACAGGAAGAGAGTGTCAGTTGTTAGAGAATACTGATCATTGTACTTCATTATCTTATTTCTCTTGGGTTTTCATAGAAGCTAATCTGACCAGGAGTATTTTCTTTAAGATTTTGTTTATTTTAATAAAAATCTGCTAATCTATGGTGGGTCAATTTCTGAAAGCCTCTTTATTTTCTTTACAAAAGCATATTTCACATATTTATATAAGACACATTAACAAGTGATCTCTGTAATATTTTTCTAGTCTACTTTAAAGGTTTAATGTTTTAGAAAAAAATAGACAATAAGATTTCATGACACTATTAGTTATTTAGAGATTTTAAATTGTATGGTAAAGGACAAAGGAAGAAAAAAGAAGAAAGGAAAAGGATTTGAGCATAAAAAACTAATAATACTTAAGGAAATGTTGATGAGTAAAGATGAGAGTGAGATAAATTTAAACTTTTGTTTTAAAGTCTGGGTTTTCAAAGTAGCTAAATGAAACATCGTTTCCTTCCATTCCTGTGGAGAGCAGATAAAGCAGAAGAAAATCAGACTCTTCTGCAGATATGATGAAGGTAACTCCAATCACACTGAATCAGTTAAAGCAAACTTTATATTGGCTCTCGTTCACAAATGTCATGTCTACTACATTTTACCTTTGGTTTTCTTTCGTTTGAAATGCTAGGAAACCTGAAACTCAAAATAAATTCCCTACCCTTTGCTCAGCTCTGTGGGTTTGGAAACTTCTCTAGAGTTTCGTTCATTTTTTCATTCTTACCAACTGGCATTAGAATTAGACTCTGAACCCAAATGAAACCACAAAAATTGGTCTCAAAACAGCACTGGCTATCAAGGGATAACAAAAGTTAAGTTTATAGGTTCACTGAATGGTTCAGGGTTTTAGAAACTGTTCACAATATACTTGTTTTTTTTTTTTTTTTTTTTTTTTTTTTTTTTTTTTTTTTTTTTTTTTTATCTCTATTTTCAACCCCAAACGAAAGAATCCCTCGGGATTTAAGTCTTCACTTTTCAGACAGAAGCTTGGAACTTAACTATAAAATATTGCTTACATAGATACTCAAGGAAAAAGAATTGTATGTATTTGAATCATATAAAAAAATATAAAGTTAAATGCATCTAAACTTACATCAGAAAGTTAGTATAAAAATTGTAATATAGAAACTTATCTCCTTATTAAGGACTCAGAGTGATAGAATATTACTGACTTACTGGCTAGATTATCCAAACTATGATGATTGGGGTGCAGTGTAGGCATCTAGGTGTTAAATAACTTGAGAAAAGTAAAATACATTAATATTTTTAGAGTAGAAAGTTAAAATTATAACTACAATATAAATAAAGATTATTACTGATTTTAAATTGGAGAATAGGGAAAACTACAATTACATTGTCAGCAATTCTGGGCATGGCAAAATAGACAAAAGGAATTTATGGTCATCTTTTCTACTTTAAAAATAACCTATGAATTCTCTTTTCTACTATCTCTGACCTAAGGAATAATGGCTATTCGTTTTTTATTTTTTCCATAATTGTACTCCACCAATGGCCTCTCATTCGAACCTAAATAATTTACGTTGTTTAAAACCAACACCAAAAGGAACATACCTTCAATTAACCAGATGGTTTCCAGGATTAAATTCAGATTGAATTTAACTCCCTGATAAGCCTAAACACACACACACACACACACACACACACACACACACTCTCTCTCTCTCTCTCTCTCTCTCTCAATTTTTGTGGCTTAACAAAATAATAGTTTTAAAAAAATTTATTTTCACAAAACACGAAATCTGGATGTGAAAAATAAGGACAAGTAGATTAGTTAGGGTAACTAATCAAGGAGAAAAATTCCTTTGTGTTTCCTATTTTTTCTCTTTGACTACTTAGCTTTTCCTTCACCTATCACTGAAACTGTTTTTCTAGGAAAGAAGAAGTAACTGAAGGTCAACAGAAAGGAAGACTAGCTTTTCAGTTTTTATTCCTTTTTTATTTTTATTATGGTCAAAATACATAAAATAATATCTACCTTTGACAATTTTTTAGGTGTACAGTACCGTACAGCTAACTATAAGTCTCTATTCCTTTGAATGAGCTTTAGTGGACTCTCCATCCGACATTATCCACTTATTTAACTTGCATCATATGGAAACTCCCCATAGGAAGACATATCTTGAATCCAAATATTTTAACTGGACACATTATCACCATTAAATATTTAGGAGTGTTTTAGTAAGACAAAATGAGATAACAGATATTATGTATTGTTGCAACAACCAACACGGTGTACTCATGACAGCTGATTAAAAAAAATAAATAAACAGCAATTTTTATTCTTTACTTTTTTTTTTTTTTTTGAGATGGAGTCTCGCTCTCTTGCCCAGGCTGGAGTGCAATGGCGTGATCTTGGCTCACTGCAAGCTCCGCCTCCCGGGTTCACACCATTCTCCTGCCTCAGCCTCCTGAGTAGCTGGGACTACAGGCGCCCGCCACCACGCCTGAATAATTTTCTGTATTTTTAGTAGAGACGGGGTTTCACCACGTTGGCCAGGATGGTCTCAATCTTCTGATCTCATGATCCACCCGCCTCAGCCTCCCAAAGTGCTGGGATTACAGGTGTGAGCCACCCTGCCGGCCCTTTACTTTTATAAATGTAAGAATTAGGGGGATATGTAAAATGATAACTGTGGATAATTTTGTCAGAGGTGAAGAAAGATAATAAGTCTTTAGATTGCAGAAGAACATTACATAATAAGACAAACAAAAGTAGATAAGTCCAAACCTAAACACTATTAGTGTAACTTCGGGAATTAAAAAAACAAAACAAAACAAAACAAACAAACAAACAAACAAAAAGATATCTTAAAATTAGCTAGAGAAAGAGGGTAAAAAGAAAAAAAATCACACAATATCTACAAATGATTGATAATTTGGTGGAGAACACACACCACAGACTTCTCTGAAACAGAGTCCAGATGGAAATGAAATACTCTTTTATTTGTACTCAGTAAACTTCTGTCAATCTGAATTTCTCTTTCATGAACAAAGGTGAAATAAAGACATCTTTAAAATAAATATTTGTTTCTGTCATGTACACTGTGGTTGACACCTCTGTATCCATTTTACACAGACTCGTCCAATAAAGCATGATTCTTTCATTCCCGTTTTAATGATATGAGTCTCAACATTGCTAGCATATTAGAATCACCTAAATATAGCTCCTGACTCCATTAATGTAGATAAAAATCAGAATCTCTGGGGTTGCGATCTAGGCATTAGTATACATTAAAGCCTCCAAAAGGATAGCAATATGGAGTCAAGGTGAGAACTACTACAATAAATGGTTTGGCAAGCACAGCTCTAAGTTTCACTAAGGACTGTTTGCGTCCTAGGTACTGATTCAGGCTTTTTTGTTTTGTTTTATGTTCTGAATCGGACCCAAAAGAAGAACTTTAATATGTATGAATGGGGAGGAAGTCCTTTCTTTCTTCCACTGAATGTAAACCAACAAGATGTGCAAAATGATGATGGCAATAAATGAAAAATAAGCTTGAGTTCTTGATAACATAAGTAAGCTTTGAATGAAAATATAAAACCTGTGTTATTTTGGGTCTTTTTTTCCAAAATATCAAACTTCTCTCATCTTATTAGATCTCTATAGTTAGTTGTACTTGTAAATATTTGATCAGAAATATTAACCAATTATAAATAATTGCAAACACATCAGGAATAATTTTTAAAAGTCTGACCATGTATTCACCAGATATAGTGATATATATATATATATGTATGTATGTGTATATATATGTGTGTGTATGTGTGTGTGTATATATATGCACACACACATATACACAAACACATATACATATGTAAAACAAGAGGAATAATTGACCTTTATAAAATCATGGGAAAGATGGAAGTATTTGGTTGATAAGGAGACAAAAATAAGTAACAAAATTGAATAATTGAAAAGCACAGGTACACCTTTACTTAAAGATTATGAAGAACCCTATGCAACAATTAGAGGAAGGACTATATGAGGACACAGAAAGAAGGGAACTCTGTAAGCCAGGAAAAGATCCCTCACCAAGACCCAAATCAGCCAGCATCTTGATCTTAGACTTTACTGCAAAATCATACTTATGAAAAAATTTCAAAAATATAATATTTGATAACCGTATTCATAATATTTTAAAGCTGTAGGGTACTTATAAATAATAAGTATTAGAACTTTACAGAGAAAAATAACAAAATCTATTTTTGGACACATATAAATGTTCAAAAAAATAGAGGTACACTCTACACTTCCACCGGGATACTGAATGTATTAATGATGTCAATTCTCCCCCAAATTAACCTGTAAGTTATTTGCAATTTGAATCAAATTACTAGTAGGATTCTTTACAGAATTAGACGTTCTGATACAGGAGTTCATATGGATGAATACAAAGCCAAATACAGACAAACAATTCTGAAGAAGAAAATTGAGTCTGCCTGGGGAAGAGAAAGGGGTTCCCTTGGCCTGCCAGATATTTAGATTTGGCATAAAGATTTACTAACTGCAATCAAAGGATATTTATAGAAGGATTTAAGAACTAAATATAAAAGAGCTCAGAAGGAGATCTAAATCCTATAGCAACTTGATATATGACAGAAGTAGAACTGACGTCGTGAGGAATGGCTAATTTAGTCTACTCAATAATGTCACTGGTACCTTTGGTGACATGTAAGAATCAATAGTTCTTATTTCACACAGTATCCCGAAACAAAGTTCAGATGTATGAATGAAGTAAATGTGAAAAACTTAAAAAATAGTCTCCTGCAGTCATACATTGAAATACTGTTTAGCTATTAAAATGAATAAACCAAATGTAAATATAACAGGATACATACGACAGAATTAATGTTGACTTTAAAACATTGCATGAAAATATCTACATTGTGACAGCATGATAAATTAAAACCCATCCTACCATCCCATATATATAAAAAAATATATTTTTGTGTACATATTGTTTACACAATATATAAAATCATGAAAATGAATGAAATATACCAACCTAAATATAATGCTTCATCTGGGATAAGAGTAGAGAAATAAGATGAGTGAGGAAGGTTTCACCTATAATATTTTATGTAATTAATGATGACAAGTCAAAATTAATTACAACAAATGATGGCATTTTAAAAATCTACATCATAAGGACATATTATCATATTATCTTAACATATTATCTTCTGTATGTATGAAATATTTCATAACTTAATTTTAAAATACAGTGAACTTATCAGTACCAATTTTTCAGCAGAAATTAGATACATCTTACCAAAGTGATTTTTTTGAATATAATGGCATTTATTTATATATTAGCTAAATATCATGTTGTCATCAGTTGAAAAAGTAACACTATTCTTAAAACATACATATTATGGTCAGTTTTATGTGCTAACTTAGCAAGGCTATATTACCTTGTTATTCACACACTAAACCAGGTATTGCTGTGGAGATATTTTGTAGGTAAGGTTGACATTTCCAATCAGTGGATGTTAAGTAGGAGATGATTCTGGATAACATCAGTAGGCATCATCTAATCAATTGACAAGCCTCAAAAGCACAACAGGTTTCCCCGAGAAAGAATAAATTCTGCCTCAAGACTTCAGTATCAGTTCATGCCTGAGAGTTTCTAGTCTGCTAGCCTGCCCTGCATATTTAAGACTTGCCAGTCCCCACAATCATGGAAGTCAGTTCTTTGAAATTAAGGTCTTCATATATATATGTCTACATGTATATGTTCTATTGGTTCTGTTTTTCTGGAGAACCGTGGCTCATACCATTGTAAATCATGGTTCAAAATCAGTCAATTTCTAAATAAATTAATAATATTTTATGTCTATTTTAATTCAGGTTAGTTTAAAGAGAATTAGTGTGTGGGTGTGTGGGTGTACATGTGTGCACGTGTATGTGACTGGGCGCGTTTTTGTGTATGTTGGGGGCTGTTATTGCTTTTTTTGTTATTGTTGTTTATATCCTTCTACAGCTTCTTCTATGTAGAAAATTGTGGGTTATTGAACATCAATCAATCCCCCACTTTTCTGCAAACAGAACCACAGTTTTTCCTGGTATATATATCATATATATTATATAAAATATAATATAAAATTTATATAATTTATATTATTTAAATATAAATTAATAATATAAAATAAAATTTATATAATATAAAATTATATAAATATATATTGAATATAATATTGTATATTATGTTTGTATATTGTATATTTGTATTTGTAAAATATATATTGTATATAATATTGCATATTATGTTTTTTATATATTATATATTATAATATATATTATATAATATTATATGTTATTTAATATTATAAATGTATTTTTTATATATACTGCATTTTAACTGACAAAGTAATTTAAGACATGAAAAATGGACACCAGAATATTACAGTATATTCAGTGAAACCTAATATTTCAGTAGAAACTCTTCCAAGACCCAGTTTGAGTATACAGTTTGAGTAAATTCAACTAATGACACTTAATTGCATATTTTTTGGCTGCTTTCAGTCAATTTAAGGCATTATTAATGTGGAATGCAAATGCATACAGTTTCAGAGAAACATTCATTCCAATTTTATTCTCATAATACTAGTAAACTACAGACTAATGATTGTTAACTACTGAAAATATTTCTTAGCCATATCTGATTAATCTTGTAGACTGATAATAATCTTTATTTGTAGAACAGAATAGTGCTTTAATTGCTCACCTTTGACTCTTTTCCAAATTAGGAAAATTTATAGATGAATTATCTGAGATATTATGACACTAAATAACCATTAATTTTCTTTTACATACTACCTAAAATGAAAACGGTAACTGTTTAATTTTTTGTAAAAATGTAATATAACACAGTCTTTATTATCTTGGTATGGATACAAGCTAAATATTAAAATTAAAAATAGCAACAACAATAATCAAAGCAATTTTTAATCTTAATACTTTCTTAAAGCTTCAGACTTAATAGATGTCTCTGTAAATTGCAACTGCCTTAATTCACTTAATTTTTGCACATATTTACATAATTGTAATTTTTAAATATTCAGTGTGAAATGGGAATTGTAAACTGTTGTAATTCATTCTTAGTTGGGATGACATATATCTCACCTGTGAAGTTTGTTTTTTTTTAATGTGCTACTTAGATAATAAGTTGACAATACTGTAATTAGTTTATGAGCAAAAACATAATTTCTTCCACCAAAATAGATTTAAAAAGTGGTTTCTTAGTTGTTAACAGAAGACAAAAATATTCAAAAATTTGATGCCACTTAGGGTTTCATGGTTCGCATTTTTTTGTTTTTAAAGAGTTGCTTTATTATAGAATAATTCAAACACTCAGAAATACAAAAAAAGTATAAAATATGCTCAAATACCCACCATGTGGATGTACCAGATATCAACATGTGTAATATAATTTTCCAATTATGTTTCAGTTAATAAAATAGCATAGATGATGTTAAAGCTCTCTGTGCATTCCCCTGACCTATACTTCTCATTTATTTTATACTGAGCTTACCGTTATTTTGAATTTTCTCTTTAGCATTCTCACGAATGCATACTTTAGATAGCGTTCTCATGAATTATAATTAGACAGCATAGGTTAAGTTATGCGGTTATAACTAATGACTAGTATAAGTAGCTTGCAACTTATTTCTCCCATGGCAAATTAATCATAGGTGAGCTATAGAACTACTACTCTACATTATGTTTACTTTAAGTCTTCAGCTGATATAGCAGCTCCTATTGCGGACATTACCCGTTCCATTAAAGAAGGAACAATTAATACAGAACGTCAAACTAGTTCTTAAAATTTCATCTTGAAAGAGTCATAATATATGCCCTAGCTTTTCATTGACTGAAACAAGTCACATGCCATTCCTCAGATAAACTGGGGTAGAGAGATATTCTCCTCTTATAATGAGACACCCCCGATACAACTTGATTCATTAGAACAGGAACAAAGCAGAGAATGTTTTTAAAAATAATAATGTCTATAAAATGTAAATTAGGCCAGATGCGGTGGCTCACGCCTGTAATCCCAGCACTTTGGGAGACTGAGGCGGGCAGATCATCTGAGGTCAGAAGTTCAAGACCAGCCTGACCAACATGGCAAAACCCCATCTCTACTAAAAATACAAAATATTAGCTGGGCGTGGTGGTGGGCACCTGTAATCCCAGCTACACAGGAGGCTGAGGCAGGAGAATCACTTGAACCCAGGAAGCAGATGTTGCAGTGAGCAAAGATCGCGCCACTGCATTCCAGCCTGCGCGACAGAGCGAGACTCCATCTCAAAAAAAAAAAAAAAGTAAATTAAATTAAATTACTAAACATAGACAGATTCATATATAAGAATTCACAGTATTGTTTTATGTTTTTAAACTTTTAGCATTATTCATATAGTTTCATAACATGTTATTTTTAAATGTATTTTTGAAATATACCCGCTTTGAGATATAATAATTCAATGTGTTAATGTATTAATATTTTGTATTTCAGATTCAAAGATATTGATTCTATTGGTGGATATTTAGTGACATGATTTCATTTTTATCTTCTTATAAACAATATTGCTATAAAATTCTTTCATTTGCTTTTCTGAGTATTTTGTATAAGAGTTGCTCTAAGTGCAATAAGCAAAGGTGAAATTGTTAAGTCTAATTTTACATGTTTGGCATTGCCATGTCTTTCTCCAATTATAATAAAATAATTTCTATTTCTTATCAATAATATGTAATTTGATAACTTCTTTTTTAATATATATCAAACTTATTATTCATGACACTCTGGCTTTTGATGGAGTCTCATTGTCTTTTAGTTTTTCTTTGGGAGGCTGAATATTTTTTCATAGTTGTATAAAACATACAAATGTCAAGCAGATTTTCTCTCTTCTGAGTTTTGTTCCATAGCAACATGGTAGTCATCTTTCTATTTTCCACCCATAAAAGCATATTATTAATTTTGTATATTAATCTGAATGGCATATAACTTAAATCTCAGTCTTGTTTGTGTTGCCACTACTGTGTAAAAGTTATTCTTTACTGTACTAAACTGCTACCTTAATAAAAATCTAAAATGTATCATCATTAGCTTGAGAGTGGGAAAAATGATGTTTATACTACTAAAAGGGGTGGGAAAATGGCAGTTTGTGTCATGTAGTGGTGAAACATTGATAAAATTGTTGCTCAAAATAACTTAGAAATTAGAAAAGTACCTAATAAACTTTTGAATTTGACTTAACAGATTGCCATGCACGATGATAAAAAGTCAGGGGTTCTTGCTAGCTGAAAATGAGGTACTGAAAGGAAGAGATAAATGCAGGAAAGAATCCAGAACTTAGCAAGCAGAATTTAGAGAGAATATAAAAGAGTCAGAATTTTCTGGTTTGGAAAATAAAACTATTTCTCATTTCCAGCCTCTCAAGGCAGACAGAGAGAAAATAAGGTCATGAATGATTTCTCATTGGGGATGAAAATGTAAAATAACAATTAAATGATTGTTGAGTAACTACCTTGCTTCAAGCTATGAGACCAGAAAATACTCAGTAAGTGAAAAATACCAAAACACTCACTTTCTTAATGAATTAAGGAAAAAGTTAGCTAAATAAAGTCAATGCTTGTCACTGAGTCAAACTCAAAGTATAGAAAATAGAAAAAGCCCTTTCAATGAAAGGAAGTGTGAAGTCATATATGTCAAGAGTGTGAGTACAGAGTGGGATACAGAATCAGGGTCACCAATGCAACGCATCTATGCGAGTTCCTCCACCCTCCTTCCCCAGCAGTATTATCCACAACTCTTTCACGTGCGAAATGTTCTCAGCCTCCACCAAGACCTCCAGAAGTATTATCCAGTATTATCAAGCATCAGGCCTGAAATCTAGGATCTCATGATATGTCGCATTTGGATATGGCTCCTTTTGTTCCAGACACATGAACTGAAAGGATAAATTCTGTCCCTCCCACCCACCTCCACACACAAATGCATGAATGCAGGTGACTAAGACTGAGTAATTATCATAAACCCAGCTATTGCAATAGGGAAGAAGAAGAGGAACACACAAGTCAATGGTCCTTCACAATTCTGAAATCCTGCTGTGCGAATGTCAAATTTTCCCATTCTGTGGAGGAATAATGTTCTCAATTAAGTCTTTGTTATTTTCTCTGAGAGTGGCTTCCCAGTTTATTGTTCTCTTTAGATTTTGACCCCCTTTGAAAGCTTCTGAAGAAGCCTTTTGAAAATATTTTGAGAAATTTTCATAGATTGCTTTCTGCTTGTAAAACATCTGTCCTTATCCTTTTTAAGTTTGAAATGTTTAAGTCCATATTCACCCTGGATGGCAGTGCTTTTAACAGTGTATCTTTTTTTTCTTTTTCTTTCTTTTTTTTTTTTTTTTTTTTTTGAGACGGAGTCTCGCTCTGTCGGCCAGGCTGCAGTGCAGTGGCGCGATCTCAGCTCACTGAAAGCTCCGCCTCCCGGGTTCACGCCATTCTCCTGCCTCAGCCTCCCAAGTAGTGGGAACTACAGGCGCCCACTGCCACGCCCGGCTATTTTTTTGCATTTTTAGTAGAGATGGGGTTTCACCGTGTTAGCCAGGATGGTCTCGATCTCCTGACTTCATGATCCACCCGCCTCGGCCTCCCAAAGTGCTGGGATTACAGGCGTGAGCCACCGCACCTGGCCTTAACAGTGTATCTTTAAAAAGTATGTGGTGTTTCTGTTTCTGATTACATTTCATCTCAGCCTCCAAAGCCAAATCCAGAATTGTTTTTGAAAGACTCTACTGCTACATTAGCAGTAGGCCTTAGGGTTCCATCCAGCTAGTAAGATGTACTAAACACCATCTTAATTCTTGTAGAGGTATTAATGAAGAGATCCTCAATACATCATTGTCTTATCTGATGTTTCAGGGTCAAAAGTGAGAGGAGGCAACTTGTGAGAACCCCTTTAATTTTACTAACATGGATTGCTTTAATATGGTTTTCTATTCTTCCTCAAATCAATTTTGATAATTCACATTTCATTTCATTTGGTTTTTAAATTTATTGTCATAAGAATGTTTATAGTATTCTCATATAATACTTAGATAGTTCTGCCTCTTTATTTTACAACTAATGCTGATTCATTTGTTTTTACCTTAGAATACATCACTATTGCATTATCTTCTTTTTTCTCTCCATTCTTCTCAAATTGTTATTTGACACATATTAGAGTCTCTTCATTTATCTTCTATACATAACTGCTGTATTTCAAGTGATATATCCCTTTGCATGTTTTGACATTTGGGTTTTTTTTGCGGGGGGGGGGAAATTCTTAAATTTTTCTCCTTTTCTCAAGTTGTCTCTGTAAGTGTGTGCAGGGAGAATATATAACCTATTAAGTTTTTAAATTTCAGTCACTGTTTTTATTTCAAAGCGCTTTTATTCATTGTTTCTGTTTTTCAGCTCTAATGTATTTTTCACAATTTTCTTAAATTCATATATATATAATATACATTCATATATAAAATATTTTACATAAATTTTAATAATTATAAAGCCAATATTCATATCACTTTCTAACTGCCTTTTTTATGAATTGTTTTGTCCTTTCTTCACTTTTCCTATCTATATTTTATTTTATTTTATTTTATTATAAAAGGGAATTCTTAATTTCTCATTTTCTGCATCTTTAAATAACATTTTGGCATCTTATAAAAGAGCTCCCATCAAATTAATTCAACCCTTAATGTCAATTTTTGGTTATATTTCTTAGCATTAGATTGAATTGTGTGGTTTAAAATGGGGGTTTACATGCCTATTGGTTCATTAGTTGACTTTTAATTCTATGCATCCCATTTAAACAGGGATCCTAGCTGCTATTCACTGGTGGACTGATAGGCTCATTTTTCCCCACACTGACTCTTAGGCTGCCACTCACATAACAGATGTTTGCATCTATAATATTACTAAACCCTGGTGATTCTGGTCTAATAAAATGTTTATCATTTTTTTGTGACTCTGCCTGTATCTTTTATCTTTTTATAATTTACCACTCATTTCCAGTGTTTGAAACAGAGAAGCTGCTCCAAAGATTGAAATCACGCTACCCTCTTGTCAACCTCCTGTGTGTTTACTCTTCTGGATCTGATATAACATATATATCATCATATAAATATAACTTCATCCCAACCATTGGTATCTTTTCTGAATATTTAGTGTTTTTCAGTTAAACACCTGGATGATTTGTTTTAGTTAAAAACTCTGGCTATCCTGGTAAGGTAAAAATGACCTCATATTTTGAGAAAGCTCTATCCAGAAATTAAAAAAAAAATCATATGTGAATGTCAATCCCTGTCACATTTGTTGGTCAAAATGGAATATTCATACTATCATTTTCAAATTGTAGCAATTTCTTCAACTGTATATCTTATTTTTCTAAGTAGTAGGTTAATAATACTGTTGCTTATGATCAGGTTTAGAAATGACCTATTGATTACCTACTATGGAAATAAAGAATTTTGTCCTCTCATGTCAAGGATCTTCCAACTTACACACCCCCTCTGAAAAAACACACTTTTCCTCCTCATATTGTCTATTTTTACTCACATTTTCACATTATATTAATAATTTTTAAACATTATTATATTTATGCAATCATTTTCACAACTGAGCCTTCTGATTTCTTCCCCTACATCCCTCTCCCACGTCTCCACCCTGGAGTAAATAATTGCCTTTATGTTAACATATGCCCATCACACCTGAATTCAGCTGAATTCAGTCCTTAAATCTCCATCCAAACTATAAAATTTCTCCTGGTGCATTCAGTGAGGTGTTTCTCTTTCTCCCCTTCTCTCTCTCTCTTCCTCTTTCTGTCTCTCTTTTGATACTTGGAGGCACTTCTCTTTATTTCCTCCAGTATATTTTTTGGGCACTTGCTTGACTGAAAATATTTTCATATCCCTCGTGAAAAATATCATGGCTGAGTGAAGAGTTGTAAGTTGGAAATAACATTCCTACATAGTTTTAAAATTTTGCTTTACTGTCTTCCACCTTCTAGGAATGCTCCTAAAAATACCAATAGGTTCTGGTTCATTCATAATTTCTCTCCACTTCAAAAACTTCAGCTTTATTCTTTGGATTTTATGTTTAAGTTTCTTTTATGTTGGTAAGAACCTTTATTTTTTTTTTCATTAGTTTGGTTACCTGTAGCCCCTTCAGTTGTCATATTCATATATTTTAGGTCCTGGGATAAATTGTCTTTTATACTTTCTTCTACTTTGTTTTATCTATTCATTTCCTGAAATTAAATGTTGCATTTTTTGCTCTTTTACTTTCATAGTATATATAGATTTTTTATGTTTTGAATTTCTCAACTGGATATTAGAATCTTTTGAATAAACGTTTCCTTTCTGGAAAAGATTTTTAAATTTCCAAAAGTACTTTATTATTCTCTGACTGTTGTTTTTTTAATTAAAAAAAAAAATAATCCCTAGTTCCTACTGAAAGAAAGAATAATTTCTTTATTTTTGGAATAGTATATTCTATGGAATGTATATAACATCCACATACACATACAAATGAAATTTTTTCCACTCTTTGGATAGTCTAAGGGTAATGAATTTTTTTATTTTCCTCTCTTCATTTCTCTTAGCCTCCTTTGTTGCTTTTGGAGTGAAGACTCGAAGACTCGCTGTTAGTTCACACTTAAGAATGAGATACTAGAAACATTATTAGGTTATTAGACATTCACCTTCACGGTCAAGGCTTACCCACTGATGAGACTCTGTCATAGAAGATCAAGCTATCAAATGCCACTCATTTCTCATATTGTTCCTTAGGTCGGTTTACTTGGAGAAGAATCCTGTAATCTCCTGCTTTTATGAAAGGTAGTTTGGGAGTGATGGGGAAGTTTTAGCCTGGCTCTCCCAAATATGGAAGTTGAATGAGGGAAATGGGCTGAGGTTTCCATCACTGTTTGTTAATTTCCACCAAATTTTTACAAAATGTTCCCAGTCTACCCGCTCTGCTCTGCATCCCATCTCTGAAGGAATGAGGGAGGCCAGTTTAATGCCTACATAGTCTGAGAGAGGAGACCTAATTTCACTTTGACTTCTTATCTTCCTATGCTCCCCCAAACCCTACATCCTGGCCTTCACCAATACCAGGGACCTCCAGTTCCTGAGGATTTCTGAGTTTTTGTGGCAATAATTGCCTTGCTTGTTATTAGAATGTGTCTGTCTTTACCTTGCCACAGGCAGTTACATTTAAATATTCTTTGTTGGAATGTAGGTTACAATCGACCCTTCATTTGTCCAACATTCTAGTTAACAATTGTCTACTATTGTTCTCACTGTCTTTGTGATTTCATAACTTTTTAATTGAGTCACTGTTATTTCAGAAGGATTTCAGGGAACAGTAAAAATAAATGCAATGTGTCATGTTTCATACTGTATGTAGAGATAGCCTATAAAGGAACACTGTCACATTTGCCAAGCACTGTTACATTTTCACTGTACGTTAATCTGTTCTATACTTTAGATAATTATAGACAAAATAGATAAGTAAGCTAGAGGTGCTTAAAATCCATGGTATTGGGAGGCGGAGCAAGATGGCCGAATAGGAACAGCTCCAGTCTCCAACTCCCAGCGCGAGCGACACAGAAGACCGGTGATTTCTGCATTTTCAACTGAGGTACTGGGTTCATCTCACTGGGGAGTGCCGGACGATCGGTGCTGGTCAGCTGCTGCAGCCCGACCAGCGAGAGCTGAAGCAGGGCGAGGCATTGCCTCACCTGGGAAGCGCAAGGGGGAAGGGAGTCCCTTTTCCTAGCCAGGGGAACTGAGACACACAACACCTGGAAAATCGGGTAACTCCCACCCCAATACTGCGCTTTAAACAGACAGGCACACCAGGAGATCATATCCCACACCTGGCCGGGAGGGTCCCACACCCACGGAGCCTCCCTCATTGCTAGCACAGCAGTCTGTGATCTACCGGCAAGGCAGCAGCGAGGCTGGGGGAGGGGCGCCCGCCATTGCTGAGACTTAAGTAGGTAAACAAAGCTGCTGGGAAGCTCGAACTGGGTGGAGCTCACAGCAGCTCAAGGAAACCTGCCTGTCTCTGTAGACTCCACCTCTGGGGACAGGGCACAGTAAACTAAACAAACGCAGCAGACACCTCTGCAGACGCAAACGACTCTGTCTGACAGCTTTGAAGAGAGCAGTGGATCTCCCAACACGGAGGCTGAGATCTGAGAAGGGACAGACTCCCTGCTCAAGTGGGTCCCTGACCCCTGAGCAGCCTAACTGGGAGACATCCCCCACTAGGGGCAGCCTGACACCCCACACCTCACAGGGTGGAGTACACCCCTGAGAGGAAGCTTCCAAAGCAAGAATCAGACAGGTACACTCGCTGTTCAGAAATATTCTATCTTCTGCAGCCTCTGCTGCTGATACCCAGGCAAACAGGGTCTGGAGTGGACCTCAAGCAATCTCCAACAGACCTACAGCTGAGGGTCCTGACTGTTAGAAGGAAAACTATCAAACAGGAAGGACACCTACACCAAAACCCCATCAGTACATCACCATCATCAAAGACCAGAGGCAGATAAAACCACAAAGATGGGGAAAAAGCAGGGCAGAAAAGCTGGAAATTCAAAAAATAAGAGCGCATCTCCCCCGGCAAAGGAGCGCAGCTCATCGCCAGCAACGGATCAAAGCTGGACGGAGAATGACTTTGACGAGATGAGAGAAGAAGGCTTCAGTCCATCAAATTTCTCAGAGCTAAAGGAGGAATTACGTACCCAGCGCAAAGAAACTAAAAATCTTGAAAAAAAAGTGGAAGAATTGATGGCTAGAGTAATTAATGCAGAGAAGGTCCTAAACGAAATGAAAGAGATGAAAACCATGACACGAGAAATACGTGACAAATGCACAAGCTTCAGTAACCGACTCGATCAACTGGAATAAAGAGTATCAGCGATTGAGGATCAAATGAATGAAATGAAGCGAGAAGAGAAACCAAAAGAAAAAAGAAGAAAAAGAAATGAACAAAGCCTGCAAGAAGTATGGGATTATGTAAAAAGACCAAATCTACGTCTGATTGGGGTGCCTGAAAGTGAGGGGGAAAATGGAACCAAGTTGGAAAACACTCTTCAGGATATCATCCAGGAGAACTTCCCCAACCTAGTAGGGCAGGCCAACATTCAAATCCAGGAAATACAGAGAACGCCACAAAGATACTCCTCGAGAAGAGCAACTCCAAGACACATAATTGCCAGATTCACCAAAGTTGAAATGAAGGAAAAAATCTTAAGGGCAGCCAGAGAGAAAGGTCGGGTTACCCACAAAGGGAAGCCCATCAGACTAACAGCAGATCTCTCAGCAGAAACTCGCCAAGCCAGAAGAGAGTGGGGGCCAATATTCAACATTCTTAAAGAAAAGAATTTTAAACCCAGAATTTCATATCCAGCCAAACTAAGTTTCATAAGTGAAGGAGAAATAAAATCCTTTACAGATAAGCAAATGCTTAGAGATTTTGTCACCACTAGGCCTGCCTTACAAGAGACCCTGAAGGAAGCACTCAACATGGAAAGGAACAACCGGTACCAGCCATTGCAAAAACATGCCAAAATGTAAAGACCATTGAGGCTAGGGAGAAACTGCATCAACTAACGAGCAAAATATCCAGTTAATATCATAATGGCAGGATCAAGTTCACACATAACAATATTAACCTTAAATGTAAATGGACTAAATGCTCCAATTAAAAGACACAGACTGGCAAACTGGATAAAGAGTCAAGACCCATCAGTCTGCTGTATTCAGGAGACCCATCTCACACGCAGAGACATACATAGGCTCAAAATAAAGGGATGGAGGAAGATTTACCAAGCAAATGGAGAACAAAAAAAAGCAGGGGTTGCAATACTAGTCTCTGATAAAACAGACTTTAAACCATCAAAGATCAAAAGAGACAAAGAAGGCCATTACATAATGGTAAAGGGATCAATTCAACAGGAAGAGCTAACTATCCTAAATATATATGCACCCAATACAGGAGCACCCAGATTCATAAAGCAAGTCCTTAGAGACTTACAAAGAGACTTAGACTCCCATACAATAATAATGGGAGACTTCAACACTCCACTGTCAACATTAGACAGATCAACGAAACAGAAAGTTAACAAGGATATCCAGGAATTGAACTCATCTCTGCAGCAAGCAGACCTAATAGACATCTATAGAACTCTCCACCCCAAATCAACAGAATATACATTCTTCTCAGCACCACATCGTACTTACTCCAAAATCGACCACGTAATTGGAAGTAAAGCACTCCTCAGCAAATGTACAAGAACAGAAATTATAACAAAAACTGTCTCTCAGACCACAGTGCAATCAAACTAGAACTCAGGACTAAGAAACTCAATCAAAACCGCTCAACTACATGGAAACTGAACAACCTGCTCCTGAATGACTACTGGGTACATAACGAAATGAAGGCAGAAATAAAGATGTTCTTTGAAACCAATGAGAACAAAGATACAACATACCAGAATCTCTGGGACACATTTAAAGCAGTGTGTAGAGGGAAATTTATAGCACTAAATGCCCACAAGAGAAAGCAGGAAAGATCTAAAATTGACACTCTAACATCGCAATTAAAAGAACTAGAGAAGCAAGAGCAAACACATTCGAAAGCTAGCAGAAGGCAAGAAATAACTAAGATCAGAGCAGAACTGAAGGAGATAGAGACACAAAAAACCCTCCAAAAAATCAATGAATCCAGGAGTTGGTTTTTTGAAAAGATCAACAAAATTGACAGACCACTAGCCAGACTAATAAAGGAGAAAAGAGAGAAGAATCAAATCGACGCAATTAAAAATGATAAAGGGGATATCACCACCGACCCCACAGAAATACAAACTACCATCAGAGAATACTATAAACACCTCTACGCAAATAAACTGGAAAATCTAGAAGAAATGGATAATTTCCTGGACACTTACAGTCTTCCAAGACTAAACCAGGAAGAAGTTGAATCCCTGAATAGACCAATAGCAGGCTCTGAAATTGAGGCAACAATTAATAGCCTAACAACCAAAAAAAGTCCAGGACCAGATGGATTCACAGCTGAATTCTACCAGAGGTACAAGGAGGAGTTGGTACCATTCCTTCTGAAACTATTCCAATCAATAGAAAAAGAGGGAATCCTCCCTAACTCATTTTATGAGGCCAACATCATCCTGATACCAAAGCCTGGCAGAGACACAACAAAAAAAGAGAATTTTAGACCAATATCCCTGATGAACATCGATGCAAAAATCCTCAATAAAATACTGGCAAACCGGATTCAGCAACACATCAAAAAGCTTATCCACCATGATCAAGTGGGCTTCATCCCTGGGATGCAAGGCTGGTTCAACATTTGCAAATCAATAAACATAATCCAGCATATAAACAGAACCAAAGACAAGAACCACATGATTATCTCAATTGATGCAGAAAAGGCTTTTGACAAAATTCAACAGCCCTTCATGCTAAAAACACTCAATAAATTCGGTATTGATGGAACGTACCTCAAAATAATAAGAGCTATCTATGACAAACCCACAGCCAATATCATACTGAATGGGCAAACACTGGAAAAATTCCCTTTGAAAACTGGCACAAGACAGGGATGCCCTCTCTCACCACTCCTATTCAACATAGTGTTGGAAGTTCTGGCTAGGGCAATCAGGCAAGAGAAAGAAATCAAGGGTATTCAGTTAGGAAAAGAAGAAGTCAAATTGTCCCTGTTTGCAGATGACATGATTGTATATTTAGAAAACCCCATTGTCTCAGCCCAAAATCTCCTTAAGCTGATAAGCAACTTCAGCAAAGTCTCAGGATACAAAATTAATGTGCAAAAATCACAAGCATTCTTATACACCAGTAACAGACAAACAGAGAGAGCCAAATCAGGAATGAACTTCCATTCACAATTGCTTCAAAGAGAATCAAATACCTAGGAATCCAACTTACAAGGGATGTAAAGGACCTCTTCAAGGAGAACTACAAACCACTGCTCAGTGAAATAAAAGAGGACACAAACAAATGGAAGAACATACCATGCTCATGGATAGGAAGAATCAATATCGTGAAAATGGCCATACTGCCCAAGGTAATTTATAGATTCAATGCCATCCCCATCAAGCTACCAATGAGTTTCTTCACAGAATTGGAAAAAACTGCTTTAAAGTTCATATGGAACCAAAAAAAGAGCCCGCATCTCCAAGACAATCCTAAGTCAAAAGAACAAAGCTGGAGGCATCACGCTACCTGACTTCAAACTATACTACAAGGCTACAGTAACCAAAACAGCATGGTACTGGTACCAAAACAGAGATATAGACCAATGGAACAGAACAGAGTCCTCAGAAATAATACCACACATCTACAGCCATTTGATCTTTGACAAACCTGAGAGAAACAAGAAATGGGGAAAGGATTCCCTATTTAATAAATGGTGCTGGGAAAATTGGCTAGCCATAAGTAGAAAGCTGAAACTGGATCCTTTCCTTACTCCTTATACGAAAATTAATTCAAGATGGATTAGAGACTTAAATGTTAGACCTAATACCATAAAAATCCTAGAGGAAAACCTAGGTAGTACCATTCAGGATATAGGCATGGGCAAAGACTTCATGTCTAAAACACCAAAAGCAACGGCAGCAAAAGCCAAAATTGACAAATGGGATCTCATTAAACTAAAGAGCTTCTGCACAGCAAAAGAAACTACCATCAGAGTGAACAGGCAACCTACAGAATGAGAGAAAATTTTTGCAATCTACTCATCTGACAAAGGGCTAATATCCAGAACCTACAAAGAACTCAAACAAATTTACAAGAAAAAAACAAACAACCCCATCAAAAAGTGGGCAAAGGATATGAACAGACATTTCTCAAAAGAAGACATTCATACAGCCAACAGACACATGAAAAAATGCTCATCATCACTGGCCATCAGAGAAATGCAAATCAAAACCACAATGAGATACCATCTCACACCAGTCAGAATGGCAATCATTAAAAAGTCAGGAAACAACAGGTGCTGGAGAGGATGTGGAGAAATAGGAACACTTTTACACTGTTGGTGGGATTGTAAACTAGTTCAACCATTATGGAAAACAGTATGGCGATTCCTCAAGGATCTAGAACTAGATGTACCATATGATCCAGCCATCCCATTACTGGGTATATACCCAAAGGATTATAAATTATGCTGCTATAAAGACACATGCACACGTATGTTTATTGCAGCACTATTCACAATAGCAAAGACGTGGAATCAACCCAAATGTCCATCAATGACAGATTGGGTTAAGAAAATGTGGCACATATACACCATGGAATACTATGCAGCCATAAAAAAGGATGAGTTTGAGTCCTTTGTAGGGACTTGGATGCAGCTGGAATCCATCATTCTTAGCAAACTATCACAAGAACAGAAAACCAAACACCGCATGTTCTCACTCATAGGTGGGAACTGAACAATGAGATCACTCGGACTCAGGAAGGGGAACATCACACACCGGGGCCTATCATGGGGAGGGGGGAGGGGGGAGGGATTGCATTGGGAGTTATACCTGATGTAAATGACGAGTTGATGGGTGCAGCACAGCAAGATGGCCCAAGTATACATATGTAACAAACCTGCACGTTATGCACATGTACCCTACAACTTAAAGTATAATAATAATAAATAAATTAAAAAAAAAAAAAAAAATCCATGGTATTTGGCATTTCATAAAGCTGATTTTAACAAGGTATTTATCAAATTTCTTTGTAAAGTAAGTTTGCTCTTTTTAAAATCTTAAACATATTAAATGGTATACATTCACAATTCACATTAAAAACAAAATAATATAACTATCTATATTAGTGTTGAATAAACACAATCAGGCACTTTGGGAGGCTGAGGCGGGTGGATCATTTGAGGTCAGGAGTTCAAGACCAGCCTGACCAAAATGGTGAAACCCATCTCTACTAAAACTACAAAAAAAAACAAAAAAAAAAAAACAAAAAAAAAAAACGGTGTGGTGGCTTATGCCTGGAATCCCAGCTACTCAGGTGGCTCGGGCAGGAGAATCGCTTGAACCCAGGAGGCGGAGGTTGCGGTGAGCTAAGATGGTGCCACTGCACTCCAGCCTGAGCGTAAGAGCGCGATTCCATCTCCCCCACCTTCTCCCACTAAAAAAACAAACAAAACAAAAACAAAACAAAAAAACAGAAGTTTGATAAGTGCATTTGTCACTGTCTAATAAATCAAAGTTTAACAACTTCCCTTTATCACATGCGAGTAATGTTTTTACACTTGACCTGTTTTGAAAATTGATAAACTACACTTGCAAAATTCAAATCTTGTCTTCCCTGATTTTCTGAAGTTTGTGTTATTGTGAGACATCATAAATGTCTGAAAACTGAATACCCTGAACTTAATGAATATTCACAGGCTTTAATAATAGAATCAACACATTTGACCAGTAGACAAAAATATCTGTGCCCTAAAGTATCCAATAAAACCTGAGACTTTCTTTTTCTTGCTTTCTACTCATTTAGAACCAAAGACATCTACAAGAAAATTTAAGACAATGATTATTTCAAAAACAAAAGTTTGAATAGTCTTTTATTTAGTCTTAGGTTTCATAGCCTAAGCGTGTCATAATAGTTGCTGGGTTTTTCAGAGCTTTTTAGTATTATTCCATACAATGGGAGTTTTAGTATAATCCTATGCAACATGGGCAGTTTCAGTGTTATCCTGTGAAATATGACAGACTTTAGTAACCCTGTGTGTGGTAATAGTGGAACTTCTGGCATCATAAAAAATAAAAGCCTGTAACTCAGGACTCTGTAGGATTATTTTCATGACACATGCAATTGGGAATAATTTTTCAGTTATCATTCCAGGGCAATTACAATTACTTATGGTGTTAAATGTTTTATTGGATAGTTTTTTTTTTTTTTTTAGATGTTTAACTAAAAGTCTTATATGAACCAGAATTCATACTTAGGCTTAAGAAAGAATGGCCCAACACTATTTGCAGTGGTTAAATAATATTAAATATATTGAATGCAGTGAGCCATATTTGTGCATTTTAAATTTTTGTTCCTGTCAATCAGATTGCTGTTTTTGAAGAGGCTGTGGTTTGTTCATTTTTACGCAGAATGGATTATACTTTAATTCAAATGTGCTGATAAACTGGCAGGAGAGGTGAACAAGAGTGATCTGAAACTTATTTTCCCCTATAACATGTTTATACATTCAAATCTACAGCAGAAGGATCGAGAAGTCACTGTGTCATTTGTGTCAAATAGTAATTTTCTGAATAGAGACAGCTACATGGGCTTGTAGTTATGTGTCATAGAAGCGGTACTATGAAGAGAAGCTATAGTTAGCTTATATCTGAAGGATACCTTGAGAACTGTGGACAATTTTTCCATTCCTCCTGTTCAAAGTGCCAGTTTTCTTGCCTTTTGCTTAGTGATGAAGGCTAAATGTTTACCTTCCTTGGCCCTAGCTTGGAAAATATGAAATATAGTTTCAGAGGTGTTGAGAGACGATTCTTCACGGTCTCTCACATTTCTGATTGTATTGCAGAGGCATTGACTGTTCTGAAATATGTATGTATGCATAATGAACATCCTTGGAAAACAGAGATATTGTCACTCTTCTGTGCAAATGGAAGGGTTGCTTATGGCTTTGGAATATAGACATAGTTTCACTATCTGGACAATTTGTTCTGGTACTTTCCAGAACAAAAGACAGACATGCTTCCTGTCCATAGAATCCCACTGCATGTACAAATATCATCTGCTCTTCTGTTCTTTGTCTGGAGAACTGGGGGCTGGGGAAATCAGGACAGAAAATGCTGATGCTCTGACCACTGCTATTACTGTAAGTAATAGAGCATTTGTTGTTTCTGACCCAGGTGCCTCATAGCTTCTTCCAGTATTCATTAAACTATCCTAGATTAAATCAATCCCTACACATTTTTGATGATTGAAAAGCATTTTTCCCTTGCTTCAAATTTGGATTCACAATAGCATATCTCTCTTCCCCACCCCACCCACCTCTCTCCAAATTTTTGTAAGACTTGGCTATGTATCTTGCCTTCACTTCCTCTTTCACCGTTTGAAAATATTGAAAGAGATCTTGTTTAATTTGTTTTATGGGAATTTATGTCTGAAGACAATCTCTTGACAGTTCTCATTTTAGGAAACAGAATTTTAGTCAATGAAGTAAAAACTTATATTCACAAAAACACTGCTTCAAAAAGTAATACATTTTGTTTGGCTCTTCAAATGTAAAACCTCAGAATTCATTTTTATGTCTTTTTTTCTTGACCTTAAAACTTTTGATATCAAAACTGCATTACCACTCAATGCTAGAATTCACACTTTCTCAGTAGGAGCATTTGAGTATGGGAACTATAGGTGAACTCCATTTCAATATGGTTTGTGTCAGCATTACAGATCTAGTCAAATTCTAGTCTGCTTCATCAAAGGAATTCCATTTAAGCTTTATACTTCCTGAAGGGACATTCATGCCAGTGTAGAATGTTCCTCTTTATGTTTCTAAGATGATTCAAGGATTTGAAACTCTGCTATAAATGCAAGTGGCATTAATTTGATTTCTAATTCTGATATGTGCTTTTGTGCATATTCATGTTTATTGTTTGCATTTAATGACTGCATAAGGGTGGAAAAGTCACATAAGTCAGTGCCTTCCTCTCTTTCGAGCTAGTGAATATAAGTGATATCTAGTCTTGGGCATTAATATCTGGCAAAAAACTTTGGCTCAGATTCTAGTTTGAATTAATTATCTTTGTTATAAATTTTGATGTTTCCTTGATATTATAGTATTTCAACCCTGGAATATTATATAAATACAACAAGTATAATATGTATCATAGAGGCCAATGCTGCTCTTTCAGGAAATTATAACTGGGCCATCCATTATACAGTCAAGTTAAAGTATATACATGTATTTATATCGTACCATCAATATTGCCATATATGCTTTCCAAAATAACAAAAATAATCCAGAAAATTATTTGTTAGCTTACCTATTGTGGGTAAATGCTAAACAATTGACCCTTGAACAATGCGGGTGGTGGTTAGGGGTGATGACACTCACAAAGTTGAAAACTCTGTGTATAACTTCTGACTCCACTAAAATATAACTATTAATGGCCTACTGTTCACCAGGAACCTTACCAATGATATAAACAGTTGATTAACATGTATTTTTATAGTATACGTATTATATACTATATTCTAATAAAGCAAGTTAGATAAAAGAAAATATTGTTAAGAAAATCATAAGTAAGAGAAAATATATTTACTATTTATTAAGTGGAAGGGAATCATCATAAATGTCTTTATTCTTGCTATCTCCATGTCACTGAGTAGGCTGAGAAGGAGAGGGAAGAGGAAGGATTGGTCTTGATGTCTGTTTCAGCAGCAGCAGAGGCAGAAGAAAATCCATGTATAAGAAGATTCAAACAATTCAAACACGTGTTCTTCAAGGGTCAACTGTAATACAAAATTTTTTAAAATATCTTTAAACCATCTATTTTTGTTAAGTTTCAGAAATGTAAAGTTTTTTGTTGGATTATAGTCAATGCTGTATAATTTCTATGTTTTAGAGGTAAGGAAATTAAGGTATAAAATATGGTGCTTTCCCAGTTTAGGTGGACATTTAACAGGGGATCTAATACTATAATTCTGGTTTGGAGTACTATTTCGATGGCAACAGAAAATATGCCTACACTTTTTAGGGCATATATATGTGTGTGTGTGTGTGTGTGTGTGTGTGTGTGTGTGTGTGTATAGTCCACAGTCACGGATACTTCCTGGTCCCATTTCAGAAAATTCAATATTAACAGACATAGAATCCACATCAGAAAGACTAGTTTTTAATGGCTGCAGTAATTCTGAGTCATGATTAGATTTGGAAACACTGTCGTAGGTAAAAGTGCCTCCTTCAAGAAACATGTTCTAATTTGTACAAAAAAACCCCTGTGACATGAGTTTACCCAAACAACACAGCAGCACTTGTACCCCTGAACCAAAAATAAAAGTCTAAATAAATAAATAATAAATAATTAAACTCCAGAATTATAGTTCTAGATCCCCTATTAAATGTCCACATAAATTGGTGAACCATCATACTTTATACCTTAATTTCCTTAACTCTAAAATGTAGAAATTATACAGTGTTGACTACAATCCAATAAAAAACTTTGTTTCTGAAACCTGACAAAAATACGTGGTTTAAAATTTTTTAAATTATTTTTATGTAATAAATAAATAAATAAATACCAGAGTCAACTTCTATTATAAGCTGTTGAATGCTATGCTAAAATAAAACACCTTCTCCCAATCAGGAAAAGAAAAGCAAAAAAAGAAAAGAAAAGAAAAGAAAAGAAAAGAAAAGAAAAGAAAACATGTTTAGCAACCAGATCACAAGAAAAGAAAAAGTGCTTTCAAAGGAAGTGGATGCACCAAACAAAACAATGCTATGGAAAGTTTAAATGAGGTTTGTTCTTTGTTGGCTGTCATCTTTATGGGCTATGTAAAGGTGCACTGGAAAATTTTCTAAAACTGTAGACATTTATTGTGCCAGGCTTGTATTAATTTGTTTCATTCAACAACTACTTTTGGCCATATATTGTCTCTCAGGCAGAGATGATGATGAGTAAAAATATCTGGTGTGGGAATATTCTGAGAATAATTATGCCAATAAAGATTTAATTAGAGAGAGAGGGATTCTGAAGTACAGGTAAGAACATAAAGCAAAAGAAGTGACCTAGAGGTTGGAGTTTGGCAAAACTCCAGAGACTACGTTGAGCACCTAGGATACAGAAGCTAAGTGGGAGTAAACAGTATGAAAAAAGACAGAGAAAACAATGGTTTGGAAAAAGTTCCTATGATAGGACACTTCTTGGAACATTCCAAGAACAAGAGTAAGTCACGATGGAAAGAGTGTGAATATGTTATGATTAAAGATGGGAAAATACCAATTGGATGAATGCTCAGAGAAAAGGGATAGAGAGCAACAACAGAAAAGAATAAGATAAATACCACTTATGTATTTAGTGCATATTGGTTGGGCCATTATTATGTGCCAGATCCTTTGTTAAGTATTCTGAAATATGGAATAAATAGCTCATCATCTACCTCAGAAGTTCAGATATGTATTTGACATGCATTTGTGAACGCGACTATAAGCAACAGTAATTATTTTATATATGGGTTTGATAATTCGATGGAATATTAAATGGCTTTCAAAAAAAGTAAATAATAAGGTAGCATATAAAAAGTATTAAGCCTTCAGTACAGAAACTTTTGCTGAGTTACTAGAGAATAGCTTTTTATCCTCAGAATTCAGCATTCTTTCAAATCAGTTAGCACAGAGATGCCCAGCCCCAGGACCATGCACCACACCTGTTAGGAACTGGGCCACACAGCAAGAGACAAGCAGTGGGAGAGAGAGCAGTAGCCCCTGAGCTCCGCCTCCTGTCAGATCAGTGGCAGCATTAGATTCTCATAAGGGCGCGAACCCTATTGTGAACTGCGCATCCGAGAGATCTAGATTGTATGCTCCTTATGAGAATCTAACAATAAACATAATGCACTTGAATCATTCCAAAACCATCCCCTACCCCATGCGTGGAAAAATTCTTGTCTTTCATGAAACCAGTCCCGGGTACCAAAAACATTGGGGACCGCTGAGTTAGCAAAATCTAGAGATGGAATGACAAGCCCTGTTAAAGTAAGGTTAACATTGCAACTACAGTTTACTGGATTCAATGATTATTCCAAATTATCAAATGAAACTTGCCAACCTTCTAATCATTCGATATATCCTTTTATGTTCAAGTATAGATTACAGTTTAGATTAGCAGTTAAAGTCAAAAATTTTAGTTGTCGCCAACCATAAGTACAAATCAGGTAAATGACAACCAGGAAAAATGTATTTCCATCTCTGTTTCCATATATTTTCGAAATAGCTAAAATGAGTCCTGACTTGCATAAGCTATTGGCTGAAATTTGGAAATGTAAATGTAAATAAAATGCTATAACTGGGCCTGTGTCCTCCAAGCACTAAAGTATGTAGGTTATGGTGAGATTCTCACATGTTGCTCAGATTTGTAGGATATATCCCCTGGACAATTTACCAAAGGTCAAGATTATACTTTTAACAATAAGAGGAATAAAAGTACATTTCATGTACTATGTGGACTCCTACTCCATACTTTATAGACAAAACCTACATAATTTTCTCTGCAGGAAGAGATTATTCAACTGTTGTGTTGTTTATGTTTTATCCTTTACTAATCTTTTTTCTTCTTTGCCTTTCTTCATGAGAAAATCACTTATTTTTTTCAAAAACTAAGTCATTGCTATTGTTTGACCATTTACTGAATTGTCTGATCTTCCAGTTTTCTAACAGAATATAATTCAAATTAAAACATTCATCTTAACACTGAAGATTAAAGAAATTTCACACCAGAGGAGAAACATGTTGTATTAATAAATCACAAGTGTGATAGAAAATATAGAACCTCCCAAAAAATGGTTCTGGAGGAAAATCATTTTGACCTTTTATGTTGAGTGCAAGTTTCTTGTGTATGTCTTCCACTAAATAATTTATACTTTATTTTCTCATGGAGGAAATAAAAGGAGGGGATTCAGATAAGGATTTATAACTTGGACATCCTGCTTGGGGAAGTGATCTCTAACATGTCTCTTGCTATGCAGTTTTAGCTGGACACTGAATCCTTTATGTGGAATGTGGGTTCTTAATGCATCTATAAAATGCGATTTTAATCAGGAACATGAATTTTCAGTTATGTTTTGTGTAAGACACTAAAATATTAACAAATATGAATATAGTTTAAATAAACTATATTTAATATAAATATATTTAATATAAATATATTATAAATATATTTAATATAAATATATTATAAATATATTTAATATAAATATAAATAAACCTTATCTAAAACATGAAGTAATGAAGGACCAATTTGTTTTTCTTCAATTTACTATGTTCTGCTTTATTTGGGCGAGTATGTGTTACCTAATGAGTTAAATCCAGTTTCTAACATGCTGATTTATTTTCCAAGGTTAAAGGTGCATGCTCACTGATTTCTATGACAGTTAATATAAACATTTACCTTATTGAATACGGAAAGCCTGTGTGTTGTAGAATGGCCACAGATTTATCATTCCTGCAGAGGTTTTGCTCTTGGCATCCGATTAAAAACATAAGCCAATGTCTACTTTTATTTACTTATTTTTGATTTCCTCTTTGGAATTCTTCACTGGTACTGTACACAGGGCTCCCTGCTGTTTACCTGCTTTGTAGCATTTGTTGTCTTAGTTTTCCTCTCAGTGTGGCACCAGAGACAAACTGCATGGTATACTCTTTCATACAAGGATAATCCATCTGCCAACCTCTTCATCACTCGATCATCCTGGACATGGTTTCTATAATGTGGTATAATGAGGAGGAAAGCAATAACCAACAACCCTAGGACTCTTCATGTTGGCGCAGAATGCTAATAAAATGCACCATATGCTTCTGTGAGCCAGAGTTTATTTCTTGTCTACAAAAGATAGTAATATTTTGGTTTGAAAATGATGTCATCTAGCAGAATATTCTTCTGGAGGAATTCTTGGGTTAGGCAAAATCCACGTGGGTGCTCCTCCTACTGGAGCATTTATTAAAACAAATGTCTTTTGCCTCCTAAGAATCAGCCTGAATTTATACCTTCCTTAAGTAAAGGGAATAAGGTTGATATACTAAGAAGACAAAAACTTTTGATATAAATGATTAACATATTATGAAAATGTATTAATATTATATTTTTAGTAACAAGAGAGAAAAGAAATAGTTGAGAGTTGTTGCTAAATAATGGGTAGGCAGATTGTTTCCATATCCACCGAAATATGTATTAAATATTCTCTTTATAATGCAGCTCTGTGTCATTGAGGTAATGCCTCCATTTCTGTGATTTCGGTTGTTTAATCACTATATTTTTTACTAGTGCCCATATTCTAGTTTCAGAAGTCTCAACAATTAAAAGAAAATTAGAAGCCAAGTGCAGTAGCTCACACTTGTAATTCCAGCACTTTGGAAGGCCAAGGTGAGAGGATTACATGAACGTAGGAGTGCGAGATCAACCTGGGCAAAATAGTGAGTCTGTCTCTAAAAAAAATAAAATAAAATAAAATAAAATAAAAATTAAATATAATAAAAATATATAAAAAAGAAAATTACATGGAGATGAAATTGTTATTTAATAATTAACTATAATCCATTAAAAGAATATGTATTATTCACCCATACTATGACAAAAATAGAGAACTGTGCATTTGAGTTTTGTAATGAATTACCAATATTTTGAGATCTTCTGTTTTAATATTATTTTGTCACTTTTGTTCATTGTCTCTTTCTATGAAAATTAAAATTTTTATTTGCTGGGTTAGAAAGTAATGCTAAATTTAGTAGAAAGGACAGTGAATTCAAAAATATATAGGATCATATGGTATATGTCATAGTTGCATAATGATAGTTTTTATTTTTATATAAATGTGTTAATGTCTGTAATATGCTCATACAATATATAATAAATAATGTATCCCTTTATATAATATACTCTGAAGATGATCCTTTTTCTTTGACTATATTTAGTTTTACCTAGACTTTTCAAAGTACCCAAGACCTAAACAAAACCAATATACTTTTTTTTCTTCTAGATATTTTTATTTTTCTATTATACTTTAAGTTCTAGTGTACATGTGCACAAACAGAAACAATATACTTTTAAAAGCAGTAGAAAAAAGTGGACAGTGTTGAAGGGTCATTTTGTGATATTTTTATTTTATTGAATAGAAATGAACTGAGTACTTATTGTACCTATTCTCATAGTGCAAGAAAAATGAAAGGTTTAGCTGGGGGCAGTGGCACATGCCTGTAATCCCAGCTACTTAGGAGATTGTAGTGGGAACATCACTTGAGCCCAGAAGTTTGAGTCTTGCCTGGGCAACGTAGTGAGACCCCATCTCTAAAATAAGTAAATAAACAAAATTAAAGGTTCAAATAATACAGCATATTGAAAACAAACGAAATTAGTTCTTTCTGATTTTACTATATGTATACATATTCAGTTTAAAGTTTCATGGCCTATGGGTCTCACATCTCTCATATTTACTATCAAAATATCAGGCAGTTTTCTTTTTGGATTTCCTTTAGGATCTATCCCATGAGTCTTTCACATTAGACACCCTTGATTATTAATCACTTATAATTAACTATCAAAGCAAAAAGTTTAATAAGGCTCTGAAAAACATGAGCGGCAGAGAATATGCACATAAAAACCAGGGCATAATTTTAGGAGTTCTCATAATAAGGGCTTTTATTTTAATTGAAGCATTTCTTTATTCATTCAAACACTGAGATGCTTAAGGGTATAAGGTCAAAGACTGGCCTACCTCACCTTGAGTTTAAGTTAGAATGTTAATATTTTAAAGCACCATTCTGGTAGATAGGATTTCCCGGGTCACATTTTAATAATTCCAGTTCCTTATGTGATATACACTTATCACATCACATACTAATTTTATACTTGAGGGAGTCCATTGCAATGTCAGCTATGAATATGACTATTCATATGACATGATTATTATGTCTCAGAGCTCCTGGAATAAAAAAAGGAGTTATCCTTTATTGTTGCCACAACATAACCTTTGATACTTCTTTACATCTTATATTCTACTCTCTTTTTATTCCAATATTTGATTTGTTAGTTTACCACTTGCTTTCCATTTATTTTACCTGTAAATGAAGGCTAGGGCTAAACTACATAAGATGAAAAATAGGTAAATAAATAGGCAGACAGATAATCAGAAAGACAGATAAAGGTAGATTGAAATAGAAGCAATCATTGTTTCCATATCTTCGGAAAATAAGACGCTTGCACCCTGCATTTTTACAAATGTAAATAAATACCTAACCACTAGTCACTGGGAAAAGCTCTGAAAAATCTATTGATCAAAATGTACATTTTAGACTAAGAAGCAAAGTATTCTCTTATTTTAAAAATCTGTGTATAACTACTTCTGAGATGAATCTCTACAAATATTGTTCCTTTTTTATTGTTTGGCATGTGGTATGGCCAGACAATGAGAGGAGGTTTCATTTATCTATATTTACAATCTATAAATCATATTTTTCTTGTGGAGGTTTTTTTTTTCTTTTGTGACAAACCAGTGACAAGACAAGCATAAGCTTCATCTCATTTCAGAAGAACCAGTGTAATAAGAGTGAAGTTCAATTTGGAATGTGGTATATGATCCTGAATAACCCTTATGTTGGGAAATGCACTGATATTGAATTGCTATGCCCTTAACTATAGCTCAAATACATATAAAGGCAAAGCCACACCTCTGTTGGCAGGAGGTAAAGTTCCAACTATAAGGTATGGAAATTTGCACTGTCATTTAGCCTGGGAAATAGGAGATTTTGAACAATCTTGACTGCAAAGAACCAGCTAGAAAATACAAGTTTTAAATCTAGTAGCGCCAACATAGTATGGCTAAAAAATGTTAGTTGTTAGTATTTTCATCTTTAACATCAAAATGCATTAATTTAGAAGCATCACGATTGACAGTATCATTTTATCATTATCATCACCTTAGCCACTTTGTGGCAAGACGTCTTTGCAGTGGGCCTGGGAACTATGTTTTTAATGGCTAGCTACTTATGTTCCTCAAGATAGTTTCACCCCTGTTTAACTTACTGCCCGTCTTCCAGGTTCCCATTTCTGTAGCTTTCGGATATGGGACTGAGAACTCAATGCGTGGGAGAATTCTGATGTATGCGATGAATAACTATTTTTAAGAAATATTGACATAAGTTGATAGGTAAGTGTTTTTTATTCTTATGTGTTCATGAATTCTGGGAAATAAATACCTGAACTACCTCAATGGAAAGGTAGGGATAATGGACCAGGAACCAGTAAGAGATGTTTCAAGCCAAGGTGTGTGCCCATGGCATCTCACAGAAGACACATCTAGCTTCAGTTTCATGTTGACTTTCTTTTTATAATTACTTTAGGAAAATATTGGAGAAAGACTGGTATTAGCTAGGGTTTGGGGACCATTCTGTGATTTGGACAGAGCAGTACATGGAAAGTCAAAGTTCCTTCTTGAAACCTATCTCCCCAAAAATGTCTACAACTGCCCAAAGGAGTTAATGAAAGATTGAGTAGTAGTACCACTCTAAAGATAGGATAAATGGGTACTATATTGGAATCTTTTCTTAGTTCAGGACAAGGACAAAGACAGAAACTTTCAGTGAAAACAAATTTAAAAAGAGAAGAAGAGAGGAAATAAAAAACAAGACATCATTTTTACAACTCATAACCCTAAATAATTAATAACAGTTGTCAACAATTTTCAGGTGTATATGCATGTGTATACACACACACACACACACACACACACCCAGTTTATACTACACTTTGGCATACTTCATCTCATTTTATCTTTGCAGAATCTTTATGAGGTAGGTTTGGCAGGAGTTACCAACTTATTTTATTAATAAAAAATAGAAATCTAAATTATTTTCCCTGCTTTTCTTGTCAGTCATAAAACATCTTACTTTTCTTCACTATTTAGAAGTTAATAAATTAAAAGTACTAAGAGTTATATCCCTATATTAAGGATAATACATTTAAAACACTGTGAAGTAACCATTTTTACATTTATTTTGCCAAAACACTGAGATATAACATCTGGAAGGTAAATATTGCAGGAGGAGAGACTAGTTTAGCATCACCAGCTGAATTGAATAATAAACCAACCTTCTTTCAGTCTGTGAACAACTACAGTAACTAATAATATTAAACAGGATATGGGTTGCAGTCTCGAAGAAACTGTATCTAAGTTTAGTAATGAACTTTTTCTAGCATCAAAACTGTTCTTTACTTGCTTGTTACATCCATTCTTTTACATTTAGCCTTCTTATTAGTGGATAATAAATGATATGAATGTGAACATAGAATCACCTTGGGTTGTAAAGTTGCACTAAATATAATGTGAACCTAGGCGAAGTTTCATATACTGCTAAGAGACTCCCATGCCTTTTCGTTCTATAATGCCACAAATGATTTCCATGAAGATGAGTCATAGCACCCAAGAAGAACTAGATATTGAACTTTGTAAAAGTACAAGCACGGACCTCACCGACAGGCAGTTCATCATGCTTCTACATTAAGGTAGTAATTTCAATTTCAATCTTCCTGTAAAACCAAAAGGAAGAATTTTTGATTATGGAGTAATGGCTTTACTGAAGTGACATAAATTATAGTTGAAGACATTAAAGTTACACACTAAAGGCTACTTCACACTTTTTTGCAGAGTGTATTTCTTTCTAGTACAGTCTCATTGCTTCTAACAGTAACCTAGATGTTTACCAAAGCTCTTTATTTTCCGTATAGGACTACTGTACCAATCTTAAAAAAAAAAAGATTTTTATAAGTCATTGATATGTTATTTTGCCTCATTTTATGGCCTATCTTTTCAGGCATATCTTTGAAGACTCTCCTCTCACACTGATGTTGATGATAACGATAAATCTGAGACCTGCTTTAGTTCTGCGTTAGCAACTAAGGATAAAATCAAGGCCTAGCCAAAATTGTGATCTGACAAATTACATTTTGGCTTTTTGGGTTTCTTCTGTCTTTTCTTCCTTTTTTCCTCTTTTTTTGTTTTTGTTTTTGAGACAGAGTCTAGCTCTGTCACCCAGGCTGGAGTGCAGTGGCGCGATCTCAGCTCATTGAAACCTCCGTCTCCTAGGTTCAAGAGAGTCCCCTGCCTCAGCCTCCTGAGTGGCTGAGATTACAGGCACGTGCCACCACACTCAGCTAATTTTTGGATTTTCAGTAGAGACGGAGTTTCACCATGTTGTTCAGGCTGGTCTCAAACTCCTGACCTCACGATCCAACTGCCTTGGCCTCCTCACGTGCTGGGATTACAAGTGTGAACTACTGCACCCAGCCTTTTTTTCCACTTTTTAATTATATCTTATATAACTTATCTACATTTTATTCAGAATTCCTTTAACACTACTACATACTGTATTGAACGTAAGTGATATCCTAAAATCTACTTTAACTGCTAGAGTTATGATTCTCAATATGGCAGCGTGGATTTCTTCAGTGAGCTTTTGGTAATATTGAGGGAAAGCAAAAAGAAAGACAATTACAAAAAAAAAAATATGATGATACCATGAAGTTAATAAGTTTTCAGTGCTTTGCTATTCAGGAACCTAAACAAGTCTTAGTAGTGCTGAAAGTCCTCCTAGAGTAAGTAACATGGAAAGTAAGGCCTGAAAGGTGAATTAGGGACTAGGATTGCCAGGAAGTAAGAACACTAGAACTGGAGGGTGCAGCATTGTCAAAGACTCAAATTTAAGAGATAACATAGATGTTTCAGCCATGGCAAGAAATTTCATTCTAATAACCATACCATTATCTAAAATTGCTTGCTTTAAAAATATGAAAATGATAAACATTTTAAAAATTAATAGTACAGAATAATTTAACCTGCTAAGTAAAACTTTCTTATAAAATAAGCCATCAGTTCTCTGCTCCAGAGATCCAATTCATCAACTGCCTGTATTACATACTTTCAGCCAATGTCCAAACTTCTCTAGGCAAATAGGTATATGTGTGTATATATGATACAACTGTTTCTGTTTCATCATTTTTATTAACGTTTTTGCAGATTTTATATCTCTACATAAATTTACCTTATCTTTAAGATAATATCTCTATTAGAAAACTAATTAAATTGTTCCCTAACACTGATTTAATTGCGTTATAAAAGGGAGTGCTGTAATTAGCATCAGTGGAGACCTAAATGAGTGGATCTATCCCTGGAACTTTTATTGCTAAGTGATGGATTGCAATACATTTTAATTTTGATAGCTATTGCCAACATTTTTAATTTTTTTTCAAACTGCTTATTCCAATTTGGGGTATTTGTTTTCATGTCTTTCCAAAACTAATGACATTTGGGTTGAACGCTATACAATTGCAGATTTATGGATTAAGAACAATTGGATATCAGCTCTTTCGTAAGGTTCAACTTTATATGATAACATTTTATCTTTGTCAAATTTCTAAGTGAATTATTTTTTGGATTTCCATAGTAAAAATAAATTATCTTTACAAAATATTTTCTGTATGTCTTCAATGTGCTTTGAATATTTTTATGAAGTTTTTTCTGTTTCTTATACTAGCTTCCTCAATTTTATGATAGATGAACAATGTACACAAATCATTACTGTCCTAAATGTTACAATTCTTGCCGGGCTCTTTTTGTTTCATTTTTATTTTGTTCATAGTGAGTTTTTAATTATAAAAGTTGTTAAACACTTTTATAAACAAAATAATTGTCTTGGGTTTTATCTGAGGTTTAAAAAAAACCTTACTCTCTCTGAGATTAAGAATATGTGAGAAAGAAAGAGATCGATTGTATTTCTGTAGTACTTTTATGTTTTCATTCCTTTAAGTTTAGAATATTGATTCATTTGAACTCATTTATTATAATAGGCAAGAGAATGATCCAATCTCGTTTATTTAATAAAAGCTAGAAAGTTATCACAACACCATTTAGTAAACAATACACTTATCCTGCAGCTTTGAAACACAAGTTGGGCATACACAGAAGTACGAGATTTTCATTCCCCCTGGTTTCCTATCATAATCTGCTGATTGTTTCGTCTATCCCTGTGATGGCAGCAAATCATTTCAATTAGGGTATGTTTAATACTGATTTTGAAAAATTACCCATCAAAATTTTTACTTTATGACTTCTTGGCAATATTTACACACATTTTTATAGGGAGAGCTTAATTTTTAAAAGTTACACATATCCTTTCACAAACAAAAATCAAATCTGTTTTTTTAGGAACTCTGTTTATTTACGCAGGTATAAAGAATTTTTTCTAAATCATCAAAATTCTGCATATACTGGGTTTAAAACATAGAAAGCCACCACCATCACCACCACAACAAACTGTTAAATGTAGAAAGGCAGAAGGCTCCTGCCCTATAGACTAACCAATAGTTTCAAGCTCCAAAGGCAAGCACTTGTAAGTATTTGTTAAGTATTTCTTCTGTCAATATTCTGGTTGTTATCTCCATAATATGTCTGCTCTTGTTAATTAATGAATTAATCAAACTTTTAATATTTCTTCTTCCAGATATGAAAGATGGTGGATTACATTAAGTAAAATACATTATTAAATTCTGTTTCCTATTTATATTATCTTTTCATCAGTTCTTATTAACATTATAACTTTGAAGAATAGAACTAAAACTTTATTTCTGGTGTCTCTTAATGAAGAAATTAATGTCTCTGTGCTTCCTTCCTTGTCTGCTGCCTCCTTGTTTCCATCAGCTGTACAATAACATATATTATCATAAGATTTATAACACGTTCATTCTCTTTTGCAAACATTATTAAAACTCTTTTTTTAGATAATGATTCTATTGATTCTACAAATTAAAAACATACCAATAAGAAGGTTTTTTAAATATTTAAACCATTCCTCTAAGCTTTACAAAATTAATCAGGAAAGAAGGGAGGGAGAGAAACAAAAATAAACCAAGTTTGCAGCATATTCAGCATTCATCATTAGTTCAGCTTACTCTCTGACCTGCTTCCTCATAGCTATTCAGTGTCTATTGCCTCAGAATTACATAGACCCTGTTACAAGATTACAGTTTTCCTTAACTATTCTATAGATAGCAATGTGAACAGTAGGAAGCATTACATTTTCCATTTGACATATTCTTTCAGGTCCTGCATACCAGTGAAACTACTGATGTCAGCTTTCTGAAGGACCCCACAGAGAAGACTCACTAAAGAAAGCAGTTTCCATGTCCTGATGATTTTGTCTCCCTTACCCTGACCAATCAATGACCCTAAATTTTAGTCATTTCATTTTCTTGCCCTCCATGATACCCTTAAAGACCCTGCCCAGACCTCGGGGAAATGGATTTGAGGGTCTCCCCCGACCTCTTTGCTGGAAAGCCTATGATCATTAAACTCTTTCTCTGCTGCAAGCCCTGTTGTGTCAGTGTAATTGGCCTGTTACTGCACAGTGGGCATATAAGTCTGTTGGTCCTGTAACAATATTATGATTTGAAAGAGCAAAACTCAATCCAGGCTTGAAGGGAGAAAACTTGGCTCAAACTGAAAAAAGAAATGGCAACCATTCCCTTAATAAGGATCAAGAGACAGAGATAAAATCAACTGCAAAATTAAGAAGAAACACTGTTTCTACCTAGTTAATGCACCAGTTGTAAAATTCCTTAGCAACAACTCATTGAGTGACTAGTGATTGCTATTTTCTTTGTTTATTAATTAAGTAATTTTTTTTTTTTTAGAGACAGGGTCTTTCTCTGTCACATAGTTTGGAGTACAGTGATGCCATCATAGTGCACTGTAGCTTTGTGGGCTTGAGCCTGGGCTTAAGTGATCCTCCTGCCCCAGCCTCCTGAGTAGTTAGACCATAGGTGTGCACTATACCACCTGGCTAATTTTTTATAGTTTTTGTAGAGATAGGGTTTTGCTATGTCGCCTAGGCTGGTTTTGAACTCCTAGGTTCAAGTCACCTTCACACCTTGGCTCCCAAAGCATTGGGATTACAGGTGTGAGGTACTATGCCCAGATGCTACATTCTTACCAACGCATTCTTACCGATAATACCCATACTCTCTTGGCTATTTTAATTTATGCCTATGGATATGCAATGGTTAAACTGCCCTCACTTCATTACAGCAATCACTTCTTAGTTAATTTCCACCTTTTTTTTTTTTTTTTTTTTGAGAGAGAGTTTCACTCTTGCTGCCCAGGCTGAAGTCAATGGCATGATCTCAGCTTACCACAACTTCTGCCTCCCTCATTCAAGCAATTCTCCTTCCTCAGCCTCCTGAGTAGCTAGGATTATAGGCATGAGCCACCACGCCTGGCTAATTTTATATTTTCAGTAGAGACGGGGCTTCTCCATGTTGGTCAGGCTGGTCTCAAACTCCTGACCTCAGGTGATCCGCCCACCTTGGCCTCCCAAAGGGCTGGGATTACAGGCGTGAGCCACTGAGCCCAACCAATCTCCACTTCTAATCCTGCTTTAGGTAGTGTCAATTCAGAAATGACCCTCCTTCTTTGAGAGTTTTTTTGTTTGTTTGTTTTCCCCCAAATCTTTCAGCAGAAACTCAACTTTGCAAAAGTTATTTCCTTTTTCTCATTAGTTGAGTAGCATGCCCTGGTTCCCTTTTTCTTTCTTTTTCTCTTTTAGGTACATTCCACAGTTCTTACTTGAAAGTTACCATGTTTGACTGTTGGCTGGTTTTTGATAGTCTTTAGCTGATTAGACTTTTATAGTGAAGATTCCACCAAGATTTGGCTGAGACTTTTAAAGCTGTATTATCAGGATCCATGGTTAGGTAACAGTGTCCATGTATCTCCAAGATTGAGGTAGCCTGGTCCTCTGATATGATCAAATTTCACACTGAATTTGGGCTCTGATGGTCCCAGTGAGCCATTTAATGTCAGATTTACTATTTATTTCTTAGAATATGATGTTCTGATCATACTTGGGTGTCCTCATGAATCTTGGCTTCACAAGCTCTGATGTTTGTGACTATCTGCATTTGTCTGTTTATGTGTCATGCATTGGCTCTTAACAGGCATATATAGGGAGGGGCTGATAAGCCTATATTTAACAGACCCTGGGGGCTGAGGAGTGGAGAGAGTGTCCTTAGTCAGGCACCATTTGGAAAAGTTTGTTTCAGGTCACCTTTTTGAAACCCTGTTAGGACTCTCCACTGTGTGAAACCTCTTTGTTTAGCTCAGTGTTTTGTCAGAGCTTTCTAGTGCTGTCCCTTTATCTTTTTTTTTTTTTTTAACTAGATTCTATACATGGAAAGTTATACAAGAGTCATTTTTTATTAATTGTATATTTCTCATGGGTTATCTTACTCTCACTCATGGGGCCTGCCCCAACTCACTGGGTTGGAAACCCACCTTTATTACTCATATAGAAAACTATGCTAATTCATTTGTTTATCTTTCTAATTGGCACAATCTAACCAAAGACAAATTAGAATTATTTTGGCCCCTTTTGTGGGAATTCCCTATTGTGGGAAAAATGCCCTATTGTGGGAATTTTTCATATGGACAAGATTGTTCATTTAAGAGGTGCCTTGGTATAGAAAGAAAGAAAAATTACAATTAAAAAATGTGTTTGCTTTCTTTAACTGTTAGGATAAAGCTTCTAAAGACAATTCTAATGTAATTCTAAAGACCCTAACACTGGTTCTCTGAAAGACTTCCAGCAAAGGTGTGGTGGGTTGCATTGTGTCCCCCAAAAAGACATATTTAAGTCTTGCCCCTGTATGCCTGTAAATGTATTCTTTTTTGGAAATAGGGAAGTTAAGGTGAGGGTATGCTGGGCCCTCAATCCAATGACTGATGGGATCTTAATGGAAGGAGAGTGAGATTTAAATACAGAGACAGAGAGGAGAAACACAGAGAAAAAATGACCCCATGGAGACAGACAAAAAGTGGAGTAACATGATGACAAAGCCAAGCAATGCCAAGGACTGTCAGCAACCACTGGGTGCCAGAGGAAAAAGGAAAACCATTTCCCTATACCTCCCAGAGGGGCAGCACGGCTCTGCAGACACCTTCTCTTCAGAATTCTAGCCTCCAGAACTTTGAAAAATGTCTGTTGTTTTAAGCTGCACAGTGTGTGATAATTATTTATGGATGCGATAGGAAACAAGTACGAAAGCTAAGTGAAAAATGTGAAAAGCTTGAAACTGCTTCCCTGGGGGATGCTTCTCAATCCTACTCCAGTCTCCTTGCCTTCTTCCAATTCTTACTCCGCCCCACTTTTCAGCTTCTCCCTCTTCTTCTTCCCTACTCCCAAGGTCAGGCTGAGTCCTCAAAGACCCTTGGCTTTTTCCTCTTTCAACTACACCTAAAAACCCCAGGCAACTTTGATTTATTTCACATTTGCCTAAAAACAAAACATTTTTCACCATTTTTTTTCCATTTCTCTCTTTCTGTTTTTGCTTCTCACTTAGAAGATTGTAAAGGTAAATTGATCAGGAAAAAGCAATATTTTGTCATTATGTGCACACTCTAGGAATATCTAGTTCAGATAAACAGCTAAAAATGTCTAAAGAAAATGAAGAAAAAGTTAATTAACTGTGATTCTTTTGCTTTAAGAAATGTGAACAAGTAAGTTTAAATAATGGCTTTTGTAACTATAGTTATAAGATAAAAAGAAAAGGCCTTGGTTCAAGATAAAAGGGGAGCTTTCAAATGTGATTTAAATTTTGTTTATGAATGCAAGATTTCTAAATTGTATTTTTTAAAGTTATGTAATATTTTTTATCAAAATTTATAACTTTGCATTAATTGAAATGAGTTTGTAATCTCGTTTTAAAGATAACTCTATGGCTTCCCAGTGGTTTTAGTAGATATCATATTCTTTAAATAAGATTAAATTTAAAGTTTTCATGATTCAAGCTTTCTACATAAATTATGTTTTCTAAAACCATTTTATAATCGCAAGCCAGAAAAACCTTCTTTTATGGCAGTTTGCTTTATTGGTCTTCATAGATAGTGTGGATTTTACAAATCAAAGATTTGTGGCAACTCTACGTCAAGCAAGTATATCAGTAATATTTTTCCAACAGCATGTGCTCACTGCTTGTCTGTATGTCACATTTTGGTAATTCTCAAAATATCTCAAATGTTTCCATTAGTATTGTATCTGTTATGGTGATCTGTGATCAGGGATATTTGATGTTACTATTGTAATTGTTTTGGGGTGCCACCAATAGCACTCATACTAGATAAATGTGTGTGTGTTCTGACTGCTCCACAAGCCAGCCATATGTCCATCTCTCTCTCCCTCTCCATGGTCATCCTTATTTCTTGAGACACAACAATATTGAAATTAGGCCAATTAGTAATCCTACCAGGATAATCCTACCAGGTATTCACTTGAATACCTGTACGTATTCAAGTGAAAGGAAGAGTTGCATGTTTCTCGATTTAAATCAAAAGTTAGAAATGATTGAGTTTAGTAGAGAAAGTATGTTGAAAGCGGACATAGAACAAAAGCTAGGTCTCTTGTAAGAAATAGCCAAGTTATAACTGCAAAGAAAACGTTCTTGAAGGAAATTAAGTGTTAGTCCAGTGAATACACAAATGATCAAAATGCAAAATAGCTTTGTTACTTATATGGAGAAAGTTTTAATGGCCTGCATGAAAGATTAAACCAGCCATCACATTCCCTGAAGCCACAGCCTAACCCAGCACAAGTTCCTAACTCGCTTCAATTTTATGAAGGCTAAGAGAGTCAGGAAGCCACAGAAGAAAAGTTTGAAGCTAGCAGAAGTTGGTTCTTGAGGTTTAAGGAAAGACACCATCTCTGGAACATAAAAGTGTAAGGTGAAGCAGCAAGTGCTGACATACAAGCTGTAGTAAATTATCCAGAAGATCTATTAATAGATAAGATAATTGATGATGAGCATAAATAGATTTTCAGTGCAGACGAAACTGCCCTCTGGTGGAAGAAGGTGCCATCTGAGACTTTCCGCAGCTAACGGAAGTCAATGCCTGGCTTCAAAGTTTCAAAGGACAGGCTGACTTGTTAGGAGTTTAAAGCAGCTGGTGACTTCAGGTTGAAGCTGATGCTCATCTATCATTGTGAAAATCCTAGGGCTCTTAAAAAGTATGCTATATCAGTTCTGTGTGCTATATGGAACAACAAAGCCTGGATGACAGCACATCTGTTTACAGCATGGTTTACTGAATATTTTAAGCCCACGCTTGAGACCTATACTCAAAAAATATATATTTCTTTCAAAATATCACATTTCATTGATGATATATTTGGTCACTCAAGAGCTCTGATGGAAATATACAAAAAAAAATGCTGTTTTCATGACTGCTAACACATCTATTCTGCAGCCCATGGATCAAGAAGGAATTTTAATTTTCAAGTCTTATTTAAAAAATACATTTCTTAAGGCTATTACTGCCATTGAAAGTGATGCCTCTGGTGGATCTGAGAAAGTAAATAGAAAAGCTTTTGGAAAGGATTGACCCTTCTAGATGACATTGAAAACATTCCAAATTATGTGAGGAGGTCAACCCATCAACATTAACAGGAGTTTGGAAGAAGTTGATTCCCACCATCATAGATAACTTTGAGGGGTTTAATACTCCAGTGGAGGGAGTAACTGTAGACAGAGTGGAAATAGCAAGAGAACCAGAATTAGAAATTGAGCCTGAAGACATGATTGAACTGCTCTCATCTCATGACAAAACCTAAATGGATAAGAAGTTGCTTCTTATGGATGAGCAAAGAAAGTAGTTTCTTGAGATGGAATCTACTCTTGGTGAGAATGCTATGAACATTGTTAAAATGACAACTAAGGATTTAGAGTAATACATTGTGATAGTTAACGGTGAGTGACTTGATTGGACTGAAGGATGCAAATTGTTCCTGAATGTGTCTGTGAGGGTGTTGCCGAAGGAGATTAACATTTGAGTCAATGAGCTGGGGAAAGGAGATCCATCCTTAATCTGGTGGGCACAATCTAATCAGCTCCCAGTGAATATAAAGCAGGCAGAAAAACATGAAAAGGTGGGACTGGCCTAGCCTCCCAGCCTACATCTTTCTCCCGTGCTGGATGCTTCCTGCCCTCAAACATCAGACTCCAAATTCTTCAGTGTGGACACTGGGACTGGGTCTTCTTTCACCTCAGCTTGCACACAGCCTACTGTGGGACCTTATGATCATGTCAAGTTAATAAACTCATATATATATATCTCTCTCCTATTAGTGCTGTCCCTCTAAGGAACCTTGCCTAATTCATACATAAACTTCATTGATAAAGCAGCGGCAAGGTTGCAGAGGATTGACTCCAATTTTGAAAGAAATTCTGCTGTGGGTAAAAGGCTATCAAACAGCACTGAACTACAGAGAAATCGTTCATTATAGAAACAGTCCATTGATGGGGCAAATGTCATTGTTGTCTTATTTTTAGAAATTGCCACAGCTGCCCGTCTTCAGTGACCATCATCTTAATCAGTTAGCAGTCATCAACATCAAGGCAAGAATCTCTACCAGCAAAAAGATTACAACATCTGAAGGCTCAGAAGATTGTTATGATTTTTTAGCAACAAAGTATTTTAAAATTAAAGAATACATATACATTGCTTTGTAGACATAATACTATTTGCACACTTAATAAACTACAATACAGTGCAAGCATAACTACTAAACAGACTTGAAAACAAAACAAAACAAAATGTGGCTTGCTTTTTTACGATCTTGGCTTACTGTGGAGTTCTAGAACCAAACTCTAAAGCATGCCTGCATTTAAATAAATTATAAGATAATGATGATGTCATCTTAATTTTTAATTAAAAACTATTATGCTGTACTTAATGTACAATACATAGCACATATTTAAAGAATGTAATTTGAAATGTCTGCACATATGTATGTATTCATGAAACCATCACAAACTCAAAATAAACATGGTCATCATTTACAAAAGTTTCTTATCCCCTATGGTAATATCTTCTTCTGACCTCTTAATATTCTACCTCTGTCTCCAGGAAACCACTGGTCTGCTTTCTGTCACTATAGATTAGTTTGTGTTTTTCAGAATTTTATAAAAATGAGATTATATATTATGTACCATGTTTTTGTTTGGATTTCATCACTCAGCATAATTAGGTTAAGATTCATCTATATTATAGTGTGTATCTATAGTTTATGTCTTTCTATTGCCAGAATTTATCATTATATAGATATATCCTAGTTTCCATAATAGTTTTTAGTGGCAGTAAGGTTAACTCTTTCAGGTGTCCTTACTAGCTTTTCCTATAAACTGATAGCTGAATATCTGATGTGTTTTGAATATCCCCTCCAATTCTAGATTCTGCCTTATTATAAACGGACATTATTAAATGTTTCAAAGGACTTACACAACACAGTGTTTAATCAGTCATTAACTATGAGCAGCCTTTTCTCAATATCCTTCTGAATAACCTTTGCTTGATCTAAAACTTAGAGACTTAACTTTCTGGACATAACACTAGAAAAAGATTGTTTTGAACCCTGATGGATAAGACCTTATGTGGTCCTGTTAACAACCAGTACATCACTGAAAATCCAAAGGTATCATGTTTAGGTGCATGCCTCTCAATTACAGAAAAATATACCTTGCTCAAATCACTGTTCCCCAAAACTTTCCTTATCAGATACCACAAAGTTGAGAGTTCTTAAGCCCCCTACACACACGCACACACACACAGAGACTCTCCTTCACTTAAGCAGTCTTTGAAAAGTGCTAACTCCACCTAAGTACTTTGCATTAAGTAAATGACTGCCTGAGATGCTGGGAGCTTCCACCACAGAACAAAATAAAGAACAGAATAACGAGAATAAACCTGTGGTTGTCATGCTTTAATCTTCATTATTCTGTTCTAGGTATCCTTTTCTTTGTTACTGGCTTACAACTACTTTTAACTATGTTACTTAGATTCCCTCAATTTTTAATGTTGCTTTTTATATTATTAGTCACTCATCGGTATGAGTCAAACACCTACCCACAATTTGCTCATGAGCTGGCTAAAATGTGTAAAAAACCTGAATATTGGATTTTCTTTGAAAGACAAACAACTTCCTTTTGTGCCAATCTTTTGTAATAGAGCCATTGGCTTCCTAAGTATTTGCACCCAACTATCAAGAAAATTTTTAGCTCACAAACATCACAATAGACCAGACAACCAGAAATCTAAAAACTCTATTATGTCGTGCATTTCTTCACTGAGATGATGCTCAGGAACCATTTGTGGCATTTACCTTTTATAATTGTACTTTCATAGATACATAATTTGAAGAAGTCCTGGGGAACAAATGGCATATGTTAAAAAGTTGTCTTACTTTTACAGGCTTTACAATAAATGTGTGTTAGACAGGCTCAGGCTTCAGTTTATTTGGTTTAAATATACCTAATGGTTATGGTTTCTATACAGAAAATATAGTCACTGCATGTCAAACAACACTTGACAAATAACCCTGCAGCATTTTAATTCTATTTGGCAAGCTCATAGTTGCATTTTGGCCAAAAATGGATCACTGAGTGACCCCTAATGATTGGTACTAAATTTCCAGCATAGAAGACTATGGTTATTACTGACTTATGAGACAAGATCTGTTATCGCCACAAAATCAGACTGGTTTTCAGGAGAGTCCGTGACATTGCTTGAAATTTGTTGTGGCTTTTCTTTCATACCCTCTTTTATTCATGCCCTTCTCTCTCCCTCAGCCCCTAGTGATCACTGATCTGTCTCTCTCCTTATATATTTACTTGTTCCAGAATGACACATAAATGGAATCATGTAATATGTCATCTTCTTTTGCCTGACATAATGTATTTGAAATCCATCTATGTTGTGTCTGTATTGGTAATCTGTCCTTTTTTGTTGCTAAGTATTTCTTATTATGAATGTACCTCTTGGATCCTTTAATTTGAAAACTCTAGTTTTTCTTTAGCGCTGAGACAAATTCTTCTAATTTTAGTTTTATTATTTCCTTCTTCCCTTTTTTTCTGGTCTCTTGATAGTACTCTAGTCTGATATCAGACATCCTACTTTATGCTTTTATCTTTCCTTTATGTCAATTGACTTTTAGTTTATTTGTTCTGTATTTGAGGAAACTTCTTTGAACCTTATATGTCTGTGTTATTGGGGGGGGGTGTGTGTGTGTATAATTTGGGAAATTATATTTTTAATTTTTAAAAACTTATTTTCTGATTTCAGTGTAATATTTTTAATTTGTCTTGTTCAAGATACTACTTTCAAAGCTTTTAATTTCTTTTATCCATAAAATAGATTTCTCCAAGATCAATTGCTTTCTTTACCTTGATTTCTTTTTCGCTTGATTTTTTTCTCAAATATTTGGCAAATCTTTTTTTTTCCAGCCATAGTTAAGAATGAAAGCCTAGTTTAATTATTATAATAGTCAATGAATGTTTCTTTACCTTTGTTCATAATATATATGGAAACAGCACTTTCTTTGTAGATGCCTCTCTGTGATGGGTATTTCCTGAATATGGGGTACAAGAATACAAAAGAGGACCCAATGTGCCACATTAAACAACTCAGGTCTGCTCAGGAATATTAGTTAATTCTATTAGAGAAGAGATTTCAGTTTAATATCTGGGTATAGATTCTGGGTTGCCAAGTGCTCTGCATGTATCAGAAGGCAGAAAATGTGATAGCTGAGGTAGCTTTTCCATAGACAGTGCTTCCAGTTAACATTCTTCCTTTATTACCAGCTGGTCCTAATCTTTGTATATATGCCTGACAATTTATGTGAAGATTTTTTGGGGGAAGACTTATTCTATCTCTGCTCCACTATTTTCCTCTTTGTCTTCCAGAAAATAACTTCCTCGTTTTTAATGTATCAGTGTGTACTTCCCGTCCCCAAGAAATCTTTCAAAATGTCTTCTCAGTGAGATCTCTGATTTCCCATTCTCAACAATCTAGGTTTATTCCCTTTTCATCTATTTCACCTTCATTCTTCAAAGGCTCAAATATTTATAAAATCAGATTTCTGACAGAAAGTAAAGGAAGTGTATGTGGTCATACTGAAATATTTATTCAGCTTCAGTTTTGTCACAAAAATTTGTAGTTCAGTTACTCTAACTAGATATAAACCATATACTTTACACCTCTTTCACCACATAGTTACTAACAAATATATAAACTATTTTCTCTATTTTTATATGTTTATATACTATATATATAATGTATGTATAAGGTATACATATATAAAAACTATTTTCAAATTTTATTTTGATTGGTAGAATATTACAGCTTGTTTAGATTTAGGTAAAGTCATGCGTACAACAGAAACAATTCGCATGTTTAGCTTTTAATTAAATTTATATCAGCATTTATTATGATTTTTATGTTTAACTTTTAACTAAATTTATGTCAGCATTTATTATGGTGTTAAATGTTTTACCTTGGACAGAATGAACTTCCAAAAGCATTACTTAGATTCCATGAATGGCAAAAACAAAATCAAATCATCTTGAAATGAATTGATTTTATTTTTGTAGCACCCGCTGACAGTGATGAGAATATGACATCATTTAACTGTTGGTGAAGTTCTTTTTCTGCTAAAGGAATTAATGCATTAACACCTATTGCTTCACTTTTCAATTCTGAACAGGAAAATGTGAGATTAAACTAAATAATATTGTTAGAATAGTGAAATTGAAAATTCATGCTTTAGAGAAAGCTATATATAAACTCTCTCTGAAGATTTATATATTAAAATGTTTATGTCAAGTATATTGTTCTCAAAATAATTCTAAACTTTTGAAGTAGATGCTAATGCATGTTCAGCAGATCTGTCTATTCCAGTTCTCATGTTCAGTGACGTTACTACAGCCTCCATGTGGTTGGTAAATATTGACAAATAATTGATTCAAGTTACACTTTCATTTTCAACTTTCTTGAGAAATAGAAATTCATTCAGTTTCCATTAAACACGTACTCACTCCCGTCTCCCACCTTTTTAGCTCAATGCTGCTGAAAGCAATTATCACAAAACAAAATACAGTTTCTAGATGGTAAAATACACTAAAAGTTGTACAATTATTACACACAATAAACGACGAAACCATTATAAGACTAAGCTAATTTATCGAGGTATTATTTACATCCCATGAAGTTCACTCATTTTAAATGTTTCAATGAGTTTCAGTAAATTTATAGGTTTATGTAATCATCACCACGATCTAATTTTGGAACATTTCCATTATACCAAAAACAAACTGCCTTCCCATTTGCAGTCACTCCCAGTTTCCATCCCAAACCCAGAAAACAGGTAATCCACATTATGTATCTACAAATTTGCCTTTTTTGATTATTTCTATTAATGGAGTTATACAAAATGTAGTCTGTTGTATCTGGCTTGTTTTGCTAACATAATTGTTGCATATGTTCATCTGGGTTGTAGCACGTCTCAATACTTATTTTGTTCCTTTCGAGTATAAGTTCCTTAACAGAAATTTTGAGCCTCTGTTTTGCCATACATCTTTCAAACACTTTCCCTTTGAACACTCGTATTTACTCAAATACTCTAACTTGTGACTAACTAGCTGCTTCATGTATCTCTCACAATGCCACAGCACAAATGTTATTTATTCCAGTGTCTGGAAGAGGCAGCAGTGGCACATTCTTCCCTCACCACCTGGGGCTGGAAGTTGTTGGCTGTCAGAATAGTGACATGGACTACCAAGGATCTTCTTTCAGGTTTTACTCCATGTTAAAATGACGACTCTGTTTCCTGTACAAGACGACAGGATGACTCATATTTCCTGTAGAAATAAGTGCAACACATATTTCTAGACCATGGCAAATGTTAGCAATAAAAGACAAGGTCTTCCAAATTTATTCCACTCTATTTTAGTGCTTACTATTATTAATGAACTTTTTTTTTGAAAATTTTTAACTTTTATTTTAGGTTCAGGGGTGCACATGAAAATGTTACACAGATAAACTCATGTCATGGGAGTTTGTCACACTGATTATTTCATCACAGAGGAATTAGGTCCAGTACCAAATAGTTATCTTTTCTGCTCCTCTCCTTCCTCCCACTTCCACCTTCAAATATTCCCTACACTAGGGACACAAACACTCTGTTGTTTCCTTCTCTGTGTTCACAAATTCTCATAATTTAGCTCCCACTTATAAGTGAGAACATGCAGTATTTGGTTTTCTGTTCCTGCATTAGTTTGCTAAGGATAACAGCCTCCAGTTCCATCCATGTTCCTACAAAGGACATCATCTCATTCTTTTTTATGGCTGAATAGTATTCTATGGTGTATATATGTACATTTTCTTTATCCAATCTGTCATTGATGGCCACTTAGGCTGATTCCATGTATTTGCTATTGTGAATAGTGCTACAATGAACATTCATGTGCATGTGTCTTTATGGTAGAATGATTTACATTCCTCTGTGTATATACCCAGTAATGGGATTGTGGGTCAAATGGTAGTTCTGCTTTTCACTCTTTAAGTGATCACTATACTGCTTTCCCCAGTAGTTGAAATAATTTACACTTCTGTGAACAATGCCTAAATGTTCCCTTTTCTCCACAACCTCTTCAGCATCTGTTATTTTTTTACTTTTTAGTCATAGCCATTCTGACTGGTGTAAGATTGTATCTCATCGTGGTTTTGATTTGCATTTCTTTCATGATGGGTAATATTGAAATATTTTATATGCTTATTGACTGCATATACTTCTTCTTTGAGAAGTGTCTGTTCGTGTCCTTTGCCCACTTTTTTATGGGGTTGTTTTTCTCTTGTATATTTGAATAAACTTTGCTTTACATTTAAAAATCTGAATTTTGTGTCAAGACACATAAAGTAAGACTGTCCTACACAAACCATCATGTGTGATACCTCTAAGCCCAGGGTACTATCTCAAAATATAAGCTGGTTTTCTGTACTTGTTGGGTTTCTGTAATTGTTGTTGCTATCGTATTTTCATAAAATTTCTCTATGTAAAACATATGATTTATATATTAAAAGCCTCTGATTTTTACAAAGTAATGTTACTACCAAACAACTACCACTATATTCCCTCATTTTCTCTGATGAGATTTTTTTTTGTCCTTTTTGGATTTTCTATGTAAACAATCATATCTGATTCAATTACTAACTGATTTATCAATTCAGAGTAGAGAAGAAAAAAAAACTGGAGACACATAGGCCTATATTGTTTCACACAAGAATAAAGCAGAGAAATAAAGCATGGTGAGGAAGAGAAGAGATATAAGTGATCTTAGAAATGTCCTATAATTATGAGCAGTAGCCTGACAAAGTTTGCTGTTTTGTGTTTCCATTGCAAGACAATCTTATATTCATATTTCAAAACAACTGTGATTAGTTTATGAAGAAAATCTGATATACATGTATATTCAAGTACTAGGTAAATCAATCAGGTTATTATTTTCTATTTTTAGTTAATTATGTAGTAAGAAGAGACAGAAGAAGAAAGGAAGGAAATGGACATCGCTTTTGCACCCTGCTTGTCAATCAAAATGGAAACAAATGAGTTTGTTGTGGCTAGAAATTGATCACTCAACAAAGAAGCTTTGGGTTAACATTAAACTTAAAACTGTGCAAATTATTTCTTACAAGTCACAAAGGGATGCTAATGAGTATCTCGGTAAGAAACCTCTATTGCTCATCATGCAGCTTCAAAGCTAACATTAATCCAGTGGCTGTGTGAATGCTGCTCTCTAAACACAAAAGACTTTCCTTTATTAATTTTTGTCGTTTGTTATTTTATATTTGGGACACAGAAACACAGTATGCAGCCATGAAAATATTCTGTATCAGGTAAGGGTAACAAAAGCAATATGCCTGGCACGGACAAGTAGATTTAAAAAACCAAGAGTTCAAAGATCCTCTGAACCAATTTCGATATAGGCAGTAATTAGCAAGTAAGGAATTACATTGTGTGACTTGGACATAATGCTAAAAATGAAAGGAATAAAATGCAAATTAAGGCTTCTAAGATAATAGTCTGCTACCACAAAATCATAGTCTTCTCATTCTCACTCCTTTAAATTGTTGGAAGGACAAATAGATGATTATCAAAAAAGGATTTCATCTCTTTTGTGTATTAAAAAGAGAACTGTCAGATGAATAGTTTTCATTTTTGATTGCCACTTGTTAGATCCTCAGTTCAAATACCATCACCTTCATTTCACCTCAGAATAGTTTACTGGAGTCTAATTTAGGGTAATTCTGAATGCAAGAAATAATTTAGCTAAGGGACTGGAGGGGAAAGGAGCTTTATTACAGGAAAGTGGTCCAGCCATTGTGACTCACACCTATAGTCCCAGCTACTTGGGAGGCTGAGGTGGAAGGATTGCTTTAGCCCAGGAGGTCCAGGCTGCAGTGAGTCATGGTCATGACACTACATTCCAGACTGGGTGACAGAGACAGACTCCTCTGTCTCAAAAAAATAATAGTAAATAAACAAAATTTTAAAAGAAAGTGGATTGTTCATAATCAAAATACATTTGAAGGGAAAAAAAATTCTTGTAATATATATCTATGCCAGATATATTTGTAGGAACATTTGATGAACTGTTGTCCTAATGCCCCTTATTTACATGATTAAAAACGTTGAGGCCATGACCTCAAATTCGAGAATCTGATGGCAAGACATATTTTGTGGATTCATCCATCTGTGGTCAGAGATTCACCCTATTACAATCACTTGTTGCAGTTTCTTTAGGATAATTGTGTGTGTGTGTGTGAGTGTGTGTGTGTGTGAGTGTGTGTGTGTGTGTGTAAAGAGAGAGAAAGAGACAGACGGAAAGAAAGAGAGAGAAATCAGATAATTATTTACATAAATATTATTATTTTTTCTAGAAAATACACACATAAAATTCCAGAAATTGGATGTTGTGATATATTTCTAACTTTGCATCTATTCTTTTCTTCAGCAATGTTAAGTGCCTTTCAATTAGAATTTGTTGAGCCCTTAGCCAAAGGTATAGTTCAATTCCCAGACAGTGAATAATGTTATTAAAATGAGGGTAGAGGTTTGATGAATGGCAGAAATTGCTGCTGTGCCTATATAGAAATTACAGTATCCCATCCCATTTTTTCCAGATAGTTACTTAGCCTCTAGAAATAAAAGTATATCTTTTTTGGCTATTAATATTTGACTAAAGGAGAGTTCAGGTTAAAATGTCATAAATTTTGGAGTCTGACAAGTTCCTAACTTTTGTCAACTATTTCTCAGGAATTGAGCATAGCAGTGCATACACTCACAGCAATGCTGAAATTTTACTAAGACAGGAATTTATTGAATTGAATAAAAAACACTTATTCTGTGTCTTCTTTTAGTTTTATCATTTACTTTGACAAAATTACACACCACAGATTAACATTTTAGATGGAGAATACAAAACCCCTTCAAGATTGACCAGTGAAATTGAAAGGTGCCTTAATAGCTTGGGAAGATAAGAAAATATATAATCTTCTATTTTCTGAAATCACAATTTTCTAAGGTAAGATAATAAATGTGGTTTTATTTCATATTTTTGAACTCACATTCTGATAACCTCCTGGTTAACTTTTGTGTGTCTAACAAAGGCTGTCTCTTCCACTTCACGTTGGAATCACTAAATTACGATGATTTCCGTAGAATAGTAATTTCTACATGAATAGACACTGAAAATATCCAATGCTAACAGCAATATGAGTTTTAGTCTGACTTCCATGTTAAGGACAGAGGTTCAACAGAAAATGTCATAGAGGATTCTTCACAAGATGTATAAAGAGAAATAAGGTTGAGCCATCAACGTAATATAATCTGGATCTGATTACCAATGTGATCTTGGATAATTTACTTTCCCTCCCCATGCTTCAATTTTCAATTCCTAAAACAGGGAATGATAATACTATTATCTTGAAAGAGGATTTAATAAACTTTTCATCAAATAAACTAGCTCGTCACAGTGCCTGGAATATTAAGTACTAGTGATAAATTCATCTTCCTAAATTAGGAATTAGCTATAATTTCTATTTTTATTTAACTAAAATAATTATATTTCCAAATCAATTCTTATCTTTTTCAAACTTGAAATTTTTATTGTGATAAGAGCCAATTTTTCTTGTGTATTAATATTTAATATGCTCATACTTAAAGAATAGAAAACATCCCACCATAGCACTTAGGCAGTGGTAGCTGCACAAAAATAAATAAATAAAAAGTAGTGTTGGAATCCTTGTCCTCCCTGGTTTCTTTTGGTATTCTCTTTCAGTTTTTGTGATATCAAACATTTAAGTGTATTCAACTAAAGCATATATAAGTGTGTTTTTGTTGTTGTTGTTTTGTTTTAACCTATGCAAAGCAATTTCACAATCCTTAGGCCATGTATCAATTAAGGCACAATTGGAGAAGTTAACAGCACATTTAAAAATGTGTTCCATGGCCTGAAAAATAATGTGGTAGACTTTCCAAATCTTTTTCTACATTAAAAGAATGTAGGGAGGCTGATGCCCCCAAAATATATCTATTTTTATTAAAATTTTGCTTTAAAATGTATGTTCTTTTATAAATTTGAAAATATGCAGATATTGGTAACACAAAATTACTATTTTCTCATGACATTCCACACAGTGAAATGTTTATAAATGTTTATAAATGATTATGTTTTTGCTACATAAACTTACATGGTATGTTGTTTTTGAAATACTCATCCACATATATCTGTATTAGTCCATTTTTGAACTGCTATAAAGAATACCTGAGACTGGGTAATTTATAAAGAAAAAAAGCGTAATTCACCCATGGTTCTGTAGGCAATGCAGGAAGCATTGCTGGAGAAGCATCAGGAAACTTACAATTATAGAAGGTAAAAGAGATGCAGGCAGGTCTTCACATGGCTAGAGGAAGAGGAACCAGGTGGGGAAGGTGCCATACTTTAAACAACCAGATCTTATGAGAACTCTATCATGAGAACAGCACCAAACGGGGGAATATGTCCCCATGATCCAATCACCTCCCTTCAGGCCCTACTTCCAACATTGGAGATTGCACTTCAAAATGAGTTAGATGGGAACATAAATCCAAACCATATCATTCTACCTCTGGCTCCTCCAAAATCTCATGTTCTTCTCACATTGCAAGATACAATCACCCCTCGTCAACAGTCCCATGAAATCTTAATTCAATTAAGTATTAACTAAAAAGTCCACAGTCCAACATCTCATCTGAGACAAGGCAAGTCCCTTCTGCCTATGAGTCTGTAAAAAAAAAAAGCAAGTTAGTTATTTCCAAGATACAATGGGGTAGAGACATTGGATAAATACACCTATTCTAAAAGGGAGAAATCAGCTGAAAGAAAGGGGATACAGTCCCCATGCAAGTTTGAAACCTAATAGGGCAGTCATTCAATCATAAAGCTCCAGAACAATCTCTTTTGATGCCATGTCTCACATCCAGAACACAGTAGTGCAAGGGCTGGCCTTCCAAAGCCTTGGGCAGCTCCACCCCTGAGGTTCTGCAGGGTACAGGCCCCATGGTTGCTTTCACATGTTGATTGTTGGGTGCCTGTGGCTTTTTAGGCATGTGGTGCAAGCTGTTGTTGGATCTACCATTCTTGGGTTTAGAGGATGGTGGTCCTCTTCTCAGTTCCACTAGAAAGTGCTCCAGTAGAGACTCTGTGCTGGGGCTCCAACTCAACATTTCCCCTCTGCACTGCCCTAGTAGGGGATCTCCATGAGGACTCTGCCTCTGCAACAGACTGGGCATCCAGGCTTTTCCATTCATATTCTGAAACCTAGGCGGAGGCTTCCAAGCTTCAGCTCCTGTACTCTGTGCATCCACAGGCTTAACACTACAGGGAAGCCACCAATGTTTATGGTTTGCCCACTCTGAAGCAATGATTCAAGCTGCTCCTTTTAGCTATGGCTGGAACTGGAGCAACTGTGATGCAGGGCACCTGGTCCTGAGGCTGCATAGAGCAGCAGGGCCCTGGGCCTGAGCCAGGAAACCATTCTTCTCTATTCCTCCAGGCCTGTGATGCGAGGGGCTGCCTCATAAATCTCTGAAATGCCTTCAAGGCCTTTTCCCCATTGTCTTGGCTATTAGCACTTGCCTTCTCTTTAGTTATGCAAATTTATGCAGCCAGCTTAAATTGCTCCCCTGAAAATAGGTTTTTCTTTTGTACTACATGGCCACCTGCAATTTTTTTTCAAACATTTATGCTGTGCTTCCCTTTAAAATATAAGTTCCAATTTCAGGTCATTTGTTTGCTCATGAATATGAACACAAGGTGCTAGAAGCAGCCAGGCCATATCTTGAACACTTTGCTGCTTAGAAATTTCTTCCATCAGATACCCTGAATTATAACTTTAAATTTCAAAGTTCCACAGATACCTAGGGCAGAGGCACAATCCAACCAGGCTCTTTGATAAAGCATAACAGAAGTAACCTTTTCTTCATTTCTCAGTAAATTCCTTATCTTCATCTGAGATCTCACTCACCTGGACTTCATTGTCTGTATCATTATGAGAATTTTGGTCATGACAATTTAACAAATCTCTAGAAAGTTCCAAACCTTCCCTCGTCTTCCTGTCTTCGAAGTCCTTCAATTTTTTCTAACATCTACCCAGTTCCAAAGCTACTTCCACATTTTCATGTATCTTTAAAGCGATACCTTGCCTCTCAGTACAAATTCTCTATGTTGGTCTTCTCTTGCACTGTGATGAAGAAATACCTGAGAGTGGGTAATTTATAAAGAAAAGAAGTTTAATTCACTCAGGGTTTTACAGGCTGTACAGGAAGAATGGCTGGAGAGGCCTCAGGAAACTTACAATCATAGTGGAAGGCGTAGTGGATGCAGGCACACCTATACGTGGCCAGAGCAGGAGGAAGAGAAGGGGAGAAAGTGCCACACAGTTTTAAGCGACCAAATCTTGGGAGAACTCTACATGAGAACAGCACCAAAGGGGGAAATCTGTCCCCATGATTCAATCACCTCCCACCAGGCCCTGCCTCCAACACTGGAGATTACAATTTGACATGAGATTTGGGTAGGAACACAAATCCAAACCATATCAATATTTATTCAAAAACAATGTAAATGGTTTGTCATTATTACTTTTTTTGTCACCTCATGGATGAGTTTTACCTCTGCTGAACTTCCATTTTCTCTGATCACTAACTGAGCCATACATATACTCTGAATCAATCTGTGTTATACTTTTACTGGCAAGTGGAAATGGCATCTCTTGTGCCTCACTATACTGTTCTTTATGGTTAGGACAAGTAATAAAATCAGAATTTTTTGTCTGATAATAAACGTCTTCTGTACTCTCAATCTAGTCTTTCTTCAGGTACTCAATAGGTAAACGTACAGGATTTTGGTGCTTTTTAGTTTACATTTTGGCACCAATTCTTTGCCTACTGACTTCAGTCTATTTTTTATTCTGAGAGTAATATATTGCTTTTAGAATTACCACAACATTTACAATTACATTGATCTCTCCTGAAGATTATATCTAATTCCTAAATCCTCTTTGATCATTATCCCAGTATGTAGTGTTTATGGTTCTAATTTAGTCTATATGATATTCAATATTCATGTCAGTACTGGATGCTATTATATTTTATTGATATGTCAGAGGTTAATCAACATGCCTGGAGTCATAACAAAGCAGATGTGAATACTGGTATTTAAATGTAGATTGTTGCATAAATGAGGCTTTTGAGATTCACAATGACAGTTGTGCAGTTAAGATAATATTATGTATTCTAGACCTGTAATAGACCTAATTGGATTATGTTTTGTTCCCTATAGTCCAGGCCTTATATGACAAATGCATTTTTTTAAATTCTGTCAACAAGGTATTTTATACTCATTTTCCGGTGACAACATTAAGTGTTAAAGACATTAAGTATCTTGTCCAAAGTCACATAGTTAAAATTTGTCCAAATGGCAAGGTTCTATATTTTTATTTGTTAGTATTTCTCTTGTTTTAGTGTTCTTTAATTTGAGAATCATTTAGTGCATTTCTTTAGGAAAGGATATGATTGTAATTCTCAGACTACTAAAAAGAGAACTAGACAAGTAGGAGGCAGTCAATGTACACTAACTCTACTAGTTAAGTCTGTGATATTACATACTTAATTTTTCAACTCTAGTTTTCCTTATCTGTGAAATGTGAAGATTATATGAGATGTCTTCTAAATTCTTATTAATCTCCAAAATTCTAGTTCAGTTCAATATTTTACAATATTTTATAATGCACTATTTTCCCGTATTGCCATTGCCAAGCTCCAACTCAAATTTCACTTTTCAGGGGTGCCAGGCTTTAACAGTGACAAATATGTTAGGATCACATTTTATAATCACATTTGTGTCCTATCATTTCAGTAATCTTTTACTTCTTAAGAAGTCTGACAAATTATGAAGCATGCATCTAACTGGAGTTGTCTGTAAAAAGTCTGTTAGCCAGAGATTCTCAATCTTGCTACTATGAACATTTCAAATCAGGTAATTATTTGCCATGGAAGATTGTCCTTTGCATTTTAGTATGTTTAGCACTATCATTGGCCTCTCTGCTAGATGTCTCTCACCAATTGTGACAATCAAAAATGTCTCCAGACATTCTTAGAAATAGCTCAGGTAATAATGACTGCTCTAGATACGCGCATAACAATATGAAGAAAACATTGTTGTAAACCAGCCTTCTTATTGCTTCTATATTTTAATAGAAAATAAACAATTTTCATCTCTTATGGATAAAATTTAAAACTTTACTCCAGAACACACGTTATTCTGTCTAAGCGATAGTTCCTGCAGGGAGCAAATTGAGGTGACTCTAGTCGTCACCTCATCAGTTACCAAACTGACTCCATGACTCTTGGGAATATATCCATTGAAACTCTCAGAATTTTATCCTAGGCCCTTTCCATTTTGGCAGTGTCTTAAATTGCCACTCTTATTCAGATGACTTGGCTCACTTCCAAAAAAACAAAACAAAAATCCTGCTAATGTGTAACGTTCTGTACACTTTGAGACTAGAAAATATGAACTACACATGACAATTAAGGCTTGTTTTTCTGAGTAGTTTTCCTTTCCATTTCTTTTTCCTCTCTATATGAGTATAATGCATTAAATACAGACAATCAGCTGAAATCTTGAATGTTCTCAATCTCTTGTGGCTTTCTATGAAACGCTTACTGTTACTTAAGAGAGACTTTTGTAGTTCATTATAGAAACCTGCTGCCTAATGTTACAATTAGGGCACCTAAGGAGAAACACATTTCTTTTGCTGTTGTTCACATTTATATGGTATATCTCTTCTGCAAAATTCAAAGCACTTTGTTATTTTCAAAAAAACACTGAGTTACTGTTTGAGAGTGGAAGAAAATAGGAAGAGGAAGAAGGAGAGGGAGAGAAACATAGATTGGGGGAGGGGGAAAATGATAGAAAACAGAAAAAATAATTAAAATTCTTTTAGAATGTAAGCAGACTAACAAACAGGGAATTTGTTTAACTTTCTTAGAAAGCAAGCAGAGAATGGAAATTTTTCATACAAATATTTTATTTGGTGTCTTGAGGATGTGTGCAACAATTGCTCCTTTCCAGACTCTATAAATTACAGCAACTAAATATAATTCTACTCCTCTTTTCTTGATGAATAACTTAACATAGTCATTTTCCTTTCTTTCACTTTCTTTCTCCATGTCAAATTCTAGTGAACAAGATTCTTCTTACACATAAGGTATCTGGCTAGTTAGAGATTAGAGGTCAGTGCAGGTAATATGAAGAGTCTGATCCCTCTCTAGTTCATGAAATCAAGGGCTGGGGCAGGAGACTGGGGAGGTCTTAGGGATGTCCTCTTCATTCTATCATGTGTACTTCTGAGAAAGAGAAAGGCTGACCCTAAAATCACAGGTCAGAGGATGAGTTCTCATTCCTCTCATGGGACCTAAGTTATTGTTCTGGTAACCAGGGTTTCTATAGTAGTTGCCACTGATTATACGTATTTATCTGGGCCTTTGAAATTGTCTATGAACAAATGAACTTTTTTGTAATCACTGGAATAAAAGCAGTATTATCTCTAATTGTAAGAGAATTTTGGATTTCTATCTTTATACCTATCATGATCTATTATACATCACTTTAGTCTGAACAAAAGGAGTTGGCTGAAGCAGGATTACTTCTTAGGTTTGTTTTTAGGGTGCTTTGTTTTTTATTTTGTTTGGAGTTTCTTTTCCTTTTTTGCTGTTTTACTGACTTAAATTATCAACACATAAGGAACATGTGAATACTGGCGCATATAGTGTTTATTGTTTTGTTTTTTTATAGACTAGTGAACTGGGCCCCTAACCAATGTCACCTTGTTGGCATGCAGCAGAGGTGGAGTCAAGAAGCCAACTCTGCCTCCCAGGACAATCTACCACCGCAATATGGAGACCTAGCAGGCTACAGAAAAAGAAAACAACAACAAACATATATGTACAAGCCAAAATGTAGTCATAGAATTGTGTGAGAGGAGAATGGAAAGGACTCATATTCAGATTCAGATCCAGAAGGTCCTGTTACAATTCCAACTTTTCTTTGTACCTGTGTAAATGTAAGTAGGTCAGTCATCATCTGGTGGAGCTTGAATTTTTCCATCTATTTTTACTATGTATTTATTTATTTATCAGAGATAAAGTCTCTCTGTCACTCAAGCTGAAGTATAGTGGTGTAATCATAACTCACTGCAGCTTCAAACTCTCAGGGCCAAGCGATCCTCCCACCTCAGCCTCCCCAGTAGCTGGGACTACAGGTGCATGCCACTATGCCCAGCTCATTTACTATTACTATTATTATTTCTTGTAGAGAGGTCTCGCTAAGTTGCTAGCCTGGTCGAGAACGTCTCACCTCAAGCTATCCTACGGCCTCAACCTCCTAAAGTGCTAGGATTATAGGTGTGGGCCACCACACCCAATACCCCATTGAAAAATGATAATCAAATCCTTACAACCTTCCAGAAATTCTGTATGATCCCAATGAGGTAAGGCATTTATAATTATGAAATGTTAAACACCATACTAACTGGGACATAGGAATTTATGTGCAATATAAAAATAGTTTCTTAAAGTTCTTTTAAGATGTTTGTTTTCTTTAGTTACCCATTTTTATTAAAAAAAATTTGAGTCCAGTATACTGAATAAACTCTTATGCTAATTGATTTAACAGCATTGAATTGTTCTAATTATTTTACCTAATGCTAGATTAGAGATCAAACTGATTTAGAATTTGAAAACAAACATTTCACAATATGTTTAGTATTGGACAATATCATTGAGGTTGGTAGAAGTCATCTCAAAAAACCAAGGTAAATCTGTCTATATTTAAGAAGAAGTTAGGTACTTCTTACTTTTATCTTATCACATTTGTTTGTGTATTTCTAGTATTCATGTCTTAAATCTTTTAAAATATCCCATTAGCTAGTTCATCTCATGTACAATTCGGGAAGGAGGCTTTATTACTAAACCTCAAATGATTCCCTCTTCATATTTTGTTTGTTGGGTTCTATAACACCTTGGGAATTACATCAGCCTCTTTATCCTTTTTTTGTTTTTGTGAATGTCTTAAAAGCATTTTTCCAACTTTCCTTTGTTTGTCTATGAACTTTGAAGATAGTGTCCCTTTTTTCAATTTAGAGATTTTATATTCTCTGATTTATATTCATGAAATCAATAATCTTCTTAAAATCATACTTGTTTAAAACTCTTTAGAATGGCAAAATAAATGCATTTTTCTTTTCTACATTAAAATAATTTGATATTTCTATGTTTTTCTCTAGTACTTTTACAGATTTCCTATAAAGGCAAGAAAAAAGCTTATCATGCTTACAAATTTATTACACTAACTTACTTAGTTCTCATAAGAACACAAGTATAATCCCCATATCACACATGAGGAAACCGAGGCACAGAGAGAAACAGTATCTTCCCAAATATCACACAGCTGGTAGGAAGCAGAACCAGGATTTGAATGCAGGTAGTCTGACTTCAAAGTAGCTCTTTACTACTTCATTTTCATTCCAAATAGACAAGTAACCATTCTCCTACTAACATTTTTTGCCTCTGGTCTACTATGGAAATACCTCTCTGCAATATTCATTATATGTGTTTACCACCTTTAAATAGGATAAAACACTGTATGATAGAAAAATATCTGAATTATTTACCAGAATAATGATGGATAATAATGGCTGTGGTCATCTATGAAATTAGTCAGCCTCATCATATTGGGCAAAGCAATTAGTCTGCTTATTTGTCTGTAAATAAAGGTGGGTTATTACCCATCTAACTTTTTATATGTTTGTGAGGAAAAAGGCATTAAATGATATCTAGGAAAAGTTCATTATAAATGTTAAATGCTCTACTAATCTTATATATTATTATTTCAAGTTTGTTCCTTACTCACCTAGTCTCAATACATTCTTCTCATATTCCTCAAACTTTTCCCTCATTACAGCATTATAGTGAAACTATAGGAACCACATGGTGTGTGTTTTGTGTGTGTGTGTGTGTGTGTGTGTGTGTGTGTGTGTGTGTATGTGTCTACACATATATACTGAATTTTCCTGGAAGTTAGTGTAGCTACTTCTTCACTTCTCCTTCATTATTTAATCATCCCCAATCTAACTTATCCCTGCTAAATTCATCCAAAGAAGCTTTTGCTAAAGTCACCAGGGAATTCCAAGTTTTAATTCCAATAGGAAAATTCCATTCTTCATCTTATTTTATTTCTTCAGCAGTTTTTAGCCTATTGACCACTTTTCCTACTAGAATATTCTATTCAGGAGGTTCCCAAGACACTATAGTTGTCTGAATTTTCTCCTTTCTTCTGATTGCTCCTTGGTCATTTACCTAACTTTAGTTAAGTTTCCGCAAGATGGAAACTTAAGGACTCATATCAATCTATCTTACCAACTTCGGTGATGGCAAACAGATACACAGCTTCATTTATAACACATATACTGGTGGATTACAAAAGTTATATCAAAAGACTGAGCTCCAGACCCAGAGATCATATTAACTAGTTACTACGTCAACTTGGAGGTCTCAAAGCCCACTTTTTTCAACATGCATCTACAATCACAAACATGGTCTTCCAAATTTTTCCATCTCATTGAATGGTTTCTACCTGTGCAAAAAATAAGCATAGGTTTTTTTCTCAATACTCATTAGTCATTTACTCTCATTCCCTAAATTCAATCCATTGTGAAGTTATACCTACTTTTTCTCCTAAATATCTCTCAAATCCGCAAGGAAAACAAGTGGGCATTTCTCAGTATGTCACTTAACTAGACTTTAGCCATTACCTCATAACTCATATCCGCCATATCACACTGCAGTTGAAATATGGCCACATATAATTAATTTATTCATACCCTTGTCACATAATTTTGTGTGCTGTCCTATTCTAACTCTGGGTTCTGGCATGTTATTTCGTTTTGTTACTGGAATGTTACCAAATGTCTCACAAATAGGGCTGAAAAATATTTGTGTATTAAGGCTTGTCTTCTCTTTATATTCTTGAGCTCCCTGCTATGTGAAGAAGCCTTAACTAGACTACTAGAAGGTAAAGGACACAGAGCCCAATCTCACTCCTGTTGCTCCAGCCAGCAGACAACTAACTTAAAGGTGTAAAGCCAGCTAGCTGATTGGAAGCAGACTGCACATACGTGGGCAAGCCCAGTTGAGTCCAGCATAAATTGCTGACACACAGAATACTCAGCAAAATAAATGACGGTTGTTTTAAGCCATTAAGTTTTGAGATGATTTGTTGTTCAGCAAAAGCAAACTGAAATGTCCCCTCTAAACACTTTTGTTCTGCATATACAATTTTGTTGTTGTTGTAAAAGAGGCTGGTCATGCTATACCAGCTTAATATTCTAATAGCTACCAATAACACTCAGAATAACTCTACTCCATAACATGGAATAAAAAGGGTCAGCATATTCTGGCTTTTAATAAAATTTCCAATTTAATATGTTATTATACTCTCCCTTGCCTTCTGTAAAAACCACATTAGGATTCCTCATTCATGAAAGTTCCATGCTTTCTATTTTCCCATGGCTTTTGCACAATATGACTTTTTTTTGGCTAAACTAATACCCTTCATGCACTTTTTGCCTAGTTAGTCATTATGTATCCTTCATATTTTAATTCAATCATTACGTACACAGGAAAGAATACACTGACCCCTCTGACAAGGTCAAATCACGCTATATGTTCTGCATCTTTCTAGCAAAATGTACCTGCCTTTGTAGAAACCATACAAGTAGTGATAATAGATTTATCTGATTAATATATCTGTGTTAGTAGTATGTGAGCTTCAAGAATACAGTCATTGCCTTTCTTAGTCTTATTTCCAATGTTTGACACAGTATCTAGAACATAGTAGACATTCAATAAATAATTGTGCAAATAATAAATGAACTAAGAAATGAATTTAGTTGAAACATGTTTGTAACATAATCATAAGATTTATTAACTATTACATTAACAATGACACAATGTAGTTTTTAGAATGAAATGATGTTGATTCTGCATCATGAAAATATGTAGGTTGCCAAAATTTAGCACATTTTAAAATCAGTTGGGTAGCATGTTAAAATGAAAATTCCCCATCCTTAATCACAGAGAATGTGGTAAGAAAATTCTGGGATATTGTCCATGCATTTTTAGTAAGCACCCAAGGTAATTTAAATGTACAGTTTTATGAATTTCCTTTGAGAAATACTGACTATTGAATTTTGCCCATTCACTTTAAATTAAAGAATGTTTTATCTATTCTACCTAGAATATTTCTGGTTATCTATTGAAATGTGCTTAGGTAATATAAATTGATTTTAATATTGGTCTAAGGAAACCATAAACGGGAAAAATAAATATGTGCTGAAAACTATAATAGCAGGAAAAAAACTACTACTCTTCAGTAATAGAAGCTTTTTGATTATTTTTCTGTTTTGATTTATTTGCCCTATCTATTCCATCTCCCATGATCATTAGTAATTAGCAGGTAATTGTAAATAAAGTATTGGAAACACATCTTGTTCTAAGTCACAAGGAGTCTGCTGTTTTTTAAAGGGTATATATAAATTCATTCAATTTTAAGACTTGAAAGGGACTTTAGGTTATTTCTAGTTCAATTGACAGATTGTGAATAAATGTCTTGATAGAATTAATTTTTTCAAGATGAAGGTCTCAGTCGGGAATGATTTAGTTTTTCACTTCCCAAAGTTGCAAACTACCTACTCAAAAGAAAGAAGGTTCTTATTATTTTGTTCATAATGAATATATAGGCTTAGCTACATTCACTAGGCCAAAGACCTCTGGCATTTCTTGGGAGAGATGGCCCTTGGTGTCACTTCTAAATTATAAAGTGGGAAAAGAGAAATTCAATCTAACTTGTGTTTGTTCTATGAACGGAAACCCCAGAAAATTAAGATGGTAAGAGTAATTACTTGGTAACTTTCTCACATTTGCTTATTAGACTTTCTCATGACTTTTTCTTGATAGTAATTTTATATGGCATAGTTGAGGGTAGGAGATTAAGAAATGTCCAGGATACAGATAATGAATTAGGGAGCAGATATTTATCACTTGCATATGTTCTTGAGGAGATATACAGAATTCAAGGACAGGTAAACATACTATTTTTAGGATTATGGGATTTAAAAAAAAAAGAATCCTCAATGTAGTCACTTATTGAGGTAGACTTGGTTTATATGGAAAATCTCTTTTGTCCTGCAATAGCTGTCTTATTCAGTCTCTGTGCTAACAGAGTAGGACTGGCCTTTAATATTTTACATGCTTCTTTCCCTCCAGTCATCTAGGCTCTCTTCCCTTTAACAGTTTGGCTAAATGGAACAGTAAAGATTCCAAACAACATCTACTTAAAAGAAGGATGTTGATTGCTTTAAACAAAAGAAAATCTTTCAACCTGAAATATGACACTTCTTACCGAAGATGGGACTCAGCATATGGGGACGCTAGTAGGTACTCAGTGTGTCACTTTGCACTTATCCCTTCATGTTCAGGTGTTCATCTTGGGTAAGCTGGCATATCTATGCCAGAATTAAGCCAAAAAATGAAGTGAGTGGCTGAGAATTAGTTGGTCAGACAAAAAGTCAGCCAGTTAAAGCTTCTAGCCCAAGATAATTCTCTGAGATGGTATAATAAAATTTCTGTTAAACCAGAAGGCTGTCATAAAAAAATGGACATTGGGAGGCTGAGGCGGGCGGATCACGAGGTCAGGAGATCGAGACCATCCTGGCTAACACGGTGAAACCCCGTCTCTACCAACAATACAAAAAATTAGCCGGGCATGGTGGAGGGCACCTGTAGTCCCAGCTACTAGGGAGGCTGAGGCAGGAGAATGGCGTGAACCCAAGAGGCAGAGCTTGTAATGAGCCGAGATCTCGCCACTTCACTCCAGCCTGGGCGACAGAGCGAGACTCTGTCTCAAAAAAAAAAAAAAAAAAAAAAAAAGAAAAGGCATAAATGCCTGTTGTTAAATTGAAGCATAGAACAATATTGTTACCATGGTAGCAAAGGAACAAGGATCAGGTAGTATTATTAGCTGTTACATATACTGTGAGGTGTAGACTACTATTGGTTTAGCTCAATACAGTTCATCATCACAAATGGGAGTGGGATGTAGGAAAGTGGAATTAAAAAATTAAAACTAGGCCAGGCAGGTTGGCTCGTCCCTGTAATCCCAGCACTTTGGGTGGCCGAGGTGGGTGGATCACAATGTCAAGAGATCGAGACCATCCTGGCCAACATGGTGAAACCCCGTCTCTACTAAAAATACAAAAATTAGCTGGGCGTGGTGGCACACGCCTGTAATCCCAGCTACTCAGGAGACTGAGGCAGGAGAATCGCTTGAACACGGGAGGTGGATATTGCAGTGAGCCAAGATCATGCCACTGCACTCCAGCCTGGCGACAGAGGGAGACTCATCCTCCAAAATAATAATAATAATAATAATAATAATAAAGGTATCTGCCTCCATCATGCCTGAGAGTACCACCAACTGGACTGTTGAGTTCCTGAGCCCATAACCGGCAGCCTGAGACTTGCACAGTGGTACACCAGCACGCTAGAATCAGCACAAGAGTGAGTCTTAGAAAATTAAAATTAGGCCAGGGCTTACGCCTGTAATCCCAGCACTTTGTGAGGCCGAGGCAGGGAGATCATGAGGTCAAGAGATTAAGACCATCCTGGCCAACATGGTGAAACCTGTCTCTACTAAAAATACAAAAATTAGCTGGGCATGGTGGCACTGGCCTGTAGTCCCAGATACTCAGGAGGCTGAGGCAGGAGAATCACTTGAATCCAGGAGGCAGACGCTGCAATGAGCTGAGATTTTGCCACTGCATTCCAGCCTGGCAACAGAGCGAGACTCTGTTTCAAAAAAAATAAATAAATAAAAAATAAAATTTAAAAATGTACTCATGGGTTCATGGAAAATTTTGCTTATTACCTTAGGCTTGAAAATTAAATCTATTTCCTTGCTTATCAAAGGAAGGACAAATAGGTTACCTAGAAGTTTATAATAACTAATTCCACCTTCTCTGTGTGCATTTGCTTATACATGTGTGCCTGTATTCGTGTGTGTATACGTGCATGTTTGTGTGCATTGGCATGTATTGAGTTTTTGGCATCGACCTTGTAAACTCCTGTAAATCAAAAGTATCTTCTATTTTCTTCCCTCTCTCTTGAACTGAGAACAACACATGATAGTGATGAAATACTAGAGGTTTCTCTGATTAAATGGAAGATATACATAATGGGGGAAAATGACTAGTTTTTCTTATCTAAACTATTTACTGAATCAAGGCAGGCTTCCTAATAGCATTTTACAATTTAATATTTTTAAAATATTTGCCCTCTTGGTTGGCTTAGCAAATGTCATGAGCTGGGATTTAGTTTGTGATGGTTCTAACATGCCAGAAAACCCCATGCTAGAATTCAGAGCCCTAAGATCGCAGCATGTTCTTACTCAGGATTACCCTCCATTTGGCCCCTAATCTTTATATCCAATGCTAATCATATTCCAAAAGACATAGTTTGTTGAGCCTTATGTATATTTGCCCTCCATCCTCTTGTTTGAAATTTGATTTTGATTTGCTGACAAGAACTATGAAGCATCTCAACAAGTTAGCCTGCCACAATTTCAAGGATATTGGTGGAGGACAGGAGAAGGCTGGGTCAGAGCACTGATCCCCACAGGGCACTGTGACCTGGGCTGGATGACACCTCCACACTCAGTGGACTGTATTACAGTATAGGAATCCTGCTCTCAAGGACATTGAATATTCTATAATTAACGATAAACACCACTGCCCTTTGCTTCGGAGGGAGACATTCTCTATCTTCCAAAGCTATTTCCTATGCAAAGATCCTTGAAAAGATAGTCTGGAACAAAAGTGGAATTAATGACTCATTCAAACTCTTTGTCTAAAGAGTTTGTTTGAGAGATTCATGAGAATAATTTCCCAACATTTACTTTCTTAATTTTCTTCCTTGAAAATACACTTTGTGTTAATGAGTTTGTTATTTGGAAACTCTTAAAACAGAACCTAAGTCAAAGTTCCTGAATATGAGATCAGAAAATGTCTTGTTTGGATGCTGAATTTATGATTTATGTTTTTATAAATAAGACATAACTACATTGAGTAATTTTCAGGTTGTTAATATATGGAAGGTGTAAGAATATGAAATGTGTCAGAATAAGACATTCTTAAAAGATTATAATGTAAGCTCTATGAGGCAAAAGACCCTGCTTGTAAACATAATTACATCATATTCGTATTCTTCAAAAAGAGCACCGACTTCTTGGAATTGTTAAATACTCTTGTGGGAGAAAGAATTTTTTCTTTTAGAGTTATTACTTAGCAAACATTCTGTACTTATTTTCCTAAGGTAGTGGCTTGTAAATTTCTGCTTTTACTTATGAAATTTTATTATCCATTGTTTTTAAAGCTAACTTGTGCATAGATAAAATTGAACTCAGGCTTCATCATTAGTTTTAATGGATTTAATCAATGTTTTATTTAGTAAGAACTTGAGGTAAAGAAAGATTTTGGACTTAGAAATGAGCATCTGCTTGTGAATCTTGCTATATCCTTCAACTGTATGGATGTCCTCTGAATACATTGCTCAAGATTCAGAATTTAGCATGTTACAAAGAGAATTTTAGTCTTTGCATTCTAAAGGACAGCAAAATCAGACTAATTTCTCTCTCTAGGAAAAGGTATAGCATAATTACTTAAAGTATGTAAAATATTTTTGTTTGTAAATGTTAATGATGATATAGAATTACAGTGCATAAAATTGAGTATTAAACTGTAATACTTAAATTGTTTTCACTTTACAATTTATTTTTTCTTAAAAATTCCTATATAAAACAGTGATTCAAGAAGTACAAACTATTTTCAACATGTTCTTGAATCATTAAAACACCAAACTCCCTACTCAAAAATATGAATTTCCTACTGGGAAACAGCATAGCACACAAAACAGTAATTATTCTGAATTCACCTTTGGTGTTTAATCACCGTGTTTATTATTTAGCAGGTGCATTAGGAAAGGAATGAGGCAGGAAGACATTGTTATCATTTGAGTATTATTTAGCAAATACATATTAAGAACCTACTCTGGAGTGGACACTCTGCAAGATAAAGGTAATGAGAAGCATGTTTATTGGGAAGATAAAGAAGCTTATGTTTGTAGGCCTCATGCCTGCCCAGGACCCCACCCAAGGCCCTGGAAATAACCCAACAATGGGCTCACTTGGTCATGCCATTTTTATAAAATTTGCAGAGGTAAGGCTGAGAATTCGACTCAGTGCAGACTGCTACCTCTTTTTCCTCTCTGATTTCCCGTCCATCCTACTGCTCCTGACGGGTAGCATCAGAGTGCCCACGGATGTTTTTGGGTCCAACTAAGGCAAAGGTTGAAGTGATTCACTGTCACTTGCATACAGCATTAAGTTATCCATATGCATGTAGAAATAGCTTTCTGGAAAACTGCTCCAAACATGTATCAACTACCCATAATTCAGGCCACAAAATGTGGTGCCAGAGGTGATATCTTGATAGAAGCAAATTCCATGGTATTGTGTGCATGTCGGTAGTGGCGTATGAACACGATTTTAAATAGATGGTGTCAGAATCTGATCTGTATTAGTTTTTGTGTTTTGTGGTGCTCTTGGATTTGTCACCTTTTTTAAAATTAAAGTGTTCGTATTTATTTTCATAAATGTCATAATTTTATATTTGTTAGATGTAAACTTGGATTGGATCTGGCTAGAAATACAATGATGAGCCAAAAAGAGTCATACTCTTGCCACCCTGCAGTTTAACATCTAAAAGACAAAATAGAGGTTGATAAAAATATTTACACAAACTTATTTAAAAATTTAGAAGAAATAAATACAGCAGATGAGGGGGTCACAGTGCAGTGAGCACTTGCATTAAGAAATCTGTCTTTGTCTGAAGAGTAAAGTATGTTTTCCATGCAGAATTACTGCTTGAGAAAAAATGTGAATTAGATACCCCTCTGAATTAACAGATGAGACTGACTTGAAAGAAAGGGTAATTGCTTGAGACAAGTAGGAGAACAAGTATGAAGACCCTTGGACAGAGGAAACACTTTCGTTGCTGCCACTTAAAACCTTTCAGAAGAATATCAAATGTTTACAATTTTCTTCCTGGCCATTAATTAAATTGCAGCCATAGAAGACTACTAAGATAGGGAGAACCTGTTTACTGTGCAAGAAAATATACTAACTAGGATAAACTAATCTTCTTTCCCTCTCCTCTCCCCTCCCCTCCCCTGCCATGCTCTTCCTTCCCCTCCTCTCCCCTCCCCTCTGTCATTCTTTGTTTTCTTTCTTTTTTCTTGCTTGCCTTCCTTATTCCTTCTCTCTTCTTTTTTTTCAGCTGGGGTAGAAAATAAGCTTAGTATAGGAGTCAAGGAGAACATTAATCTGTTTAATACTTATTTCCTCAATCATTATACAAAGTCACAAATTGTTACCATTTTTTGAGGCTTTTGTGTGGACAGGTATGTATAAAATTTTGTTCTGGCTGAAGATTGCCTTTAAATTGATCTTTATCTGTAAAATTAGTTTTTAACTATGTATTCTTTCTCATTTTTAAGATGTTTCACCATAATAACCAAGTATTATATGCATTTCCTCTAATAGCTCATTGAACAGCGAAATGTTTTTAACTTCTTTAGAAAGACAAGTGTGATAGACATAGTGGCTGGTGTAGATGTCAAAGTCCTATAAGGAGTAAGGAAAGGATTCAGTTTCAGCTTTCCACTTATGGCTAGCCAATTTTCCCAGCACCATTTATTAAATAGGGAATCCTTTCCCCTTTCTTGTTTTTTTCTCAGGTTTGTCAAAGATCAGATGGCTGTAGATGTGTGGTATTATTTCTGAGGACTCTGTTCTGTTCCATTGGTTTATATCTCTGTTTTGGTAACAGTACCATGCTGTTTTGGTTACTGTAGCCTTGTGGTATAGTTTGAAGTCGGGTAGCGTGATGCCTCCAGCTTTGTTCTTCTGACTTAGGATTGTCTTGGAAATGCGGGGTCTTTTTTGGTTCCATGTGAACCTTAAAGCAGTTTTTTCCAATTCTGTGAAGAAAGTCATTGGTAGTTTGATGGGAATGGCATTGAATCTATAAATTACCTTGGGCGGTATGGCCATTTTCACGATATTGATTCTCCCTATCCATGAGCATGGTATGTTCTTCCATTTGTTTGTGTCTCTTTCATTTCACTGAGCAGTGGTTTGTCATTCTCCTTGAAGAGGTCCTTTACATCCCTTGTAAGTTGGATTCCTAGGTATTTTATTCTCTTTGAAGCAATTGTGAATGGAAGTTCAGTCATGATTTGGCTCTCTGTTTGTCTGTTACTGGTGTATAAGAATGCTTGTGATTTTTGCACATTAATTTTGTATCCTGAGACTTTGCTGAAGTTGCTTATCAGCTTAAGGAGATTTTGGGCTGAGATGATGGGGTTTTCTAAATATACAATCATGTCATCTGCAAACAGGGACAATTTAACTTCTTCTTTTCCTAACTGAATACCCTTTATTTCTTTCTCTTGGCTGACTGCCGTAGCCAGAACTTCCAACACTATGATGAATAGGAGTGGTGAGAGGATTAGAGACTTAAATGTTAGACCTAAAACCATAAAAACCCTAGAAGAAAACCTGGGTAATACCATCTAGGACATAGGCATGGGCAAGGACTTCATGTCTAAAACATCAAAAGCAATGGCAACAAAAGCCAAAATTAACAAATGGGATCTAATTAAACTAAAGAGCTTCTGCACAGCAAAAGAAACTACCATCAGAGTGAACAGGCAACCTACAGAATGGGAGAAAATTTTTGCAATCTATTCATCTGACAAAGGGCTAATATCCAGAACCTACAAAGAACTCAAACAAATTTACAAGAAAAAAACAACCCCATCAAAAAGTGGGCAAAGGATATGAACAGACATTTCTCAAAAGAAGACATTCATACAGCCAACAGACACATGAAAAAATGCTCATCATCACTGGCCATCAGAGAAATGCAAATCAAAACCACAATGAGATACCATCTCACACCAGTTAGAATGGCGATCATTAAAAAGTCAGGAAACAACAGGTGCTGGAGAGGATGTGGAGAAATAGGAACACTTTTATACTGTTGGTGAGATTGTAAACTGGTTCAACCATTGTGGAAAACAGTATGGCGATTCCTCAAGGATCTAGAACTAGAAATACCATATGACCCAGCCATCCCATTACTGGGTATATACCCAACGGATTATAAATCATGCTGCTGTAAAGACATATGCACACGTATGTTTACTGCGGCACTATTCACAATAGCAAAGACTTGGAATCAACCCAAATGTCCATCAGTGACAGACTGGATTAAGAAAATGTGGCACATATACACCACCGAATACTATGCATCCATAAAAAAGGATGAGTTTGTGTCCTTTGTAGGGACATGGATGCAGCTGGAAACCATCATTCTTAGCAAAGTATCGCAACAACAGAAAACCAAACACTGCATGTTCTCACTCATAGGTGGTAATTGAACAATGAGATCACTTGGACTCTGGAAGGGGAACATCACACACCGGAGCCTATTATGGGTAGGGGGAAAGAGGGAGGAATGGCATTGGGAGTTATACCTGATGTAAATGATGAGTTGATGGATGCTGACGAGTTGATGGGTGCAGCACACCAACATGGCACAAGTATACATATATAACAAACCTGCACGTTGTGCACATGTACCCTATAACTTAAAGTATAATAAAAAAGAAAAAAAAAGTCTTAAAGTTGTTATTCTTCAAAGCTCTATTTTCTTTTCCTCGTCTATGTGTCCCCAGACTTTTTCCTTGTAAGTTAAAAAACACATTATCATATTAAAAACATTAATGGATGTGGAAGCTCTTGGTGCCCCACTCAGATCTCCTTCACCAGATCATTAAATCCATTCCATACCTTAAGTTTACCTGCTACTGGATCAAGTTATCTTTTCTTTTCCTGCAAAATTGTTCGGGGGAGTACCCTAGGCCAGGGCTTCACAATCTGATATTGGGCATTAGACTATTCTAGAAAGAAAGTGAAAACACTGACTCTCAGATATGGACTGAGGCATGAGAATGTGCATGCATGTCTAACAAGTTCCCAGATGATGCTGATGGTGCTGGTCCGTGGAAATGGCCTTGAGGGAACTGTCTTTCCTGGGTCTTCATGCTTTCCGTCAAGAGAACTGCCAAGGAGTTAAAAACAATAGAATTGTTGGGTGTAATTTTTTGCTCAAAAGGCATCACCCTTTTTATATCCCAACAAGAATGGTCTTTCTCAGCGTCCACAATTTTGCTCAGCTTTCCCCCTTCACCACATTGCTTCCCTCACTTTTTCAAAGGACTTTCCTAAAGCACATTCTACCAATAGATTTCATGCACTTGATCCCTCACTCAGGCTTTACTTCCAGAAAATGAACCTAACAATATATATATACACACACATATATATCATATATAAATATTAATTTTTATTGATAACATATATAGCTGTATATATAACTATATTATATATGTCTACATGATATATAGTTGAATATGTGTATATATATTATATATAGTTTTCAAATTAATTTAACATTTTTTATAATCATAAATTGTCTTGCTGTCATGTCAGTATTTTTTTACCTTGATTTGTCAGATTTGTTAAACTGAGGTCAGAACGGAAAAATCCACACTTGTTTAGAGATAAGCACTGAGATCATGGATTACCAGATGCTCAGACTTGGTTACCAAGTGGGCTGAAATAATCCTCTGTTCTTGGATTTTATTGCCTTCTTCCCCTTCCCCTTGGCTGTCCACCTGGGGTTGAAGAGAAAGGGAAGTTCTGTTGACTGATTTTGCAGGTAAAACAAGCTACAGCTCATAATTTCAAAGTTAATCAGCTTAATGGAGATAGGATCTGTGTACTATGTACATTAATGTATAATATACCTTCTAGCAATAGCTCTAGGAATACAAATATACATATACTAATAAAAATGAAAAAGAAAATACAAGCAAATAGATTGGTCTATCTATTATTACAATTACTATCCAAATTATGTACTTTTGTCAACTTTTATTTTTTCCTTCTTTGATGTCCAAAAATTTAGATAATTTCCTCTAAGTTTTTTCTGTAAATATTTTTTGGCAGACACAGAGTCGTCATTATTCATTTTATGAACATACATTTATGCTTAATTTAAAGAAATAGGCAGGGAGAGGGGTCCCCTGGTTCTTGTTTCCAGGCAGATACTTAAGAACTTTGGAAGAAATCACTTTGAAAGATCAATGAGACTTCAATAAAGTAAATTTAACAAACATAAAGCTTAATTTATTATAGGTGAGAAGGAATTATGGGTGATGTGGCTACATTTCTATCCCCTAATCTTCATATTCTTGGCTTTCACTTCTCTAAGGGTACAGGAAATACACACACATGTACACACACAAAAATTATGCTTTATGGAGTTATGTAACCGTATAATACATTAATAATTACATGTTGTAAAATAAAATATTTTATGATTACAAAAAGAGTAAATTATATTGCTAAATTTAATACATAGTCCTCAGGGAATCAGGGAAAGGATTCAGAAGAAATATGCATTTGAGTATAATGTTGTTATAGAACTGATATATTATTTAGAGTAATTACGTAGAGGTGGCAAAAACTGCTACACATCAATGATTTATTAACAATGCATATTGATCTATTATTTGTTCATTAAGAAAAATTATAATTTAACAGGTTTATTCAAATAAACATCTCAATGCCACAGTGAGAAAGACTCAAAATGTTTATGGGAAAGACAAGTTATCTGTTCACCAAAAAATGTCATCAGTAGAAGAGGAATTTTGTATGGTTATATGGAGTTTAAATTCTGCTTTACAAAAGGAAGATAAAGTTTATTAACTAATTGCAAAAAAGATACATTTTTAATAAAAAAGATGCCAGAGATATTAGGAGTTAAATGCATATAAACTGTGTTTTTGTTTGTTTTAAGATATTATTAAATAAAGGGAATAAGAGATGTTTCTCTTCATTTTTTTTTTGCCCCAATCAGCTCTTTTCTTTCAGAGGCCAGACCGTGTAGTTTCAGATACTTGCTATAACACTGTCTCTTTAAACATGAGTGTCTCAATTCACTTTACATGTCTCAATCTTCTGAACTGTAAAACAGGAAAAAAGAATGCCAACTTCATAGTTGTTGTGATGATTAACTGAATTAATATCAGTAAAGTGTGTCAAGCAGTGAGTGCCTGCCATATTTTCCAGCACAAGTATTTTCATTGTTATTTTTGTTCCAAATTACTCATGTTACAGGTGGTGTTCTCTGTTGTTGTTGTTGTTTTTCTCTTTAAATGCATCAAAGACACTTATTTAGAATTTAAATACACCTACTTTTTGGATGATAACATTTCTAGCTCTGACAATTGTCAATCAAATAAAACCATATTTCCTTGTTGTCACTTAGAAAACAACTGGAAAAAAAAAAACAATGAAATGCAAAAATGTGTTTAAGAATTAGAATTCTTAGAGTAGTGTTTTAAAATACATTATTTGGCAGGCCAGATAAGGAACTGAAATTGCTTTTATAAACCACAAAGTCCTACGTAAATTTATGAGGACGCTATTCTTACCTGTGCTTCCACTTTTCACTCTAATAATCATTTTAGTGAAAATTAAATTTTCAAATAAATATATATGAGAACTTTAACGATTTTATAAATTAATGCACTTACTAGTAGTAGCTTTATTTTCCATCAAATGTGAACAAACTGTGTGTGTGTGCCTATTATGTAAATGAGATAGATAGGACCCTAGGTTTTAGGACTTAAATCCTGGTGAGGGGAAATATAGATAATAAAAAGATTAACAAGTAAAAATTTTCACACTAATATGTGATGTAAAATAAACGAGCTGGACAATGTAAAAAAAGAATAACAGGGCCAGGTGCAGTGGCTCACGCCTGTAATCTCAGAACTTTGGGAGGCCGAGGCAGGTTGATTACTTGAGCTCAGGAGTTTGAGACCAGCCTGGGCAACATGGCAAAACCTTGTCTCTACAAAAATACAAAAGTTACCTGGTCACAGAGGAAAAGAGATCAGAGAGGTGGGCATCAGTAAGGACCTGGAGGACCTTGCAGAGCATGGTTAAATTGATCTATTTACACTGATTGCAGTGGAAGCCACTGGAGAGTTCTGTAAAGAGGAGAGTGCCATGCGATTTATGATATCCATAGCTAGAAACAGCAGAACATTACAAATCCTATGAGATCCCAGCTTATTAAAGTCCCATCTGTCAAATTCTAATATATTTATAATTTTAATGGGCACTAATCATATTTTGAAGGTATTATACATTCAGAAGTTATCTTGTAAATCATTGGGTTTTTATACTACTGACAACATTTGGACTCAGGGGTACAGGTGTAGGGAATAAAACTTTGGTAGAAGAATCACCCCGCACATCTCTAATCAGCCACTGCTCATAATTAGCTAAGCAACTATGCACATAGATACCTTCGTGTTGCTTCTCTCTCTAGGCCTGCAAGCCTCAGTGGAAGCTTGTAGAATTTATTGAGTAGTAAATTAACATCATAGTGCTTCAAGCAACAACATGTTTTTTAATTCTGTTACAATTTCAGCCCTTCTGCCTTCCCTGCTGCAATCCTCTGACAATGGAGCCAACTTACAAACTGAATGCTGAGATAGCTTTGTCAGCTTGGCAAATCATGTTATATTTCTCCCCTTGTTTGGTAGAAATAACAAGAGTTTCTTTTACTATAACAATTAAGAAAATGAATAGTAGAAATTTTCCAAAAACTTAATCCTAGTACATTTTATATAGGCAATACTGGATCACCTCCTTTCAAAACAAGAAAAGCCATTCCCACTTCAAATGTTTTAATTCCCTTAAAGTTCCATTCAATATGCTTTCTGAGAAATATCAATCGCAGTAGAAAGCAGTCTTTCAAAGTGACCTATTTGATAAGCTTTAAATGGATGACAACACTCACACCCTTACGCTGATACTACACAGGGGAAGAAACTGCCATTATAAAAGATGCGAATGTTCTTAATCCAAGTAACATCCACTGACTCGCTTATAGTGTACGAAGGACAGGGAAATCAATGCCTTTGAGCTAATTGAACATAGGGAAAAAAAGGCAAAGGCAGCCTGCTTATAGATCGTTAAATATGTCAAAATAATAAGAGTTATGTTAAAAACAGTAACAAAGAAGCATTTAAACTTGGAAACTGAATGTGATCTATAATCTGAAAACAAGTATCTCGTAACGTTAAGTCATACTAAAGATAATCTAGGTAAAGTAGAAAGTAAAGAGGGCAAGAATAATGTCTCAGTTCCTTCAGTATTGAGGGGAGGATACTTAATGATATTGTTCCTTTAAAATTATATAAATGATTTGTTTTGCTACAAATTCACCTTGTCATCAAGGAAAGGACAATACTACCAGATGTAGTCCAAGATATTCAACCTCACCCAAATGTAAAAAGATGGTCATGATGTTTGTACTCAACTGCTTCAACAGGTATGTCTCAAGTATTCCTTTACTACAGGTTGAGTATCCCTAATCCAAAAATCCAAAATCTGAAGTGCTCCAAAATCTAAAAGTTTTTAAGTGCCTACCTGATGCCAGAAGTGGAAAATTTCATACCTGACCTGATGTGATGAGTTGCAGTCCAAACAGTCAAAACTTTGTTTCATCCAAAAATTATTTAAAACATTGTATAAAATTGCCCTCAGGCTATGTGTATAAGGTGTATATAAAATACAAATAAATTTTTTGTTTAGACTTGGGTCCCATTTCCAAGATAGCACATTAAATATATACATATAGTCCCAAATAAAAAAAAAAATCTTAAATCCTAAACACGTCTGGTCCCAAGCATTTTAGATGAGGGATACTCAGCTTGTACTTATTTCTTATTATTTAATTGATTTATTGTTTTCAGGGAACTGAACCAACAATCCATATTTTTTTCACATATTTATAGGATGGGGAAAAGAATGTCTGCTTTTATGTGATGTTTGGAGGCAAGAAAAAGTTGTTTCTACAAACCATGCTAAACACATAAATCAGAAACTAGATAATTAAAAGTAATGATAGCTGATTAAATACAACTGTGCCTTAGTTTGCATGTGCATGTGATTATTTATATAAATTAATAGGATTTGGGTTTTTTTGTGTCTTTGGACATATATTTACATTATTAACTTTAAAAAAGCATTCCAAGAGAATAAATGACTTTAAGCCTACATTTTAACTTTCATAGTTGATTTCAAAGTTCTAAAACATCGCACACTTTATTAGCTTTAATGTTATTTTATTTATAAAGTATAGTTATGGGAATAACTTTGTTTTACTTTCTACAGCCCACATTTCTGAATGGAAATCAAACTCAGTGTGATATATTAAGTAGCTTTCCTCGGGAATAAACCGCTTTAGACTGGTTTTCTATTTGTTCAAGTAGGAGGAAAGCCACCACGGAAACTACTATACCATAAAAGCCACGAGAAAAGGGAATGTCCTAACACTGTGTCTTGCTCATGTTATTCTCTCCAGAAAGTTCACTCAACTGAATTTTAAGAAAGCTAAAAGTTTATGCCTGAGAGGATTGCCACGAAATCACTACTACTACACAAGCATCCTTGTCCACAGTGTCACATGAGAGAGTAATCTTAAAGAACAAAACTAAAACACTGACTTTGTGCAAAACACATGTGAGATCACTCTTACTGAAGGGTATTATTCTTTGTGGAAAAAAATGAATGTGAGTTTTTATAGAAACTGTACTTTCAATGAATGGTTTTGAATAAAGAAAGCAAATGAAAAGAGGATGTATCTACAGACAATGTTATTTGATTTAAAAAAGTATTCCGTTTTTATCGTTTTTTTTCTTATTCACATTTTTATTATTACTCTCCCACATAGTGAGACTGCAGATTTTATATTCAGTATATGCCATACATATAACATAATTTGAGATAAATAATCTCAAATGTATGCCATATATATGTATAACATAATTTGAGATAAATAATCTTGAATCAAAACAAGGATAACAGTATAGCCTGAGAATTGGCCATTTTTCCTACAGTAAAATTAACAAGCTAAAATGATGGTTTCCTCTCTGGCAGTATTTAGCAATTGGTTTTTTATTTCCATGTTTAAAATGTTGAAAGTTCTTAAATAAGATATAATGTTCATGATTTTGTCAAGTTACACATAAATTTTACAGGACTGAAAATTAAGCAGTATTACATTACAGACATACAACTTTAGATATATGTTTAGTTCTTTCTCTTGTTTAACAAGTTTGTATATTATCGGGTATACTTATCCAGTCTACCCAGGTCATTGCATGTTATAAACAATTTTCCACAATGTAAACTATATTAAATTGTGAATTATGTATATCCTAATTATTTTAGTGTATTAAGGTACAAATTTTAAGCTGCTGCTCAACTTATAAACGCTTTAAGTTTTCACTACTGACAATACGGAGGAACAGATTCCCTGATAGACTCTTGCAGTTAATACAACTAAGTCATGAATGTAAGTAATATGCTGCAAAATTACCAATATAACTTGGAAAATATTAAGCAGAATTGCTGAAAATGAATGTTATAATATTGGAAACAAATGATAATGAATGAGTCTGTCAGTAGGTTGATCAAATTCTGAAGAGATTCTGAAACTTAAAAAATATTAGTATGTGGGTAATTCTCAGCAATTATTTGCCACTAATACAATAATAATCATGTGTTATCTGTGGATCACAGATGGGCCCATGACTTATATACACATCAATTAGGAAAAACATAGTTTTGTCCACATTTGTTACATAATTTTAAAAATTAATAAAAGACTATTTTTTCATGGAAAGTCAATACATGTTTAGTTATTCATGTTTGGAAATTTGATGTGGCCATGTAAAGTACAAATGTGTCATTTTTCCTGGTTAGCCTTCAATTACAAGTCTATTTCATTGATATTATTTATCATTTGACAATTATTCACATATCTTAATTTGAGGGGTTTGAAAAATATTATGTTATTGTTCCAGTCCACCAAATGAATAGATCATGTTAAAATTGTTAATTAAAGCATAAAATATGGTAAAATAATATTAATAAAATAATCACATAAATGAAAATATTACATGGGAAAATGTATACATGTAAATAGTAAACTGAACTCAGGAAATACAGAATGTGAATATATGGGTACTGAGATGAAGCAATATGCATAACAAGTATTTGTGCACAAGTAACCCAAAAATTGTAGAAAGAAAGCAATTAATACCTTAAAAACTGTATGCATTAGACCAGTTATCTAGTCACAGTTTCTCTCCTAATTTTCTGTACATTATACAATGTTGTCCATGCTCATTAAGATTTCACATCATTTTAGAACAAAACACAAGGATCACTGTCAAAATTATTGATTGGTTTCTGTCCGTGTTTTATAAAACAATCATGAAATGTTTTCCACTGTAAAACTGATAAATTTTTGTCATTAATTGCAGACAAGAGGCCTAAACTAAAGAAGCATCATTCAGCTTAGTAATCATGGCATAATTTCGTAAGAGAGAAAAAATGAAGTATTAGAAAAATTATTTATTTAATAATAGAGTTATATCAACAGCACCAAAGTACCCTGACTGCCAAGGGAAATGTGCTCACATGAATTTTGGTACTAATGGATGGCATAAAAATATTTATTTATGGCACTGATAATGCAAAAAAATTCATTTCGGTTATTTTGTGTGACCTATATTGTGTCATCAGGAGTACATTTAATATCTTTTATAGTTAGAAGCTATAACTTATTAGATAAAACATTATTTTAACATGTAGATAAAATATTCAGATATTTTCAAACAAACTATAATATGAAAAATTTGAAAACTAAGAGCTTGTCTTATTTCTTTCTTTTTAGACAATACATTGATGATGCATTATTGGGTGTATTTTTAATAAAAGATGTAAATATGCCACAAAAATTTGGAAGGTCTTTATGCTGTTGAAATAAACATAAACATCAATTAAAGCTTGTTGAGCTTTGGCTTCCGAACTGAAATATTCAACATTCAAAATTTTGAATCTGATATACGCATCATGTTAACATGCTATATAAGGTTGTTAAAAATTTTTAGAAATAAATATCTCCTTATTTGTGGGCCCATGCCAAATATTCAGACACATTTGATGAAGCCACCAAACACTACCATTCCCCAGCCTGTAGTTGTGAGGTGAGTTTTCAATAATTATAAACAGAGTAATACAAGAAATTAACTGGATATAGAATTGAAACTATAGTTTAGTCTTTCAATCACTAAGACTGAAACAGATTCCTTAGTTTTCATTGGGTAAATCAAACAATCTTTCCCAAAGATATAAAATAATTAGGATTTTTGTTATCACATTAACACAAAGTATTTTATTCATTTTACTTAAAAACTAACTTTCTGCCACTAAAATTTACCTAGAATAGTGTTGAGCTCCAATACCGTTTGAAGAACATTACATTGGCCTCAGTTGCCAGTTCGAGAAACACTGATTTACAGGTGCTTATGAAAAAAAAAAAAAAAAAAAAAGATAAAAATTTGGTATATATCATCATAAAGTATTAAAAGTGGTGCCCTTCTAATTAATATGTTTCCTTGTATAGCCATGTTATTGCACTTTACTATTAAGATTCTTATTTTGCTTCAAGTATACTTATTACTTTGTACATAATGTGCCTATACACATGCAGAGAAGATAAGAGACAATTGACTTTCCTAGCTAGTAGTTTAACATACAGAATGACTATGGTACAGAGGTTCCCAAAGATATTTGCCTCTTGGCTTGTATCTTTTAAAAATACAATTTTATTTAAAGTATAAAGGCATTTTAACTAATTTTGTTAATTCACCATGGTGCCAGTATTCTGGTAAGAGAAATATACTGTAGGGATTCAATATAATTCTTTGATGTAGAAAATAAACCTTTGAAAAAGTGGGACAGAGTAGACATAAATATATTATTATTTAATATAATAAGTTTACTAAATTACATCATATAGCAAAGGCCTGCCTAATTAACTATACGTAATGTATGTTTTTTGAGGAAAATAATAAAAGTAATTTTGTTCATGTCTATGTTATATTCAAACAAGTCATCTTGTTATATTCTGTAAAGTATATCTACCTTAAATTATCTTTCTAGTGCCTTAAAGAATTATTTTGTAAAATTGAAGGCAATACTGCATTCTATTAAAAGAAAATCCCAGTAGTAAAATAAGATGTGTTTAAATCTGGACTTTCCACTTGCCACAGTTTTCTCACCTATAAAATAAAAACCTATAAAATTTTCTCACCTATGAAATTATATGAGATTACACATATCTCATAATTTTGTAAGGTTAAATGTGATAATGAATGCATAAAGGGGCGGAGCAAGATGGCCAAATAGGAACAGCTCCAGTCTCCAACTCCCAGCGCGAGCCACACAGAAGACCGGTGATTTCTGCATTTTCAACTGAGGTACTGGGTTCATCTCACTGGGGAGTGCCGGACGATCGGTGCTGGTCAGCTGCTGCAGCCGACCAGCGAGAGCTGAAACAGGGCGAGGCATTGCCTCACCTGGGAAGCGCAAGGGGGAAGGGAATCCCTTTTCCTAGCCAGGGGAACTGAGACACACAATACCTGGAAAATCGGGTAACTCCCACCCCAATACTGCGCTTTAAGCAAACAGGCACACCAGGAGATCATATCCCACACCTGGCCGGGAGGGTCCCACACCCACGGAGCCTCCCTCATTGCTAGCACAGCAGTCTGTGATCTACCGGCAAGGCAGCAGCGAGGCTGGGGGAGGGGCGCCCGCCATTGCTGAGGCTTAAGTAGGTAAACAAAGCCGCTGGGAAGCTCGAACTGGGTGGAGCTCACAGCAGCTCAAGGAAACCTGCCTGTCTCTGTAGACTCCACCTCTGGGGACAGGGAAATAACAAACACCGCCGAAACCTCTGCAGACGCAAACGACTCTGTCTGACAGCTTTGAAGAGAGCAGGGGATCTCCCAACACGGAGGTTGAGATCTGAGAAGGGACAGACTCCCTGCTCAAGTGGGTCCCTGACCCCTGAGTAGCCTAACTGGGAGACATCCCCCACTAGGGGCAGTCTGACACCCCACACCTCACAGAGTGGAGTACACCCCTGAGAGGAAGCTTCCAAAGCAAGAATCAGACAGGTACACTTGCTGTTCAGAAATATTCTATCTTCTGCAGCCTCTGCTGCTGATACCCAGGCAAACAGGGTCTGGAGTGGACCTCAAGCAATCTCCAACAGACCTACAGCTGAGGGTCCTGACTGTTAGAAGGAAAACTATCAAACAGGAAGGACACCTACACCAAAACCCCATCAGTACATCACCATCATCAAAGACCAGAGGCAGATAAAACCACAAAGATGGGGAAAAAGCAGGGCAGAAAAGCTGGAAATTCAAAAAATAAGAGCGCATCTCCCCCGGCAAAGGAGCGCAGCTCATCGCCAGCAACGGATCAAAGCTGGACGGAGAATGACTTTGACGAGATGAGAGAAGAAGGCTTCAGTCCATCAAATTTCTCAGAGCTAAAGGAGGAATTACGTACCCAGCGCAAAGAAACTAAAAATCTTGAAAAAAAAGTGGAAGAATTGATGGCTAGAGTAATTAATGCAGAGAAGGTCCTAAACGAAATGAAAGAGATGAAAACCATGACACGAGAAATACGTGACAAATGCACAAGCTTCAGTAACCGACTCGATCAACTGGAAGAAAGAGTATCAGCGATTGAGGATCAAATGAATGAAATGAAGCGAGAAGAGAAACCAAAAGAAAAAAGAAGAAAAAGAAATGAACAAATCCTGCAAGAAGTATGGGATTATGTAAAAAGACCAAATCTACGTCTGATTGGGGTGCCTGAAAGTGAGGGGGAAAATGGAACCAAGTTGGAAAACACTCTTCAGGATATCATCCAGGAGAACTTCCCCAACCTAGTAGGGCAGGCCAACATTCAAATCCAGGAAATACAGAGAACGCCACAAAGATACTCCTCGAGAAGAGCAACTCCAAGACACATAATTGCCAGATTCACCAAAGTTGAAATGAAGGAAAAAATCTTAAGGGCAGCCAGAGAAAAAGGTTGGGTTACCCACAAAGGGAAGCCCATCAGACTAACAGCAGATCTCTCAGCAGAAACTCTCCAAGCCAGAAGAGAGTGGGGGCCAATATTCAACATTCTTAAAGAAAAGAATTTTAAACCCAGAATTTCATATCCAGCCAAACTAAGTTTCATAAGTGAAGGAGAAATAAAATCCTTTACAGATAAGCAAATGCTTACAGATTTTGTCACCACTAGGCCTGCCTTACAAGAGACCCTGAAGGAAGCACTAAACATGGAAAGGAACAACCGGTACCAGCCATTGCAAAAACATGCCAAAATGTAAAGACCGTTGAGGCTAGGAAGAAACTGCATCAATTAACGAGCAAAATAACCAGTTAATATCATAATGGCACGATCAAGTTCACACATAACAATATTAACCTTAAATGTAAATGGACTAAATGCTCCAATTAAAAGACACAGACTGGCAAACTGGATAAAGAGTCAAGACCCATCAGTCTGCTGTATTCAGGAGACCCATCTCACATGCAGAGACATACATAGGCTCAAAATAAAGGGATGGAGGAAGATTTACCAAGCAAATGGAGGACAAAAAAAAGCGGGGGTTGCAATACTAGTCTCTGATAAAACAGACTTTAAACCATCAAAGATCAAAAGAGACAAAGAAGGCCATTACATAATGGTAAAGGGATCAATTCAACAGGAAGAGCTAACTATCCTAAATATATATGCACTCAATACAGGAGCACCCAGATTCATAAAGCAAGTCCTTAGAGACTTACAAAGAGACTTAGACTCCCATACAATAATAATGGGAGACTTCAACACTCCACTGTCAACATTAGACAGATCAACGAGACAGAAAGTTAACAAGGATATCCAGGAATTGAACTCATCTCTGCAGCAAGCAGACCTAATAGACATCTATAGAACTCTCCACCCCAAATCAACAGAATATACATTCTTCTCAGCACCACATCATACTTACTCCAAAATCGACCACGTAATTGGAAGTAAAGCACTCCTCAGCAAATGTACAAGAACAGAAATTATAACAAACTGTCTCTCAGACCACAGTGCAATCAAACTAGAACTCAGGACTAAGAAACTCAATCAAAACCGCTCAACTACATGGAAACTGAACAACCTGCTCCTGAATGACTACTGGGTACATAACAAAATGAAGGCAGAAATAAAGATGTTCTTTGAAACCAATGAGAACAAAGATACAACATACCAGAATCTCTGGGACACATTTAAAGCAGTGTGTAGAGGGAAATTTATAGCACTAAATGCCCACAAGAGAAAGCAGGAAAGATCTAAAATTGACACTCTAACATCGCAATTAAAAGAACTAGCGAAGCAAGAGCAAACACATTCGAAAGCTAGCAGAAGGCAAGAAATAACTAAGATCAGAGCAGAACTGAAGGAGATAGAGACACAAAAAACTCTCCAAAAAATCAATGAATCCAGGAGTTGGTTTTTTGAAAAGATCAACAAAATTGACAGACCACTAGCCAGACTAATAAAGAAGAAAAGAGAGAAGAATCAAATCGATGCAATTAAAAATGATAAAGGGGATATCACCACCGACCGCACAGAAATACAAACTACCATCAGAGAATACTATAAACACCTCTACGCAAATGAACTGGAAAATCTAGAAGAAATGGATAATTTCCTGGACGCTTACACTCTTCCAAGACTAAACCAGGAAGAAGTTGAATCCCTGAATAGACCAATAGCAGGCTCTGAAATTGAGGCAATAATTAATAGCCTACCAACCAAAAAAAGTCCAGGACCAGATGGATTCACAGCTGAATTCTACCAGACGTACAAGGAGGAGTTGGTACCATTCCTTCTGAAACTATTCCAATCAATAGAAAAAGAGGGAATCCTCCCTAACTCATTTTATGAGGCCAACATCATCCTGATACCAAAGCCTGGCAGAGACACAACAAAAAAAGAGAATTTTAGACCAATATCCCTGATGAACATCGATGCAAAAATCCTCAATAAAATACTGGCAAACCGGATTCAGCAACACATCAAAAAGCTTATCCACCATGATCAAGTGGGCTTCATCCCTGGGATGCAAGGCTGGTTCAACATTTGCAAATCAATAAACATAATCCAGCATATAAACAGAACCAAAGACAAGAACCACATGATTATCTCAATAGATGCAGAAAAGGCTTTTGACAAAATTGAACAGCCCTTCATGCTAAAAATGCTCAATAAATTCGGTATTGATGGAACGTACCTCAAAATAATAAGAGCTATTTATGACAAACCCACAGCCAATATCATACTGAATGGGCAAAAACTGGAAAAATTCCCTTTGAAAACTGGCACAAGACAGGGATGCCCTCTCTCACCACTCCTATTCAACATAGTGTTGGAAGTTCTGGCTAGGGCAATTAGGCAAGAGAAAGAAATCAAGGGTATTCAGTTAGGAAAAGAAGAAGTCAAACTGTCCCTGTTTGCAGATGACATGATTGTATATTTAGAAAACCCCATTGTCTCAGCCCAAAATCTCCTTAAGCTGATAAGCAACTTCAGCAAAGTCTCAGGATACAAAATTAATGTGCAAAAATCACAAGCATTCTTATACACCAGTAACAGACAAACAGAGAGCCAAATCAGGAATGAACTTCCATTCACAATTGCTTCAAAGAGAATCAAATACCTAGGAATTCAACTTACAAGGGATGTAAAGGACCTCTTCAAGGAGAACTACAAACCACTGCTCAGTGAAATAAAAGAGGACACAAACAAATGGAAGAACATACCATGCTCATGGATAGGAAGAATCAATATCGTGAAAATGGCCATACTGCCCAAGGTAATTTATAGATTCAATGCCATCCCCATCAAGCTACCAATGAGTTTCTTCACAGAATTGGAAAAAACTGCTTTAAAGTTCATATGGAACCAAAAAAGAGCCCGCATCTCCAAGACAATCCTAAGTCAAAAGAACAAAGCTGGAGGCATCACGCTACCTGACTTCAAACTATACTACAAGGATACAGTAACCAAAACAGCATGGTACTGGTACCAAAACAGAGATATAGACCAATGGAACAGAACAGAGTCCTCAGAAATAATACCACACATCTACAGCCATCTGATCTTTGACAAACCTGAGAGAAACAAGAAATGGGGAAAAGATTCCCTATTTAACAAATGGTGCTGGGAAAATTGGCTAGCCATAAGTAGAAAGCTGAAACTGGATCCTTTCCTTACTCCTTATACGAAAATTAATTCAAGATGGATTAGAGACTTAAATGTTAGACCTAATACCATAAAAATCCTAGAGGAAAACCTAGGTAGTACCATTCAGGACATAGGCATGGGCAAAGACTTCATGTCTAAAACACCAAAAGCAACGGCAGCAAAAGCCAAAATTGACAAATGGGATCTCATTAAACTAAAGAGCTTCTGCACAGCAAAAGAAACTACCATCAGAGTGAACAGGCAACCTACAGAATGGGAGAAAATTTTTGCAATCTACTCATCTGACAAAGGGCTAATATCCAGAACCTACAAAGAACTCAAACAAATTTACAAGAAAAAAACAAACAACCCCATCAAAAAGTGGGCAAAGGATATGAACAGACATTTCTCAAAAGAAGACATTCATACAGCCAACAGACACATGAAAAAATGCTCATCATCACTGGCCATCAGAGAAATGCAAATCAAAACCACAATGAGATACCATCTCACACCAGTTAGAATGGCGATCATTAAAAAGTCAGGAAACAACAGGTGCTGGAGAGGATGTGGAGAAATAGGAACACTTTTACACTGTTGGTGGGATTGTAAACTAGTTCAACCATTATGGAAAACAGTATGGCGATTCCTGAAGGATCTAGAACTAGATGTACCATATGACCCAGCCATCCCATTACTGGGTATATACCCAAAGGATTATAAATTATGCTGCTATAAAGACACATGCACTCGTATGTTTATTGCGGCACTATTCACAATAGCAAAGACTTGGAATCAACCCAAATGTCCATCAGTGACAGATTGGACTAAGAAAATGTGGCACATATACACCATGGAATACTATGCAGCCATCAAAAAGGATGAGTTTGTGTCCTTTGTAGGGACATCGATGCAGCTGGAAACCATCATTCTTAGCAATCTATCACAAGAACAGAAAACCAAACACCGCATGTTCTCACTCATAGGTGGGAACTGAACAATGAGATCACTTGGACTCAGGAAGGGGAATATCACACACAGGGGCCTGTCATGGGGAGGGGGGAGGGGGGAGGGATTACATTGGGAGTTATACCTGATGTAAATGACAAGTTGATGGGTGCAGCACACCAACATGGCACAAGTATACATATGTAACAAACCTGCACGTTATGCACATGTACCCTACAACTTAAAGTATAATAATAATAAATTAATTAAAAAAAATAAATAAATGCATAAATATAACTATGCATGGGGCATTGTGGCTATTTCACATTTAGCAAATATCATCCCAGTATTCTTAGCATTATGTTTTTAACTTTGCACAGATCAATATTTTCGAAGTTATATTAATAAAATATTGATCTATGCAAGAGCGTAATTAGAATAAATGTCAAAATTAAAGGTATTTCTTTCATCATATTCTCATTATTTCTACATATACCTCTTTTGTGCATATCCACCTAAATGCAGTACCATATATAATTTTTCTACATATATTAGTCAATTTTATTTATTTTATTAATAAGGATGTATGTATTTTGAATTTTTTTTATCAGTAAACTTTGAGAAACATGATGTCACATGACATCTGCATTCCCACCCTAAGAATCAAAAACAAAAAAGGTTAAAATTCATTATTATGGTTTTGAGAAAGTCATTATAAAATGACTATTGTGATAGTCATTGTAAAATGACTATCATGATTATTGTTTTGAGAAAGTCATTATAAAATTGATCACACACACACACAGAACTAAATTCTAGAAAGTCTCAGGTTCTATACAGGTGAGAATGAGCTCTCAACTTTCCTATGCCTGGTAAACGTACACAGGAAGATGAATCCACAAGAAAGTGGATGAAGAGATGCTAGTTGGGTTTACTAGTGCCATGCGGACTGTTGTGAGCATCTTACTAAAGTGCACATTACACTTACGTGCAATCATTATTAGTTGTTCATCATCATGGGTGGTAGTGGTGAAGGAGGCAGGAGTGTTGAGAGAAATGCATTAATAGCACATCTTCAGCTGCAAAAAGCCTCTAATTAGGGTAAGAGAGCAAAGAGAAACTCCTTGGGCATTCTGGAATTTCACCTACAAAACACCGAGGGAGTGGCAAGAGAACTAAGAGACATCTTTCTGAAGAATTGATGCCTCCACACAGCACAGGGTTATAGTCCTAGAAAAGTTAGGAAAGGGACTACTGTACTCTAAACTATTTTAGGCACAGAAATCAAAGGGCAGAACTATAGACCTAAAACTCCCACAAAAAGCTCCCCCAAAAAACCTGGCAGTGAAGCTGTGAAAAAGCGTAAGATTTCCCACATATTTGAAAGCTAGAAGTTTAACCATGAATCAAGAAATCTTCATAGATAGTTTTTCCTTATATATATCTCTCTCTCTAATTTGCTGCTAGAAAATTAGATATATATAAGAAAAAAAATAACTTCAACCACTTTCTAACTCCATATACAAAATTAATTTGAGACAGCATGTAGACAAAAACATAACACTCAGAATCATAAAATTTTAGAAAAACAGATTATGTATATAAACTGATACATCATTAACATAACACAGAAATAAGATGTTCCATTTGAGGAGTTTTAACAATTAGACATAACTATATAACCATAACCTGAATCAAACTACAGAAATTTCCATACCCTAGAAATGTCTAATCAACCAAAATCACAGTTTTCTCACCAATTCTCTCCCCTTGCCCCCAAATGAAATTATTTTCCATTGCCACAGATGGGTTTTGGCTGTTCTTATCCTTGATATCTGGCTACTTTCACTCAATGTTATGTGTTTGAGATTCAATCATGTTGCTACTGAATGTATCAATAGTTTTCTTTTTTTTTCAAGTTTTTTTTTAATTGCTTAAAAGCTTTCCGTTTTATGAAAATACCACAATATTTTCATCTATTTTCTTGCTGATGGACATGTGAGTTGCTTCTAGTATTGGCTATATTACAAATAAGCTTACAATTAAGATTCTTATTTGATTTTCTTGTGAAGGTACATTTTTTTAAAAAACGATTCATATGATCTTCATTTTTGTGACTTTTCCCTATATAAATACTTTAATCTCAATGAGAATTTTTTTTCTAAGTCCTGTGGATATACTAATATTTTAAATTAACTTATTATTTCCCATTCTCAGTTGCTGCAAGAAACAAGAGAGACATGAATAACTGTATACTTGTGAATTTTTATTAACGTTAACTAAAAAGAGAACAGTCTAGGGCAAAATGAAAAAAAATGTCTTTATCATTAAGGAATTTTTCTTCCCATTCTATTGTATTTGTGTTATTATTTCTGACAATACATTGACCAATGTTTTATGTAACATACTTTGTACATGCCTAGGTAACATAATGTGTTTGTGGGAGCAGTTGTTATCTCCATTTAGCCATAGAAGTGTTTAACTTATTATAAATTTTCACGTAGAAATGATTAAGATAAACAGATTACCTTAAGGGAGAGCACTTATTTGTTCATCAAACACACAATTATCGATCACCTGTACTCTCTAGGCCTTGGGAACCTCATATTTCCCAAGGATGGAATAAAATAAAAAGTATTGAGATAAAGAGTTTTTGATGTTTGTTTTCCTTTCTTTTTGTTTTCGTTTGCAATTATCTAGGTTAAACGGATGAAGGAGAATGATTAAATTCCATAGGCAGAAAGAAGGAATGTAATCCAAAGTCTATGGGAGATTTGCACAATAAATTCAAAAGCAAAGATGTTAAGAATGTAAACACATAGATATGTTAGTATCATGATATGTTAGTATCATAGTTCTTTCTCCTCCCTCAAAAGAACTTTACACCTAAAATCTTTTTTTTTCCTTCAAAGAATAAGGAGTAAAGTCACCTGGTAGAGGTGAGGCTCTCTGTTAAGAACATCTCATATACATAAATAGTGTGTGTGTGTGTATGTGTGTGTGTGTATACATGTGTATATATATATAAACACACCCATATATACATACATATATACACAGTACATATATACACACACATATAGATACACATATATACACACTATCTCATCACAGAGAGCATCTATATATTCATAAGCACACATCTATATCTTCTGCAGTAAGACATATATATATATATATATTTCCTAAATAGTGAAATCCACAAACAGGGCTTTCTAAGTGTGTAATTGGTAGAAAGTTTTACTCCACAATACCTACCTAACTAAACAAGACTAAGACTTTGCTTCGGTTTATTTGACATATAATACCAGGTTATAAAAATTCTTACATAATGTTAGGCTAATAACTACTAAATAACAACTTTGACATTTGTGAAACCTGTTTTCCTGAAAGTCATCTTAACCATTAAAAATCAATGAGAATCTTAACTCAGATAATTTCAAAGATTTCCTAAAAGAAATTAATGCAAACTTTTCTTTAAAAGTAATTTTGAGCATAGTTCTGCTTGACTTAAAAGCTGTTATAACCAGGAGGTTTGATCAAAATATTGTCCTTGACATGTGTCATCTTCTTAAATCAAGTTTCCATGTTTGCGAATTGGTTGAATGAATGATGATTGACCTAGGAAATTGCAATTGGAAAGAGTTATAACTTTCCATGGGTGAAAATAAATATACACACATGAAATTTGTGTACCTATGGAGACTTATATAAACTGTACACATACATATATTGATGCATTGGGGTTAATTATGTCTTAAAGTCTATGAAGAGCCATAGTAAAACTAGAAATGTTTAAAAGTCTTGGTCAGCAATGCATGTTATAAAATATTTACAGGCAGAATGTTCTTAGGATAATTTATACAAATATAAGCTTTTGAATTCACTCATCTCTAGATGATTTGTATTTATACATTTTTTTCTAGTAATTCTGCTATTTTTCTAATAACATAGACTCAAAACCTCAATGTTAATATTAGGGTAAGGTAAGAGCACTTTTACAAATGAAATTGTTTCTTCACTGAATGTCTGAAAATACCAAGAGTACTTAAATATGAAACTGTAGAATCAGTAGAAGTAGAAAATAAAACTGGAGAGTTTTAGGAAATTACAGACACTTGTAATATAGAACAACCTTGAAAGTTGCAAGTGGGCAAATTCTTTTTGGATTTCCATTTTAAGAAACAGATAAAGAAGGAGAATTGGTAAACTCAACCACACATCCTGAAAATATTCTAGACTAGATGATTAAGCAAATTATTTGAGAATACTAAAAAAGATCACTATAAATCAGTATAAATTTATTAAAATTAACATTTCAGTAAGCAATAATAAAGAATTTCTAAAATAGAAGTCATTTAAATCCCAGGGAATTCATGGTCACTATACTCCCAGTATGATTTCCAATTAAATATAGAAACAATCCAATTTGTATCTACATTTTCATGTGGCACTATTAAGAGACAAATTTTGGTTTAGTGTAAGGAACAGGTTTTTAAAACCTAGTGTTGTCCTATGGAACAAAATTCTACATTCCAGAGGCTTGGTGCAATCTGAGTTTTTTCAGATAGTATATATTTTTCTTTTTTTTTTTTTTTCTGTTTTTTTTGAGACAGAGTTTCGCTCTTGTTGCCCAGGTTGGAGTGTAGTGGCACGATCTCGGCTCACTGCAACCTCCTCTCTCAGGTTCAAGCGATTCTCCTGCCTCGGCATCCCAAGTAACTGAGACTACAGGCGTGCACCACCATGCCTGGCTAATTTTTATATTTTTAGTAGAGATGGGGTTTCACCATGTTGACCAGGCTGGTCTGGAACTCCTGACCTCAGATGATCTGCCTGCCTTGGCCTCCCAAAGTGCTGGGATTACAGGCATGAGCCACTGCGCCCAGCCTCAGATAGTATTTCTATAAAGCAGTGTCTCCCAATGTATGCCATGTATACAAGATGTATGCTTGATGATTTTAGGTGGTATATAAAAACAGCCAAGTTAATATGTATTAAAGATCAAAATTAGTATGTTGAATCTCATTTTAAAGATGATATTTTCTAGGATTAAACTAGGTAGGAAGTGATTACAAGCCTTACCAGATTTAAATGGATGTGAATTCCATTTAATTTAATTTAATAGTAATGGAATTGTTAGGTGATCTGAAAAAAATAAAAGAAAGTACTAAAGTTGAGGAACATACTTAAACACTAAGATTTTTTTGAGGCCTTGCTAACTGCTAATTCTTTCTTCTTCTATGCTATGTCTTGGCTTTTCAGGGAAGGGACTCAATTTTATTCTCCTTATACTTTACTAACTAATGTTCCCTCCCTTCTCCAGAATAGATATTTAGTAAATAGTAGTTTATTTCATTTGATCGTGTATTCAAAGAGTCTTAATTTTTTTCCAGATATTTGCTTATTGTGAAAAATATCTAATTTTATCAGTTTTATAAAGGAGCAATTTTTAAATTTATGGTCTATATGCAATGTTATAATATTTGAAATGCTCTCCTATCAATCAACTGAAAATGTGTCCCTAGAGCAATCAATTAAACTTTCAAAGTCACAAAGCAGAAACAATACTCTTCAGTTTAAAAACCCCATTGGTAAATATTGGCAGAGCTTTTTATGGTTTGGAATAATTAAACCATCTTGGAAAGTCTTTATGAATCCAGATCTGTAAGAAATAAACAAAAATGATGACGAAATACTTTCAACTTCACATTGTTTTAAAAATGACTGATGATATATGTAACAGTATTGGCAAGCCTCAAAAATACAAATACATTGTGTTCTCAAAGTTCAATTTTAAGTTGATTATTTACAACTTTGAACAAATACTTCAATGGGAATAATATAAAACTTGTTCAATTCTCAACTTAGCTTTTAAATGCCTACAAATTCTAATGTAGTGAGAACAAAATGCTAATACTGCCAGCCTGAATTCTGAATTCTAAGATAGAAAACAGTAAAAACTAAAAAAGAAGAAGCAGAGATTTCTTATTTTTCTGAGGATGGGTTAAACATTAAACAAAGCTGTGAAATTACTTATTGCATTGTTGTTATTGGTATCTGCTGTTCTTCCTTTCAGAACCCTTTGTTACCTAGTTTCCTTTCAATCGGCCCACACTGGTGGGAAGGCACCGACCCTGGATCCCCTAGCTAAGCCATTCCACTCACCTGCCTTCAAGTGTTTTACGGTTCAAAGTCACTGCCCTTCTATACGAGCAAAATTCCTGTGAATTACGGGCTGCTTATTTAGCTATATTTTTGGAAGAAAGTAGTATGCCAACTATTTCACACTAGTAAATAATCATTGCCTTTTGAAAACCCTAAAGTTTTTTTACAAATAATTTTTAAAAATGTATAGTGATTGTACTTAGAGGCAGTTCTTTATTTTTATTTTAAGTTCAGGGGAACATGTGTGGAATGCGCAGGTTTGTTACATTGGTAAAAGTGTGCCATGGTGGTTTGCTGCACCTATCAACCCATCCCCTAGGTATTAGGCCCAGCAGGCATCAGGTATTTTTCCTAATGCTCTCCTTCCCCGTACCTTCCCCTGCCTACAGTCCCCAGTATGTGTTGTTACTCTCTCTGTATCTATGTGTTCTCATTGTTCAGCTCCCACTTATAAGAGAGAATATGCAGTGTTTGGTTTTAAAATTGACTTCTCAATTTATCTTCACTAAGGCTGATTATTTTCTGGATTAGTTTGGGAATCATTTGTTTTATTTTTCTTTTAGTTTCTTCTATTCTTCCTCCTCTGAATTTATAAGATTACCAAAAGTTCAAAGTCTTTCTCTCCCACAGGAGCTTCTATGCCCAAAACGGTGAGCTTTGGTGTTCTGGGAAGGGTCAGAGGGAAGAAAGGCCAAAGAAAGGCTACAGCAGAGGTGGTATCAGCCAAAAAGCCAAGCGTATTTAAAATGGAGACTGTGGTAAAATGATGTATTAGTTGGGATTCTCTAGAGGAAAAGAAATAATAGAATGTGTGTGTGTGTGCATGTGTGTGTGTGGATATGTTTGTACATATGTATATATTTATATGGTCCTGTGCCGCATAGCAATGTTTCAGTTAAGAACAGACCACATATATTATGGTGGTCCCATAAGATTACAATATGATATTTTTTACCGTACTTGTTCTACGCTTAGATATGCTTAGATACACAAATACTTACCATTGTGTGACAACTGCCTGCAGTATTGAGTACAATAACATGCTGTGCAGGTTTGTGGCTAGGAACAACAGGCTATACTACATAGCCTAGGCGTATAGTAGGCTATACCATCTAGGTTTGTGTAAGCGCACTCTATGATGTTCACACAGTGACAAAATCTCCTAACAATGCATTTCTCAGAAAGTATTCCCATTATTAAGCTGTATTCTCATTATTAAACTATAAATGATTGTGTGTGCGTGTCTATGTGCACGCGTGCACACACACACACACATATATATATACAGAGAGAGAGAAATTTATTTTAAGGAATAGGCTTATGCAATTGTGAGGCTGGCAACCCTAAAATCTGCAGGCAGACAGAAGCTGAAGAACTAACGAAGAGTTGATGTTGCAGTTGGATCCTAAAGGCTGTCTAAAGGTGGAATTACCTCTTTCTCAGAGGACCTCAGTCTTTTCTAAGGCCTTCAACTGATTGGATGAGGCTCACTCACATTATGGAAGATAATCTGTTTCGTTTAGAGTCTACTGATTTAAATGTTAATCTCATCTAAAAAGTATGTTAACAGGTCCATCTAGATGGGTGTTTGGCAAAATATCTAGGTACCATGGCCTAGTCAAGTTGACAGATAAAACTAACCATCATAGACAGGAACGGTCAGAACTGTAAAAATTACATTTTGGGTTTAAATCTATTTAAAGTAAACAAAAGTATCATTTCATAGGAACATTTACATAATTAAATTTTACAAAGCATAGAAACAGGAGACAGAAAATCACCAATAACCTTTTTGAAATTTGGTGCTAGTTATTTTTAATAATAAGTGATAAATATTATTTATATTTTTAATGATTTATCTTATTTAATGATTATAAACTCTCATAAAATCATAGAGATTCTTTGTCTCCTCAAAATATTTATAGTCAAGCCACATAATATCTCAGTTAATGGACACATATACCATAGTGGTCTCATGAGATTATAACATATTTATTGTGTCTTTTCTATGTTTAGACAGTGCTTAGATACACAAAGGCTTACCACTGTATTACAATTGCCTACAGTACAGTAACTGCTGTACCCAATTGTAGCCTAGGAACAACAGGCTATAGACTATAGCCTATGTGTGTAGTATGCTACAGTGTCTAGGTTTGTGTAAATACACTCTGTATATTCATACAACTATCAAATTATGTAACAACTCATTTCTCACAGAGTATCTCCATTGTTAAGTGATACATGACTGTATTCGGAAGATATACTTACATAGTAATTAGTCAGAGGTTGAAAACAATCCTTAAAGAGAATCTTGCAGTTACTTCATACAAAGAAATGAATACAAGACTGGAATATGTTTACATTTTGTAAATCGGTAGAATTAAAAGCAGTTATGTATACTTTCTAGGAAACAAAAAGAAAAGATTTTTTTCCTTATGTGGGGAAACTCTTTACCTTGTATATGTAGTTACTGCTACCATGATTACATCATTTCTCTTTCAACAATAAAAGGCAACAGTTTGAGGTTTAAAAGACACATAGATTTAAAAAATCTAAACAAAAAAAAAAGATGCTGAAAGCTATAGTTCACCAGTATTGTAATGCACACACCCACATATACTACAAAAATAGCCACATTTTATGTTAAATGATGTTTCTTTCTTTAAAATATTATAATAAGAAAAGATGCAGATTTTTAAATGAAATATTTTTATCTCTATATCTATGGCAATATAAATCACTCCTTTATGGTTATTATAATGCTAAGCAATGATAAAGTCACATATACACATAATGAATACAAATGAAAGGTAATAGTTAGCTAAATAATGTTTGCCACATAGTTGTATGAAACACTAATTTAGAAGTTTCTAGCAACCAAAGGGAATATCAATGAGAAATAACCTAGAGCAAGAAAGAATCAGTTTGATGAATTGGGCTATATTAAAGAAGTTCCAATACTTTTTCTTTTTTTGACTCTAGCAATAAAATAGACAAAACTTTCATGTGAGAAAGTAATATTTTACTCTTGGAAAAATGAAAACTTCGAACCTTTTCCTTAAGGGAAGAACTTTGCATTTAAACCATTGACTCTTTAGAGACATTTTCAGGATGAAAAAAAAAATCAAAGATTCATTTTACTTGGAGCATTAAAAAAGATGAAACACATGGGGCTCCTGGTATTTCTCTCATTTAAGTTTAGTGTCATGATGGTTTGATAGGGTCTGAACATTCATTTAAAAAGATATGCCAAGTAATTAAAAATATTGCAGGTAAGTTGAACATTTGACCTATTTGCTTATTTTAAGCTCTGCCTCGGGATCACTCCTATTCCACATTGTAAGCTATTCCACAGAAGTTATAGGCCATGCATATATTTTAGCGTGATGAATGCTGGTATTAAAAGGCTACAGTGTGTCCCATCTGAGGCAGCACTTTATATCAATGTGGAAACTTAATGTGAGATTGAGGGTTACTGTGGCACTCTAGGGAATCAAGAAAAGTCATACTCTAATGTATGAATATTCAGAAGGAACAGCATATAAATGTACCATGTTTTTCCTCAACATTTCTAAAAAGCATTATAATACATTCTAAAAAGCATTATAATATATAGTGAAATAGAATATTTTTATTTCGATAGCAACATTCACTCAACTCTATGCTGTAATTCTCTTATTCATTTGTACATTCATGTACTCATTTATTCCACACATATGTATGGAGCATCAATTATGTTTCCAGGAACTCTTCTAGATCCTAGGATATAACCATGAATAAAATAAACAAAAACTCCCAATCTCTGTTTTAGTGAGGTGAGACAAGAGACAAGAAAAAAATAAAACAGGTCTGGCACGGTGGCTCACGCCTGTAATCCCAGACTTTGGGAGGCCGAGGCAGGTAAATCACCTGAGCTTAGGAGTTCAAAACCAGCCTGGTCAACATGAGAAAGCCCCGTCTCTATTAGAAACACAAAAATTAACCGGACGTGGTGGCAGGCTCCTGTAACCCCAGCTACTTGGAAGGCTGAGGCAGGAGGATCGCTTGAATCTGGGAGGCAGAGGTTGCAGTGAGCCAGGATTCTGCCATTGAACTCCAGTCAAAAAGAAAAGAAAAGAAAAGAAAAAAATAAAGCAGAGCAAAACTTAAAATAAGTTGTGTCTTTGATAAACAATAAAGCATGATGGGGAGAGAGTGAGATAGATGGGAATGGTGAGGTGCAATTTTAGTATGCACAGTTCTAGAAGGAATCAGTTAACTGGTGCCATTTGAGAAAAGATCCAAAGAATGAGAAGAGAGCCATGTGTGGCTAGGTGGGAGAAGAGCCTTCTCAGCAGAGGAATAAATAACCACAAAGAACCAGAAATGGCTATATGATTAGCAGATTCAGTAAATAGCAAGAAAGCCTGTACGTGTCTGGGAAATGAATTCAGAGAAGGGCTTATAGGCCACGCACGTGTAGGCTTTTTCTCTGAATGATACTGGTAGCCACTGGAGGACTTGAGTTGAAGATAATACGATGTAACACGACATGACTTAGATTTTAATAGAACATTCTGGCTTCTGTGTTGAGAATTGACTGTATTCCGGCAAGGAGGAAAGCAGCTACACCACTTAAAGGACTTTCCCAATAATTCAGATAAGAGATGATAATGGCAGATTAGCCACTGAAAACTAGTCAGATGCTGGATTTACATGACCTAGAGAGTGAATAGCATCTGCTCACAAGAGGAGCTCCTGCTCCTCCTTTATAAGCAGAAACCTTCGGCCTCTATCTCGGGTTGCCAGATAAAATACAAGATTCCCAGTTCAATGAATTTATGATAAATGGTTAACCATTTATCATACATAAGCATTATATATAATCATTACATATCATATATATATATATAATCATATATCCTATGGAATTTACTGTCCATGCAAATAGGTCCCATGCAATATAAGAACATACTTCACTAGAAAAGTTATTTGTATTGTATTTGAAATTCAAATTTAACTATCTTGTATTTTTATTTGCAAAATCTGACAACCCTACTTCTATTACTCCCTGCTACAATGCATCTTTACTTACATGCTGTTAGTGAGAGTGTTCTTATCTTTCCCCACATAGAGGTGTGTATTCCTTTCCCCACATAGAGGTGTATATTCCTTTCCCTCACTCCTACCCCACAAAAGTAATGGAGTTTTCACTGGCCCTGGGAGCTGGAGAGGTAGCTGTCCTTCACCACTAGCCTAAAGTTTCTGCTCCAATGAGAGAAAGTTGTGAGGGAAGTGGGCGTGGCTTTGTGTCTTTCTCTCACAGCAGCCAATCACTTCCTGCACCCTGTATCATGGAGAAGGGCTTTCTTTGTTTATTTACCTTGCCTCCATCTTGCCTGTGAGCCCCTTTCGGAAGGCTGTAAATTCATGTTGGGTTTCGCTCCCCACTTTTCCAAGTTGTCATATTGCCCCACTCCTGGCCTTTAAAAATTAGTTAATTTTTGGTCACCTTCTTTGTTCTTACTTTCTTGTATAACAACCAGCTTTTTCCCGTGATCTTCCAAAGGTGAAAAGTTCCTGTGTCATTTCTCTTAGCAGTGACTTGTCACACTTTCCAGTTCAGTTTATTTGGTTGCCTTGGTACCTCCTATCTCTGATGGGCTCAAGTAAAGTTATAATTTTGCAGATTATTTGGCTCTCTCATGGTTAGGGTGAAAGCAGTCTTCTCTTGTTCTGCATGCAAAGCATAGTAAGACCTTTAAAGACTTAAACAAAACGTAGACACATTATCACACTGCATTTTTTGTTTGTTTTCCATCCATCATCCAAGAAGCTAGAGACATAGGAGGGTAACCAACCATTGAAAGCAAACGTCTAGAAGGAAGTGCCAATAAAGACAGTACGGTTTTAGATAATTTAAATTTAGACAAGTAAACAAAAAAAATATAGTGCTCACCAAGCCAGTTTCCTGCCTGGGTCTTCATGCTTTTCTTGTTTTCATTCAGCCTGATACTACTGGGAATGTTCGTGGAAACATGTAACAGGTACCCAATATAACAACATGATATCGAATCTCCTAACTCTTAACCTCTAGCCAGCAATTCTTTTATTTATCTCATATTGATTCTGTCTCTGTAGAATTATTTTAAATTTGTCTATTTTTCCCCAACCTTTTGTTTCAATGTCATTTTCAGTCTCATTTTTCTCTTTCAATACAGAAGTGTCCTACGTAATTTATTGAGGATGGAGGTCATCTGGCATAAACTTCCTCAGTCTCACCACTCTTAAAATATAATTTACCTCACTTATGTTTAAGAGTCTCACCACTCTTAAAATATAATTTACCTCACTTATCATTGTTTCCTGTTCTTCTGCTTCAAAAAGAGATTGTGCCTTTCCAAAAACAAATTTCTCCTTGAGGTTCTGACACATTCCCACCTTTCAACACTGTTTGATTTCTCAAATGTTTGCTTCCTTTTTGCTGCATATTACTTTTATACCTGATGTTGGCTTCTTCTCTGGGCCCATTTTATTTTTTTTTACCTGCATTTCTCTACCCCACTTTTGTAACATTTTGTTTTCTAAGTTCTGCTAGATAGTTAAGTAATATTTGCACTTCATGTACATTTTACTTCCAGATTTTCTAATAATCTGGCTATTTCCTATTTTTGGCAGTATGAAATTTTTCACACTTTCTTATTTCTGATTTTGACACAGGTTTGCTTCTCTATATTACTGACCTATCCCTTTTATTTTTCTTTGCTTCATCTCTCACACACTTGAAGTCCCTCTCTCTCTGAGACATCTTATTCCTGCTAATTATTCAGCATTAATTTATGTTTTTCAGCAATAATGTAATAACTGCTTAGTCTATATTTGCAGTCTCAAACACTCCACTAAATGCTAATTTTACATTTTTATCTCCTCACTAGATATCAATGTTTTCAAACAGCATTGATGCTCAAAGCTGAGTTGATCATTTTTCACTAATGAAATTTCTTCTTTGATGTCTGTAGATTCGATGTGTATTTTACCAGCTTTCTGGGTTCTAAGCTCCAGATTATTTTTAATTATTACCTTTTTTTCATTTTTCACATGCTTTGTCAATAAACAAATATTGATTTGACATTATGTGCTTTGCAAAATGATTGAGATTCAGCCATTGACAAAATTTCTTCTGTTACAGTGTGGTCTGGGAGACAAACAATTATATAAATTAATTCAGTTAATTTCAGATAATACTACTAGGATGAAATACTGTGACAAAATATGATCAAGAGAAATCTCGATCTGAGTATATGGCATTTGAGTTGACCCTGGAACAATAACCACAAACCAATTATAAAATGACTTGACAGGAGTACATTCTTGCCTGAATAAATAAATAAGAAAATAAATAAAATTTATGCAAAGCCCTTTTTAGTTTACCCAGTTACTATTTGAACCTATTCCTGATTATATATCTTCTTTCATTTGAATGATACTTTCTCAAGGCCTGTTATCACATAATAGGACTATTTTATTAAATTCCTAACTGAAGCTCCACTCTTTCCAGTGGATAGAGCTAGAATTATTTCTCTAATAATCTTCTGTGCTTTTTGCTGGGCAATACATATTCCTTTTTGCATGCCTTGGCTGAAGCATATTGGAATATTTGATAATGCCATTTCTTCCACCCAAACAACCTCCCCTCATTGTCCCTAGCTGTTAAAATGTCCTGCCTTTCATATTTTGGTTTATATTTTCGACTCCTTCATTCATGAAGCATTTATTGATAGGCTTAGTATTATAAAATTTTACTTGTCTAGATTTCCCAGAGTTTTTAGTTTTAAATCTGCATAAAGCTTTATATTTTTAAAAATGATTATACAGTAAAATTTACCTTTTTAGTGTACAGTTCTATGAATTTTAACATTACTGTCAAGATTTTTAAAATTAACATTCTTGTATATTTATAATTGATCTTTCTCCTTATAACTGAGTATTCTCAATTTCTCCCTCTGCAACTTGTAGCCTTGTTAGTATTCTTTTTTTATTCGAATCATTCAGTACCTTGTTATAATTGTTTATTTGTTTGTTTGTTTGTTTGTTTTTGAGGCAGAGTTTCTCTCTTGTTGCCCACGCTGGAGTGCAGTGCCATAATCTCAGCTCACTCCAACCTCTCCCTCCCGGGTTCAAGCGATTCTCCTGCCTCAGCCTCCCAAGTAGCTGGGATTATAGACATGTGCCACCACGCACGGCTTATTTTGTATTTTTAGTAGAGATTGAGTTTCACCATGTTGGTCAGGCTGGTCTCCAACTCCTAACCTTAGGTGATCCACCTGCCTCGGCCTCCCAAAGTGCTGGGATTAGAGGCATGAGCACTGCGCCTGACCTACAATTATTTTTTAAACAAACAGTTTTATTAAACAAATGAAGAGGAAAAAAAAGATTTTATTTAAACAGTTTTTTTTTTTTTTTTTTTTTTTTTTTTTTTTTTTTTGAGACGGAGTCTGGCTCTGTCGCCCAGGCTGGAGTGCAGTGGCCGGATCTCAGCTCACTGCAAGCTCCGCCTCCCGGGTTCACGCCATTCTCCTGCCTCAGCCCCCGGAGTAGCTAGGACTACAGGCGCCCAGCACCTCACCTGGCTAGTTTTTTTTTTTTTTTTTTTGTATTTTTTAGTAGAGACGGGGTTTCACTGGGTTAGCCAGGATGGTCTCGATCTCCTGACCTCCTGATCCGCCCGTCTCGGCCTCCCAAAGTGCTGGGATTACAGGTTTGAGCCACCGCGCCCGGCCTATTTAACCATTTTTTTTGCAATGCATTTCTACCAGCAACAATTATTTCCAGTTTTGTTTATTTAAAGATAATTTTTATTTCTCCTTTATTTCTGAAGACAATTTCACAGTTCAAAATTCTGGGTCATTATTGTATATATTTTTAATACTTTATTTTATTCTACTTTCTTCTTGTTTGCATCATTTTTATAGAGAAATCTGAAGTAATTCTTACTTTTGCTCCTTTATAAGTAAAATGAGTTTCCCCCCTTTAGCTTCTTTGAGGCATTTCTCTTTGTCTTTGATTTAACGAAATTTTACTATGATAAACCCAGATGTTGATTTTTTCAGCATTTACCTTATTTTGTGTTCTCTGAGCTTCCTGTATCTGTGGCATACTGTCTTTCATTAACTTTGAAAAATTATTCGCGACTATTATTAGTTCAAATATTTATCTTGCCTCTCTGTCTCTTTCTTCTCCCTCCAGAAACCCCACCATGTGTATTTACATCTTTTGCAATAGTCTAAGAGTTATTAAGCATAGTGTTCTGATTTATGAATTTTTTGCTTGTTTTTATTTTTGTCTTCATATTTCAGTTTGGAAAGTTTCTCTGTGCATATGTTTAAGCTCACTGATTTTTTTTTCCATCATCTGTGCCCAGTTGAATCATAAAACCATCAAAGGCATTTTAAAATTATCTTTCTCTGTTTTTGATTTCTAGCATTTCCTTTTGTTTCTTTCTTAAGGTTTCCATCTCTCTGTTTACACTATTCATATGTTTTTTCATGTTGTTGATTTTTTTATTAAAGCCTTTAGCATATTAATTATATTACAGTCACTTTAAATTCCTTGTCTGATAATTCCCAAATCTCTATCATATCTGAATATGGATGTTTGCTGTGTCTCTTCAGGCTGTTTTATTTTGCCTTTTTAACATGTCTTGTAATTTTTTTTGTTGAAAGCAAAAACATGATGTATCAGGTAGTAAGAATTGAGAGAAACAGGCTTTTTGTGTGAGGTTTTATGTTTATGTGGCCAGGAGTCTGCGCTCTGGTTAATATTTGCTGTAGCTGAGGAATCAGAGGCTTTAATTTCCTCTAATGTCCTTGCTTTAATTTCCATGTTGTCTTTGAGACTCCTTAGGAACTCCTTAAACGGAGTCTGTGTTTGGTAGCTCTTTCAGTTATAATCCACTATTTCTATCCTGGAGCCCTGTCAATGTGGTGGTAAGGTACTAGGGAGGGAAGACATTCTGTAATTTCATGAAATTCTCATTTTATGTGTGTGCCAAAATCTCTGGGCTGTGACCTTTAGAAGCACTCCTTAGCCTTTTAAAATTCTCCCTCGCATGAGATCTGAAGGCTAGAGAATATTGGAGCTGTCTAATCCCTCTTTTCCTAGATCATTTAAGGTTCTAGTAAAATATTTTCCCTTGAGGGAAATTTGTTATTGAGAATATCATGCTCTGAGTATATTTGAAAATGGCACTCCACCTCATTCTACTCTACCTCTTTCTACTGGAAGTAGAAAGTGTTTTCCAATCTTTACCAAAAGAACTGGTGGTGCTCCTGGAGGTAAAACTCAAGAAAGTGTGAGATCTTTCCTAAGATGGGGTCCCCAGAAGTTTTAATTTTCAGAATAATCCATACTCAACCTATAGTCATTTGTCAATTGCTGTTTAAGTGTTCCTACTTGTTATTGGCTCCAGTGTCTTCTGTTCTCTATAAGCTGTGATTCACTGTCTTTGTGTCTTGTGTTTCCAAGGTGGTAGTTTGCTCTGTGACCTCAATGCTCTAATACATCTAACAAGAGCTCTCACTATCAATTATTTTGTTTTTTTCTTATGACTATGAGACTGATAACTTACAAGGACTTTACATATCAGAAAGGAAACTAGAGGTGTCTCCTAGAGTTTTCAAGAGCTAATTTTTATTCTAGTCTTAAAATCCTTATTATATATGTTACAGAGCATGATATATATTTGCCAGATCACACTTTATGCCTCTTAACATGCACCTCAATGAATTACAATATCTGTAATAGAAGATTGGGGCATGGACTCCATCCTCCTATTCTTTGATGAACAAGTCCTAAAGTTGAGACTATGTCTTATTCAAAGAAGCGTTTCACTCTGTATAGTTTTCACAGCAAACATTTATAGGAGATAAGCTCCACTTATGCATGAATATAAATGCTTAAGCAGCAATTTTTCATTGTTGATACTTTATTTTTTGTTCAGAGACAGTTTTAGTTATTTAGTTTCAGATATTTTCTTAAGTTAAAAAAGAATTCAGACTTTTAGTACTAAACAGAACTCTTATTGATATATGTCTATTGTGTAAAATTTTTCTTTAGTTTCTTAACTTTAATATTTAAGGTCAGCAGTGTTTTAAAACTAGGCTATTTTTCCTTACTTGATCTTTGCCTCTTCTTGAACCAAATCTGCCTTAGCAGATAGGATTTTAGAAGATTTCCCCTAGAGTGTTACTTCAAGCTATTTAAGCTGCCATCAGCTCCTGATTTAGCATTTTTAATAAACTTCCTAGGGCAAAGGATTAATTTCCCTGGACCCTCTTTATCCTTGATGTAGAAGTATAATGTTCAATCTAGGATGGGTCATTGTTCACCTGCTGTCTTCCCTGCATGTTTATGAATAAGTAGATACAAGTTCAAGGAAGGGAGGAAACACAAGGCAAAATAAAAGTATTCCCAATTCTTAAAATTTGTTGTTAAATAAAAACAGAAACTAATACATATGAATGTAAATACAATTATTTTCACCGCATTAAAGTGAACACTTTAAAGAAACATATGTCTATTGAGGCAGTTTATAGCCAACTAGTTAGAATTTAACTGCCCACATGCTTATTGATTCTTATCTAAAACTCATCCAAAAACAGAATTTCCACGGTCTTAGCAAAACTGTAGTTTATACAGTGACCCAGAAATTTGGGACTATTGTCATTAGCAGAGACACTTGAATTAGTAAACCATCACTCAACAGTTTCTCAAGATTATAATGGGAATTAAGCCTAAAAAATACATATAATTATTCCCTTTTTCATTATGAACATATGTAGTAATACCCAGAATCCTATGATTTCACAGCATATCCAATTACAATTTTCTGAAATTGTTTGGTCTCAAGTTTGGGCTCATTTAAAATGCTTTTAAAAGAAAGAGAAACAAGGGCGGGGGGTGAGGTGCATCATAAATTAACTGGGAAGAGGTATAGAAAATGTTGACAAAGGACATAGTGATTGGCAGTTCTCTATTAAAATTAAACTTCCTCTCATGTTTTCTGATAAGACCTAATACAGCTTGTTTATGACAAAAACAGGATATATTCTGTATTAAGGTACAGAATATCCTGTACAGTGCTGTGAGTCAAACATAAATCAGAGCCATGAGCAACTCTTCTCAGTGATAATTAATGGTGATTTTATATCACATGTGTCACTCTAGTTTTTCTTCTTATTGAGAGGAATCATATAATTTATTGTCCGAATGCAACACATTTGAGTATAAAACATGGCATTAATTGGACATTATACTAGGACAATAGGTTTAATTTGAGACTATCCCAGGAAAACTAAGAAATATTTGGTAAAGTGTCTAACAAATTTCAGTTACAGTTAACTCTGAATATTTTTCCCTCTGCCAAAAGACAAGTATTCCAAAATTATCAATACTTTCTATAATGGAATGTATATGCTAGTAAAATAACTATGAGACATTTAAAGAATAAACAGGAATCCATCTTCTTAAAGTGAAAGAAAGTTTTTAAAATAAGAAGTAAGTATCATTTCCAAAACAAAAAGGTGCCAAGGCCAAAAATAAAAATTAAACACAGATGTATGGAAATATATCTAACTTTTTTTGTTGTCTCTGAAAACAATATAATTTACCTATAAAAACTCCCTTATCTCAAGACTTTTAAAAATTGGAAACTCATATCTAGACAGCTTTGGACAGGAAGACTTTCAACAGGCTGTGCATCTATGTAACTATATATGTGTGTGTGTATATATATATATGTGTGTGTATGTATATATGTGTGTATATATATGTGTATACATATATGTGTGTGTGTGTGTATATAGTGTGTGTGTGTGTGTGTATATATATATATATAGAGAGAGAGAGAGAGAGAATTTTTTAAAATTGATTGCTATTGTCTGAACATTTATGTGCCCCCTGAAATGCATATGTTAAAATCCTAACCCCCAAAGTGATGGCATTTAGGAGATGATTAGGTAATGATGTGGAGTCCTCATGATTGGAAATAATGCCCTTATAAAAGAAACTCCCGAGAGCTAGCTAGTCCCTTCCAACATGTGAAGATGCAGCAAGAAGTCATTGTCTATGAACCTTCAGTAGACACCAAATTTGCCACCACTTGACCTTGGATGTCTCAGTCTCAAGAATTTTGAGAAATAAATTTATGTTTTTTATAAGCTACCTATTTATAGTATTTTGTTATAGCAGCCCGATTGGATTAAACAGAAAATTGGTACCAAGAGTGGGATGCTGATACAACAAATACTGAAAAATGTAGAACTGACTATGGTACTGGGTAAAGGGTAGGACCTAGAAAAGTTTTGATGTGCATTCTAGAAAAAGCCTGTGTCATGCCATTAAGGACAATTCCACTGAAGGCCCAGAAAGAAGAGAGGAGAGATATAGAGGGAGCCTCAACGTCTTAGAGAATATCTAGGTGGTCATAAACAGAAGGTTGGCAGAAATAGGGACAGTAAAATCAATTCTGTATGAGGCCTCAGAGGAAAATGAGGAACAAGGTATTGGAAACTGAAGAAATGTGGTTCTTGTTACAAAATGACAAAGAGCTTGGCTGAATTGTGTTTACGTGCTTGTTGTGTTTTCTAGAAGGTAGAATTTGTGAGCAACAAAATTGGACATTTAACTGAAGCTATTTCCAAGCAACATATAGAAGGTTCAGCTTGGATACTCTTGACTGCCTGTAGTAAACTGTGAAAAGAGAGAAATTATTTTAAAATGGAATTGTTAGTCAAAGGAAAGCAGAAGTTAAAAAAATTGAAAATTTTCAGCCTATTTGTACTTGAAAACATGAAAAAGTTTGTTCAGGAAGAAAAATGAAGGGTGTGAGGCCGAGACCAAATGTAATAAGGAGATTAGTTAGAATCATCCATCTCAAATGAATCTAAGAATTATTCATTAGTATAATGAAGAAGTTAAATAGTCATCTACTGTAATCTCAGCACTTTGGGAGGCCAAAGTCAGTGGATCACTTGACGTCAGGAGTTTGAGATCAGCCTGGCAACATGGTGAAACCCCGACTCTACTAAAAATAAAAAAAAAATAGCAGAGCATGGTGGCACATGCCTGTAATCCCAGTTTCTTGGGAGGCTGATGCAGGAGAATTGATTGTACCCAGGAGGTGGAGGTTTCAGTGAGCAGAGAGTATGCCACTGTACTCCAGTTTGGGTGACAGAGTGAGATTCTGTCTCAAAAAAACAAAAAACAAAACAAAAAAAAAAAAACAGAGGCCATCTAAACAGAGCCAGGACCCATTATCCAAAATAATGGAAGGATTATCTCAGAGACATTTTGGACATCATCAGGGATGCCTCTGCCATTACAGGCAAACTGCAAGGGCCCGGGGAAGAAAAAGATTTCAAGGCTCTACCCCCGCATTCCATTGCCCTGCTCCTTGGCTGACTCAGGTGAGGCTCTAGTGGCCTCAGGTGCAATGACGGCCATGGTGGCAACCTCTCCAAAAGGCATAGGTAGTAAATTTTGGTAGTGTTTATGACAGAGTGTATAAGCCATGCAAACTTGGCTGCCTCCACCTAGATTTCAAAGAACATTCCAGAGAAGTTTGGGGCCCAGTCAGAAAATTGCTATGGGGCCAGGGCTACCACAAGGAGCCTCTAAAAAGGCAATGCACAGCAAAGCAGTGGGAGCAGAGCTGCCCCTGAGACTTCAGACTGATAGAATAACTCATGTGCAATTTCAGCCAGAGGAAGCTTTGGGCACACAACCCAGCCACAGAGCTGCCATCTTGACTGCTTCTAAGTTTTGACAATTAAGAATAAAGTTGCTATAAATATTTATGTGAATTTTTTTGTGTGTGAACATGAGTTTTCAAATGGTTTGAGTGAGTACCAAGGACAAGAGTATGTTCAGATTTATAAGAAACTAGTAAACTACCTTCCAAAGTGGCTGAACCATTTTTCATTCATATCACCATGAATGAGAGTTTCTGTTGCTCTACACAATTGCAAGTAACAATGTAAGTATCTCACATGTAAAAGATTCTCTATCTGCAGACTTTCAAATATTGGAAACCTATATCTACATAAATAACATTCCAAATGAAGAATTAAAATGGCTTGTGAATCTATAAAATTATATATTTTTAGGACAACAGTTTTTTAAAGACTCAGAAAGCAATTTATATTTCTCAAGAAGTTTTGCTTACAAGTCCATTTACAGGTGAAAACATAGAACCAAACAAATATAAATCCTGTGTCATCTTGGTGAATGGGTTTGAAAATGTTTATGAGTATAGCCTATGATTATCATTCTGTTTTGGTTTGTTTTTACATACCTTTGTAATTCTATTTTTTCTTTATGAGTATTATTACAAAAGAGATGTAAAATTAATATTAGAGCTATAAAATATTGTATCAAAAATGCAAAAGCCAGGGTTTTCCAAATAATTAAACTTACTTATATTATTAACAATAAAAATATCTTACTATTACTAATATTTTTACATGGGATTGAATAAGTATTTTTACTAATAAATAATTTAGAATAGTGTTATATTTCATATTTATATTACTCTTTTAGATTTTTCTTGTGTTTTGTAAAACATTTGGAAAGGATAGATTAAAATATAATTTTTTTCCTCTGAAGTAAAATATTAGTAATATTAATGATTTTTAGAAGCTATATTTGAGTCTTAGGTTTATATTATGATGTGGTATTTGTTTATGCTTCTATAACTGAAATATTATATAAAGCTTTTGAAGGAAGTACAAAGAATATTAATATATTATGTGATTAAAAGTCTGAGAAATATGTCCTACTAGGTAAGAATAAGGACCAGAGAAGAGAGAACCAATGAAAACTGTAGCCTCCAAACTTCAACAGAGACTTTGAATGAAACTCACTAGAGTTCCACCATTTCTATTTGAAGACCAAGGTGAATATAGTTTAAAATTGACGATTGTGTTGAGTCATGTTGTTAGTCATATTCAATGCCAACTGAATACGGTTTAAAATGTACAGTGGTGTTAAGAGTCATGTTGTCAGTAAATATTATGTAGTAACCACCTCTACAGATTTTACAAAACCTGAATTTTTAAATAAATTTAAAAACAATTCTGACTGCAAGCAGGAAACTAAGCCAGGTGCTTTTTATTCTTCTAGAATTGTTGCTTCCAAAGTGAAACCCCACCACGATATCTATCCCACTCCTACTTGACACGTCATGAAGAGTCTCAAACCTTCCTCTAAAATGTCTTGACAACTAGGTTGTAGGCTAGGTTTGAATGTCTCTCAGCAAAATACCAAGCTTGCCAAAGGTATAGAATTTACATTAATATAATCCATTGCTACTACTTATGTATTATCGTCATCCATGAAACACTAGAATTTCAACAATCTATTTTTTCTTTCAAATACATTCCCTAAAAATAGAAGATGAGACTTTTTAAAATATTGAAGTTGAAAATAAGAAAACATGGTTATTTTCCTCCTAACCTTAAGCATATTCTCACACCTGAAAAGGGATTAAAAAAATGTTAAAATCACCTTTTGTATTACTTTGTTAAAACTGCCCTCACAATGGGATACCAACTTCCTGCAGTAATATTTTAAAGCATTCTGGTGCTGTGAAGAATATTTAATTATGTGATTATTTTTCATTATGTGTGTAGGTAATTGTCTCTACGTCAAATGTAAATGATTTTGAACAATAAAAGTGAATGAGTAATGTTCTTGCTGTGAGCAACAGATGTCATGTGGATTTTGATTTCTTAGTCATTTATAAATATTTCTTTTCAAGTCTAGAAAAGCAATGAGTTAAGATTATAGACTAATAGCCACCAAAATCCAGGTTTAAGAATGAAAAGCAATGTGAATTATGCAACTATAGAACACCGCCTAGGAAAAAATATTTTATTATATTTATGCTTTTTAAAAACATGAAAAATATGACTTTTTAAAAGATGCATAGCTTAGTTATAATTCTCTGAATTTAGGTCCTACTACCAAGATTAAAGATTTTTGCCCCTCTCACATGTGAACCAATGTCTTCTGCCTCTGACCACTGCCTCATATGTATGGTCTTTTGCACATTATAAACAATCTTTGTTTATGGAATGGCATATGTAAGAATCAGAAAAATAAGGTATACTTTTGTAGTTTACTGGGCATATTCTGCTTCTTGGCAAGCATCCCTTTCCCTTTTATTGACAATAGAGTAACTTTCTTTGTGATAGCTATTTACCCCCACTTGGCTCACATAATTTAAGTAGGGTGGCTGCAATTCTGGATCCAGTGCTAGTCATGAGAAATAGATCCTGCTGACAAGAACATCACATTCATCACTCAGTGTATTTTAATTCAGAAGTGGTTGATATTTTTCAGGCTGTCAACCTGTGCTATTTCTTGGAAATTTTGCTTGAATAATGAAGGAGTTAAGAACATACCACCCCAAAATATTCCACTCTGGCATATTTACTATGTTGATTTAAAGGCAGGTACAAGAAGTGAGACAGGTACAAGATGATCATTCTGACCTTCTTCTGTTTATTAAAAGCAGTATATACTTTTCTCATGTGAAAAATGACCTTCCTATATCAGAAGGAAGGTACCATTCTTAGCAAGGTTGGGAAATCAAGGCCAAGGGGAATCAGTACAAAGAAACCTTATTGAAGTAATCCTTATATTCTTAATCATCTCACTACCCAATTTACTACTCTAGCCTAAGCTCCTTTGCTTTTTTCCATTCTCATAACTTACTACTCTTTGACCAATTCAGTATAAATGTTCAATTCTAGCTGTGTCTTTGGGTCTTTATTTTCTTACGATGACTCCTGGGCCATGTAAAACTCATATTAAACAAATTTGTAGGCTTTTCTCCTGACAATCTTTCTGGTATAAATTTAATTCTCAGGCCCAGAGGATAGAAAACATGAGCATAAAGACAATATTTTGCCTCCCACATGGTGACTAGAGAGAGGCAGACACTCTTTTGCACAGGAGTTACTGAGGCTGGTGATGAGAAAAGCTTTGTGCTCAAGGAGTCAACAAGAGGAATCAACTTGCTTAGGAGAGAAGCTAAACAAGGAAACATTATTGTGAGACAGAGAAAAATAAATATTGTTGTCATTTGAGCTGCTGGGTCTAGCCATGCGTGATAGTTCTCTCTCTGACTTGTGACAAAGATTGTCTCTTGCTAGCCTCCTCTGAGCCCTCTCTTAACTAGGCCTCAACCTTGGTCTATAACGACTTGAAAACAAAACACTAACATAGTTTTTAACAGATCAAGGCTGCATCCCCAGGATGATTCTAGTACAATGTGAAGTGCCTGTCAGAGAGAACTCAAGGATGCAAAAGAATTAGCTGTCTGTTAACTGTCTATTCCAGCCAGCACCTGATAGGGCCCCTGTCTTCCAACCTTTCTGGAAGGGTAAAAGTTTAACTTTAATAAGCACCAGTTAGCAAATCCAGATGAATTTCACATGGGCCACTCCCATCTTACCACTTTTTATAAATTTTTACTTTCCTTACTTTACACAGCTGCTGTTCATCCACCTCCCTATTTTCTTATTCTCCCTTTAAAACCATCCGAAGTCACCTCTGTGCAAATCAAGGTTGAGTTCAGTTCACACTGGACTCTTTTATTTATTGCAATAGTATATTACAGATTACAGTCTGGCCTTACTACTTTAGTGTATTATCCAACTTTAATATTCAACTTTGTATTTAACACTTGATGCTTATGAGAGCCAATAATCTGAAATATAATATATTGAATTTAGTTTATCTATCATTTGCAACTGGAAGAATCATAATTGATTCATTCTGTGTATTACCTGGAGTTTGAGTTCCCTTTTCCATGTGCCTGTGTTTGAATTTGGTAAAGATGATCATAAAGATATCATTGTGAGGCAGCTGTTCCACAACTCTTTATCTCCAGGGAAATACAAACATGAAGCTTGTTTGATAGTTACATTGGGCTTGGCTAGATTGGGAAACTCTAAATTGTAGGAAAGAGTTTATAGATAGAATAAGATATTTTTCAGAATGTTTAATAATGACTGACATCTAGGACTTGCCTTTTCACAATCACATTTTGTAAGTGATGACTTCCTCTTGATATTAGATATTTCCAAATTCAGTAGAGACTTCCAAATCCTTCCTTCCCTCTTTCTCTCTCTTTCTTCTTTCCTCTTTCTTTCTGTCTCTCTCTGTCCGCCTTTCTCTTTTTCTCTCTCTTTCTCTCTCTCCAGTCTCTCCTTTCTTCCTTCCAATCTCTTTCTTCCTGTTATTTTTCTTTCCTCAGAGAAGAATCAGAAATTAATAAGACAGACAGAGGAATGAGATATAGGCTATAAAATATAAATTTAAGTTATTTATCAGAGACAAAATCTGGAAAGGCAACATGTTAAAGAAGATATCAAGGAAGGTAACTGAGCATCTTGCATGCCAGTGGAGGACTAATGGCATATAACTATTTATAAATTGAAGTCAAAGTGAGAATGGAGAACTTGGCTAGAAGACTACAACAAGAGAGTACTTGAGCAAGTTGAGTTGAATGAGACAAATTCTATTCCGTCCCTACAGAACATTAGAAAAAGAAGGCTGAACATCAGACCCCATTAATTTAGTAGCTATTCAGAAGCATGAAGAACATGGGATAGAGCAGAAGAGCAGGCATTCCTTCTCAACTTTAACCATGTTTTCAAGAGTTGAATCTTGTAAATTTTCATGCTTAGGGTGAAAGTCCACTAAGTCTTAACTATTACCAAGACTGAAATTACTGTTATAATTTTGTTCCATTCAAGTACAATAATGTAAATGTAACTATTATCCTATGGGTAAAACTGACTTAAACACACACACACACACACACACACACACAAAATCGAATAATCAATGATCTGTCTCTGCAAATGTGTTCTACACCATTGCGCCAGAGTCTGTTTCTATGAAAATTGTGTGTTGAAAAAAATACTAACCTTCAGAATATCAGTGATTTCTGAAGAGGAAGAAGAGTTTGTATAAAACATGAATGGTTTTTAGATCTGTCACTTCACACTGTATTACACACTGAAACCAACAAGGAAGTGTGAAATAAAAATTCTGTTTCCTGGTTCCCTCGTCAGAGATTTTGATTTAATTGTTCTGGAATACAGGTTCAAAAGAAACAAATCTCCACAGATGTGTCTAATGTGCAGCCAAAGTGAAAAATTACTCTTTTGAGAGGACGGAACAGGAGCAGATGCCCATGCATTGAGGAGTATTTTTACAGTGGCCTCCAGTGTAGCTGCTTAACACTTGTAAATTTGAGATTGATTGGTGGTAACATACAAATTCTTTTAAAACCAATAGCTCTTTGATGAGTAAATAAATACACTTTTTATGTCAACTTATGCAATACTTATACTATTTTTATAAGAAAAATGTGAACAACTTCTTAATGAGAACATGTAACCATTGTGTTCTGGGACTCCTTGTACATTACTAATTTATGCTATTTAATAGCAAGTATCAGAAAATAATTAAAATAATTACTATGAAATATATTATTATCTAGTTCTTTTATTTGGTTATTTGAATATTTTCAATTAAAAAATCATATATGGTGAGTTTTAATAAAAGAAATGTATGCACAAATAAAAATGTGACAAGGTAGGAAAAGCCCTTGTTTAGTTCAGAGTTCAGAGTTATTAGACACAATTTGCAGAAGTAAAATTGCTGACTCAAAGAGCGTATGTTACTTTAAATTTGAAGGGTATTACCAAGCCATCTTGCATAAAGCTCAGACTATTTAACATTCCAACTTAAAATGTATGAGATACTTCACCCCCACCTCTTGTCAGCATAGACATTAATAGAAGAGGTATTAATGATGCTTTCCTAGAATTTTAATTTGCATGACATAATCATAAGTGTCATTGAGCATGTTTTCACATATTTTAAGTTCTTTTTCTTTTTGTAAGTCTATTAATTGTGACATTACCGATTTTTTATAATTATTCTATCACACTGATTCATATAAAGGCTTTGTATTTTTTACTAAATATTTATGGTATGTGTGGGAGTGGTGGGAGTGTGTATGTTGCAAACATGTTTTTCTGGTTGAATTTTTCACTTTCGACTTGGTAATTTGAGAAACGTAAATTTTATAAATACTGTGTAATCAAGGTTATCATTCATTTAAACTGAAGTTTTTCAATTTTGTGTCTCATTCTGAAATTATGAAAACAATAATCTCCCATGTTTTCATGTAATATTTTTTATGTTGGCAATTTTTAAGATTTTTTTAAAAATCTTAAAATATTTTAAAAATCATAAAAAATATTTTTTATGTTGGCAATTTTTAAGACTTTTCCCCCTCTTTTTTATTGAAATGTAATCACACACACACACACACACACACACACACACACACACACACACACACAGAGTAAACATTTTGTAACTGCAATCTATATAAAGACAGAGAATGTCCTCAGAACGTGTGGAATCTTGGATTCGTTTGCTAGGGTAGTAGTTACAAATTATCACAAATTGGATGGCTTAAAAGAGGAATTTATTCCCTCACAATTCAGGAGGCTAGAAGTACAAAAGCAAAGTATCACCTAGATCTGTTTATTCCTTTGGGAAAATTCAGGATGAAGATATCTGGGCTTTTATTTTTCAGTGGGGGCTGTCAAAGCAGTTACATTGAACAGATATAAAATTAATCAATGTTTCTAATTATCATCTTTAATATTTTGGTAACTTGTGCTTGTCTAGAAATCTGTCCATTGAAATTAAAATTTCAAATTTAAAGTCATATATTTCATTATTATATTATCTTATTACCTAATTTTAATATATGTAGAGACTGTTTTTCTTTTCTTGTCAAAGTACTAACTTTGGACTTTGTAGATACCCACTGTTATTATGATTTTTTTCTATTTCATTATTTTCTCATATGGCCTTGACTCTTTAACATTATTTGGTTTAATATGCTGTTCACTGTCTAATTTATAAACCATAAAATATACACTAAAATAAATTTGCTTATAAAAAGAGTATAGTTTCCTTGTATATGTATTATATGTACTATTTTTATTATTCATTATTTTTTAGTTTTTATTGTGATATTTTTCTTTGATCATGGATTATTAAGAATGTTTTTTTTCTTAATTTCCAAATACATAGATTTTCTTAAACTTTGGTTCTTTTTTTTTTTTATTATTATACTTTAAGTTCTAGGGTACATGTGCACAACGTGCAGGTTTGTTACATATGTATACATGTGCCATGTTGATGTGCTGCACCCATTAACTCGTCATTTACATTAGGTATATCTCCTAATGCTATCCCTCACCCCTCCCCCCTCCCCACAATAGGACCTGGTGTGTGATGTTCCCCTTCCTGTGTCCAAGTGTTCTCATTGTTCAATTCCCACCTATGAGTGAGAACATGTGGTATTTGTTTTTGGTTCATTTTTAACTAACTTTTCATTAGCTAAATTCCACACTTTACCTACTAGTTCATTCTTTGCAATGTAAAATACTAAAAGTTTTGACAGATACATACTAGAATGTACCCACAATTTGGTGTCCTACAGAATTATTTCTCCACTCTCAAAATCCCCTGTGCTTAATCTGTGTATTGCTCCCCTACCCCTAACTGCTGGTGATTGGTGATCTTTTTACTGTCTCTATAGTTTTTTATTTGTGAGAATGAGAGTTGTAATCATATAATCATACAAGATGTATCCTTTACCGACTGGGTGGGTGGTAGTTTTTGTTTCTTTTCTATTGTGTGTGTGTGTGTGTGTGTGTGTTTGTGAAAGACAAACTTGGGATCATACAAAATGTAGCCTTTTCAGACTAAGTAGGTGGTAGGTGGTAGGTTTTCTGTGTTATCTTCCAGGAATTTGGGGGTTATGCTTTAAATTTAGGGCTATGATCCATTTTGAGCTAACTTTTGTGAAAGGTATAAGATCTGTGCATAGATTCATTCTTTTCATGTAGATGCCCAATTATTCTATAATAGTACCAGTAGACTACATGTGTGTGGATTCATTTACTTCTCCTTGCAGTTCTATTGGTTTTTGCCTCCAATATCTGACACTTTGTTATTAGGCCAGTACATACTAAGGATTGTTATATCTTCTTGGAGGAATGAACACTTTATCATTTTTCAATGCACCTCCTTAACTCTCATAATTTTTCCTGCTCTGAAGATTATTTTGTATGAAATCAATATAGTTACTACATTTTTATTAAAACTAATGTTAGCATGCTATATCATTCTCCTTCTCTTGCAATCTGTCTGTATTTTTATATTTAAAGAAGTTTTTTGTAGACAATATATAGTTAGGCGTTGTTTTTAATCCACTCTCTTCGTCTCTCTCAAGTGGGTTATTTAGATCATTTCCATTTCACTTGATAATTGATATATTGGAATGAATGTCTACCATATTTCTATTTGTTGCACTTATTTTGGGGGTCATTTTACATACTTTTCTCTGCCTTCTCTGTTTTTATTAAGCATTTTATATGATTACCTTTTCTCTCCTCTCATAGCATATCAACTGTATGTCTTTAATTTTTCATTTTTAGCAAGTGCCGTAGAGCTTGTAATATACATTTACAACAAATCCATGTTCATTCTACAAAAACACTATACCATTTTATAAATAGTGCAGGTACATTGTAACAGATTATTCCCAATTCTTATCTCCCTTCCCTTATAACATTGCTTTTATTCATTTAACTTTTCCAAAAGGAATAATCTCCCAATATGTTGTTGCCATTATTGTTTTGAAAAAAATTTTCTCTCAACTCAATTAGGAATTAAAAAATTAAAGATTTTATTTTACATTGATATTCCTTCTCTAGTGCTCTTCTGTAATTTATATAAATATGAGTTTCAGATCTATATAATTTTCCTTTCCTCTGAAAAAATTTATTTGAACATTTATTTTTTGTAAGGCAGGTCTACTAGTGACAAATTTCCTCAGTATTTGTTCATTTGGGAAAATATTTCTTTTTCACTTGAAGAATAATTTAGCTGTATACAAAACTCTAAGTTGGTAGGATTTTTTTTCTCTATCATTTTTCTATAGAAAAAGTGCTCTTATCTTAGGCATAGTTCAAGTTTTTCTTTGCATTTCTGCAGTTTAAATATGATATTCTTAGGTATAATCTACTTTTTAGGATTTATCTTGCTTTATATTCTTTGATTTGAGCTTCCTAAATCTGTAATTTGGTATTGGTCATCATTATTATTTTTAATCAGCCAATATTACTTAAGATAATTCTTATGTTCATTTATCTTTTTATTCTTCTTGTATTCCCATTACAAATATTTAGAACTTTTGTAATAGTCCCATGGTTCTTGAACATTCTGCTGCATTTTTCAGTTCATTTTTCACTTTGCCTTTCAGTTTGAAAAGTTTCTACTAACGTATCTTCAAGTCACTAATTCTTTTCTCAGCTGAGTACAGTCTGATGAACCCATCAAAAACACTCTTTATTTCTGCTACATTTTTAAAAAATTTCTAGCACTTCCTTTTGATTATTTGTTAGAGTTTTCATCTTTCATTCACATTACTAATTTATTTTTGCATGTTGTTGACTTTCTCCATTAGAGTAGTTAGCAGATTAATCCCAGTTACTTTAAATTTCCCTGTTTGATAATTCCAAAATTTCTGCCATATCTGATTCTGAATTCTTGCCTTGTATCTTCAGATTGTTGTTTTCTTGCCTTTGACTATGTCTTGTAGTTTGTCACTGAAAGCAAGATGTGATGTATTGGGTAAAAAGAAAAAAAAAAGGTAAATACAGTGTGAGAATTTTTGTTTATCTAGCTAAGAGTTGTGCTGTGTTTAATGTACACTATAGCTGCTGGTATCAGAAGCTTCAATTTCCCTTAATGTCCTTGTTTTTGCCTCCCATGTTGTCCTTTTTTGTGTGTGTTTTTTATCTTTGTTTTGTTGTTGTTTGTTTTTGAAACTCCTTTTCACACAGAGTCTGTGTTTCATAGCTTTCTCATGTTTAATCCACTGTTATTATACTGGAGTATTGCAGATGTGGTTTTAAGGTATTGGAGAGGGATGAGCCTTCTATAATCTTGTGATTACCACTTTTTTTTTTTTTCTTCTTAATGGGCAAGAGTACCTGGGCTGTGCCCTTCAAGAGTGCTTTTAGTCTTTTTCCCCTCCTCTTTTGTGAGATAAAAAGTCTGAAAATGGCTGGAGCTGACTAACTGCCCTTTACACAAGTCAATTATGTCTGTGATAAATTATTTTTATTGCGGGTGGATCTTCATTTTGAGGATAAAATGTTCTGGACATATTTCAAAGTGTTCACTTTCCCATCTTTTCCTGTTAGAACCAAGATGTCATTTTTCTCTGATCTTTGTTGAGAGAACCTGATTAATCTCCCAGAGGTAAAACTCACAAAAGCATGGGGGCCGCCTAAATCTGCATATTTTTCCCTGATGTTTTAACTCTGAAGCTAGCCAGTATTCAACCTTCAGCAATTATTCACTGTTATTTAAGCATTCCTCCTAGAGATTGGCTATAGAAGCGTCTGTTCCTGTTAAGCTGAGATGTCTGTATTCTTCTGTGTCTCCAGTTTTGGGGTCAGCAGTTTGCCTTGTCACCTCCCTCCTTTGATGTATTTCTGAAGAGTTGTTGATACTTATATTTTCAGCTCTTTTCCAGGTGAGGAATAGAGAGTAATTATTTCCAAACATCCAAATGGAAGTGGAAACCCATTTTTTAAAACATTAATATTTTAAAATGTTTAATTTCTCTATGTTCATAGAGAAAAGAAGGATTTTATGGCCCAGCATAATATCAACTTTTGGTAACTTTTTTCCTATGTTTTTGAAAAGAATATGTGTACTGTAGATTTGGCTATAATATTTCATGTATGTCAATATGGTTGTGTCATTTACATCATGTATATGCTTTCTTAAATTTATATGAGATACATATTAATAAATCTCCTGATGGATTTTGAATATTTTGAAGTATTTATTTTTCACAAATAAATAAATCTTCAAATATATACTTTAAGGCTATTGAGTAAATTAGACACCTCCTTAGAATTGTTTCCTTTTTCTGGTATGTTGTTATTATTTTGAAATGTCTAAATCATTAATAGCGTTTATTACTTTAAAGTCCACTTGCCTAATATGAATATGGCATTCAGGCTTTCTTTCATTTATTGTTGGTGTAACATCTTTTTTCTTTCACATTTAACTATATATATATATATATAGTTAAATATATATATATATAAAAAATACATAAGTGAATTTCATTTTTTGTTTCCAATGCCACAATCTTTTTCTTTTAATTAAAGCATATAATTCATTTGACCTCATTGCTGATTATATTTAATTTTAAATTTATTAACTTACTGTTTGCTGTTTGTTATGTCTATTTTTTAGTTTCTGCTTTTGCTAATTATTTTGGGTTGAATTGACTTTAAAATTTTTTCTACTTATTTGTTTAACACAATCCAGAGGTTATAACGTGCGTCCTTGACTTATTAAAGTATAATATATAACAAGATATTAATAAATTTATGGTTGCCCTTATTCTGATGGATCAGCAAGATTAACGTGTATTTTACTTTTATATTTATAAATGTCACAATACATAATTTTTAAAGCTTCGCCCATTAGTTTTTGAGGAAAATTTCATGGGAGTAATTAAAAAAAATACACTTATCTGAAAAAGTTTTGTTTTACTCTTGGTAGGCAGTTTTCTATGGATATCACTGAGACTAAACATTATTTTTTTCTTAAGTATTTTTAAAGCTTTGTTACTTTTTAACATTGCCTTTTCACTGTTCTTTATGTAGTTTTTTTTTTTTTTTTTTTTTTTTTTTAAACAGAGTCTTACTCTGTCACCCAGGATGGAGTGCAGTGAGGAGATCTGGGCTCACTGCAAGCTCTGCCTGCCGGGTTCACGCCATTCTCCTGCCTCAGCCTCCCAAGTAGATGGGACTACAGGCACCCACCACCACGCCCGGTTACTTTTTTGTATTTTTAATGGAGACGGGGTTTCACTGTGTCAGCCAGGATGGTCTCAATCTCCTGACCTCGTGATCTACTTTTTTTTAGTGCCATTCTTTATAGTACAATTCATCAGTCCACCCTCAGCCACGCTTTGTGTTACCAAAGCCATATTGTTTTCAGTTCATACTTTCCAGAGAGCAAACTCCAATCTTTTGCTGCAATAAAAGAAGTTTACCTGGATTTCATGGTGAAAACCAGAACCCTGGGGCCTAAAAGCTTCAAAAAATTAATTTCACCCATTTCTTCTCTCTCAGTTCCACTCTGCTCTGTGCTTTGACCTCAGCAGCACCTTTTGTTTCCAGTGTCTGGTGTTGTGGCACTGATCAGCTTGTTTCTTGCTGGCATTTCTTTCCATGTATTTATGTTGTAGGCACTACTCATATACCTTTTTAATTAACTACCATATTAGAAAAGATCCAGGAAAAAGAGTTCTTGATAAACATGTGAGTTCAACCTGTTTTAAAAGTAGAGATATATTTGAACAGCATTATATATTATATCTCACCAGCAAAACCATAATTTCAGTTTTAAGTTTTTTGTTTGTTATTGTTTTCCTCTACTTTATAAATGGTTCCTCTTCATTTTTCAGGTCTCCATTGAAATGTCATCTTTTCAGAGATGGCTTCCCTGACCACGCCTCTAAACTCATCAATTTCTATCAATCGGTGCTTTTACACTGATTTCCTAGATCTTATCTAAAATAATTTATGATATTTCACATATCTCATTTTTTTATCTGCCATGTTCATCCCAAGGACTTTAAAATGTGCCTCATTAAAGGTACACAGTAAGTGCTACACAGGTATTTGATGAGCAAAAGTATGAATGAATGTATGTAACATCTTACCTATTGAGGATTTTGATCACAGAAAATATGTAATTAAAGTATAGCTTATTGCCACAGGTCACATTACTTGTGTGTGCCTTGGCATGGATGATGTCCTTAAAATGTTGCTTATTTAACAGAAGTGGAAATAATTATCACACCCTATGGAATTTCTGTATTAGACACCCACTTTTCCAATAAGCAAAGCCCATGTGTACTGGAGATTGTGTTGTGTTCAGAACATTAATTATGTGATACTAATCCTTTAAATCATTTTTCAAAACAGCCCATCTGAGTTTCAGTAGGTAAATACTTCCTGGCTTTTAACTATGATCTTATTAAAACTTTAGTTTACCAAGTTTTGCTAGTTTATTTTTTTGGTCTTTTTAAGTATTCTAGGGCTACATGAGTTCTCTGCTATATAAGCCCAGAAGCACGATTAGTTATTAGATGACCTTGCTCTTTTCTTTAAAAGAATCAATGTCCTGCTATTTTACTATTTGTGAACTTTTACACATTATTGTATATTTATTGTTTAAAAAATACACCAAAAAAGAGATCCCTCAAAGGACTAGAAAAGAAAAATTGAAAGCTTTAAAGCATCAGAGTAAAATGCATATTTCATGTCATAGTGGTAAGTGCTGCATTATATTAGCAATTTAGCTATAGGATCAGTGACTTTTCTGTCCTTTATTGAATTTCTAATATCATAAGAAAGTTACTAATGTGATAAAAGTCTTAAAGTATTACCGACTTTCTATCATGCTCTTGAAGTGAATTTTTATAGCATTAGCAAAAACAGAGTTCCAGAATACCGTATAAACTGACCAAAATGAAAATAAAAAAGCTTTAGAAATCAATAATACAGTTTATTCAGCAGATCTATTTGAAGCTTCTCATATTTCATTTTCAGAGTTTTCTCTTTTAGTGGCTGCTGCTCATTGACAAGAGTTGCAGAATTCCCACTTCCTCTGAAACAACATTTAGTCTTGGGTAGACTGTCCTGTTAAGAGACTGAAAATTGCTGATAGTATTATTTATAGAAAAGAATGTTAACAAAGTACCTGCAGCACAATAAATGTTCCTGCCACTTTTAAAAAAACTCCAAAACTTAATAAATAAATACAGTCCAGTGAGTGAATCCACCTTTAAAGGTTATCAGCTCTTTTTGATTTTATACACATGGAATGATTCAGTTGTGACAGACAGAACTGTCATGTATTAGGGGTGTTACTTTTATTTTCTGTAAACGTCATATTAAATATGAAAAGTGAGAGAAAAAATGACAAAAAAGTTGACTTTCCTTTAGTCCCAGAGACAAAATAATCCTTATCATTTGCCACCCACTCAATTTTACTAATGCTAATTCATTACATTTGTTTGTACGTGAAATGCAATGTAAACAACCACAAAAACAGATTTTTAAAATACACGTAAATTCAACCTAGTTTTCAGTGGGTTTAATTTTCCCTAGTAGCAATTCCATGTTATTTGAAGAAAAGTAAATTCTTAAAACTTGCCTAACTTGTTGAGAATTTTTATACTGTCTTGTAAAAGAACTACTTTGGGCTACTTATTACTTGCCCAAACATTTTTTTTGGGATATTTTGTGCATTACTAAATGCCAATATTGTGATTTGGGAAATAAAATTTTAAAAAGTTTAAGCAGTAAAACATTTACTTCCATAAATTTCAAAAAAATCACAAAAATTATTCATGTTTCCATATTTTATTTCTGTACAAGACTGCAAAATGGGAATTAATCATTTAAGTGAAATAACTAAAACTGGCTATTTTTCTTCAATCCTTTGGTTATCTCATGTTACTTCCTCACTAGTTATAAATCATCAGATTGATTTTTCAATCTTCTATGAAGTCAATTCTCAATTGTATTAATTTGGTCTCTGTGAACTTTGTAATGTATATCTTTTAATTTAAAAACGGTATTTGAACTTTATCTTATCTCACAATTTTTAAGTTTTTCATAGTTTTTTTGACTAAGAGAATAATGGCAGTAAAGAGAGCCAAAATTTGTATTAGAGTCAATCTTGAATCAGGGACTTACACATTCATTCTGCTCTTACTATCTCTGTTCTTCTAAATTTTCACATAGTGACCACGATGTGTCTAGAGCTATCGTGCTGTGTAGATTTGTTTTCCTTAGTAGAGTAAAAGCTACATGTGGGAAAGTTCTCTTTAGACTATGGCAGTTGGAAAGTTCGCTTGAGATCAAAAACCAACCTGGCCCAGGAAACATACATCTAATTTAAACCACAAGTCAAAAAGCAGATTGAGTTAATCATATCATTCATTGTCAAATACCACTGTCTTCCCCAGAAAACTGTCTTACTGAAGTTAACTTTTCATAGTTTTATGTCACATAGGTATCCTGTTAAAAATACAACGTTCCAGTAATATCAGGTTAATGACTTCCAGTCAAAGACCAGCTAGAACACACCTATAAGTTTAACAAATTTGGTTTATTATTTGTTGAAGTGAAGGAGAAATGGGGCTTTGCTCTTCCAAATTGTACATTATCAAGAATTGAAGTAAATCTATGCATATTTTATAATTCTTGTCTATTGTAAGGAAAGACTACACTGAGGGTAAAGGTATAACTTATTTTTATAAAAAAGCATTCACTTGCATTAGACAGAGAGGGGTATATTTGTTATTTTCTAACTTGAGAATGCTCCTTTTTTGTCTGTTCAGATATGATGGTGTAGTGGTCTGTTCTTGTTTTCATCCATCAGGGTCAGAGTGACCTTGTCTGATGTTGGTGTTCTTTGACATTTTATGTTTAAGAGGGGAACATTTAGGCCTAGCTGTGTGTGGTGGCAGGCCAATTCATATTAACACCACAGCCTAGCTGATATTACTAGAATAGTTCCTGGTTGTCAGAGATTACTTTTCTCTTTCTCAATAATTAACATATCACTTTACTATATTTACTAGCAATCAAAAGTTCATTAAATTTAATTTGGATGTTGCATGATGATAAAATATAGAAGAGATGGCCATAAGTATATTTTTGGAATGAATTTTTTTTTCAGAATGATATATAATACTATTTCTTTCAAAGTAACACATATCATTTAGATTATTCTAACAAATCAATAGAAATAGAGAATAAAATATAAATAATTAATTCTTATGGGTGCTTAGTCATCATAGGTATAAAACAAATCAATTTTGCTCTTTATTTCACTAAAATTGTGTCATCATTTCTAAAGAAATCCCTAACATACATGAAAAATAGCTTTCCATCTTCCAGAATGAGCCGAATTTGCCTTTCAATATTATCTTACAAGTTGTTGCTAGAGACTTAAGGCAACTTGGATTTTCATTTTGGATATTCTAGTTGAATCTTCCAGAGAAGAACCAGCTTCGAGCTTCATCTATGTGTGGATCAATTGTTGCCCCTCTCCGATAAAGTATATTGTAGATATAAAAAAATCATTGCTAGGTTGTAATTGTCAATTTAAATGTTATTAGTTGTATTAATTGGTTAGTGAATGTTTGACAAATCAAATTTGGAACAGGTACTCCTGTGTGGGGACATGGCAGGTTTTATGAGTATTTCATCACTGGAGTCCTGCTTTGGAAAAATAGATTAAAATTTCATGAATGTGCAATTTAAAACCGTATTCCTAGAGCTCTCAGTGAAGAACCTTTTAACTAATTTAATAAAAAATCTCCTTTTTATGGGCCTGAGGAATAAAGTCTCAGAAATTGATAAAAGACTCTGCCTAAAGGCAGAAGAAAAGACTAAGCCTTAGTAAGATTATCATTTCCACAAGTTTAGCCTCACAACTGCATCAGGAAACCAATAGTAATTTTATTTGCTTAGTGAATCCAGAAAGAAACCTGAGCCATTGTGCAGGGTGGAAAGGGAAATATTACCATGCAGCATGGGTGCCTTGAAGTGCCTGTCTCAATCTTACCAGGAATGGAGGCTTATTTGTTCATTCTTTCTGCACCAACCCCCCTCCACAATATTGCCAAGACAGGCTGAAACAAAAGTGTTCAGACAGAAAAGAAAATTTAAGACTGATATTGAATGGAAAATGTTAATTGAATATTTTCTATGTAAGGACACTACTGCAACTGCTAACTTTATTCTGGTCACAGAAGAAGCCATGTGTCTAGGAACATGATGATATAGCCCCTATTACTGGCCAATTAAGAGATAACAATACTGTGGCAGTAATTTGCCTCTCCATCTGCAGCAATCTGTCACTAACTCTAAAAGCCACTTATCCTAGGAAGACAACCCTAAAACAACCTGAAGAATTAAGAATACAAGTAACCAGCAGAGGAAGATTTTAGGCAGGAGATGCTCAGCAGCAAAATCAGTTTGACATTATTATACATTGTTTTGAATGTCCTGAACATTATTTCTACTTAACATCATGGTTGAATATAAATATTGCCTTAAATTTATTTAATTTAATTTAATTAATTAATTTATTTTTATTTATTTATTTATTTATTTTTGAGACAGAGTCTCGCTCTGTCACCAGGCTGGAGTGCAGTGGCGCAATCTCAGCTCACTGCAACCTCCACCTCCCGGGTGCAAGTGATTCTCCTGTTTCAGCCTCCCAAGTAGCTGGGACTACAGGCGTGTACCACCATGCCCAACTAATTTTTGTGTTTTTGGGAGAGACAGGGTTTCACCATGTGGGCCAGGATGGCCTCGATCTCTTGACCTCATGATCTGCCCGCCTTGGCCTCCCAAAGTGCTGGGATTACAGGCATGAGCCACCGCGCCTAGCCTTAAATTTCTTTATTTAAAAATGAGAAAATTATATTTTCCCAAGCAATAAGATATTTAAAATAATTTGTATTTTATTACTCCTAAGAAAAGTTTTAGATTTTGAGAATAAAATGAATATCCTGATTTTCCAGGCATAGTTTATGTTAAAACATAAAAACACACAAACATATAAACAGAGGCGCATATTTATATTGCAATAAGATTTCACCATATCTCTTTATCACCTCAGATGATTTCTAGAGAAATCATTAGGCATAATTTTTCTCATTAATTAATTAATGAAATATTTTTTCTCATTCAAATGCAAAAAAACAAATAATTTACATTTATTGATCTATTTAAGTCTCATGAGCAGGTAATATACTTATTTCTATATTATAGATGAGGAAATTGATAATAAAAATTATTAAATTGCAGTCCAGGGATCATACATCTGGTATGAGAACACAATCCATGTTTGTAAGCCACTGTGTAATTCAATAAGAATAGTATCAAAACTATTATCACTCAATCAATAGTTAATAAAGGATTTTTAAAAATTATGATTAGAGAAAAGGTCTCACTTTGTTGCTCTGATTGGAGTAGAGTGGCATGATCATTGCTCAATGTAACCTTGAACTCCTGGGCTCAAGGGATCCTCCCACTTCAGCCTCCTCAATAGTTAGGACTATAGGTGTGTACCACCATGCTGGCTAATAAAAAAAAAAATGTAAAGACAGGATCTTGTTATGTCACCCAGGCGGGTCTCAAAAGGGTTAGTATATAGCCAATCCTCCTAATAAATTTTCATATAAATAATAAATTTTCAGTTGACACATAATAATTATGTAGCTAATCTCCCTAACAAATGTTTATGTAAATCATAAATATTGTGAAGGTATTCATTCACAGTGAATTATAGAACCCATCACATATCTGTCTATGGTGAGCTTGCATTAATTTGCTTGAGGTGGTAATGTTAGTAAATAATAGGTTAACATAACAATAATAACAGTGTTTATTAACAATAAGACCAAAGTAATTTCCGGCTTCTGTAGGCTGTGATACAAGAGGCAAGCCAAGAAAAATTACATTAGAAACTTATTTGAAATTAATGTTGTTCTTGTGTTGGATGCAGAAAGAATAGAAGGCTCGGCCGGATGTGGTGGCTCATGCCTGTAATTCCATCACTTTGGGAGGCCGAAGCGGGTGGATTGCAAGGTCAGGAGATTCAGACCATCCAGGCCAATACAGTGAAACCCCGTCTCTACTAAAAATACCAAAAAATGACTGGGCGCGGTGGCTCATGCCTGTAATTCCAGCACTTTGGGAAGCCGAGATGGGTGGATCACGAGGTCAGGAGATCGAGATTATCCTGGCCAACATGGTGAGATGCCGTCTCTACTAAAAATACAAAAAAGTGGCCAGGAGCAGTGGCTCACACCTGTAATCCCAGCACTTTGGGAGGCTGAGGCGGGCAGATCATGAGGTCAGGGGTTCGAGACCAGTCTAGCCAACATAGTGAAACCCCATCTCTATTAAAATACAAAAAAATTAGCCTTGTGTGGTGGTGTTCACCTGTAATCCTAGCTACTTGGGAGGCTGTGGCAGAAGAATCACATGAACCCAGGAGGCGCAGGTTGCAGTGAGCTGAGATTGGGTCATTGCACTCCAGCCTGGGTGACAGTGCGAGAGTCCATCTAAAAAAAAAGTAAACAACAAAAAAACAAAAAAAGTTAGCTGGGCATGGTGGCATGCACCCGTAGTACCAGCTATTCCAGCTATTCGGGAGGCTGAGGCAGGAGAATTGCTTGAACCTGGGAGGCGGAGGTTGCAATGAGCTGAGATCAGGCCACTGCACTCCAGTCTGGCAACAGAGCAAAACTCTGTCAAAAAAAAAAAAAAAAAAAGAATGGAAGGCTCATCTTCCTCTTCTCATCATGACCCTAAAAAGCAAATATTTTCCCCTAGAAAAGAAAAAAAACAGGTGGCTTTATCTAATAGAAATGAGACTCTGTTTCTCATAAGACATGCTAGGTGATTATGTATTCTCAATCCTCTCAATATAAATATCCAGGTATGCTACAAATATGAAAAACATTTTCAGAGTGGAAGTAATTTAGCTTTATTTTCTTTCTTGAAAATATCTTATAGACTGTAAAAGAGAAGACCTTTCTTCTTAGAATTTAGCAAAGTTGCCATATTCATTTTCAACAAGAATATTAACTGCTATTGAAGCCTGAAACACAAATATTTCATTGTTAAAAAGTTTGCTTAGAAAACTGACAGCTATAAAATGGTAAGAGAAAAAGAACATTTGATAACAAGATTATATAATCATCTCAAAATCTTCAGCAATATTGCATAGTCTTTTGCTATTTACCATCAGATTTGTATATTTTACATTGCTTCAATGAATAACAAACAGTAAATTTCTCTGCAAGATGTTTCTTTTCAATAATTTACATTTGACATTTAAAACTATCATTATACTTCTCACCATTGATGCATATCACAAATTCGTCTATTTTATTTACTGTAGTTTCATGCATAAGAGAATACACTGTTAAATTTAAAATATCAAGTTTACAATTCTTCTATCTCTTCGGGTGACCTATTTGAAGCAAAACTCAAAACTGTTAACAATATGCGATACATAAATTTGATGAGAATACTTTTCAGTTAAGTTGTGATGGCACGAGAAGTTTCAATTTAACATTTCAAAATATTTGCAGTCTTTCCTAAAGCTCTGGTTTCATTTGAGACATAGTTTTGGTTTTCATTTCAGATGAGAAATTTAGTAATTATCTTAGCCTGCTGAGGTAAATTTTTTGAATGCAATTTGGGTCAGCTTATGCTAAAAATTTCCTCTGGAAATGAACCCCTAAAAACAGCAACTCGAATAACAACAGAAAGAATACGGTGTTTGATTTGCTTGTTGTTTGAGACACAGTCTCATTCTGTCTCCCAGGATGTGGTGCAGTGGTGAGATTTTGACTCACTGCAATCTTCGCCTCCTGGACTCAAGTGATCCTCCCACCTCCCCTTCTGTAGCTCAGATCACAGGTGCAGGCCACCATGCCTGGCAAAATTTTGTGTTTTTTATAGAGATGAGGTTTTGCCATGTTAACCAGGCTGGTGTTAAACTCCTGGGCTCAAGGAATCCACCTGTCTCAGCCTACTAAATTGCTGGGATTATAGGCGTGAGCCACTGAACCCCACCAGGTGTTTGATATTAATGGCTGGTGACAGTATTTGTAAAGGATCTTATGTATAGAAAAGGGAAAAAAAAACCTATACAATAAATTATCTCTCATATTTTGGTAGGCTCTTTTTGGTCAATTCATAATACATTTTACTAGTAAATATTCTATCAATATTTGCAAAATTAAGGTAATATTATCTAATCTGTAACTTCCCCTAGTCAAAAAACAAACAAACAAACAAACAAACAAAAAAACCAAATGTGGTGACTGCAGTTTCTAAATTACATAAAGGACTTATTAGATCAGATGTGATCAAAGTCTTGAGATACACTTAGCATTTGAGGATACTTTGGGCTAGTCATTCAGACTGTTTTCTTTCTCTTAGGTGAGCTTGATCAATACTGAAGATCACTCCTGCAGATTAATCCTGTGGATTGCTTGAGGAGCAATCTAGTAGATCCCTCATGCAAGGAATTGACTAAATTTTAACAAAAGATTGATAGGTCCAATAAAAATTGAGAACAATATTAGACTGTATTAATACAATAATATGGTGGCAATAGTTGATTTTTGTCTAATCAAATGAGTAGTTTCAAGATATATGTGTAATCACTATAGATAAAAGGAAAGAATATCTTCTTTTCAAAAATGGTTTGTAAAATAACATGAAACATTGATTACAAGAAAGCAATGTAATATTTGGAATAATAGTAACAAAAGCAAAATATGTGAAGTACATTTCATTATTTTTCCTTTATATAAGAGCTTTAAATCCAGGGACAAGCCACATTAGCAACGAACATGATTAAAATATTTAAAACAAAAAAAGCAAACATCTCAGAAGCATGTTAAGTTTTCATTAGTTTTTCCAAAATTCTTATGCTTGAGTGTTACTTTTTTACCTTAAACTGTAAACAATGTTAATTAATTCAATAAAAAGATTCTAGACTTCATGACATTTCAAAATTTTTGAAATTTACATGTGCATATGAATATATATATGACTATCGTAACTTTTTTTTGTATGTTCCTGGTATTTTTGAACTTTTTCTGTGTTTAAGTGCTTTCTCTTAACACGTGAAATTTATAGCTTTATAAATACTCCTTTTAGCATGCCATGGTTTTGATGGAAAGCCATGTTAAATGATTGCAGAATATTTACTGTAACTAGACTTAAGTTGTGATCATATAGGTTTGATGCTTTTGCAAATATTCAAGAACAGAAATTAATCTATATTTAGAAATTAAACTAGGGAAACTAAAGCTAATTTAATATTCTGGTAATTTAAGGAAAATAACAATTAAAAGTAAGCAAGGTCTGTTCATAAATTTTTAATGATTCGCAATATTTCTCTTTTTGTGAGAAAGGTCATCTTTATCAAGGTTGCCTTGTAAAACATATGACTAGGATAGCATATTATAAATCTATTAACAGACCTATAATCCACATCTCCTTTATGATACAAAGAGTTTTGGAAAATAAAACTAATTGTACTCATAGGTTATGAAGTTAAAAAACTGAATATGATTTGGAATGGGAAAATAATTCACAGTCATATGATCATAACTAAATTAATTTTGTCAGAGATAATATCTTGTACTTGTTTTGAATATAAAGCTAACCCCACAAAAAATGAGACAGAGCAAGATGCTTTTAAATATTTATGATGAAATTGAACATTTACTACAGCATAAACCTTTGCTTTTTATAAGCATCCACATATTACAGAAAATTTCAGATTTTGGAATTTGAAGTCCAAACTGATCACAGCTCTATTTTTCTTAATCTAGTCTGTATTAACAGACCTAAGCTTTCCATAAATTATCTATATTCTCAGCATAGTAAATGCTCTTATGCAACACACACACATACACACACACACACACACACACACACACACACGATTTTGAAGCCAGTTTTTTAAATGTCTTGAGAAAAGCATTTTTACAACTTAAATACCTTCATATCAATGCAAAATAATACCTACAAGCTATTCAGAGAATACAATATTTATTTTGAAGAAAACTTGAATAAAATATTTTAATCTCTTCTTTCATTTTTATTCTGTAATCATATCTAAAAATAACAGTGGCGTTTTAAGCCTCAATAGTTGTTCTCAAAGGACATTCATTAACAATACTAGTCAAGCAAGATTTCTTGCTTCTATCTGAAATAAAACATTAAAGAATCAACAACTTCTGACAAGAAATTGTGAAAAATATATCAAATAGGTTACATGTGTATTTAATACACATTATACATATTTAAAATATCATGTTTCCAAATATATAACTTTCAACTTCTAATTGTACTGTCATAAAAATCAGTCAAATTTTGTGTGTAATGAGATATATATTAAATAAACAATGTTAAACACTTTACAAATCCATTATGTTAATATATTACTCAGCGTACTTTATCAGGAAATGAAGTGAACTCAGAAATTTTTTATATACTAACTCTAAAATGTACTTAGCTCAGCCTATAAAATGTTATTATCATAGAGCTGTTTTTCACTTCACAGATATTTTAAAGACTGAGATGCAAATTAATGGTAAGCTCTCTTTGTATTGTTAGAATTAAATAAATGGGACTTGAATTATTAAAAAAAAAAATTAAAAGCTAGGGGTAGACAAACACCCTGCTATTGCTTTTATTCACCACACTGCAAACTCAAAAAGAGAAAAAAGAAATATAAAAGTGAAGTTCTGGTTCTTTCAAAAAATCTTCACAATTCATATGCTATTCATCTGCACCAAAAAATTGTTTTCCAATGGATTCATCCATGTTGATTTTCCCTGATAATACTTTTTAAATTGTGTAACCTTTTCATGCAACTTTATAAAACTAGAGGTAGGGAAGGTAAATTTTCCAAAAGGTATTAGACATTTAATCCTAATTCAAATGTTAGATTTTGGATTTAATAGTTTACTTTTATCTGGCCGAGTATTCCCATCATATATTGAAACTATATTTTTATTGTATGGTTTTAAAGCTTTCCATTAGTTTCTTGCCTATCATACCCTTTACTTGCCTAAAATTCAGCTTCAGATTCACCACCACCAGTAAAACATTCTAATCTGTCAAAATGCTTCTTATTCCTTAGTGCATTGTCATGCTCATTCTAAGTGTCTGAAGATGTAGTTGTTTTTTAAAATTCTCTAGTAAATTGTAGTCACACTACATCAGTTTGAATCCAGGCACACACAACCACTTACTTTATGTGTGACCTAGAGCAAGCTAGTTGATCTCTCTCTATCTTACTCCTTGAGGATTGTATGAAGGAAAACCTATCAGGGACTTAAATAACTGCAGTGTGAAATATAAACAAAGTGATCACAGGGATAACAGCCTACCACTCCAAAAAGGCCAAGAATATACTGGCAAAACTGTCAGTATCACCTTTATAGGAACTCTGAAAATTCACTAAAATTTCATAGCAATCAGATGAAATGTTAAGAAAAATAAAACGGAATAATTTAGGTAAGAGAGCCTCGTGGCATTTTACCCACATCCCATTCATGCCTCAGCTTGCTGTAGGCCTTTAAAACAATAACATAGATTCCTAGTATAGTTTCTTAGCACTGTTACAAGCAGAATGAATCTTGTTCTCAAATAATTTTTATTTTAACCTCTCTGATGGATTTCCGAAGGACCCACTCAAGTGGCTTCCCTCTATTTTGCCTGACATGCAACAACCCTTCAAGGGCCAAGGAGGCTACCCCAGGGGTCATGTGTTGAAAACATCTAAAGCCAAATTCATTAACCTGCTTCTGCCTGGAACAGGGATTAAAGTTAGGACAAATAATAGACAAACTGGAATCTTGGAGAAGGTCTGGGGAGTGAGATGCTTTGGTGAATATGGATTTTTAAATACTCTAAAATAATCTTGGCAATCTATAAGCCATGTACATCTTGGAGCTTTGTGCACACTCAGAAAGAATCTGAAAAAACAAACAAACAAAAAACCTCTTATTGACCTTCAGGCTCTGGGCCAGCAGGAAATGCAGACCAAAAACCAAAACAGAGTTATAAACTCCTAAGTATTGAAGGTGTAGTCCAATACATATGCCATCCATCTTCAAAGACTGTGAATTGTTTCTTGGTTCCAGGTGTTTAAGGAAACTTCTGTTAAGTCACTATCTGACCACTCAGTTAATGGAACAGAGACTTCAGACTCCACACATAACAACAAATATAGACTTTGTTTAATTTGCTGAGCTAATTTTTTAAACAAAAACAACTATAACAGAAAAATACAGCAAATCTTCATGAGGGGGAGATTCTGATTTCTATAATTATCACATTATATAATTCAAAATGTTCAGTTTTTAACAAAAAAATCTAATAAGTTATCCAAAGAAATAAAAAAGTATGACCCAATAACAGAAAAAAAAAAAATCAATAAAAACTATTTCTGAAGAAGTCCAGACATTGGACTCAGACAAAAACATTAAGTCAATGATTTAAAATATGCTCAAAAAACTAAAGAAAATCTTGTACAAAGAACTAAAAGAACACATGAGGGCAATGTATTTAGAATTAGATAGAAACTCTTAAGTTGAAAAGGATGAAAAATGAAAAAAAAGGAAATAAACTACAGAAGTGTAGACAATGATTTGAGCAAGCAGTAGAAATAGTCAATTTTCTTAAAAAGAGGTTTATTGAGATTACCCAGGCTGAGAATAAAGAAAGAAAAAATAAATAAATGAATGAAACTTAAGGGATCTGTGTATCATCATCAAGCATATCAACATATGCTAAGAAAACAAAATTGATAAACCTTTAGATAGACTCAAGGCAGGAAGTAGGGGAGAGAAAATCCAAATTACTAAAATTAGGAATAACTAGGAGTTTGTTGCTAGCAGACCTGCACAACAGGAAAGTCTCTCTGGCGTAAATTAAGTAACTCTAGGGAATAATTCAAATTCGTGTGAAAAGTACAGAGCACTTATAAAGGTTAACCACATAGATGAATGTAAACATCAAGTTCTATGCTATTTTAGGTTGTACCTCCTCTTTTTCTATATTACTTGAAAGACAACTACTCAAAAAATTGTAAAACTATATTGATGAACGTATCATTTTAAAAGATGCAATTTTGGCAATAACAACATGAAGGAGGGTATAGATAATAGGAGATAAATAATATCACAACTAAGTTGGTAATTCAAGCCTGACTTTTTTTTTTTTTTTTTTTTTTTTTTTTTTTTTTGAGATGGAGTCTCGCTCTGTCGCCCAGGCTGGAGTGCAGTGGTGCAATCTTGGCTCACTGCAAGCTCCACCTCCTGAGTTCACGCCATTCTCCTGCCTCAGCCTCCCAAGTAGCTGAGACTACAGGCACCCACCACCATGCCCAGCTAATTTTTTGGTATTTTTAGTAGAGATGGGGTTTCACTGTGTTAGCCAGGATGGTCTCGATCTCCTGACCTCGTGATCCGCCCGCCTTGGCCTCCCAAAGTTCTGGGATTACAGGCGTGAGCCACTGCACCCAGCCAAGCTTGACATTTATAAATTAAGATTCTACTTTTCTACTTGCAATTTGCAAGGTAAATCCTAAGAAAATAAGTAAAAATATGTGTAAAAAGAGAAACAAGAAGGGAATTAAAATGGTACATAGAGACTATCTATTTAACACTAAAAGGAGCCTGCAGTGAAACAATTGCAGGACACAGAGATACAACATATTGAACACAAATGGCAAAATGGCATAAACAACTCCTTTCTTACAAGTAATTACATTCAGTATAATTGTATTAAATTCTGGATTAAAAGACAGAGATTGTCATAATCAGCAGGGCAAAAACATGATCAAGCTCTATGTTGTTTACAAGAGAATTACTTTAGAACCAAAGACACACATAGGTTGAAAGTTAAAGAACAGGGGGAACAAAGATATTCTACGCAAACAGTAACCAAAGGAGAAATGAAGTAGCTATATTAATATTATATAAAATAGGCTTTAAGACAAAAATTGTTACAAGATACAAAGAAGGGCATTATGTAATGATAACAAGGGTCAATTTATCAAGAAAACGTAATAATTATAAAACACATATGCACTTAATAACACAGCTCCAGAATATATGAAGCAAAAAGGGACAAAATTGAGGCGAGAAATAGGCAGTTCAACAATAGTAGAGGCTTTAGCATTCACTTTCAATAGTGGATAGAATGAAAGTCAAAAGATAAACAAAGAAATAGAAGACTTGAACATGCTATGAAACATCTACACCTAGACTTAGCAGACATATATAGAACCCTTCATTTAACAACTGCAGAATATACATTCTCATCAACTGTATATGTAGCACTGTCCAGGGTAGGCCATATGTTTGGCCAGAAACAATTATCAATACATTTTATAATATTAAAATCATACAAAATATCTTTTCAGACTATAATAAATGAAAACAGAAATTAATAACGGAAGGAAATCTGGAAATCTTATATATAGAAATTAACACCTTACAACAATCAGCAGGCCAAAGAAAAAATCACATTGGAAATTAGAAAATACTTTGAAATGAATGAAAATGAATACACAACTTACATTTTATAGGACGCTAACAGAGTGCTCAGAGAGGAACTTTCAGCTACGAACATCTACATTAAAAATAAAGAAATATTTCAAATCAATAACCTAATTTTCCCCCTTAAGGAAGTAGAGAAAGAAAAACAAACTTACAGCAAGCAGATGGAAGTAAATAAGAAATATTACAGTAGTGATAAATGGAATATAGACTAGAAAAGTAATTGAGATAATCAACAAAACCAAAAGTTAATTATTTGAATATTTCAACAAATTTGATAAGCCTTTAGACAGACTCATCAAGGCAGGAAGTAGGGGAGAGAAAATCCAAATTACTAAAAATAAGAAAGGTAGTTGGGACATTACTACTGACCTTACGAAAGAAAAAAAAAGATTATTAGAGAATACTGTGAATAATTTTATGAGAAAAAATAGAAGAACCTAGGTGAAATGAAGAACTTTCTATAAATACACAAACTACAAAAACTGACTCAAGAATAAACAGATAATCTGAATTGACCCATAAAGAGATGATCAAAAATCAAAATTTCCAATTAAAAAAGCCCAAGACCATATGATTTTACTGGTTAATCTATTAAACATTTAAGAAATAATTAATTTCAATTCCTCTCAAATTCTTTCAAAAAACAAAAGAAGGTGATATGGGTGTCCCCACCCAAATCTCATCTGTAATTGTAGTTCCCATAATCCCCGTATGGGAGGGAACCAGTGGGAGGTAATTGAATCATGGTGGCAGTTTCCTCCCATGCTGTTCTTGTGACAGTGAGTTCGTTCTCATGAAATCTGATGGTTTCATAAGCATCTGGCCTTTCCCTGGGCATTCATTCTCTCTCTTACCTCCCTGTGAGAAGGTGCCTTTTGCCATGATTGTAAGTTTCCTGAGGCCTCCCTAGCCATGTGGAACTGTGAGTCAATTAAACTTCTTTTCTTTATAATTACCCAGTCTTGGGTATTTTTTCATAGCAGCACGAAAATGGACTAATACAGGAGCGAACACATTCTAACTCATTATGTGAGGTCAGTATTACCCTGATGTCAAAATCATACAATGTGGGTGTAGTGGTGTATGCTTCTAGTTACAGCTATTAGGAGGCTGAAGTGGACGGGTCATTTGAGCCTAGGAGTTCAAGCCCGCAGTCTGCTATGATTGTGCCTCTTACTATCCACTATGCTTCAGCCTGAGCAACATAGGGAGACTATGTCTTTAAAAAGATAATCAATTTTAGGCTGGGTACAGTGGCTCACACCTGTAATCCCAGCAATTTGGGAGGCTGAGGTGGGCAGTTCACCTGAGGTCAGGAATTTGAGACTAGCTTTGCCAACATGGTGAAACCCCGTCTCAACTAAATATACAAAAATTAGCCAGGCATGGTGTCAGGTGCCTATAATCCCAGCTACTCAGGAGGCCGAGGCAGGAAAATCGCTTGAACCTGGGAGGCAGAGGTTGCGGTGAGCCAAGACCGTGCCACTGCACTCCAGCCTGGGCAGCTGACCAAGACTCCATCTAAAATAATAATAATAATAAATAATAATAATAAAAATTTTTAAAATAATAAAAATTTGAAAATCTACAAAACATTACAAGAAAAGAAAGCTGAAGACAAATACCTTGTGAATACAGATGTAAAAATCCTCAACAAAATACTGGCAAACAAATATTAGTAACCTATTAAAAGGATTATGCTCAATGACAAAGGAGGCTTTCTTTATCCCAGGGATATAACATTTGTGTAACATGCAAAAATCAATCAGTTCATCAAACCATACTAACACAATGAGGAAAAAGAAAACACCACAATTGATCAAAAAAATGTTTGAAAAATATCCACAATATTTTCATGATAAAACACTCCAAACACCATGAATACAAGGAAATATTATGAAGCTGATAAAAGACGTCCCTGAAAACCCCAGAGATAACATTATACTTAACAGTGAATTACTGAAAGTTTTCCCCCTAAGATCAAGAACAAAACAAAAATACATGTTCTTGCCACTTCTATTTCACATCAATCTAGAAATTTTAGCCAGAACATTTAGGCAAGAAAAAGAAATGGAAGTTACCCAAGATGGAAAGGAGCATAAAATTACTTCTATTCATAGATGATGTAATTTTACATGTATGAATACCTATGAATTCAATACACCAAAGAAAAACAAACATAAAAGTCAAAAAAACCCACAAATAAGCACAAAAAACACAAAATTATGTTACAACAACTAAGTAAATTGAGTACAGTTGTAATATAAGAGCATACTACCAGAATCAGTTGTATCTCTACATATCAGCAATAAAAATTTAAAAATTTAAAATTATTAAAATAAAACAGTTCTATTTAAATTAAATAGTTAACTGCTTAGAAATCAATCTATCCAAGGAAGCATAGGGCTTATATGCTGAAAAGTACAAAATGTTGAAAGAAATTAAAGATTACACCAATTAATGAAAATGTTACGTGTTAATGTATTCACACACTTAATATTACTAAGAAGGCAATAGTCCCCAAATAGACAGTTTAATGCAATTCTTATCAAAGTTTCAACTGCTGTTTTTGAAAAAAAAAGGGCAAATGGATCTTAAAATTTATATGGTATGGCAAGAGATCCTAAATAGCTAAAACAAACTTGAAAAAGAGAAGGAAGATTGGTACGGTTGCTCATACCTGTACTCCCAGAAATTTGGGGGGAAATGTGGGTGGAATTCTTGAGCTCAGGAGTTTGAGACAAGCCCAGGCAACACAGCAAAACCTTGCCTCTACAAAAAATACAAAAATTAGCCAGGAGTGGTGGTGCATGCTTCTAGTTTCAGCTACTCAAGAGGCTGAGGCAGGAGAATTCCTTGAGCCCAGGATCAGCAGTGAACTGAGATTGTGCTACTGCACTCCAGCCTGAGAGACAGAGTGAGATCCTGTCTCAAAATAAAAAAAAAAAAAAAGAAAAAGAAAGAAAGAAAGAAAGAAAGAAAGAAAGAAAGAAAGAAAGAAAGAGAGAAAGAAAGAAAGAAAAGAAAGAAAAAAGGAAAAGAAAAGGAGGACGAAAGGAAAGAAGGAAAGAAGGAAATAAGGGAGAAAGAAAGAAAGAAAAAAAGAAAGAAAGAAAGAAGGAAGAAAGGAAGGAAGGAAGGAAGGAAGGAAGGAAGGAAAGAAAGAAAGAGTGAGTAAAGTTAGGGGACTCACCTCTCCCAGTTTTAACTTACTACAAATCTACTTTATCTCAATTAATATGACACTTGGCAAATAATAGATATATGAACCAATAGAATAAATTTGAGTTTCCAGAAATGAACGCAGACATATTTGAGTATTTGATTTTTGACAAAGGTTTCAAGATCATTCAAAGGATTTGGGGGAAAAAATGTGGTTACACGTGCAAAAGATACATACCTGATATGCAGCTGTAAATTTTCATGACCTCGGTGTTTTTAGTGAATTTCAGAAATGACATCAAAAGCACAAGCCAACAAAAAGCAAAAATACAATAAAATGTACGTCCTCAAACTAAAAAAAAAAATGTGAACATCCAAGTACGCTATCAAGAAAGTGAATGATCAACTCATAGAATAGAATGCAGTATTTACATTTGTGTATCTGTTGAGTCTAATATCCAGAATACACAAATGACACTTTAAACAGAATAAGAAAAAGAAAAAAAAAAACAGCCAAATGTAAAGCTCGTCAGAGTCCTTAAATAGGCATTTATCCAGATAAAATATAAAAATGTCTAATAAGCTCAAGAAATTATGCTCAACATAATATCATTGAGAAATGTAAATTAAAATCACAATGAAATACTAATTTACAACTAATAAGATGGCTATAATTAAACAAAAACCGGAAAATAACAAATGTTGGCCGGGTGCTGTGGCTTACATCTGTAATCCCAGCACTTTGAGAGGCTGAGGCGAGTAGATCATCTGAGGTCGGGAGTTGGAGACCAGCCTGACCAACACGGAAAAACATCATCTCTACTGAAAATACAAAATTAGCCAGGCCTGCTAGCACATGCCTGTAATTCCAGCTACTCAGGAGGCAGAGGCAGGAGAATTGCTTGAACACAGGAGGCTGAGGTTGAGGTGAGCTGAGATTGCGCCATTGCATTCCAGCCTGGGCAACAAGAGTGAAACTCTCTTAAAAAAAAAATAATAATAATAACAAATGTTGACAAGGGTGTGGGGAATTACTAATCTTCACACATTGCTGCTGGAAATAAAGAATAGATCAGTCATTCTTTGATGTGGAAAACAGTTTGGCTGTTGTTCACATAGTTAAATATAGAGTTACCTTATGACCCAGCAATTACACTCTTAGGTTTAAATCCAAGACAATTGAAAATGTGGTTTGAACAACAACTTATGCATGTATGTTCATATCAATAGTGTTTAAAATAGCCAAAACATAGAAAACAATACAAATACCCATCTGCTTATGATGGATAAACAATATGTGATATATCCATACAATGGAATGTTGTTCAACCATTAAAAAAAAAGGATGAAGCACTGATACATGCTACAGCAGGGATGGGCTACGAAACATTAAGTAAAAGAAGCTAGACACAAAAGGTCACATATTGTATTATTCCACTTATATAAAATGTCCAAAATAGACAATACATGGAGACAGAAAACAGATTAATGGTGCCAGAGGTTGGAAGGTGAAGGAAATGCAGAGGGACTAGTGAATGGGTAAGGAGTCTATTTAGGATGATAAAAATATTCTGGAATTAGAAAGACTTGGTGGTTGTACCACATTGTGAATGTACTAAAAGGCACTGAATTATATGTTTATTTTAAATGGCAAATTTTATGTGAAATGTACCTCAATAAATCATGTAAGTATATGTTTCAGAATATAAAATAATTAAATATCATTGATTTAAAAATGAACAATATTGAATTTGTGCTCATGTGGACTGGAGATAAGCAGGATTTTAAACTTCATGAGAAAAGTTAATGGACAACTTAACAAAGTATCAAATAAAAATGTGAATACAGGCAAAGCAAAGAGACTATTTAAAAAGATTATTACAATAGGGAGAATGCTCTGACTAGACTACAAAAACTATTAGAAACCTAAAAGGCCAACAAAATGGAATTTCTCTTACAGGAAAGAATAAATAAAGCTGAAAACATGTTGTGGGTGAAATTGGGTATCAGTGTGATGTTATTGAGTTATTAGACCTGTTCCAATGCTTGCATTAGCACATGGTGGGAGAAAGTCAGAGATCTTGTGTAGTCAGAGACAAAAGCCTGACTACATTTTGGTTAAGTCAAGTTCATGAATATTTTGGCCAGGTTAATCAAAGTCTTGTAGTAATGTGAAATATTGCAGGGAAAATGTCTAATCAACATAAAAGGATGATTGGTTATTTTATCTACTTGTAAATACCTAAAACTTATACAAAACAATAATATGCTCCTTTTAAAAGTTTTCCATCTCTTTGGTAAAATATGTCCCAATAGGTGCTCTGTGTAATAGTATTTTGTTAAGCTATTTTCTGTTACTGCAGCTACTTATAGTGCTAAATTTATGCTTCCTTAGGAAAACTCTATAGCTCATATAACTCACTAATTCAAGGAGACCTTTCTTTCCAGTTATTTCAAATTAATGACGCTAGCTAAAAGAACTTGAAAGGGTCATAAAATAATCAAGAAGTAGATGGAAGTTGAGATTAGTGAGGTTCACAAGTGCTACATTCACAGAGTTTGGTGGGAAATGATGAGGCCATTAAAATAAAACAATATTTAAGTGTGTTTTGTAGGGTACTGAGGTTGTATGTGTTATCAACCTGATTTGTTAGTAGTATGTAGAAAGAAGTTCCCATAAGATGAGGAAGGCAAAAATCCTGAGCTTCTGGGCTCCCCATTTCATGGTTCCTTTCAAGGTCCTGGGATAAATGCTGGCAATGGATTCATATGGTGACAAGTGTTTGTATATTTCATTAAAGTAAGATATTTTGACAATAACAACTTAAAATCACGTTTTTTTTTTTTTTACCACTGATACTTCCTCCTCATTGTCTTTCCCTGTGTCCTGGTGGTGATAATCATAAGAGTTGGAGAAAGAAGAAAGAAACATGAAAAGCAGCTCAACAGTCAAAGACAGGTTTACTTTGGAGAATAAACCTGAGAGGGACTTCTGGCTGATTTCAGTCAGAAGCATTTCCTCTTACAGACTAAGGGTATTTAAGGGATTAGGGAGGGAGAGCTTATCACAGGCTCAGAATGCTTCTGTGTGAAGGAGAGTTTTATTGCAGGGTTGGAATGTCTCTGGTTGGAGGGGAGGTTATCTCGGGGTTGGCATATGTCTGGTCAGAGGTGTTGCTTTTGGTTTATGGTTATGCTGACATTAGTCATTAGGCTGTTTGGAGGCTGGATTTAGGTGGTTTTTAATCAAGGGGAACTTAAAATGGCGGTGTTTGTCCAAGATGGTGATGCCCGTGCTCTGTCAATAATAGCACCAATAAAATTTCTTAGATTCAACTAAGGGAAAGTTGATTTGGGAATATATTTGCCTTGAGTTTAAGAGGATATAGATATGTGGCTCACATTTCTTTTATATATGGCTATGTTTTTGTTAGTTGCCTAGTACAGGAATGGGGTCTGGAAATACTTCTACTGCTGATAGTGTTGACTGTGTAGCATTGCATCATGTCACGAAGGGCTATGTTGTATTGTAGTATGAGTGTGTCCTGTAGTGCTTGGCACAGTAAGTATGCAGTAGTAGAAGATAACTGAATGAAGCCAGAGGCTTTGTGCAAAATGCTTCCCAACATCAAATGTAGAAAATTTGGTTCTTATCAACACCTGGTCAAAACAGAAGTTCCTTCATTCAGAGTATACAATTATAATTGCTGCATATGTTTTTGAAAGAAATTGTTCAAAATATAATCTATTTGAATTACTGTGTATTTAAAGCACAACCCTGAATCTGTACTAAAAATAATGCATACTTCTGTGTGTTGTGTCACACGTTTTAGGCATCCCAACAAGTGGTTATAATAATAAAAAAAAAAGAAACATATTTTGATTAACTATAATGAATGAAAGATTGAGTCATCTGTATATTCTCTAAATGGACAAAAATAAAGAATTGCTGTCATACGAAGACTCAAACAGCAAGCAGACAAAAAATGCAGGAAATGTTAAAGTGGTGTGAAAAGGAATTCAAGCAAATATTACAGTATTTTCCAAAACTTTCATGATAATTTAAATTTGTCTCTGTGATAGCCTGAATATGATCCCAAAAGAGATCTGGGTCTGGATCTCTGGAGCCTGTGAAGCTTACGTCATATGGCAATAGAAACTATGCAAATATGATTAAATTAAGAATATTTGAAATGCAAAAATATCCTGGATTATCCAGGCAAGCTCTAAATGCATCACAAATGTCTGTAGGAGAGAGCAGAGTGAAATTTGACACAGAAAAAGGGGTAAGTAACGACTCAATTACCCTGTTATGCTGCTGGCTTTGAGGATGAAGGAAGGAAATACAGGTCAAAAAATGCAAAGAATGCCCTTCTAGAATCTGGAAAATGTAAGGAAACGGATTTTTCTCTTACATCATGGCCCTGTGCATACCTTAAATGAGAAACTTATTGTGGACTTTTGGCCTCTAGAACTGTAAATTTTAATTGTTTTATGCCACTAAGTTTGAAGAAATTTGTTACAGCAGCAATGGAATACTAATATATTTCTTTAAAATTTTTGTATAAAGACTTGTGAGTTAATTTTCACTTTCAAAATAAATATTGAAATTTGTTTCAAATTAACTAATTTTGTATACTTTTCCTTAAAGATGGCTTCACAAATGGTTTCTTAACTAACACAAGCTGTCTCCAATCCTGGGTCAAGTTGTACAGGTACTTTGTGATATCTACTGATATTTATCAACGTTACTAAGGAAGTCGTTAATATAACTAAATGCTAAATGCCTTTTTAATGGCAGCCACTGTGCTAGTCATGATTGAGAACAATGCAGTCATAACTCATGATTGAATGTCTATTGTGTCAGGTCCTGAAGAGGATATTGAGTCATAAGTTTATTTGATAAGTAAGTGATCGTGACATTTGGAAGCCCTATATTGAGCAAACTACTTAATTGCTTTGAGATTGACTTTCTTCATCATGAAAATGAAAAAAATCAAATTAAAAGAAATTACCATTCTACCTTCTATCATGTTACTAAATATTTCTTTGTTATTTTTAGACTCCTTAAAATACAAGTGTATACAGCAATTTGGCAGGCTGAGGAGTGCAGATCTCTTGAGGTCAGGAGTTTGAGACCAGCCTGGCCAACAAGGCGAAACCCCATCTCTACTAAAAACACAAAAATTACCCAGGCATGGTGGCATGCATCTGCAATCTCAGCTACTCAGGAGGCTGAGGCAGGAGAATTGTTTGAACCCCAGAGGCAGAGGTTGCAGTGAGCCAAGATCGCACCACTGCACTCAAGCCTGGGCAACGGACTTTGTCTCAAAAAAATAAAAAATAAAAAATAAAGCAATTGTATAAAAAAGATAATGTAATATTAATAATTCTTTAGAGAAAGTTTTCTAAAACATAACAAACCATTTTATTCTTACAGCATATCAGATAAATTATACTATATAATATTCATAAAATAATCTGAACTATTAAGAATATAAAATTCAAAATTATTAAGGTATTTTATAGGTGGAGAAAGCCATCTTTCTCACTCTTGTGCTCTCAATCTCTTTTCTTTCTTTCATATTTTCCTGCTGTTCTTCAGGGAAACGTAGTCACAAGACCGCTTATAAGAATTATGCACAATAGCAGGATTTTGAGTGGTCATTGTTTAGAATTTCTATTTTATTGTGTAATTAGGACCACTTGACATTTGCTTGACATAAAAAAGAAAGGAAATAAATGAAAGCTAATGACAGTAAAGGAGAATGATGTTTCCCAAATTAGTTCTTAATTTCTCTTTTATCAGAAGTGCACTAATAAGAAACCTTAAGTTAGTTCCAATATGATTGCAGTATCTGATGTTTCCCTTCCCAGGAGTAGAAATAGCAAAAGTGTTATTTGATGATTTTAAAAAATTTAATGGGAAAGTTTATTGCTATGTGTATATATCTGGGCATACACACACACACACACACACACACAAACACATACACATACACACATATACACACACACACACATTTTTGTGTGTCTATTTGTATGTACATCACATACATATACACATATACACACAGGTATACAAGCAATGTAGAAAGTCTCTCTTAAGGGAAGAGCTGTTGCTGTATTTAGCCAAACTTACCTCCTTCCTTATTTTCAATCTTTAAAAATATCTCAATGTCTGAATTGATGTAAAATAATAACTGATTTTTTAAATTTTACAAATCTTGTTAAGTATTAAGGATAAGATTAACATGCTTTTGCTTTGTAATAGAAAAATATCTTCTGATTTAAGAAATGAAGGCCAGGCACGGTGGCTCATGCCTGTAATTCCAGCACTTTGGGAGGTCAAGGTGGGTGGATCACTTGAGGTGAGGAGTTCGAGACCAGCCTGGCCAACATGACAAAACCCTATCTCTACTGAAAAATACAAAAACTACTTGGGTGTGGTTGCATGTGCCTGTCACCTCAGCTACTCCAGAGGCTGAGGCACCAGAATCACTTGAACCCCGAAGGCAGATGTTGCAATGAGCCAAGATCGTGCCAGGGCACTCCAGCCTAGGTGACAGGAGGAGACTCTGTCTCAAACAAAAACAAACAAACAAACAAAAAAGAAAATACTACCTTCTGTTAAGCATTTTATGGGCATTTTTACACGTCAAAATATGGTAATTTAATTAAAACAAAAACTTTAAGAGATCATGGCAATGCTGTGTTGTTTTTCATATTAGGTGATATTTAACAGGAAATCTTAATGAGTTGTATTTTCATTGATGCTTCTTAAAATAGAGCTGAGGTGGGGTATACTTATTTTTTCTTTCCTATACTATACTCACAAATTGCACAAGTACTAAAAGCACACTAATGCCAAAGAAAGAGGTAAATGTTATTAAACAACAAATTAAATGTCGATTTGCTGTAAAAACTTTTGTTATGAGAATGAATGTGTGTGTGCATAAACTTGAGTTACTAAATACTAGAAGGGGAATTTTCCTTTTTTATAAAGGAGAATTTCAATGGTAACTTAGATCTAAGTCTGAAAATTAAAGTAATACAACATTTAGAACAAATCAACTTTGTGGCCTTCAAGTGAGCAGGTATTTCATAAACAGGTCACAGAACTCTAGCCAGAGAAGAAAAAGTACATAAATTGGACTATATTAAGCATAAGAACTTCTGTTCTTCAAAATACTTCAGCATATGAATGAAAAGGCAATGCAGGGGTGACAGCACTTCACAATACATATAACTGACAAAATATGTAGATCCTGATAATAAAAAGGCATCATACAATTCATTAAGAAAAAGACAACTGAATAGTAAACGGACAAACACCTTCACCAGATACCACACACAACACACACACACACACACACACACACACACACACACACAATCAGAATTGCTAATAAACCTCAGAAAGGGTGCTCAACTTCATTACTTATTCTGGAAGGGGAAATTAGAAACACAATGCAGTACCACTGCACACTCACCAGAACAGCTAAAATTAAAAAAGGTAGAATGTCTCAAGTATTTGGTGAAGATGTTGAACAAGTTACACCATAGAAGTGTAACTTAGTAAAATTGAAAAACTTTTTGGAAGTTTTTATAAATGTAAATATACATCTACCATATTTCACAGCAATTGAACTTCTAGGTGTATTCCTAACAGAAGTGTACCCAAATATTTACCAAAAGACGTTGACTAGCATCTTAATAGCTGCATTAATTACAATAGCAAGAAACTGGAAACCCCCAAAATAACTAATCTAGAGTAGAATGGAATAGTCTCCAGGAATGAGAATAAATGATCTAAAGCAAAAAGTATATGAATGAATTTCATCAATCTAATTTTTCACAAGAAAAGCCAGAAAAAAAGTAAGTATTATTCCATTGCCTCAAAAAAAAAAAAAAGTATGATTACATTGCCACAAAAGCGAACACACTTAATTTATGGCATCAGAGGTCAGGCTAGTGGTCGTGGGCAGAGAGGAAATCTGAGGTAGATTTTTAATCTATGTCTGATTACAATGGTAAATTTGACTTGAGAAAATTCATCAGGATGCATAATTAGTGCACTTTATTATACATATATTTTATTTCAATAAACAGAATTCAAAAATGTATTTATATTCCCTAAGTCATTTCCTATTTCCAATGAAGTATGAAATGAAACAATATAAAACTCTTAAGATATAAAAGTTATTTTTTTTTCCTTGCTCCATCCTGTTATTTTCTCTTTTGTCTTCAGTTTGGCTATCGTCCCATGTGTTCAAGTCTGCCAAACATCATAATGATTCAAGGCAAAATGTTCAATCCAGACACAGGATTTCAAGAAAACTTCTAAACAAATGACTCTTTCCATAAGCGTCCATCCTATATTGAATTTAAGGGCTGACTTTTTCACTGCAAGTCAACAAATGGTGAGAGCCTTTTACATGTAAAGTAAATTAAAAATTACCAATTGAGAATGTCAGCCTTGAAATTACTTAAAAGACATTTTCTAGATGAAATCATCTGTTTAAATATGAGTCCTGTTTTTGAGGTTTTCTCCTTGTCTTTTTTTTTTTCTTTCATAATGTGAAATGTCTATTGTTGTGAAACAAATGCTGAGCTCAGGAAACTCCTTCAAGAATATTGCCTAACTTCTAGCAAATGATTTTTGACACTGTTTTCTGGTCTAGTTATTCTAAGTATGCTTTCAATTGCTTATTATTTAAATTTTCAGAAAAGAGTGTAATTATTCAGGTAGGGTACACAGAAGTCATAGGCATCCTATTGCATCTCCATTTATAAATTGTTTTAAATGATCTACAAAGTTCTAAGTTTTTACATGAGGTAAAATTCTCACCTATCATAATGCACAAGAGAAAAATACATTAGTTACTTAAGAGGAACAATTTGCATCCCTACTTAGTAACTCCAAGTTCAGATGTTTGGCTGGCTCCTGCTCAACTTCCCAACCAGACCGAGGAGGAACTGGACCCATCCTCCCAATTATCCCAGCTGGATTTTGGGGAAATTGCCTTTTTCTAAATGTAACAGGAGCAGATTGGTTCTGTTTTTAGACCTAAACACCCATAACGCTCTTTGGCCTTGTTTTCTGGTGACTACCAGGTGGCCTGAGAGGTTAATGTACTTACACAAGTGCCTAAATGCCTGAGAATGTGAGAATGGCAACATGTGTAGCACTTGATGGTCACTAACCCCACTCCCACCTGAGTGTCGGTCATATCCTCTGGAGATTTACAAGCTATATAATGCAATTTGTTTTAAAAGGATTTCCTCCTAGTGAAATAAAATTTGCTTCAAAAATATTTGAACATTGTGAACAGTTAGCTACATTTTATTATTTTAATAGTTTATAGAAGGTCATTAGAAACTGTGTACATCATTTTTCTTCTTGTTACATTTCATTTTACTCTGCTTTAAAATTTCATTCTTTTCTGTGTCAGTGGAAAAAAGTTCACATTTACTGGCCCTTCTGTTAGATGTGTTATGTGTCTTGCCCTGCCTGCCTAACAGCTTAGCCTGAGTCCGCAGTAGACTTAAAACAAGGAACATGCATTTGACTTTTGTGTTAGTTCGTTTTCACATTGCTATAAAGAACTACTTGAGACTGGGTAATTTATAAAGAAAAGAGCTTTAACAGACACACTGTTTGACAGACTGTACAGGAGGCATAGCTGGGGAGGTCTCAGGAAACTTACAATCATGGCGAGAGGCAAAGGGGAAGCAGGCACAATCTTCACATGGCAGAGTAGGAGACAAAAAGAGCAAGGGGGAAGTGGTACACACTTTCAAACAACCAGATATCATGAGAACTCACTATCATGAGAAGAGCAAGGGGGAAATCCGCCCCCATGAGCCAATCACCTCCCACCAGATCCCTCCCCCAACACTGGAGATTACAATTCCATAGAAGATTTGGGCGGGGACACAGAGCAAAACCATATCAACTTTGATTTACTCCCTCAATCTGAGACATTTCCTGCCATTCAGGCACACAAAACAAATGTGATTCTGGAGCCTGGCACATTCAATCCCGCAACTCAATCCATCATCACTGAGGAAAACACAATTTCTAGTCTTACCTAAGGGCAGCAGAAGTGGCATTTTCTAAATTTACTTGAGGATACTCAGATGTAGAAAAAAGAAATTCATCAGTTACATCTCTCATTCTTTCATGCATCTCTTCCCTTTGAAACAGTAATCTCTTGATGTAATACATTTTTTCTACGTTCTTTTTCACATCTGTCTTTGCTTGTTAATACCAAATTTTAGTCAGAAGCATTAAAACGTGCTACTTTGACACCCCTTCCCTTGAGCCTTTTAAGATCTTAAAGCACATGCAAAGACTTATGCCAGATGAATGAAACTGATCCTTTTATCTTAAGAAATAATAGTCCACATTCTAAAAGAGTCGCTATTAAATCTTAATGCATAAACAGTGTTCTTTAGTTAACAGTGGACTTTTACATGTAATCTCATTTTCATTTTTATTCTCATAATTACTTTGGGATTTCTTTTTACATGGAAGCTGTGATTATTTTTATTTTCAATAAAAGAAATTGAACATAATTTGAAGTGCTCTCTGATCCACCTTTGAATCCAATGGATGCTATTATCTAGACCATATTGCTCTAGAAAATGTGTATTCCTAACTGCCTTATGTTGTGAGATTGTTAAGGGCATGAACTGAATATATTGGAAGTTAGCCTAGAATGTGGCACATAATAGGGTTTATGAATGAGTTCTAAATATAATAAACAAGTTGGTCAAAGGCATCAGACAGTAAGCAGCAGAAGCATTATTTAAATTTGGTGATTTGAGCTCGGCATTGAAATGTATTGTTGTACAATCCTGTATATAGGCGACGAGCCACCTGGTTAAGGCCTCTGCCTTAAATTACAAATGTTTTAGACAATCTATGTATCCAAATGACAATAGCCATGAGATTAAAAAAAAAAAAAAAAAAGCTGTAGGTTCTTTGAAAAAAGCTTACATTTTGTCTTGATTTTCATTTCCTAATTGAGCAGGTCACCTACCCATTTCATCATTATTTCTCTTAGCAGAAAGCACTTACAACTCTTCTTGTTATTGCCTGTTTAAATTTAAGCCACATTGTATTTTAACTTTTCAGAAAATATGTCTAGAAAAAGTACTCTTCTTATCATCACAAATGAAAGATGCATACCAGCTGACTTGTAAGAAGTTGGAAGTGAAATTTTGCATGAGTTGAAAGAGAAGCTCAAAGTGAATTTACAAATAAGAGACTTAATAACGCCCATTTGTGAAGATAATTCAATGGGCAAACTAATTTTCTTTCCCAATAAAGTAAAAAAGAAAGAAAATGAGGTAAAACAATTGTTGACTAGCTTGAAAGAATAAAGTATTGGTTGAATGAACTTTGAGATTAATGCTGAATTCATAAGAATTACAATTTTTTTCTCGATTAAAAGCAAGAGTGGAATCAAAAGACATAGCGTTGCTCTGTAATTCAAAACTTTTAGAACATAGTGTTTTGAAACTGATCGTAGTTTGGAACAGTGTTATAGCATCACATATATGCATTTTGTTCAGGAAATCTTTCAATAATTGTTTGAATTAAGACACCCAGATGCTTATGCTTTAAAAAAACAAAAAACAAAAAAACCAAAAAACTGAGCTCCACAATTTATACCACAGATAGTGTAAATATGTGGAAGCAAAGAACATTACATTTCAAACATGAACCTAGTATGTTTCATTGGTGGTGGAGGAAGTGTCTGATCAAGGCTATTTTATGTATTTTTACAACCACAGAGCTGAAATAAAACTTGGAAAGTCATCTGGTCCAGTTCTCTGCCTTGAAGTTGAAGTACATCACTGGAGCAGGCAAAAATTGATAATGTTTATTAAGACTCCCAGAGAAGAGCAACCCAAGCCTTCTTCATAACCTTTGAATATTTTTTTCTTGTGGCCATTTAAAATGGTTGAAATCCACATGGTTTTCTGAAGTCTTGAGGCTCCTTTAGGAGACCTGAACAAATAAGCTTCTGAAACAAGTCAGCCTCCTTTAAGGATATTTTTGATAACAGGTCTAAAGATTACTTTAAAATATTCAACGAAAGGAGCAGCACATAATTTCTAAAAGCCAAACACCATATCATTGCCATACTTAAATAAAAAGTGCTCAAATAATGTTACTACTAAAACAGTTTATTCATTTTGTAAAAGAGAACCCAATCTAATGCTTGGTAGAAAAAAATATAATGGGTACAATTGTATTGGTCTTTAGGTCAGGGAGGCCATTGAAATAAAGTAAGACTACTCATCCTGAAACGGATAAAGTTCCCTTGTCCCCCTTGCAGGGTGTGCGATGGGGGTGTGGCTCACTTCTTCAGTGCCCGGCTGCTCAATCCTCTAGGGGAGCACATAGACGGACAGGCTACAGGGCTCCGACCCGTGACACTGTCTAGGGGTGAATGTTTACAGCTCTTGAAGCCCCAGTGGGCGTGTGTTACAAGGTACTCTCTTAATTTGCCGTCTATAGGTGCTTGTGTTATCTCAATTAGAACCTCCACCTTGTTGCAAGGACATAGGGCTTTCTGTACCCTGGGGTTTCTTCCCTTGGTGTATCAGAAGAATCGGATCACACTCGGGCTTGGAGAATGACTGCAAGGTTTTATTGAGTGGAAGTAGCTCTTCGCAGATGCGGAAGCCAGAAGAGAGACGGTTTTTCCCTGGAGTAGGGCCAGTTGGTGGCCCGGGATCTCCTCCGATAGCCCCAGCAAAATTCGCCTCATTCTGCTGCTCAGTGGCCTGCCAGCATGCCAATGCGTTCTTCTCCACGTCCAGCCGCCTGTGTGTTCCTCCTCTCCAGCCACTTCTGTGTCTGCCTTGCTAGAGTCTTGGGTTATTATAGGCATAGGATAGGGGCATGGCAGGCCAGGGTGGCCTTGGGAAATGCAATATTTGGGCAGGAAATGCCTATCCTCACCTAGGTCCCTAACGGTGGAACCCTAGCCAGGGACCACGCCTTCCTCTACCCAACGCTTCCCTTCCATATCATTTAAAGGGACCACGCTCTTCTTTTCTCAGCTTTTCTCTTCCCAGCACTTCGGTATCAATTCTTTACTTCAATAAAGCCCTTTTTTATTTCGGGTACCTCATCAGAGAAAACTGTTTACTGAAACCACATAAAATGTTTTTTAAAAATCACGATTTATAAAACCTTATAGGTTGTGAAAATATTATAAAAGCTTTTTATAAAAGCTTATAGGTTGTGAGCATATTTAAGAAGCTCAGATTTATAAGTTTTAACAAATAAACAATTATTCTGAGATCCTGAGCTAAGATTATCCTTATGCCCAATATATCACACATATTTCTTATCTTCAAAATGAGTGAATCAGAACTTTTAATTTTGCTTTTCTTTTCTAAATTGTGCCACCATTGTTCTTATTTTAATTCCACATCTTCTTCCTTCTCCAAGGAGCCCTTCCTACAACACGAACAAATGTATAGACTTACTGTATTTTATGGCATATATATTTGCCAAATGAATGATGTAATAAATGGATTGTGTAATTTAAATGTGTTAAATTTTGCAGCATTTTTTTTTTTTATAACAGTCTCCATGATGTTTGAAACCATCTGTGACAGGCTTACTTCAGATACAGCACATCCATAGATTTAGCATGCAGGATTCTATAATGCACTCAACATTTACAAATATTTTCATTTTTCCTGGTATTTTTCATATTCATTTTCTTTAACTTATGGTAAGCATTTTGTTATAAACCTATTTCAGTTGATTTTTTTTTCTTTGCTCTTTTTGTCATGATGAAAGTTTTCAAACATATATAACAGTAAAGAAAAGAATATCACTGTAGTCATCATTCATCATTAAACTCAATAATTGCCAGCATATATTATATTACCCTCACTTGCTCCCCTATGAAGTATAATATTAAAGCATATACAAATTATTATATAATTACCTCTATAATCCTTAATCAGAAATTTTTAATGACAATTAGGTTAATACTTCACGTTTCAAAATGATTTTTCTGTGAAAATTGGTGATCCCTTAATAACGCAGCTTCATCTATAATCCTAGAATTGACTATGGGTAATGAGTAAGAAATAAATATTATCAAAACTCTTGGACATTACCTGAAAAGGATATGTGTGATGATCATGTCTTGTACAATAGGATTGCAGAAGAAATGTAGATGGAATTTGTGGACCACAGATATCTAAAAAACAAGTAGGAAAATAATTCAGATTTAATTTGGGAATTTATTGTGTTCATACCACATAAATTTCTTTGACATAAAAGTAGTAAGAAATTGCTATTTGATAAGACCCTAGTATTCACATTCATAAATTTGAGGAAATTCTCAGCAAATCATCCAGAAGAAATACAGGAAAAAAATATAACTCTTATGGCATAGGGAACTTAAAGCAAAACAGCTTTCAAACACTATACCCAAAAGAACACCAAGAGTGAAAAAGTTTAAAGGAGAAGTAGTTGTTTACATAATTAGAGAAAGACAATTGGTAGAATAGAAAAAAAATAATAAATCTAGAAAATATAGTTTGAATATTACAGCAAACATCACAGTTTAATAAAGTGATTTTGGAAAATCTCTAGGAAAGTATTGAAAACTTATTATTCCCAATCTTCTCTGAACATATACATAAGTGTTCATTTAGTCCTCTTGCTTTTGCTTTGACATAGCTCAGCCTGGGTAACTGCGGCATATTACGTCAGAGCCAGTGATGCTTGGATAAGACGAGAAGGTGAAGCCCAGTGAGCCCTGGCTTATTGCAATCTCCTCCAGTGGCATATGAGTAGTTAGTCAAACCTCAGTATCACAGTAAAAAGGTGATGTTCTAGTACAGACGTTGAAGAAAATAAAAGTACATCCTAATTAAGAGAAATATTTAAATATGTAGGGGACATAGGTAATAATACATTTAATAATTTTAGTACAATTTTATATACACATACATTACCAGATGATTAGAAATCTGGATTTTCCTTTCAAACAGGCGTTTCCATATGCTTCCACTGGTATCATGAAGTAACACACTAGGTGCTTTTAATTTAAGAGCATATTATATCTAAAAGATATTCTCAAAAGAGAGATCCATGAATATATGCTGTTTTTTAGCAAAGTGAATCATGCTGTGACTAAACTTTCTTTCCAAAATGAATAATGGAAATTGCTCCAGAATTTTGAAACAACCAATATCCCAAAGTTCACTGATTTCTGGAAAGCTTTTAAAAGCCCCTTTCCATTAAGTTTCTTCAGGGAAGCTATTAGCCTTTCCGCTGAAGTTGTATTTTGAGGAATGTAAGGCAGATCCATGAAAGAGATTAAATGAGGATTCAATGATAAGACAGCAGCATATTTTTACCTTTCCTTTTTTTATCATTTAATTTCAGACATTGTGAGTAGAACTTTGTGGAAATTAAGGTGCTTCTCCTGGTTCCACTAATAAAATTCCAATGAAAAAGTGGGATCCTACCTTCATCATGTCATCTTTTGGCCCATACTGAAATTTAAGGGACTTTTCTAAACTCTATTTCTAATTAATGAAAGGCAAAGTTTTTAATGAAAATAATAGCTACCTTTTATAATTTAGTGCCAGTTATAATCTATATATGTAACATATATAGTATTTATACATTGTATTTACTACACATACACATATGCAATACAAACAATATAATATTTATACACATGTACAAAATATATACAAGGCATACCTTCATGGATAAAGATTAAAATTGGCACTAAATGAATGGTACTTACATACCCACACATTTACAATACTTCAAAGTTATTATTATCTAAATTTTCCAGATGCAAAAATTAAAGCTTAGGAAATTAAGTAACTTGCTCAACACCATGTATCATTTAAGTGGTAGATGTCAATTAATAAAATCCTACTTTGTTACCTTCATAGCCCAAACCTCCATCAGTACAATAGAAGAGATTGGGTTAGCTCTTGGGACAAATACAACTTGTTCACAGTTTTCATATATCTACCATTTTCTTATTTTTTATTTCTTGAAATGAATGAAAACAACTATAGGGCCTACAACTCTAGGAAACTTTGTCCATCATATTGCTATAATGGAACTTTTTTTAGCAGTGTTCTATTCAAAAGAATATACTATTATGTCTGGCCATAGGAGAACAAACAAACAAAAACATAAAACAAATACATATGTACAAAAAAACAAACAAAAAACCTTAGGAACTGTTAGTAGTGATAAGCTGAGTCTTTTTCCTTCACTGATTAACATTAAAGGACAATAACTAATTTATAATGTGAGAATTTTTCACTAGATGGAAAGCAGAAATCAAGAGCTTCCCCCCTCACCCAATGCTGATAATCTGTGAGTACACACTGTTAGAGCCATACAGCTAAAATGTTTAAATCCCATCATACACGTTGTAAAATGGGCTCTGTCCTGAGCCTCCAGGCAGGATTCTGCCCTGCCAGCCCTTTTCCTAACTAGTAACTAAAGAATAAATGAACCCTGGCAGGCACAGGGTGCTTGGGACCCTGTTCTAGCCTCTGGTCATGTCTACTCTGATTGATCCATGCCCAGGCATACTGGTGGTTTTGTGATTTGAAAGTCACAGCTGCTGTCAGCACAGATTGAATCACTTCAGGAGAAATAAACAGTTAAATAAATATGAAGGGAAATTTTAACTGATCATTGGATAAAACGAGGCTAAGCACAAAAGCAATGAAAGGAATTTCAAAGAGAAACATCAACAGCTTTGACAGTCTTTCAAACAAGTTTTACACACAAAATTAAATGATGAAGTGGAAAATATGTATGAAAAACAAATATAATAGAAAAAGTATCAATATATAAAATTCGTATCTTAAAATGTGAAACTAACTGAACAACTTAAAAGGTAAAAGAAAACTGAAAACATATACAGTTTACTTAAAAGTACAAATAAACAAGAAATACATTTTAAGAATTACAATAGTGCATCTTCTTTTAACTTAAAAAATGTAGCATAATGAAATCCTCAATTTGAAATGATTCAAACATTCCCTTTACAAATGACAATGGGATACTAAACCCACAGATCTGTAATATTTCGTGGCAGTGACACTAAAATACATTTATAGCTTTTAAGAGGTTTTACATTTTTCTAATTGTCCAGGAGTAGTTATGCTAGTTAATGCTATAACCATATAAATCATTATTGAAGATGTTACTGTCTATAAGATCAAACAAATTTGCATGTGAACTCATTGAAAGACCTCTATTTCTGTATCATACAAGATTCTTAATATTCTGTTCAAAATTAAGGTGCACTCTCAAGCCAAATTTGATGTTAATTACAATAATTATATTATGATTAAATTTGTTTCTTGACTCTAATTTTATATTTAAAGTTTGCTATATCAACCTTATTATGAGGTATTTACTGCTATCTTACATGTCCCTTGGAAAGAATTGTGATGTACATTTAGATGCATAAATTAGGGTAAATTTGGAACATTATATTATTAATTATTTGTAGAACAACTAAGTGGTCAAAATTGTTTTAGTTTTAGGGTTATTCTCAAGTACTTTGTAATGAAGATTTTTAAAAGAATCTTGTGCCATATCCGGTGCTTCTTTCCAATGGAGTATCATCATATAAATATATTGTTTTGGAATTACAATTGCATTTCTTTTAGCAATAGAGGTGCAAATTATTCATATTTGAACCACAATGCACACACTTCTTAAAAGCCCATTTAAAAAATTATGCTTCTAAAAAGGTTGTTAACGGAAATATGCATCACTTTATAATTAACCAAACCTACAACAAATTAAAGTGCTGATTGTGAAGGCAAAATAACACTAATCTATAATTATAATCAAGAATAGCAGAAACTGAAAACCATAGCCAACTCAAGACAAAATTTTTATGAAATGCAGGATCCAGACAGACGTTTTAGTTGAACCCAAAGTAAACCAGACAAATGTGCCCATATTATATCCTTTCTGAATTTTGGTAAGTCTTCATCATTTATTTAATAGTTTACTAGCTGTTCGTATATAAAACAAAATTATATGTGGTTTTCTGTCATGTTTTCAACAACTAATGAAAAAAGATCTTCAATGTTAAGCTTGAAAACTCCCACTGGCAGAACACTAGTTACTCCATGCTAAGAATCTTATTATAAAAGTTACTACTAAAGGACAAAACAAACAAACTGGCAAAACAAAAGAAAATATACTCTGAATCCCACGATGTTAATTTATCCTGGCACTTTCATTTTCACCCCTATACATTGAGGTTATTGATTGATCATTTATCTTCCTAGAAAGAAAAAATTACCATAGATGCCTGTGTTTATAAGATGGCATTGACTTGTAATTTTTATTGGCAAAGTATAGACATTAGAGAATTCTAGCTGATCATTTGCAATAAATATACATTCTGTATGTTGGAGTTAGCAAAATAGTTAAATAATCTAGATTGCTTAGGTTCAAATATAATTTCCTCAGATTATTGACTGTAACCTTATCTATGCCTCAATTTCCTCATTTTCAGAGGATAATAATCATATCTATTTCCTAAAATGACCATGAGAATTAAATGGGATAACACATACGTACTATTTTACATGGTATATTGTGTCCGGAATTGGTGGGTTCTTGGTCTCGCTGTCTTCAAGAATGAAGCCGCGGACCCTCGCGGTGAGTGTTACAGTTCTTATAGAGGGTGTGTCCGGAGTTTCTTCCTTCTGATATTCGGATGTGTTCGGAGTTTCTTCCTTCTGGTGGGTTCGTGGTCTCGCTGGCTTCAGGAGTGAAGCTGCAGACCTTCGCAGTGAGTGTTACAGCTCCTAACGCGGCGCGTCTGGAGTTGTTAATTCTTCCTGTTCGGAATTGTTCATTCCTCCCTATGGGTTCATGGTCTCGCTGGCCTCAGAAGTGAAGCTGGAGACTTTCGTCTCCAGCAGCAAGATTTACTGCAAAGAGCGAAAGAACAAAGCTTCTATGCTCTGGAACGGGACCCCAGCAGGTTGCCACTCCTGCCTGGGGCATCCTACTTTCATTCCCTTATGTGACCCCACCCACAACCTGCTGTTTGGTCTAGAGAGCTGATTGCTTCATTTTACAGAGAGCTGACTGGTCTGTTTTGACAGAGTGCTGATTGGTGCATTTACTATCCTTTAGCTAGACACAGAGTGCTAGACAGAAAAGTCCCCACTAGATGAGCTAGTTACAGAGTACAGATTGGTGTATTTGGAAACCTTGAGCTAGACACAGGGCACTGATTGGTGTATTTACAAGCCGTTAGCTACACGTAAAGGTTCTCCAAGTCCCCACTAGAGTTAGGAGCCCAGCTGGCTTCACCTAGTGGATCCCGGACAGGGACTGCAGGCGGAGATGCCCGCCAGTTCCCCGCCCTGCGCCGGCACTCCTCGTAGGCGGTCGATGGGACCCGGCGCGGGCGGCGCGGCGCAGGGGGCGGCGCTCGTGTGGGAGGCTTGGGCCGCGCAGGAGCCCACGGCACGGGGTGGCGGGGGGGGGCGAGGCTCTAGCATGGCGGGAAGCAGGTCCCGAGCCCTGCCCCGCTGGGAGGCACCTGAGGGCCTGCGAGAATTCGAGTGCAGCGCTGGCAGGGCAGCACTGCTGTGGGACCCGGCACACCCTCTGCAGCTGCTGGCCCGGGTGCTAAGCCCCTCACTGCCTGGTGCCAGCAGCGCTGGCCGGCCGCTCGGAGTGCAGGGCCCGCCGAGCCCACGCCCACCCGGAAGTCGCGCTGGCCCACGAGCACAGCGTGCAGCCCCGGTTCCCGCCCGGGCCTCTCCCTCCAGACCTCCCTGCAAGCAGAGGGAGCCGGCTCCAGCCTCTGCCAGCCCAGAGAGGGTCTCCCACAGTGCCGTGGCGGGCTGGAGGGCTGGCTCCTCAAGCACTGCCAGAGTGGACGCTGAGGCCGAGAAAGCGCCGAGAGCAAGGGCTGCTAGCATGTTGTCATCTCTCAGTATGACACATAGTAAGGATTCAAACATTTTTCTATTATTGTTGTATACTGCTCCGTAATTATTTTCTACCCCTGCATGAAAAAACAGTCATAGAAAAACTGCATAAATGTTCCACATTAAAATATTGAATGCTTCTTCCTGCTCACTCTAAGAGCTCTTTGTTTAAACATCTTGCCACATTAGAGAATCAATATGTTTTATAAATTGTTTTGACTCTGCTTTAGTTTTGAATAAGAGTTCATAAAGAAGATATTATCATGTTTCTTAATGTGAAAGAGATGCTAATCATTTATATAATTGTTAAATATTCTAAGAGCATTTCTAGTGGTTTTACATGAACTAAGAACAAGGATTAGAGCACACACATGCCAGCCTGATAGAAATTCACAATATCAGTTTCTCTCATTCACTTAGACATATCCTTAATATTCTATATCAAGCTCAAGAAATGAAATTTGGGTAATTCAATCCTATGATGATAATTTCTCTCAGAGGAGATAATTTATCATAGAGTGGAAAAATCGATGTTTTTGTTGCAAATTAAATGCTTAGAGTTTTCTGCTTGGAAAAGTGCCCTGTCTGGGCAATGTATTTAGTGGCACATAATTCCTTGTGGGCCCCTATGTAGCAACTTTTCAAAGTCATTGTTAGATTCAGTTTGAGGAAAGCTTTGTATTCAGAGTGGTTCTTTTTCTAAGGTGGCAATAATCTGTGACAATAAAGCCATTAGCATAATGCATTGTATAATAGATTTTCAATAAATCAATGAAGGATTTAATGATTTGGTTGGCTGGAAGAGAAGGTGTAAGACAAAGAATATCCGTAAGAGCATATTACTTTTCTGTGAGAAAATATAAGCAAATTTATTTGATACAGAGACTATATATTATTAAAGTTTGTAATTAAGGGTTATTTGTCTAAAATAATCCTCATTATTAGAGTGGAAAGTTATTTAGTTACATATTTTATTTTTATTTAATGCTTATTGGCTATTTGGTTTACTCATTACAAATTTTTTTTTGAAATTTTCTTCAAAAATCACACAATTTTTTGAAAACATATTGTCTATATATTTTCTATATGAAAATTAAAAATACAATTTTATAATATAGGGTAGACTTTATATAATTATATAACCTCTTTCACAATCTAGGAAGTTTCATTTGCTCCCTGTCTTGTAGATAAAGGAAATAACTAGTAAGTAGACATGATGTTAGTGGTCACTTATTCCAGATGTTCTCAAAACATGGTCAAAGGAACTGCTGGAAGATTGGCTACATACATACATTTTTTTTTAATCCCTTAAAAAAATAGAATAAAAATATGTATATTTTGATCCTACCAAGTCCTTCTAATAAAATGATAAACAATCTAACAGCTTTTTTTTTTTTTTTTTTTTTTTTTAAAACAAATAAGAAACTTAGAATCCCCAAGACACTAAGAGGTTTGTTTAAATTCATGAAATTACTTAGGAGCGGAATAACTCAAAACAGTTAATAATCTCATTCTATCACCAAATAACTTTTTATCATTACATTTCTCACAAAATTAACATTTGTATTATCTTCAATGCATGCATCTTTTTACAGTGTTTATAGCACAAATAATTTGCAAAGAAAAATAGAAGTTCCTTGAAGACAAGGAGTGTTTTTATTATTTATTTATTTATTTATTTATTTAAGACGGAGTCTCACTCTGTCGCCCAGGCTGGAGTGGTCTCATCTCGGCTCACTGGAAGCTCCACTTCCCGGGTTCATGCCATTCTCCTGCCTCAACCTCCCGAGTAGCTGGGACTACAGGCACCCGACACGACGCCTGGTTAATTTTTTGTATTTTTAGTAGAGACGGGATTTCACCTTGTTAGCCAGGATAGTGTCGATCTCCGGACCTCGTGATCCGCCCGCCTCAGCCTCTCAAAGTGCTGGGATTACAGGCGTGAGCCACTCTTCTTCATACCCTTGGTGCCAAGGATAATGATGAATTTTTAAAAAATGAATTTTCACCTTGAATTAAATTGCTCTTTCAGAGAGAATACTACAGAAAGAAAATGGGTTCAATACTAGTATACTATAACAAGCATTTAGAATTAGAATGTTAATGGTTTGGGCAACTGATTATGGAGCATGGGGGTGGATTTAGTTGCAGCAGGTGTGTAATATTTGAAAGTCCCCAAGTAATTCTGACAAATCACCATTGAACTAATAAGCTTCTCTTCTCTCCTTGAAAATTATTGATTTAAAACAAATGCTTTACTTTGGAATCGTGTCAGAAAAAGCAATAGAAATAAAATTTCCTAAATTCATTTCCGTAATTTAAACAAGACTAAAGATATATTTATTTTGCTGTTTATTTCAGAAACTCAGAACTCTTCCAGTTTATGGACTCTCTCCCGAGACACACAAATGCATTTTTTATGAAGTGTTTAATGTATCTTATCTGTATACTGGAAATCTTGTGTCTAGTTTTTGAGTATGTTTCTTTCAAGTAGAATGTACTAATATTTTGAATGGTTTTTGTTCAACTTTTTGCCTTTTCAGAACTTTTCTCTTTTCTTCCTTAGTAATTTAAGTTACTCCCTTAGTTGATAACATTTATAGCTGTAACTCTAAGTCAAATGTTTCCTAAGATGTAGACATGCATTATAAACTGAAATTTATAAAGTTCAACTTGTATATTCCAGAGATGATTCTTTTTTTTTTTTTTTTTTTGAGACGGAGTCTGGCTCTGTCACCCAGGCTGGAGTGCAGTGCCCAGATCTCAGCTCACTGCAAGCTCCGCCTCCCAGGTTTATGCCATTCTCCTGCCTCAGCCTCCCGAGTAACTGGGACTGCAGGCGCCCGCCACCTCGCCCGGCTAGTTTTTTGTATTTTTTAGTAGAGACGGGGTTTCACCGTGTTAGCCAGGATGGTCTCGATCTCCTGACCTCGTGATCCGCCCATCTCGGCCTCCCAAAGTGCTGGGATTACAGGCTTAAGCCACCGCGCCCGGCCTCATTCCAGAGATGATTCTGACTCAAACTGTCCAAAACTAAATTCAGCATTTTTCTTCTATGAACTGTTTGCTTTCGACTTTTCTATTCCAATCACTGGTGCTATCATCCATCTGGTAGATCAAGACAGAAATATAGGTCTTTCCTAGAAAGGACACATACTACTCCCAATATTTCCAGTTAATTACCCATATGTTATGTCACCCCATTCTTAAACTTCTTTTTTGGCTTAATAACAAGTCCAAACTCCAAAGCAGGGCTACTAGAGCCGTTATGAATTTGATCCTGCTTATTTCTTCAGTCTTCTCTTCTGAAAATACAAGTTGTTTCCTGTTCTTGGGAAACTCCAACTCCCTCTATCTCCCAGACAAGTCATTTCCATTTAACATTTAGCCTTCAGATTAGCTTCCATTACCTCCAGGCAGACTTCTGCAGGATCAGCGTCTATTCAGTGGATTGATAATGTTGCATTTTATTTCTCAGTTTATTGGTCAGGATTCTCACCTCTGCTCAAATAAGCCATGTTTCATAGAACAGTCTTACTGTAAATGAAATCCATAGCCCCATTACTAGTTTGTAAATGGTTAATAATATAAGATTTAAAAACTAAATTAAAAGTGTTTAGCAACTGTTTTAGCAATTTGACAGAATCATCTTATGTTTGATGGATCATATAAAGAATTGGCTATGTATGTCTATTTCACTTCTCTGGCAGTCTATTTTTTTTTAAATTTATTTATTATTATTATACTTTAAGTTGTAGGGTACATGTGCATAACGTGCAGGTTTGTTACATATGTATACTTGTGCCTTGTTGGTGTGCTGCACCCATCAACTCGTCATTTACATCAGGTATAACTCCCAATGCAATCCCTCCCCCCTCCCCCCTCCCCATGATAGGCCCCTGTGTGTGATGTTCCCCTTCCTGAGTCCAAGTGATCTCATTGTTCAGTTCCCACCTATGAGTGAGAACATGCGGTGTTTGGTTTTCTGTTCTTGTGATAGTTTGCTAAGAATGATGGTTTCCAGCTGCATCCATGTCCCTACAAAGGACACAAACTCATCCTTTTTGATGGCTGCATAGTATTCCATGGTGTATATGTGCCACATTTTCTTAATCCAGTCTGTCACTGATGGACATTTGGGTTGATTCCCAGTCTTTGCTATTGTGAATAGTGCTGCAATAAACATACGTGTGCATGTGTCTTTATAGCAGCATAATTTATAATCCTTTGGGTATATACCCAGTAATGGGATGGCTGGGTCATATGGTACATCTAGTTCTAGATCCTTGAGGAATCGCCATACTGTTTTCCATAATGGTTGAACTAGTTTACAATCCCACCAACAGTGTAAAAGCGTTCCTATTTCTCCACATCCTCTCCAGCACCTGTTGTTTCCTGACTTTTTAATGATCGCCATTCTAACTGGTATGAGATGGTATCTCATTGTGGTTTTGATTTGCATTTCTCTGATGGGCAGTGATGATGAGCATTTTTTCATGTGTCTGTTGGCTGTATGAATGTCTTCTTTTGAGAAATGTCTGTTCATATCCTTTGCCCACTTTTTGATGGGGTTGTTTGTTTTTTTCTTGTAAATTTGTTTGAGTTCTTTGTAGGTTCTGGATATTAGCCCTTTGTCAGATGTATAGATTGCAAAAATTTTCTCCCATTCTGTAGGTTGCCTGTTCACTCTGATGGTAGTTTCTTTTGCTGTGCAGAAGCTCTTTAGTTTAATTAGATCCCATTTGTCAATTTTGGCTTTTGCTGCTGTTGCTTTTGGTGTTTTAGACATGAAGTCTTTGCCCATGCCTATGTCCTGAATGGTACTACCTAGGTTTTCCTCTAGGATTTTTATGGTATTAGGTCTAACATTTAAGTCTCTAATCCATCTTGAATTAATTTTCGTATAAGGAGTAAGGAAAGGATCCAGTTTCAGCTTTCTACTTATGGCTAGCCAATTTTCCCAGCACCATTTATTAAACAGGGAATCCTTTCCCCATTTCTTGTTTCTCTCAGGTTTGTCAAAGATCAGATGGCTGTAGATGTGTGGTATTATTTCTGAGGACTCTGTTCTGTTCCATTGGTCTATATGTCTGTTTTGGTACCAGTACCATGCTCTTTTGGTTACTGTAGCCTTGTAGTATAGTTTGAAGTCAGGTAGCATGATGCCTCCAGCTTTGTTCTTTTGACTTAGGATTGTCTTGGCAATGCGGGCTCTTTTTTGGTTCCATATGAACTTTAAAGCAGTTTTTTCCAATTCTGTGAAGAAACTCATTGGTAGCTTGATGGGGATGGCATTGAATCTATAAATTACCTTGGGCAGTATGGCCATTTTCACAATATTGATTCTTCCTATCCATGAGCATGGTATGTTCTTCCATTTGTTTGTGTCCTCTTTTATTTCACTGAGCAGTGGTTTGTAGTTCTCCTTGAAGAGGTCCTTTACATCCCTTGTAAGTTGGATTCCTAGGTATTTGATTCTCTTTGAAGCAATTGTGAATGGAAGTTCATTCCTGATTTGGCTCTCTGTTTGTCTGTTACTGGTGTATAAGAATGCTTGTGATTTTTGCACGTTAATTTTGTATCCTGAGACTTTGCTGAAGTTGCTTATCAGCATAAGGAGATTTTGGGCTGAGATGATGGGGTTTTCTAAATATACAATCATGTCATCTGCAAAGAGGGACAATTTGACTTCTTCTTTTCCTAACTGAATACCCTTGATTTCTTTCTCTTGCCTAATTGCCCTAGCCAGAACTTCCAACACTATGTTGAATAGGAGTGGTGAGAGAGGGCATCCCTGTCTTGTGCCAGTTTTCAAAGGGAATTTTTCCAGTTTTTGCCCATTCAGTATGATATTGGCTGTGGGTTTGTCATAGATAGCTCTTATTATTTTGAGGTACGTTCCATCAATACCGAATTTATTGAGCGTTTTTAGCATGAAGGGCTGTTGAATTTTGTCAAAAGCCTTTTCTGCATCTATTGAGATAATCATGTGGTTCTTGTCTTTGGTTCTGTTTATATGCTGGATTATGTTTATTGATTTGCGAATGTTGAACCAGCCTTGCATCCCAGGGATGAAGCCCACTTGATCATGGTGGATAAGCTTTTTGATGTGTTGCTGAATCCGGTTTGCCAGTACTTTATTGAGGATTTTTGCATCGATGTTCATCAGGGATATTGGTCTAAAATTCTCTTTTTTTGTTGTGTCTCTGCCAGGCTTTGGTATCAGGATGATGTTGGCCTCATAAAATGAGTTAGGGAGGATTCCCTCTTTTTCCATTGATTGGAATAGTTTCAGAAGGAATGGTACCAACTCCTCCTTGTACCTCTGGTAGAATTCAGCTGTGAATCCATCTGGTCCTGGACTTTTTTTGGTTGGTAGGCTATTAATTATTGCCTCAATTTCAGAGCCTGCTATTGGTCTATTCAGGGATTCAACTTCTTCCTGGTTTAGTCTTGGAAGAGTGTAAGTGTCCAGGAAATTATCCATTTCTTCTAGATTTTCCAGTTTATTTGCGTAGAGGTGTTTATAGTAATCTCTGACGGTAGTTTGTATTTCTGTGGGGTCGGTGGTGATATCCCCTTTATCATTTTTAATTGCGTCGATTTGATTCTTCTCTCTTTTCTTCTTTATTAGTCTTGCTAGTGGTCTGTCAATTTTGTTGATCTTTTCAAAAAACCAACTCCTGGATTCATTGATTTTTTGGAGGGTTTTTTGTGTTTCTATCTCCTTCAGTTCTGCTCTGATCTTAGTTATTTCTTGCCTTCTGCTAGCTTTCGAATGTGTTTGCTCTTGCTTCTCTAGTTCTTTTAATTGCGATGTTAGAGTGTCAATTTTAGATCTTTCCTGCTTTCTTTTGTGGGCATTTAGTGCTATAAATTTCCCTCTACACACTGCTTTAAATGTGTCCCAGAGATTCTGGTATGTTGTATCTTTGTTCTCATTGGTTTCAAAGAACATCTTTATTTCTGCCTTCATTTTGTTATGTACCCAGTAGTCATTCAGGAGCAGGTTGTTCAGTTTCCATGTAGTTGAGCGGTTTTGATTGAGTTTCTTAGTCCTGAGTTCTAATTTGATTGCACTGTGGTCTGAGAGACAGTTTGTTATAATTTCTGTTCTTGTACATTTGCTGAGGAGTGCTTTACTTCCAACTATGTGGTCAATTTTGGAATAAGTGCAATGTGGTGCTGAGAAGAATGTATATTCTGTTGATTTGGGGTGGAGAGTTCTATAGATGTCTATTAGGTCTGCTTGCTGCAGAGATGAGTTCAATTCTTGGATATCCTTGTTAACTTTCTGTCTCATTGATCTGTCTAATGTTGACAGTGGGGTGTTGAAGTCTCCCATTATTATTGTATGGGAGTCTAAGTCTCTTTGTAAGTCTCTAAGGACTTGCTTGATGAATCTGGGTGCTCCTGTATTGGGTGCATATATATTTAGGATAGTTAGCTCTTCCTGTTGAATTGATCCCTTTACCATTATGTAATGGCCTTCTTTGTCTCTTTTGATCTTTGATGGTTTAAAGTCTGTTTTATCAGAGACTAGTATTGCAACCCCCGCTTTTTTTTGTTCTCCATTTGCTTGGTAAATCTTCCTCCATCCCTTTATTTTGAGCCTATGTATGTCTCTGCGTGTGAGATGGGTCTCCTGAATACAGCAGACTGATGGGTCTTGACTCTTTATCCAGTTTGCCAGTCTGTGTCTTTTAATTGGAGCATTTAGTCCATTTACATTTAAGGTTAATATTGTTATGTGTGAACTTGATCCTGCCATTATGATATTAACTGGTTATTTTGCTCGTTAGTTGATGCAGTTTCTTCCTTGCCTCGATGGTCTTTACATTTTGGCATGTTTTTGCAATGGCTGCTACCGGTTGTTCCTTTCCATGTTTAGTGCTTCCTTCAGGGTCTCTTGTAAGGCAGGCCTAGTGGTGACAAAATCTCTAAGCATTTGCTTATCTGTAAAGGATTTTATTTCTCCTTCACTTATGAAACTTAGTTTGGCTGGATATGAAATTCTGGGTTTAAAATTCTTTTCTTTAAGAATGTTGAATATTGGCCCCCACTCTCTTCTGGCTTGGAGAGTTTCTGCCGAGAGATCTGCTGTTAGTCTGATGGGCTTCCCTTTGAGGGTAACCCGAACTTTCTCTCTGGCTGCCCTTAAGATTTTTTCCTTAATTTCAACTTTGGTGAATCTGGCAATTATGTGTCTTGGAGTCGCTCTTCTCGAGGAGTATCTTTGTGGCGTTCTCTGTATTTCCTGGATTTGAATGTTGGCCTGCCCTACTAGGTTGGGGAAGTTCTCCTGGATGATATCCTGAAGAGTGTTTTCCAACTTGGTTCCATTTTCCCCCTCACTTTCAGGCACCCCAATCAGACGTAGATTTGGTCTTTTTACATAATCCCATACTTCTTGCAGGATTTGTTCATTTCTTTTTCTTCTTTTTTCTTTTGGTTTCTCTTCTCGCTTCATTTCGTTCATTTGATCCTCAATCGCTGATACTCTTTCTTCCAGTTGATCGAGTCGGTTACTGAAGCTTGTGCATTTGTCACGTATTTCTTGTGTCATGGTTTTCATCTCTTTCATTTCGTTTATGACCTTCTCTGCATTAATTACTCTAGCCATCAATTCTTCCACTTTTTTTTCAAGATTTTTAGTTTCTTTGCGCTGGGTACGTAATTCCTCCTTTAGCTCTGAGAAATTTGATGGACTGAAGCCTTCTTCTCTCATCTCGTCAAAGTCATTCTCCGTCCAGCTTTGATCCGTTGCTGGCGATGAGCTGCGCTCCTTTGCCGGGGGAGATGCGCTCTTATTTTTTGAATTTCCAGCTTTTCTGCCCTGCTTTTTCCCCATCTTTGTGGTTTTATCTGCCTCTGGTCTTTGATGATGGTGATGTACTGATGGGGTTTTGGTGTAGGTGTCCTTCCTGTTTGATAGTTTTCCTTCTAACAGTCAGGACCCTCAGCTGTAGGTCTGTTGGAGATTGCTTGAGGTCCACTCCAGACCCTGTTTGCCTGGGTATCAGCAGCAGAGGCTGCAGAAGATAGAATATTTCTGAACAGCGAGTGTACCTGTCTGATTCTTGCTTTGGAAGCTTCCTCTCAGGGGTGTACTCCACCCTGTGAGGTGTGGGGTGTCAGGCTGCCCCTAGTGGGGGATGTCTCCCAGTTAGGCTGCTCAGGGGTCAGGGACCCACTTGAGCAGGGAGTCTGTCCCTTCTCAGATCTCAGCCTCCGTGTTGGGAGATCCACTGCTCTCTTCAAAGCTGTCAGACAGAGTCGTTTGCATCTGCAGAGTTTTCTGCTGTGTTTGTTATTGTTTACTGTGCCCTGTCCCCAGAGGTGGAGTCTACAGAGACAGGCAGGTTTCCTTGGGCTGCTGTGAGCTCCACCCAGTTCGAGCTTCCCAGCGGCTTTGTTTACCTACTTAAGCCTCAGCAATGGCGGGCGCCCCTCCCCCAGCCTCGCTGCTGCCTTGCCGGTAGATCACAGACTGCTGTGCTAGCAATGAGGGAGGCTCCGTGGGTGTGGGACCCTCCCGGCCAGGTGTGGGATATGATCTCCTGGTGTGCCTGTTTGCTTAAAGCGCAGTATTGGGGTGGGAGTTACCCGATTTTCCAGGTGTTGTGTGTCTCAGTTCCCCTGGCTAGGAAAAGGGATTCCCTTCCCCCTTGCGCTTCCCAGGTGAGGCAATGCCTCGCCCTGCTTCAGCTCTCGCTGGTCGGGCTGCAGCAGCTGACCAGCACCGATCGTCCGGCACTCCCCAGTGAGATGAACCCAGTACCTCAGTTGAAAATGCAGAAATCACCGGTCTTCTGTGTCGCTAGCGCTGGGAGTTGGAGACTGGAGCTGTTCCTATTCGGCCATCTTGCTCCGCCCCGGCAGTCTATTTTTATGGTGTCATACAAAAATGTCAGTCAGTAAGGGAATCACTGCCATCAAGGAAGAGCAATGTACTATTATAACACCATAACCCAACACCAGGCTTTACTCACAGGATTTATATGTATTGATTTGTTACATGAATAAAAATATTAATCAAAGTTACATACATATCTCAAACCTTACTTAAATTGTGTAACTAAGGCTTAGATGAAGCAGACATTTCAAATATAGAAAACCAAGAAATACAAAACACAAGTCTTATGGAAGAGCATCTTCTGTATTTACGAGTAGTTAACAACTTTTTCAGTTGCTTACATTAATTTCACAATATTCAAATTGAAAAAAATCAATTTTGAAACAGTTCTTGTTCCCAAAAAGTATCATTTGCAGCATTGTATATTCAAGAATATTGTATCTGAAATTATTACAAAGTCTTAGGAACATTAAGCACTTTTACTGACCAAAAATACATACTCTGCCTTGAGGATGGACAAAGAAAGAGTCTACATAAAAAGTTTCACATCAGTGAGTCCTTTCTCCCTGCAGTGTTTTTTTTTTTTTTTCCTTTGAAGTCTTCTCTCTCCTTTAAATTCTTCCCTCTCACCATTTTTTTCTGTCTTAACCAGAAAGCCAGGAAGGAATTTTTCTGAGCAATGCCTTCATAAGAAATGAGTGAGTGCTACTATGTTCATTAGCAGATAACAAATTAACTTTTTTATTATTAATAACCATAGCGAATTCCGTAGGTCTCCATTCAGACTACACCTTTAGGAACCAGGCACTTATTTTTATCTACTATCAGGGTTTTTAGGTATTGATATTTCACTGCTTACTTCCTCCCTAGGAATTGGCCTTTGCTGATCATGGCTGCCTCACTTGTGATTTCATCTTATTTCTAGGAATTTTTCAAATCCAAAAATTAGTGATGAATGGGTACAAATGATCAGTTTTACTGCTTCATTTTGCAACAACTCTGCAAGTCCCTCCTAGCTCCTTTGCATATCACAAGATGGACTGAGGTCTTTGTTGCTACTTTATTGCATTACAGCTTCTCTTTCTAACCAATCCTGTTTTCTCCTTTCCATACAAGTGTGTTTCTTGAGGACACTCCCTAATAAACCATCTAAGTATATAAATACATCTTAGAAGTTGTTTTCTGGGAGAAACTGATTTAAGAGAATAAATAAAACAGTTTACATTGGAGATATATATATATGTGTGTGTGTATGTGTGTATGTATACACACACAGTTACATTGGAGATTTATATATATATATACAGTTTATATTGGAGATATATAGATATATATATAAAGCTATATATGAATATACCATATATAGCCATATATAGAAGCCTGAAGACACATATGTGAAGAAACATAAACTGAAATAAGTTTAATAATATGGTAGCAGTCACCAAGGAGAAATATATAAACTAGTGGTTCAAATCTATACCTGGGCTACTCACAGAGTATTAAAATGCAAATAGGATATCTGTGGGAAAAAAACACAACAGTGACTATTTAGTATGATGGTTGTGAAACTTTTACAAAATCACAATGTTGAGAACATGTAACAAATTCAGTTGCTTTGAGGCAGGGCTGAGGAATCTGTGTTTTACCAAAGAACTCAGTAAATTTTGCCTAAGAATATATAACATGCTCATGAGAGAAGCTTTTCATAGCAACTGTAGGCAGAGTCTATTTATGTGTCCTTAGTGTTGAAGCAAAAAAAGGAAACAGGTTTAAAAAAGCAAGAAAGTTAAACGAGGAAAACTATTTTGTGTGTTTTTTTTTTTTCCCAAAAGAATCATGTAAAATTTTGCATAGCAAAATTTATATGGACCCCCTTTAAAAGTTTTTTTTCTTTAATATTAATTAAATGAGATTGACTTGTAAAAATTTACCTCATATTACAAACTTTTTGAGTACATGCCCTTTGGATTATATGAAAATCACCTCCGACATTCTGAAGTGAGCAGAATTATTGCTTATCTTTGGGAAAAGCCAGTATGTTGGTAATGTGTGGAGTTTTTACCTCAGTGCTTTTCTTAAGCTACAGCATTGGTAATATTAATCACTTTCAGGCTTGCAAGTGTTATTTTGTCCTATTGGCAAAACTGCTTGCCTTCATTCCAGATCTTTCCTTGGAATATCAGATATAAATTTATATTTGCCTCCGCTACTGTTCTGAGTACCTCATAGCCTTTTCAAACTCAGCATATACAAAAGTTTTCCTTGTTTTAGTCACCCGAACATGACCCTGTCATACATTTGACCTTTCAGATAATAGTATCTTCATTTACTCAGTAGACCAAGCTCTTTACTAAAACATCTTTTCTTTTTTTTTTTTTTTTTTTTTTTTTTTTGAGACAGAGTCTGCTCTGTCCCCCAGGCTGGAGTGCAGTGGCGCGATCTCGGCTCACTGCAAGCTCCGCCTCCTGGGTTCATGCCATTCTCCTGCCTCAGCCTCGTTAGTAGCTGGGACTACAGGCGCCCGCCACCACACCCGGCTAATTTTTTTGTATTTTTAGTAGAGATGGGGTTTCACCCTGTTAGCCAGGATGGTCTCGATCTCCTGACCTCGTGATCCGCCCGCCTCGGCCTCCCAAAGTGCTGGGATTACAGGCTTGAGCCACCGCGCCCGGCCATAACATCTTTTCTTAATTAACTCTACACAGTTTGGTGTTAAATTGTTCCTGATGATTTTACTCATACATATCCCTTGGATATAACCCTTCCTTCTTTTCTACTGATACTGACTTAGTCTAGACCTCATTCACTTAGATTTTTGCAGTCATTTACTGTTTTCCCCAAATTTGTTGTCTCCGTTTTAATGTTCCACATGGCCAAGAGGGTTACATTCCTGAAACTTCTGAGTATGCCTCTTCTTTGTTCAAAAAATAAAATGTCTAGTATCTTGGCAGTCTATTCATAAACCTTATCTTACTAACTCTTCAATCTACATTTTACATCAATGCAACTCCAACACTTTGGTTATATAATTCTCTCTTGCCAACTTCTGTGTATATATAATATTAAATTTAAATTTAAACACAGAACTTTAAAAATATTTTAATTGATTCCTTTAAGTATAACAATAGACCCCTACCTGCTAATATAACTGTTACATAGTTTGTGAAAAGTAACTATGTTTTAAAAAATACTTTAATAAGAAAGGAAGTATGGGTTTTATAATCTCTTCTATGACCTGGGAGAAGACAACTGGATTCTTCTATTTACTTCTATAGTCAACCTATTGAGATACTTTTTATTGATTAAGGTGTATGATGAAAATATGATCTCACAGAGATATGTAAGTGGAAAAGGGAAGAGTGTTTAATAGTCTTTTCAGATGGTCATGGAAATTATTTTAGATATTCTGTCAAAACTGTCCAAGTGGTGGTTTCTTAAGACCTAATTGTATCTGTACCCATACCAAAGAAATTTTCATACACTGAAAATCTATTGACTTATCATACACTTTGAATAGATATTTTACCCATAATTATGCATTTGTCCTTCAGAAAATATTGGCTCATTTTGTTACACAGTCTTTTCAAGTGTTGAAAAAATTCGTTACAAAATGGTGGCAAGTAAAAATTTTCAAAAAAAAAAAAAAACCTGTTTACTTGGAGGCTTGAATTTTATCACTGAGGATAAATCAAGTATTTTTTTTTTCCTATGACATGTCTTTCTCAATTCATTCGTGTTCAAGAAATCTGCCGTTTTCCATCTCTGAAAAATACTAGTTTTTCTGTCACTCCTCCTTTCAAGTGAAAACAGTATTCCATCCAAAAATGGCTAGTTGAGACTACAATTCAAACAATCAAACGTGTGTATATTTTTTAGAAACAACAATCGTACTAGTATTCATTGCTTTATGAATTCTTCCCATTTTGTCACACAACGTAAAAAGCGTATATACACAAGGATCAGGTTTTAATCTGAACATAGTCCCACTGTTACTCACTCACTGCCTCACTGAAGATACTCATTTTTAAATAAAACCCCCTTTTTAAAATTTTTTATTCTACAAGTACCTGGTGATGAAGGATACAATGACTTCTAATAGAATTTTGTGCCACTGCATCCAGTGGTTTTAATTAACAATAACTTGACAACTTGACAAGCCATATTGGAGTCTGGGTCAAAAGGAAAATGTGTGTGTTTGTGTGTACCATACTTTTTTTCAATGTATGTTTTATTTATGTTTTAATGGTTAAATTTTTTCCAGAATATTATTATGGTTTAAAAATATCAAAACTTTAAAACATTCTTTTTTTTTTTTTTTTCTGAGATGGAGTCTCGCTCTGTCACCCAGGCTGGAGTACAGTGGTATGATCTCTGCCCACTGCAACCTCTGCCTCCCAGATTCAGGCGATTCTTCTGACTCAGCTTCCAGAGTATCTGGGACTACAGGCGTGCACTACCAAGCCCAGCTAATTTTTTTCTTTTTTTTTTTTTTTTTTTTTTTTTGTATTTTTAGTAGAGACTGGGTTTCACCGTGTTGGCTAGGATGGTCTCGATCTCCTGACTTCATGATTTGCCTGCCTCAGCCTCCCAAAGTGCTGAGATTACAGGAGTGAGCCACCGTGCCCGGCCTAAAACATTATTTTCCTTAGAACCCAGTGTGCTTCAACATGGCATCAGTCTTTATTTAAAATTTTGTTGTTTTGTTCATCCTGTTTTTTTTTTTTTAAGTTAATTTTGATTTTTTAAATATTGCACTAAAATATCCATCTGGTTTGGCCCTCTGGCCCACCCAAGTGTCATCTTGAATTGTATTCCCCATATGTCGGGGCAGAGACCTGGTGGGAAGTAACTGGATCATGGGGGTGGATTTCCACCATGCTGTTTTCATGATGGTGTGTTCTCCTGAGATTTGATGGTTTAAAATTGTGGCACGTCCCCCCTTGCTCTCTCTCTACTGCTCCTCTATGGTAAGACATGCTTGCTTCCCTTTCTCTTTCTGCCATGATTCTGTGTTTCCTGAGGCCTCTGAGCCATATTTTACATTAAGCCTGCAGAACTGTCTTTTAAATCTCTTTTCTTCATAAATTACCCAGTCTCAGATAGTTCTTTATAGCACTGTGAAAATGGACAAATAAAAATAGTATTTGTCTTAATAACTGAATTTTTTAGTGCCCCCTTTAATTATGCACTCAACAAATGCCTCAATTTACTCACCTCAGTCCCCACCCTAATCCCAAAATACCTTTGCTTTTGTAGCATCATTGCAAATATCAAAACAGTAAAACAGGCAAATGTCATTTTAGAACTATTATGAACCTTGTTTTGACCTCATAGACCTCCTGAAAGAGTCTCAGGGACCATCTGTGGGTCATACTTTTAAACCATACATCAGGCTAAAATAATTAAAAAGTTATTTAAAAAGAATTTTTATTCTCATAATTCATCCCTCCTATGACATCCCAAAAAAAAATAAAATTCATTGATTTTCAAAATTGCCACTATTCAATTTAAGGAAGTATATCAATTCTTCAAAAGATATACATGTCGGCTGAGCACAGTGGCTCACATCTGTAATCCCAGCACTTTCATAGACCAAGGAGGGTGGATCACCTGAGGTCAGTAGTTAGAGACCAGCCTGGCCAACATGGTGAAACCTCAGTGAATTCTTAAACAAATTTATGTGAACACTGAACAATTATCCCTTAACTTGTACTTTAGTTCATCAACTTTGTATGTGAATAAATTGTATACATGGTCACATTCTCAAAAATATCTTGTACAAACCACATTTTAGAAAAGGGTAATTAGAGATAGCATTTAACATTCTGAGATTTTTTTTTTTCATCATGGATATTAGGTTAATTATTAACCCTTTATTCCTACCGGTAGAGAAAATAGTCACTATGTTATGATAATTGTCATGCCATATACAACATGTTTGTGCATTATATCAAATTAAGAAGTTGCATGAGGCCATCTTTCCAGAGTATCTAGAAATTTCTAGACAATTTTGCATAATTAAAATTAGAATACAAATTGCCATAAGAGTGATTTGTAGGCTGTTTGCTAAGTAAGAAATGTCAGTAAGCAGTAATATCTGTGCTAAAGTCTAAGAATCATTTAATTATAGCATATAATATAAACAATAATGTGACTTACTGAGTTTCATAGATGTTCAATGTTAATAGTAAAAGCAAGAAAGTATTTCAAGTAACACTAATAAAGAGTAGGAGAGAACAACTGTAATCATCCTGTGATTAATGACAATCACAACAACAAATCATGGCCTTATTCTAGGAAATAATTTCTAATAGTTTATTCCATTCAACCTATCTCAAGAAGTAACAATTTTATTGGTGTATAGAAACAGAAAGACTAAGAGGTTCACATAAACTAGAAAGGCAGAGGATTTATAAACTAACAGTTTATTCCATAGAGGTTTTATATAGATGCATTGCATTGCTTAGTAAGGAAAATTCTTTTAGTTCACAAAAGGATTTAGACTGAAAAGTTCAAAGACTGGGCATTTTTAAAAGTATCTTTACTGCCTTAAGTGCTAAACTTTATGAAACTAAATCAGGGTTAGGGTGGAATGAAACTTGCTCTTTGGAATGAAATTTCCTCTCTAACAAGACAAATGCAATCAGTTTAATGAACTCTTCTAGGAGACAAGTGAGAGATGGAAGAAATTACTTGTTCATTATGCTAATTTTAAAAAGAGAGTCTAAAGCCTATGAAAACAAAACTGATTAAAGCATATCCAGTTTGGCTACTTAGAGCTGTGAAGCACAAAATCCTCACATAGTGTGCAAGCCCTGGATGTTGATTGGAGATTCCACATAATTACTAATTTTTTGCATGTGATAAATATGGGTTTTGGATTCTACCTATGACTTTTTGACATATTAAACACATATGGGAAATAGAAATTCAAGAAGAGAGAGATCACTGAGCAAACCAGAAGGAAACTCTTAATTTTCCATTAAAATTAAGCAGCATATAAACTAAAGCATATGGGATAGTTCCTAATGGTCTTCTTTTATGAAACTGCTAAGAAGTTCAATTGAAGCAGTGTTCACAATATATAATGCTGGCCTGACAACAGAGGAAAATGTTTTTCTCCAGCTTTTTTCCATTAGCCAGTCAGAGGGAACTTACAGAGATATAAGAGTTTAATAATCATTTAACAGCTCTTTTTGATCCACCCCATATCCTTGGTGAGGGTTGGAAAGTGTTCCTGTTGCACTCACAGTTTCATCTGCGAGCAAAGGTCCTAATGTATCATAAGATGTATGAAATTGAACTCTGAGCTGCTGAAAACAGAAAGTTTATTTCTGGGTGAGGTTAAATTTAGATCAACTTCTTTCCTAAGAATCAAGAAATCAAGTGGAGTAAAATTTGAAATTAATTCCACCTGAAACTTAATATGCCATATTAGAAAAAATGTTCGTATTTTCCAAACAGTTTTATATGATGAAATATATCTCAAGCTATAAATACAGAACTGATGAAAACTCTAGAAATTTTACAAGCTCTTTTTATAAAAAAAAAAGTTTGATGCAAGTGATATGGATTTATTAAGTAAATTCAGTACTCCCCACTGGCATTTTACCAGATCTAGTTCATGTAACTAAAATGAAAAAAAAAAAAAAAAAAAAAAAACGTCTAAGCAGAGCAGATAGAAAATAGTTCACATTTCATGCCGTTTTAGTAAGTTCTTCCTTTATTCTTAAGACTTTGTTTAACCAAGTCTTTCCCTGTGAGGAGTGTATGTGAGGAATTCATCATGTAGGGACAATCAGTTACATTCTATATGAACCTAAAATGCTCTTTCCTTCTTTTATTATAAACCAATTGGGAAGACCATTTGTGTCTCAGATTTCAGAATAGTTAATGGTATGGACAAAAGTGCCAACAAACAAATAACGTTGAATCTCTATTGATTGGATTTGAATCTTTGAGGATTATCTATGCTCCTTTCACTCATATTTTTCAGATAATGTGATATGCTGAATGAAAGCATTGAAGTAAAAGTCAAATACTTGTTTCAGTTTGAGTTCTGAAACTAACACATACCAAAGTTAGTACATTTGACAAAGCATTATCTGTTTAAATAAATGTCCTTATTAGTAAAATGGAAGAATAATTTCTATCTAACTCACAGTGTTAGTAAAGGACAATATATCCCAGAATATAATCTGCTAAGCTGCCTTCACAGGAGTCAGTTAACTGCATATTATAAATATTATATATATTAGATATTATATATATAATAAACAGTTTATTTCTGGGTGAGATTAAATTTAGAGCAACTTCTTTCCTAAGAATCAAGAGATCAAGTGGATTAAAATTTGAAATTAATTCCACCTGAAACTTAATATGCCACAATAGAAAAAAGTTCATATTTTCCAAAGAGTTTTATATGATGAAATATATCTCAAGCTATAAATACAGGACTGATGAAAACTCTAGAAATTTTACAAGCTTTTTTTTAAAAAAAATAGTTTGATGCAAGTGATATGGATTTATTAAGTAAATTCAGTACTCCCCTCTGGCATTTTACCAGATCTAGTTCATATAACTAAAATGAAGAAAAAAAAAAAAAAAAAAAAAAAAAAAGCCTGTCTAAACAGAGCAGATAGAAAACAGTTCACAAAATCTGGGGCCAGAAGTGAATCATATAATTAACATCTAAGGGTTCATCCCAGGAAACTGATTTTTAACAAATGCCCCAGATGGTCTGAATTATTTGTAATATAATCTCTAAAGAATAATGCATTATGCAAACTAGTAGTTCTATATATCATATGCCTTTAGCACACGTAGTTTTTCTAAAAAAAACAAAAATTGCACCTACTAAAAGAAAGGGCATTAACACCCTTAGTGCAAAAGCAACATAATGTAATCTTGATCTCTAGCCTTACGGAATATTCTTACTCCCTTTTTATCATTATTTCTATAGTCATACTTTTCATTTGGTTGTGTCCACATGAGGGAAGCAGCATATACTATAAATCTTGCAAATTATCTTAAGATTTGGAACCACTCAGTAGCATCTTGGCTTTAAGTTAGTTGTCCTCAAAGTGTGGACAAGGAGCCAGCAGCATCCTGATCACCTGAAAACTTGTTTGAATCAGAAAATCTGGGATGGTATGGAGTGAGCTGCTTAATAAGCCCTCAAGGTGTTTAGAGTGGATGCAAATGTATGGGAGCCATTGCTTTAGGATAACTGGACTAAGGGCCACTGTTGTAGGATAGCTTGACTAACAACTTAGGATACTTCTGACATAAAGTTTGATCTTTAGTGAGAAAATGAAGCACATGCTCCTTAATACAATTTACACATTGTATTTATCTTTTCCTAATTCAGGATAATTGTGCTAAGACCACTCTATTTACGTTTCCTCAAAGGCTGCCTAGAGAATCCTTAATTCTTATATTTTGACATAGGCTTTAAGACAACTCCTGATAACTGTTAAAGATACATTTTCTGGTAGGAGGTATCTGCATCTTTTAGCAAAAGGCTTTATTTTTTCTGTACCTAATTGTACTGAAAGATTAGCTATCTTTTCTCTTCTATTGGAAACAGAGATAAGGGAACTGACTGGAGTTCGTTTTCAGCTGCGAGGCCCACAGGGGAATGAAAGTTATGCTAATGGTATGCTGATAATTCTATTCTGCCACAATTTGAGATCTGCATCTAAAACATATAAAATAAATTTTATGTATCCAATTTTTATCCAGTCTCTTAGAGTCATAATTTGGGAGATAAATTAAAGAAAATTAAGAAATTAATTTTCTTACATCATTTTTAACAGGCTTATTATGCGGAAACATCCATGCTATTAAGAAAATATGTGAAAGAAAATCATTTTGTTGTTGTTGATAATGAGAATGAGATATTCTAGACTGGTGTATACCAAGATGCGGTACTTGTAACACTGGCTTTGTGTACTATACTGAACATGCTTCAGCTGAAATAGACAAATGAAAGGCTGCCATTTTATCATCATTCTTCCTTTGGTTTTCTTTTTCTTTCTTATTTTATTTTCCTCTTGCCAATGGTTCTGTTCTCCCGAATTCTCCTTTTCTTGCCTGGGCCATGCTACAAAATGCTTGCTATTATCATCATTGCTGCCCGATTGAGCTGTTTCTAGTTTTCTTGGCTAGGCATTCAGAGAGACATCCCAATTCTATCCCACAACACCAGCAGTTCTGCATTCTCCAAGCACATGGTTAATGTAGGAGAATCTAGATCCAGAAAATAGCATACTGCTTTCATGAATACGACTAACTAGTTCAGGATAGATTCATCATACAGGGCCAATCCAATTCCCTGTCCTGGGAATTAGAATAACAAACACATATGGAATGGAGACATAAACTTGGGAGCCGGGGTCAGTCATGTCTTAATGTGTAAAGTAAAAATCATGAGACTTTTTCTTTGGTAACAGAAGAGAAAAAACTATGCTCAGAGAGTTACAGAAGACAGATGGAAAGAGAGGATCCTGATCATCTTTTAGTCCTGGTTCTAATTTATTCTTGATGTTAGGATTTACCCCTATATTAGGGTCTGAGATGTAGCACAAATAGATTTATTTTTTGTAATAAACTAACTAAGTGGGATTCTATTTCTTTCAACCCAAATCTCTAAATTAATTTAATATTATCTTCTAGTTTCTTATTGAAAATAGACAGTTAAATTGATTTTTATGAACCAGGGCAAGAAATCTAAAGAACATGTCACACACTTCTGCTGTTAAATGTGGTTTGAGTTCTAAACATTAATAAAAATGAGTGTTTTACAGACAGCCTACAGAATGAGGAAAAATATTTGCAAACTATGCATCTGACAAAGGTCTAATACTTAAACAAATTTACAAGAAAACAAACAACCCCATTAAAAAGTGGGCAAAGGACATGAACAGACATTTCTCAAAAGAAGACACACATGCAGCCAATAAACATAGGAGAAAAAACTCAGTGTTACTCATCATTCGAGAAATGCAAATCAAAACTACAATGGCAAATCATCTCACACCTTTCAGAACAGCCATTATTAAAAAGCCAAAAAACAGATGCTGTTGAGGCTGCAGAGAAAAGGGAACACTTATACACTATTGGTGGGCATATAAATTAGTTCAACCGTTGTGGAAAGCAGTATGGCAGTTCCTCAAATAGCTAATAGCAGAACTACCATTCAACCCAGCAATCCCTTTATTGGATATATACTCAAAGGAATATAAATCATTCTATCATAAAGACACATATACTTGTATGTTCATCAGAGCCCTATTCACAATAGCAAAGACATGGAATCAACCTAAATGCCCATCAGTGGTAGAGTGGATAAAGAAAATGTGGTATATATACACCATAGAATACTATGCAGCCTTAAAAAGAATGAGATTATGTCCTATGCAGGAACACGGATGGAACTAAAGACCATTATTTTTAGCAAACTAATGCAGAAACAGAAAACAAAATACTGCATGTTCTTATTTACAAGTAAGAGCTGAATGATGAGAATGCACACATAGAGGGGTACAGCAGATTCTAGAGACTGCCTGAGGGTAGAGGATGAGAGAAAAAGGAGGATCAGATACAATAACTATTGGGTACTAGGCTTAGTATCTGGGTGATGAAATAATCTCTACAACAAACTCCCATGCCACAAGTTTATCTATATAAACAAATCTGCCTATATACCCTTCAGCCTAAAAAAAAAGCTTAAAAAAGTAATGTTGAAAAACTATAGTCCTTAGTAAAGAACTTTATGTTCTTTATTGATATTTTAAATATTATGGTGCTCATGATATTTTTAATTCATTGTGATTTAAAATAATGTTCTTTTGAAAAAAAAATTTAGTTTATACTGCTCATTATGGTCTTAGATATTTGCCATATATTATAGTTAAGAATAAGCATACAAGAGATGCATGATATAATGTTCTGCTCTCATACATATATACATGACTAGATGCCTTTATCTATTCTTATCTACAATAATGTAAGAACCAAACATTCAAAGTTAAAATACTAATAATGTTAAAAGTGAAAAACAGGCAAAGAGACATTTTGAATTTTACTCTAATTTCCAGAATAAAATGAATTTGTTATGAGTTCTATATTGTAGATATGGGAGTGCCATGTTGAGGATAGTCTCATACTATTGTTTTCCTCTTAGAATAGTTTTGTATCTGGGATTACATATATGAATATGTATATAACAAAATAAATTACAATAAAAAAGACTGAAAGTTTTGTTAGGTGCTAATTCTGAGATACTTTCCTGATTTCACACTTCTCTTCTAAAGAAGCACTATTTTTATAGTTCGTCTTCCAAATCACAGCCATTTGGTTTATTAACCTAAGAGTGCAAATTTATCTGCGTCTTGTTTCTCTAATTCTTTTGTCATCAAATTAATTCCAGAATGTATATTCTTTCCATATGTTTCTGGATAATGGTATTGTTTTAGACAGAATTCTTATAACATCTACCTAGAAGAGGAAGAGGGAGACTGACATTTATCGATTACTTATAGAGTGCCAGTCAACTTGTTTGGATTATTAAATTATGTGTCCCCCACAACACATACTCATAAATTTACATCTTAAGATTAAGATCTTCCCCTAAGTAACTGAGGCTCAAAGTAATTGAAAAACTTGCTGAACATCTTAGACCTTTGAGAATTGAAGCTGGAATTTCAATCACAAGCCTTGTGCTCTTTCTAATACATCTGTCACCTGTTTCAAGTAAACAGTAATGTGCTGAATACATGGAACTAAATTTTACATCACTGAATAAATGGTTTGATAAAAATATTTGCTTGATAGTGTAGGTCTGACTTTTATAGTCTGAAACCATTGTGTTTTGGCCAAGTCAAACTTTTTGCATTTGTTGCAGTCAAGCAGAGACAAGTGAAGGAATAGGTGATTCTGCCTTACTAATTCCATGAAAGTAAGTTACAGAACTTTTGATTACATGGAAAATTGTTCTGGTAGATCTTTTTGATGTTTAACAATATACACTTATGTTTGTCTTAAAAAGATGAGGTATAGATATAGGTATAGAGCATAAAATTAGCATCCTAACTAATCACCTTTACCTTTCAGTAGGCATTATACTCTCCTATCTGAGAGTTTAAGTGTTTGATATATATAATATTCACCTAGAAAAGATAGGCTTTGGTATTTATATATTGCACGTTTCAGTTTTAATTCACTTATTTGAGAGAAAATCAGAATTTTTATAAGGTGAACACTAAAAATTGGTTTGATATGCAACTATAAGATATGAAGTATGTGCATGTTATATATTAGCACATAGAAAGTAATAAACTCTACATAATCTCTTTAATAAATACACTATATCCAAAACAATGTAACTATAATAACCAGAATATGATGACATTTAGTTTCTTTAAAAGTCACAACTAACAAGGTATACAAAAAAAGGCTATTTTAAATAGGGAATTTCCAAAGACAAAGTAATAGCTTTCTTCTGAGACTATCTTTGGATACCCCCAGAAGGCTTGATTTTTGTATGTGTTGGATGCTTGCCAGATATATGTACCTTCCTGTATGTTGAATTATTAAAAGGGCATGAATCCAGGAACTCATTATGCATAAAAACTGTTGTATTCCACTGAAGATTGACGGTCAATTAGAGACAGTATGTCTTGGCAAATATTTTGGAATTTTTTTTTTTTTTTGTCTCTGATGCTAACAACATTTGGGGGAACAAAGCCACATGATATGGATGAATATAGTTCCCTTCTATTTAAACACCAGATAACAAGCACATGAGCCATCTTATTAATGTTTTGTGGAAAGGAAAGACAAGACAGAGAAAAAAGAGAGAGGAAGGAAGGAAGGAAGGAAAGAAGGAAGGAAGGAAAGACAGAAGGAAAGAAGGAAGGAAGGACAAAGGGAAGGAAGGAAGAAGGGAAGGCAGGCAGGAATGAAAGAAGTGAGAGAGGGAGGGGAGGAGGGAGGGAGAGAGGGAGGGAGGGAGAGAGAGAGGGGAGGAGGGAGGGAGAGAGGGAGGGAGGGAGAAAGGAAGGAAGGAAGGAAGGAGCCAAGGCAGGCAGGAATGAAGGAAAGAAGGGAAAGGGAGGGAAGGAGGGAGGGCGAGAGGGAGGGAGGAAGGGAGAGAGGAAGGAAGGAACAAGGAGGGAGGAAGGGAGGAGGGGAAAGAAGGAGGGAGGAAGGAAAGAAACATGTATCATGTAGGTCATTTAAGCAGTCCAGAATAACTGAAATTTTGTGCCTTGACATATATTATTAACTTTGGTTTCTAGCAGAGGTCCAACAAATCTTTTTGTAAGTTAACTTTCTAATTGTTATCTATTATGGTATCTTTGGTCCGTCTCACTTTCATTTTCATTACTGATGACTTCTTATGTGTATGCAGCCACATACACTTTGTCTCTAACTCTTATTGTTTCTAAGTTTTTGTACTATTGAGTATCTTGCCTTGAATACCTACAAGTTAGAAGGGACAAAAAATACCAACATTTCTTCTTCACATTGTGCTAAGCAGTTGAATTGACATGTTCACACTCTTGGACAGAGACATTTTTCAACTAGGTGTCAGTGAACTTTAGCAAAAGCTATACATTACATTGAAATTATTTTTTGGAATGTAGAGTAATCCACATGCATTTTTCATTCACAGTATCTGAAAGTGTAGTGTACTTAACTCATGTGGTCTTCTAAGGCCTTTTGCTGCTTCGAGACAAATGAATGACACATAAATCTGTGCAGAATAAAAAGTATTAACACTGATGATTGCTTTGGGTTATTGTTAACAGCAAAAGCAATTATTTTTGGTATCTGTGTTGTGTCTTTTTTTCTTTTCCCTGATGACATACACATTTTTCCTCAATAGGCTAACTGTTCAGTGACATTCCACATTCATAAATAGTAGAAGGTTTTCTAAAAGCATGGATTTTCTACAATTGCTTTTATCAAATGTAACATAAGTCTTGCCTCTTTCACTCATATCCTTTTTCCTTGCAATGATATCCAACAGTTAACAAGAGGTAGACAAGATGTCTTTTGGCTTTAAGATCAATATTCTGTATTGGCAAAAGTCAAGACCAAATATGAATTATTTAAGTGTTAGTTTCTTTTTGAAAATCTGTATTAAACAACTTACTTCTATTTAGTCTGAAGCAGCAGCAATAGCAACAACCAGAGTCGATCTCAGGAGGGAGCAGAGGGCCATATGTTCTAGACTGACAGAGGCATTCTGTAAATAGTTGTGCTAAGATTGAAAGTCAGATACATCAGAGTCCAAAAGTTGTGCTATAAAGGACTGTACTCTGTTCTCATTTTAGTACGTACATTTAAGCACTACAGGTCACATTTCCTAGCTTTGGGTTCTATATGACTAGTTTTCTTTATTCATTGTTGTTCTCTGGTTTTTGAAAACTGATGCTAATTCAATAAGTGATGTTGTGCCATGTATGTCAGGGAGAAGAAGTAATGTTGTAGGAGTATATCATCATAATAATGCTACATGACAAAACGACTCCAAAACTCAGTGGTTTAAACAATAAGCATTTATTATTGCTCACAAGCTTACTGACTTCCTGAACTGTGCTTCAAGTTGGTTCGCACCAATGCATCTGAAGGTTAGCAATGAAGCTTAACTGATCTCTGCCTGGCTCTTTCCTGTTTCTGGGGTTTTAGGGAACAACTCAACTGACTTGGATCTGCTCCACATAAACTCCAGCAGTTCAACCTAAGCAGGTGTCCAATAGAAGAAAAAGAAGTAAGAAGGCAATGAAGACTTTTAGACCCAACTTTGATATTGGGACATCATTACTTAAATCATCTTCTTATTTTTTAAAATTGTATTTGTTATTGTTTGGAGACAGTCCTTCTCTGTCTCCCAGGCTGGAGTGCAGTGGCACAATTGTGGTTCACTGCAGACTCAGTCTCCTAGGCTCAAGTGATCCTCTCCTCTCAGCCTCCTGAGTATCTGGGGACCTCAGTTGCATGTCACTGTACCTGGCTATTTTTTAAACTTTTAAATCATACTCAGACAAAGCCATGTCACAAGTCTGTCTCAAATTTATTATGTAGAGGAATAGACTCTTTTCATGGATAGTGGCTGCAAAGTCACAATGCAATGTGGATAATGAGAAACATGAAGAATCAGAATTGTTTTTGCAATAAATCTACCAAAAAGAACCCTGCATATACTTAAAAGATATAAAAATGTGTCCTATAAGTGTTCAGTCCTCAGTTTTAACCTTTATAATTTAGTATTCAACTTTCAGTAGATTTGGAAATTATTTGGAATTAATTCCAGCTATCACAACAAAAATTGTCAACTAAAGTTTATTATTATTGTTATTATTAAAAATAGAATGTTTGTGTGCAACATGAAAGTTACATCTCTGTGTTTCAAGTCTAACACTGAACTGTGTAACTGCCAACCTCCTAAAACACTAACCTCAGCAACTTGGTGTTATGCTCTAGGAATCTCTCTTTGGAACACATATCAACGTAGCAAAACATTGTTTTTAATTAACAAAATGCCAGGCCCATATGTTGCCCACATCCTCATTGGAACTCCCGTTGACATCAACAAGAATATCTTGTGCAGCATATGGTCTTAATAGGTAACAATTTTAATTTTGAAGATTATTTTACTTTAACTCTCAAGCAGTAGAAAATCCTTTTAATTATGCCATTTTCCTATAGTTATTCTTTTAAGCCGTCTGAAAGTTTATTTTCAAAAACATTGTAAGACATTTTAAATGCCCATTTATTTAGACAGAAGACAGCCTTCTAATGTTGACATATACATTAAAATAAAGCAATATTATGCAAAATAATATTTGACCAAACATTTCCATTAAATATAGTAATAGAAACCGTTCCCTGTAATAATTCAAGTTTTTCACTTTTAACTTTCTTGTATTTTATTTTTATGTGTGCTTGTCATTTGAGGAAGAAAAACTTAGCTGAGTTTATAAATGTTGTTCTCAAGTTTTATCTGAAGGTGAAATGAACAAAAATTTATAGCCTCAAACATTTTACGTTTTATTTTACTAAAATAAGTTATAGTGGGCTGACATCATCCAAGAATGTACAAAAATGTAGAGTTCAATAGCACAAATTTTAGAGTCTGACAGAGATAAATATTAATTCAAGTTCTGCAATAAAATGACACAGATAACTATAAAGTTTCTCACCAAAGCCATAGTGTCTTATCTGTAATGCAGGTATAATAATGCCTGCATATGTAGATGACATGAGAATTAAATGACCTAACACACAACAAGAGTTTGTACAGTGCCCAAAGAAAAATTACCCAGCTAGATGTGGCAGCTCACACCTGTAATCCCAGCACTTTGGGAGGCTGAGTTGGGAAGATCACTTGAGCCCAGGAGTTCGAGAGCAGCCCGGGCAATATGGCGAAACCCTATCTCTACAAAAAAATACAAAAATTAGCCAAGCATGGTGATATTCAACTGTAGTCCCAGCTATCCAGAAGGCTGAGGTGGGAGAAACACGTGAGCCCGGGAGGTCAAGGATGCAGTGATCTATGATTATGCCACTGCGCTCCAGCCTGGGCAACAAAGCAAAACCCTAACTCAAAAACTATAAATAAATAAATAAATAAATAGAAAAAAATCACCCCCCAAAAATAAAATAATGTATACTAAGAAAACAGAAACTTTTGTGTTTTGTATTTGTTTGTTTGTGTCATTATTGGGGATAACCTTCTCATTCACTTTTACCTTCTCCTTCTCCATCTTCCTTTTTCTTCTGTTTTTTCCTCCTTTTCCTCCTTCTTTCTTTATGTTAAGATTAATATTAACGTTAGAAAATGTGATTACTACAGACAGAATAAAACTATTGATTCATTGCTTAGTATTTTACAATATTTCCTCTTCTACTAGATAAGCATGATAGTAATTGTATAGATCATAGATCTAATTAGCATTGCATATGGTAACTCGAGGTGTTTTATTCTTGCCCTTCTTTATATAGGTTGTTGATCTTGCACATAAGGCTTTTCATAAACCATAAGCATCAACTCACTCCAGAGAATCACCTGAATGACCTGGCAAGAAATTCACTATCACTTTTCCCAATTACAGAAAACCTTCTGTGAGGTGGGAAATTAAGATGACATTTAAATTTTTCTTAGGTTTGCTTCAGTAAAATTGGGACTGTAAAGAACTAAGTACTATGTGGTTCATAATAATAAAAAGGGAAGGAAGTGATTGAATTAAATGTGTTAACTTCTTCAAAAAAAAGTCTGTGTTAAAAACATGAGAAATAATTTTTAAAATATATTTTTACATTGTTTTTAGAATAAATTTGCTTAAGAAGTGTTATTTAAATTATCACAGTTAAAATCTCTCAGAATCCTTTAGCATAAAGAATTTTTGTTATCAGTAGTTGTCAGTTTTCTTTCTCAGTATATGTAATAGAAAGCATACAAAGATAAACATGATATCACATGTTTTGTGGAAAAATATTTATAATAGTAAGATATCTTTACAGATTAAATTTAAATAATTAGACAAGTACTTGTCATCTAGGACATGAAAAAAGTTTACTCACATAAACTAGATTTCTAATTCTGTTATAATGCAATTATTAGAGTATTTAGAGTTAGATTGAACTTTGGATTTAGTTAATCAGCTTTTCATATCTATTATGGAAAGATTTAATACAAAGTTTATCATTCTTGTTTTATACAGTTGGAGAGTTTGAAGTCTACATTGATATTTGGAGGCAGTCATAGGATAATTTGTGTTTACAGGGATTTGTATAAGAGAGTATGGAGTAATGGAAGAGAAAGGTAAATAAAGAAGGTACTAGTTTTAAAAACGGTGAAACTGGTGTGAACTACAGAGATTTAAGACATATATCCCATCAGGATTCACTCTGCATTTTGAATAAATAGGATATTCAGGGCTCATAGCACAAAAATACCTGGGAACCAAAGACTTCCTCTTCCTTTTTAAAAATTATCAATATCTTTTACAGTGAGTATAAATTTTAAATTATATTGTAAATTTACCCTCTGGAAGAGTGTGATTAAGGGATTTTGTGACTCTTTTTAAAGGTACTGCTGTTTTCCTTTTTGAAATTATGACGGGAAGAATTTTAAAATAAATGTCAAGATTTTTATTGTGTTTATTGTGAAGGTTTAAAGTATATAGATGTATATTTATACACCACATAATTACAGATCTCCTCCTACAGCTAATCATGCATGCATATCCATTACACTCGAAGCTTCCATTCCTTAATCAAGCATTCTGTGATTATGCAAATTTGCGAGATAATGAGGTACACCCTATAAGAGATAGCAAATCAGTGTTATTAAATAAGTCCTGAAAAATCAGAAAATTGACTTCTTTTGGTCCTGAAAATCTTAAAGAGCTTTCACAATTAGTAGATTAGTCACAGAGAGGAAAGTAGCATATTTTCATGTATTGTGTTGGTTTTATACTGCTTTATTTGGTTGTTTTCCTTCCTCATTGTCTGTGACTAAATATTCCCAAAATTTCTGGTCACAGCTAGTAATCAGAAAAAATATAAAGAAGCTCAAAGAGAACTCAACCACATATGCTCGTCGTGCTTGTCTATTGCCTACTGCTAGGACAGAATGTGTTTTAAGAAATTTGTTTCCGTGCATCATTTGCCTCATGAAGACTTTGATGGTTTCAATAGTAGTGGAATTTTAGGTTTTGGCATATTTTAGCAGGACTATGTTTGGCAGTAGAATATTATGCAGATATCAATAAAGCAAATGCATTTTTTCATAATTTGTTATTATTTATACTGCTGCTGAACCCTTCCATGTAACTTGCTTTCATCACTGCCATGGACTATGAGTTGGTCATTTGCAAGTTGAAGTGTGCTTTGTTGAAAGAATTGTTTTTAAATTTTGTTTTCCTGTCGGAAGAGAACATATGGCGAAGGAGGAATTGGAACAAAATACCAATGTGGTATATTATCTATATATCTCTGTTCACAGGTCTTTGTTAATGGTGGCTTAGGAAATATTTATTTGGCAAAAACAAAGAACACATCATAATATAAATATTATTTTCTCTAAGAGATAAGAACAATAATTAGAGATTATTTCAGGAGACCAATAGGGTTCAACAATATCTTGTTACTGAATTTGTTAAAGTGCTCCTCATCCAAGAATATTTTCTCTAGCCACGTTTGATGAAGTCCAAGATGTCAGTCACTCTTTCAATTAACATACAAGAGACCCAGTAAACAAGCTACGTGTTTTGTTCATGATAGTTATGAATAAATTGTAAGACATTTGATTTTATTTTAAATATATAATACTAATATGCAATTATATGTGTATATGTATATTTATTAAAACAAATGAAATTCAGTGAAAATTATGTTTATGGTTTGTTTAGAATAGTGTTGAATCCGTAGATTGCTTTGGCCAATATAGTCATTTTAACCATACTGATTCTTCCAATTCATGAGCATGGAATGTTTTTCCATTTGTTCGTATCATCTCTAATTTCTTTCAGCAGTGTTTTGTAATTTTCCTTATAGAAATATTTCACATCCTAGGTTAGATAAATTCCTAGGTATTTTTGTGTGTATGATTATTGTAAATGGAATTAGTACTGGATTTGGCTCTCAGCTTGGATGTTGTTGGTGTATAGAAATGCTACTGATTTTTGTACATTGATTTTGTGTCCTGAAACTTTACTGAAGTCATTTATGAGTTAGAGGAATCTTTTGGCAGGGTATTTAGGGTTTTCTAGGCATAGAATCATATCATCAGCAAAGAGAAATAGTTTGACTTCTTTTTCTATTTAATGCCTTTTATTTCTTTCTCTTGCCTGATCACTCTGGCTGGGACTTCCAGTACTATGTTGAATGGGAGTGGTGAAGAGTGTCACTTTCCTTGTTCCAGCTCTCCAGGAAATGCTTCCGGCTTTTGCCTGTTTTGTGTGGTATTGGCTGTGGGTTTGTCACAGATGGCTATTTTTGTTACTTTGAGATAGGGTCTTGCTCTGTTACATAAGCTGGAGTGTAATTGTCAAGATCACAGTTCAGTGCAGCCTTGACTTCCTCGGGTTCAAGCAATCCTTCCACCTAGCTTCCGGGTAGCTGGGAACACAGGCATGCACCACCATTCCCAGTTAATTTTTGTGTTTTATGTAGAGACCATGTTGCCCAGGCCGGTCTCAAACTCTTGAGCTCAAGCAATTCACCTGCCTCCAGACTGCCAAAGTGCTGGGATTGTAGACGTGAGCAACTCTTATTATTTTGAGGTAAGTTCTTTTGAGGTCTAGTTTATTGAGGGTTTTTATGATGGAGGGATGCTGGATTTTATTGAAGGATTTCTCTGAGTCTATTCAGATGACCATATGATTTTTGTTTTTAATTGTGTTTATATGGTTAATGATATTTGTTGATTTGTGTAGTCGAACCGATCCTGCATCCCAGAAATGAAGCTACTTGATGGTGGTGAATTGACTCTTTGATGTGCTGCTAGATTTGGTTTTCTAATATTTTGTTGAGGATTTTTGTATTTGTGTTCATCAGGGATACTGGTCTACAATTTTATTTTCGTTGTTGTTGTTTTGTCCTTGTCAGGCTTTGGTATCAGAGTGTTGCTGGCTTCACAGAATGAATTTTAAATTCTCACTGGAGTTTATAATCTAGGATTTTTTTATCTCTGCCAATTTATTCCCATGATACAGGGACCTGGCTGTTAAAGTATGATCTGGCCAGCAGACAAATGAACTCCTTGTTCATTTTGAACTGCTAAAGTTAAAAAGCAGAATCAGGCAGCCATAGCAGGTTGAGAGAGTGGCCACATACCTTGAATGCTGGGATAATGGGTCTCTCTTCTCAGAAAGCTGTTGTAAAGATATCACAAGACTGACTCTTCTTCAATCAAACAAAACCAGGTTTTGTCATTGGTGTTGAGATAAACTGCAGCTGAAAATTCCCAGATGACCACCAACCAAGTCTCCGTAGGCCAACCAAGGAGGAGAGATTCATTGTGATGTCTTGCTTAAAGGCCATCCAGTTCGGACACTGATCTGCTCCCCACCCCCCCCCAACCCTGCAACACCTTGCAGGGTTTTTTTTAATTGTTATTTATTTATTTATTTTTTTGAGACAGAGTTTTCCTCTCACCCAGTCTGGACTGCAGTGGCAGTATCTCAGCTCACTGCAGCCTCTGCCTCCCAGGTTCAAGTGATTCTTCTGTCTCAGCCTCCCGAGTAGCTGGGACTACATGTGTGTACCACCACATCTGGCTTTGTTTGTTTCCTTGTTTGTATTTTTAGTAGAGACGGGGTTTCTCCTTGTTGTTCAGGCTGGTCTCGAACTCCTGGACTGAAGCGATCCGCCGACCTCAGCTTCCCAAAGTGCTGGGATTACAGCTGTGAGCCACCACACCCAGCCCACGTTTTGCCTTTATAATCTTCTACGCCCCGCTTCCTACTCAGAACACACTTTTGTTTCGCACAGAGCTTTCATCTTCCCAGTCTACAGAGAGCTTTCAGAAAATAAAATTCTCCTTTTAACATTCCACAGCCTTTTATTAACATGGTGAAGCTTGTAAATGGATAGCTAAATTCAAATGAGAGGTACCTAAGAAAGATACAAAAGACCTAACTATTCAATCTTTCAGGCACGGACCCCCCAGAAAAGGAGGGATGGGGGCTAGAAAAGTATAATTTATTAGAATGTATCCCCAAGTATTTCCTCAAAGGAAAAATAATCCTGATTGGTCTGTCATTCAAATTTGTAAACAGAAAAAGAATGAACTAGTCCTGAGTATGAGGAAAGACTAGAAGCACTGTTAGTAAAATGTTTTGGCCTATCCATGCTGAGTCTGGGCATAGGAAATGCTTTGTCTACCCTATTCATTACTGAGCTCTGCCCTGCAACCTGTAATCTAGTTAAGACAGAAGCTGGGTTAGGAAGGTGCATATATAGCTGAATTAGCCTTCAAGATTCACCTTTCCTGCATTCAACTGATTTGTTTTTGTTTTTGTTTTGTTTTGTTTTGTTTCGTTTTTGAGATGGAGTTTTACTCTTGTTGCCCAGGCTGTAGTGCAATGGTGCCATCTTGGCTCACCACAACCTTAGTCTTCTGGGTTCAGGTGATTCTCCTGCCTCAGGCTCCCAAGCAGCTGAGATTACAGGTATGTGCCACCACGCCTGGCTAATTTTATATTTTTGGTAGAGACGGGGTTTCTCCATGTTGGTCAGGCTGGTTTCGAACTCCCGACCTCAAGTGATCTGCCTGCTGTGGCCTCCCAAAGTGCTAGGATTACAGGCGTGAGCCACTGAGCCCGACCCTCACCTGGTTATTTTAATATTCTTTTGTAAGAGAGATTTTCTTCTATCAAAAACATCTCCATTTGTAAGTATGTCTCCCTCTCTGCATCAGGAAAAGAAGGATGACTAAAATTACTAGAAATTCTCACAAATAAAAAGCATGAGCTTAAATCTACATAACAAGCCTTAACTTTAAGGTAGTTTTTCTCTGCAGCCATCTTGTCTAAACTAGATCTTTACATATACCCTCGTTTCTTTGTTTCAACAAATGATAGTATTTAGGTCTGGAGTCTAAGCTCTGTGCCTTTGAGACATATGTTTTCCTAAGAGCCATCCCTTTGGAAATGCAAATTTGAGAGAGATGATTCGCCAAAAGTACAATAAGAAAAAAGAAAGACAAAGGGAAACTACTTGAAAACTGGCACATGAAAACTCTTCTTTTTTCAACAATTATTATTAGAAAGCATTGATCATCCCTATAGGTAAACATAATTTATCCCATCTTCTAGAAACATAATTTATATTCAGCTATTATTCTATAAATTAGTGTTTTGCATTATAGTACCTGGTTTTAAATGAAAGTTGTAAGATTTGTTTCTGTCTCTTTGCTTATTTATGTCTCTGTATGTGTTTTAAGGATATGGAATAGTTTCTGCCTCCAGATGATGTTGCCAAAATTAATTTATAAAACAGCTCTATTTAATTGGCTCTATTTTATAGCACTTATAAAAGCTAAGTATTCCTTAAACTTGCAGAAAGTTAGGAACTAACTTGAAATGTTTTCTACACATGTAAGACTATAGAATTATGAGTTTTAACGTAAGAAATGTGCAAGTGAAAGTGCAGTGTCCCTTACTTTATATACATTGAGGACAGCAGTGAAACAACGAACCCAAGTATATAACATTTTAAGAATCTTGCTTTTGTGATGGCTGCCCAACATTCACATTATGTAAAAATGGCTAAGAGGGAAATAATTTGATAATGACTAGCTTTGTTTTGTGTTATAATATGCCTACTTAAAAATAGCTTCCCAGACGGGCACGGCGGCTCACGCCTGTAATTCCAGCACTTTGGGAGGCCGACGTGGGCAGATTACCTGAGGTCAGGAGTTCGAGACCAGGCTGGCCAACTTGGTGAAACCCCGTCTCTACTAAAAATACAAAACAAAATTAGCCAGGTGTGGTGGTGGGTGCCTGTAATCCCAGCTACTCAGGGGGCTGAGGCAGGAGAATTGCTTGAACCCAGTAGGCAGAGGCTGCAGTGAGCTGAGATCGTGCCATTGGACTCCAGCCTGGGCAACAAGAGTGAGACTTTGTCTCCAAAAAAAAAAAAAAAAAAGCCCAAATCTCCTTGACTACTTACAACCTTAGAGTTTTGCTAAATTAAATGATAGATAATAATTGAATATCTAGTTAATTTCTAAATAAGTTTAAATACTGAAACATTAATTAGTGAATGTTCCTATTACAGAGGAATGAAAGAGATTTGGGTCTGTTAGCAAACAGGTCCTGTGTCACATTGAAAAATATAATATGAAGAAGTACATGCTTTTAGGAATTATGATTCATAGATTTGCCAGTCTATAAAATGCTAGTTTGACAGACAATTAAAACTAGAAATATTAAGAAAAACAACTCTGTATTTGAGAAAAGTGAGACATATTTTTGATATATGAAGTTATAAAGTATGAAGGATATATCTTTGCTAAGAAAAAAAAAAAAATTCCCCAAAACAGAATGATTGATTGTTCCACAATGGAAAATAGAGACAGTATAGGACAAATAGAATGAATATAAGAAATTTCTAGAAGATATGTGGAAGAGAAATTTTGGAAAATGGATTCTATGTGTAGTAAAGCTGGCTAAGATCTGAGGAGATATATATATACACACACACACACATACAAGTATGTGTATATATGTTGATGCTCTTGTTTGAATGTTTGTCTCATCCAAAACTCATGTTGAAATTTAGTTATCATTAAAACATTATTAAGAGGAGGGACCATTGGACAGTAATTAGGCCATAGGGGTGAGGACAGATCCCTCATGTGTCAGATTAATGCCTTTATAAAAGGGCTAGTTCAGCTGTCTTTTGCCTCTTTGCCCTTGTGTCTTCATTATGTGAAGACAGAGCATTCTTCTTCCCTAATGGATGCAGCTTCAAGGTGATATCTTGGAATTAGAATTGCCAAACCTGCTGGGCCCTTGATATTGGACTTCCCAGCTGCCAGAACTGTAAGGCAATAAACTTCTATTCTTTACCAGTTACCCATGTTAGGTATTCTCTTACTGTGCTGCAAAATAAACTAAGGCAGTTACTGAAAAAGAAAATGACAAACATTACTTTTGAAAGTACATGGCTATGAAGTTTTTTTAGAGTATTGGTCTGTTCTCGCTTTATTAGGTCTTTGGTTACTTAAGAAAACTGTATCTTCTCTATTAAAAGAGCTAAGATTTTTCTATAATTATGTAACTTTGTGTATTTGCCTTTGATGTCTTTTTAATTATCACTCTGGTTAAATAAATGACTACTATCACAGAGACTTGTCATCCTATTTAATCGAGTGTTTTACATCTCATTTTTTGACAAACTTCCCAAAATCCAATTCTAAATGATGTCTTTGTGACTTAGACTAACTTTACAATCTTCCAGAGGGCCCCTGCAGTAGCTTTTAAAAATTTATTCTCTCTCCTCCCAATGAAAAGAGAGATGTTAAACTAATTAGACTAATTCGATATTGTTAAATTTGCATGAGGAGCTTTGTCAAATAAGAAAATGATATTTAGGGAAGCAGATAACATGGAGCAAGGATCACACTCCAGAGCCTGATTTTCCTCTATGTCGTTGTAATCAGCTTTTCACAATTCTCTGCTCTCCATCCCGAGGATCTCAGGATCATTACTGACCCTAAAGGCCCTGCACGCACTGCCTCTCCACCACAACTAACCTCAGAAGTCACCATGAGAGCCGAGAGGTTGTTTTGCTTCAAGAAAATTGCTCTGAGGCTGATCTCTTCCTCTAAGTGTCTGTGTTCAGGCCATATGGACACTTCCTTTTGCATCATTTTTCTGCTTAAGATCCTTTACTAAACTCTCCCCGTGACCCTTCTGTTTAAAGTTTTCACCAAGATGAAGATGCAGAGAAAACGGTTGGTGGGAATGTAAATTAGTTCAGTCACTGTGTAAAGCAGTTCATTTTCTCAAAGACCTTAAATAAGAACTACCATTCAACCCAGCAATTTCATTACTGAGTATATATCCAAAGGAATATAAATTGTTCTGCCAAAGGGACACGTGCAGTCATGTGTTCATTATAGAACTATTCATAAAGTCAAAGACATGGAATTAACCTAGGTGCCCCCATCAGTGATGGATCAGATAAAGAAAATGTACATATACACCATGGAATATTACACAACCATGAAAGAGAATGAATTCCTGTCCTTTGCTGCAGCATGAATGCAGCTGGAGGCCATTATCCCAAGCAAATTAATGCAGCAGCAGAAAACCACATAGTGCATGTTCTCACTTATAAGTGGGAGCTAAACATTGGGTACACATGGACATAATGATGTGAGCAAAATCACTGGAGGCTATTAAAGCAGGAAGAGACAGAGCGGGCAAGGACTGGGAAATTTCCAATTGGGTGCTATACTCACTACCTTGGTAATGGGATCATGTGTAACCCAAACCTCAGTGTCACATAGTATACATACAGTATACCCACGGAGCAAACTTGCACATGTCTTGCCTGAATCTAAAATAATAGTTGAAATTATTAAAAACAAAACAAACAAAAATCTTCCTCAGAGAGGTGGAGTAACATTCTTTGCGCCATGCACACTTCCCATTCCTGGCCACTGGAGGGCAGTGCTGCAGCCCCAATCCAGGAGTCTCTTCTTGGTCGTGAGATTCTGCAGAGTCCATCCTTGGACACCACTTCTCTGGCCCTCACTTCATATCCTTCTCCTTCTCAGGCCAGGTCCTTCTGTCCCCCAGGCCTTCCCTTTACAATCACCCCTCCATGCTGAGAAAGGTGACCTGGGCCTGTTTTGTGCCATCTGATGTTCTTTTGCCCCAAATTCTATCCATCTGGAAATGTGCTTTTCTGGGATGCAGGCATTTTATTTCATTTTTCTCCTTTTGGATGTGTGTAAAGGGGATCAGGATATGGTTTCAGTGTATACCCCTCCAAATCTCATGTTGAAATGTAACCCCCATTGTTGGAGGCAGGGCCTGGTGGGATGGGTTTGGATCATGGGAGCAGATCCCTCATGAATGGCTTAGCACCATACCCTTGGTGATGAGTGAGTTCTGGCTCATGAGAGATCTGACTGTTTAAAAGAATGTGACGCTTTCCCTCCTTGCTCCCTCTCTTGCGTGTGATATGTCTGCTCCCACTTCACTTTCTGCTATGATTATAAGCTTTCTTAGACCTCACCAGAAGCTGGGCAAATGTTGGTGCTATGATTGTACAGCCTGCAGAATAGTGAGCCAACTAAGCCTCTTCTCATTATAAGTCATCCAGTCTCAGGTATTCCTTTACAGTAATACAATAAATGAACTAATGTAAGGAGAGAGACAGAAAGTAACTAAGAATCATAGACAACCTGAGAAGGAAAAAAGAAAATAAGGAAGAATCATAAACAGATGACAAATTAGAGGATTGCAAGAAGATAGGAAGAGAGAAAAGAAAGTGGCAGGAGCAGAAAAGAAAAAGAGCAATTTAGAGAAAAGCTGTATCTCCAAAGAGTTAAAAGAGAAAAATAGGGAGAGGGGCAGTAAAGGGGGAGGCACCTCAGAAAGAGAGTGAAGGGAGAGATGGAAAGCTTTGGAGCCATGGCAGACAGAACAAGGTGGTGTTGGAGAGAAAGCAAGAGCAACTGGTGATGAGGAGAGCAAAGGGAGAACCACAGCAGGGAAGATGCATAGGAAGCTTCCACATTCACCATTTCAGCCACATCCTCACCCCCACGCCTGGTCCATATTGACTGCTTGGCATGTTTCTTTCTTCTCCTTGGCCATCCACTGTCTGAATATTGGTGACAAGGAGACCCCAAGGGGAGAGCAGAGCCAGAAGATGGGAGGTGTGCTGAGCTTGCCCCTATGAGTGATGCTCAACCCTGGCTTCACATTAGAGCTCTGAGGCATTCTGCACATATATCCTCCTGTGCTGTAACACTGCACTATTCAAATAGGTTGGGACTCATCTTTAATATTTAAAGTTGATTTTAATCTGTATCCAGCATTGAACATCATGGCTCAGTGACCTCCATTTCTAAGATCAGCCTGTGAACCTGGAGGCAGGAGGGGAGTTATTCTCTGCCTCAAGTTTGGTCAGGTCCTAGTCTGTGCCTTGAAGGGGAGCTCAGTCCAGCCCAGTTCCCCACTGCTGTGGCATAGAACTTGATTTAACCAGGACATAAGGAGTTCTGAAAAAAGAGGTCAGACACGTATTTGTTGGTTTCTGTTACGAGTTTATTGTCCCTTCATCTCCCCTGGTACAGTGGACAGAAGAAGACTATCTTTCCACATGGTGAGGTCTTCCTCATGAGTGTGGTTGTGGTGCAGGAAGGGACTGTGTTTATTCTAAGCATTAAATAACATACTTTTGACATTCAGGATTGACTTCTGAAGACTCATGTGACCCAAAGAAGAAGTCCAAAAGAGGGGGAAAAATGTCAGGATTGGCTCTTACTAGGTAAAGTGATATTCTCAATTGGTGTGTTCCTTCTTTTCTGAAGTGGCAGGCATTTTAGCTGCTATTGTTCTCCTCACTCTGCCTGACATGTTTGCTTGTACTCACCATGCCTTCCCTCAGTCCCTCTCGTCTTCACTTAGATTCTATCCCATAGTGAGTCAGTGACATGAACTTGTGAGGAGACATGGTCCTGATATGGGCTTCACATCTGAGACATGGTCCTGATATGGGCTTCACATCCAGTCATAGATTAGAGGTGGGGTGTTGGCCTTGTGGTGTCACTGCTGTTGGGTGGCAAAAATTGTTTAGGGGCCACATCTGGATGTACTGTCAACTCTCTGTAAACCAGGATTAGAAAAGCTACATGTGAATGTCACATATTAATGTGCACAAACACCTTCTAAATTCTAGAAAAGGAGACCAGTAAGGGGTTTAAAAAAAAAAGAATTAATGTTTGCCTTCTTTGTTATGTTGGTATGAATATATTATTAATGTGTATTCCAGAAATTATATTAAATTTTGGGAAGTCTGATAGTCTGATAGTCCTACTAAAACATCAGTCATAATTCTAGTCATTATCATAAAATGTTATATGCCACAGAAATAGCCAATTTTCCCTGTCAATTACATTATTATTATTATTAATGTAAGTCTTAGTAAGATATTTAACCATAACTATTTAAGTCTTGTAATCCAAAGTCAGTTAATTATTTTACTCTGGTAGTTAACTGGAAGCTTTTGTTGGCAACTATAATATGAAAGTGTTTGTCTTTAAGAAGATTCATGTAAATGACTCTAAAGTACAAGTTTCTCATAACTTTAAGATTATACCATTGGACTGGGTAATAATTTCTAGAACTCTAATTAGGAGACTGTTTGGATCACAAAACTGTTAACCCAATATCAATCAGAACAACCATTAATTTAATACCAAGAAAATGCTTTGGTATGTTTGTATGCTATTTAGTACTGAAATTATTAGAATATGCCACTGAAATAAACTCCAGAAGATTGATCCAAGTCAAATCACCTATGATAATCTATTTAATAAACAGTCCTGGGAATCTGATTTTGAAAAACAAAATTGATATCTGAAAGAATATAAATTCAATGATAAATGTGAACTCATGGAGAACTAAGACAGTTGCTTGGTTCTTCCTGAGTTCTTAATGCTTCCATTATGAAAACTCTGTACTCCATATTTCATCATAAAGTAGATCAAATCATATATTATTATTCAAAAAATTGGAGGGAAAACTGTTCTAAAATTGCAAAAATGGTTTGTAACCAATGTTTAGTTTTTCAAGCCCATAAACCTGGTAAAAAAATTACAACTTTAGGTGGGACATTTCTGACACCTGGTGGACCATTTGGATAGATGGATTTCATTTAATTGCCACTATCAGTGGGATATCAATATGTTTTTATAATAGTTTGTATATTCTCTGGTTGGATAGAAGCTTTGCTGTGTATTTTTTTTTTTTTTTTTTTTTTGAGACAGAGTCTCGCTCTGTCACCCAGGCTGGAGTGCAGTGGCGCGATCTCGGCTCACTGCAAGCTCCGCCTCCCGGGTTCCCGCCATTCTCCTGCCTCAGCCTCCTGAGTAGCTGGGACTACAGGCGCCCGCCACCGCGCCCGGCTAATTTTTTGTATTTTTTAGTAGAGACGGGGTTTCACTGTGGTCTCGATCTCCTGACCTTGTGATCCGCCCGCCTCGGCCTCCCAAAGTGCTGGGATTACAGGCTTGAGCCACCGCGCCCGGCCATGCTGTGTATTATAGAAAAGCTTTGACAGTCACTTACCAAACTATTGCAAGGCTTTAATGCTTTACGCCAGAGTGTGTTTTCTCCAGATAAAAGAAGCTTTTGTAATCCACCAACTGAGGACAACCAAACTTCCTAATTTAGAGTCCAGCAATTAGGTCTTCTGGAAATGACATCAGGAAAAGACTGCCTTTGAACCTTGCTGGAAGGGATCATGCCAGGTTCTTACCAACCATAGTGCAGTAAAATATTAAGGCCTTGAATCTTAGCTCTATCTTACAACTCAAGTATTCCCTTTCAGACTTTTAGAGCTATAAACTTGTTGAAGACCTTAAAGTAAAACTGACCAGGAAAGTTTCTCCCCAAAATCAAAGGACATCCTAGATGTGGACAACTTTCCCAAGATCACAGATCAAGATTTAGCTTCTTTTTTTTTTTTTTTTTTTTTTTTTGAGATGGAGTTTTACTGTGACTCCCAGGCTGGAGTGCAGTAGTGGGATCTTGACTCATTGAAACCTCCACCTCCCAGGTTCAAGCAATTTTCCTGCCTCAGCCTCCCAAGTAGCCAGAATTACAGGTATGCACCATCATCCCTAGCTAATTATTATTATTTTTTCTTTTTTTTTTTAGTAGAGATGGGGTTTCACCACATTGGCCAGGCTGGTCTTGAACTCTTCACCTCAAATGATCTGCCTATCTCTGCGTCCCAAAGTGTTGAGATTACAGGCATGAGCCACTGCACCCAGCCATTTTTTTATTTGTCCTTATATGCTGTTGTCCTAATTTTTTCCCTTTCCCCACAGAAAAACCAATGGGACCATAGTAAGTCGATGGCTTTAGCATAGGCTCATGCTGTAGCAAAACACCAGGGCAACTATTGAGTTTGTGGGATAATGCCAAAAAAACAAAAATAAAAACAAAACCCAAAACAGGAAACAATTCCATTATTACCAAGGCTGTCCATGTTCCTAATGACAGTCACCTTGAAGCCCCAAAAGAACAGTGGAAATCTGTCTTTGATGTTCTAGACATCACTGCCACTTGCTTTGCTATTAATAACATAATCACCACCAAATATAGAAAACCTATCTGAGAGATAACTGCAAATGGTATGCTGTGCTTCCAGGCATCATGTGCTCAAGACCTGGGGACTCTCTATCTGGTATATGTAATTGCTTGTCTAATGCTGTGGGATTAAATCCTTTTCTACTAACTGTGGCTGCACACCCTTACAGCATGTTACCAAAAGATGACCAAAAAAAAAAAAAAAAAAAAAAAAAAAAAAGTTAATTTTCTATTGAATCTTCTTCGGAGCTATGCTGACCTATGGGTGAACAAATTTAGCTGAGTCATATTCAAATAACACAAGGTGGCCTTCCTTTTCAGCCCCTGAGGGCCTACATAGGGTCTGCAGAGAATTTGCTTACTCTCTTCTGCCCTCCTACTGACTCAGATATTTGGACTGGCTCATTCACACCTTTTGAGTAGCTTCCCTTTGAAAATTTCTGTAATAAGACAATCAACAACAGAAATTAATAATTTCTCTCTTACTAAGAGTCTTAAATGTTTATATGCAGATATACATCATGCATTAAGTGGTCTCACTTTATCTAGAACAGCAAGAATATAAACAGTCATTCAACTGACCTGAGGTTCTGACTTGTGAATTCCATGCTGAGACAAAACAAGTTCATTATAATGGTGACAGAGTAGATTCAATACCCAAAGTTTCAGTCCATCTCTCAAGATTGAGAAGCTGACCAAAAGGTGGAAATTTTAAAATTATATTTGTCATGAGGCTATTTTCATACCTTTCATTCCTGGGTATTGAACTGCAACCTCTTAGTATGCAAACGAACCGAAACCTAATATGGGAGAATATATTTTTGTAATAAAGAGCTGGATCTTAGCCAATCACTAAAGCTTAGCAGCTAACGGATCGGGTCATGTCTAAGTAAGACAAATGCCTCCATATAACTATTTCAGCTATTTCTGTACTTACTTCCATATTCTGGTATAAATGCTCACTGCCCCTATTGCAGAGAGGAGCTTTCTGAACCCTTTCTGGTTCTGAGTGCTGCTTGATTTGTGACTCATTGTTAACTCAAAAAAACTCTCTTAAATTTATTTTCTCTGAAGTTTTTTATTTAAAGAGGGTGAGGGGGCCCTGCATCTGTCCATAAGGAAATAAGTATTTCAGAAAGTTAAATCAGATTCACCCAAAAGCCTTTGTTGGTGGCTTTAAAATGGTTATAGAAGAGAGTGCGTTTTTTTTTTTTTTTTTTTTTGAATGTGAAAGGTATATTTGCTTCAGATAAAATAGAAGTCAGATGTAAAAGAACAATATCCAAGTGCTAGTAGTTTTTATCTTCATTTGTTAAATTGTGTTTTTTCAAATGTATTGCATCATGTTGATTATTTACATCAGATGCTTGTATTTGAAGAGAGTCCCATAGTGTTTTACTTTTCTAAAATTCCCGTTAATTTTTCCCTTTTCTCAACAGTTTTGTCTCTCTTTGTTAGCAAAAAGTTTCATTTACATCTTGCAGTATTTTTGGTTACTACTGCAAGATTACAGTAAAATTTGTCATAGGGTAATATTCAAAGATTCAAAGATATTTTTAATTAAGATATTTTTATTTTCCAAATGTTTCTTGCCACCTAACAAATGATATTTCTCTTCCTTGGGGAAGGAGTGAATAGAACCTTGAGTTAAAAAAAAAAAAAAAAAAAAAAGCAACTTAAATTTTGAAAAAAATATTTTAGCTCATGGTAGGTTTTTGTTGTTGTTTGTTTGTTTTTGTTTTTGTTTCGTGACAGAATCTCACTCTGTCACCTGGGCTGAAGTGCAGTGGTGTATTCTCAGCTCACTGAAACCTCTGTCTCTAGGAATCAAGTGATTCTCTTGCCTCAGCCTCCTGAGTAGCTGGGATTACAGGCACCTGCCAACACACCTGGCTAATTTTTGTATTTTTAGTACAGATGGGATTTAACCATGTAGGCCAGGCTGGTCTCAAACTCTTGACCTCAAATGATCTTCCTGTTTTGTCTTCCCAAAGTGATAGGATTGCAGGTGTAAGCCACCGCACCCAGTCTCATAGTAGATACTTTGATTTGAAGTCAAATACTTTTGACTTGAAAGAGCTGAAAATATAGACAGAGATTTGTTGAATTTTTAAGGACTCTGTTTGGAATATTCAGCTAGGCTTTGTATTGCTGAAGTCTACATTACCAGCTAATGGATTTGATGAGAATAAATGGTGGAGTCAGGAATGATACAGGATCACCCCAGGCAGGAAGGCCAAGGAAATACTAACCCTAGATATGTTGAGGAGAAATTCAATAGCCAAGGGCTTGCTTTTTGCTTCCCATTTGAAAGGCTGAGAGGAGACTGTATTAGTCCATTATTGCACTGCTATAAAGCAATACCTGAGACTGAGTAATTTAAAAAGAAAAAAAAGGTTTAATTTGCTCATAGTTCTGCAGGCTGTAGAGGAAGCTTGGCTAGGGAAGCCTCAGGAAACTCACAATCATGGTGGAAGGCAAAGGAGAAGCAGGTATGTCTTCACATGGCCAGAGTAAGAGGAAGAGAGAGGGGTTTGGGGTATGGGGTGATGCTACATACTTTTAACAACCAGATATCATGAAAACTCTATCACAATAACAGCACTAGAGGGATGGTGGTAAACCGTTAGAAACCACCCCCATAATCCAATCACCTCCCCTAGGACCTACCTTCAACATTGAGGAATACATTGCAATATTAGATTTGGGTGGGGACATAGACTTAAATGATTTCATTCTGCCCTGGCCCCTCTCAAATCTCATGTCTTTCTCACTTTGCAAAATCCAATCATGCCTTCTTGACAGTCCCCCAAAGTCTTAAATCCTTCCAGCAGTAACACAAAAGTGCACAGTACAAAGTCTCATCTGGTACAAGGCTAGTTCCTTCTGCCAAGAGCCTGTAAAGTCAAAAACAAGTTAGTTACTTCCAAGATACAATGGATTACAGGCATTGGGTGAATGCTCCCATTACAAAATAGAGAAATCAGTAAAAAGAAAGGGGCTGCAGTCTCCTTGCAAGTCCAAAACCTAGCAGGTGAGTCACTAAGCCTTAAAGCTCCAAAATAATCCCCTTTGACTCCATGTCTCACACCCAGGGAATGCTGGTGCAAAGGATAGACTCCTATTGGACAGCTCTGCCCTTGTGGCTCTGCAAGGCTTAGCCCCCACAGCTGCTCTCAAGTGACATTGAGTGCCTGAAGCTTTTCTATGTGAAGCTTCTTGTGGATCTAACATTCTGGGGCCTGGAGGAAGGTATCACTCTTCTCACAGCTCCAGGAGGCAGTGCCCCAATGAGGACTCTGTAAGGTGGCTTCAACCCCACATTTCCTCTCTGTGCTGCCTTAGTAGAGGTTCTTCATGAGGGATTTGCTCCTGTAGAATGCTGCTGCCTGGATCTCCAGAATTTTCCATACATCCTCTGAAATCTCAGTAGAGGCTCCTAAGTATCAACTCTTGCAGTCTGTGCACCCATAGACTTAACATCACATGGAAACTGCACAGCTTATGGCTTGTACTCTCTGAAGCAGCAGCCCAAACAGTAACTGGCTACAGCTGGATTGGCTGGAATTCAGGGACCAGAGTCCCAAGGCTGCATGGTGTAGCTACACCCTGGGCCCAGCCCACAAAACCGTTCTTTCCTCCTAGGCTTCTGGGCCTGTGATGGGAGGGGCTGTTGTGAAGTTCTCTCAAATGACTTGAAGGCCATTTTCCTACTGTCTCAGCTATCAGCATTTGGCTCCTCTTTACTTATGCAAATGCCTGCAACTGGCTTGAATTCCTCCCCTGAAAATGGCCTTTTCTTTTCTACTATATGGCCAGGCTGCAAATTTTCTAAACTTTACCTTTGCTTCCCTTTTAAATATAAGTTCCAGTTTCATTTCTTTGCTCACACATATGAGCTTATGCTGTTTGAAACAGCCAGGCCAAGGCTTGAATGCTTTGTTGTTTAGAAATTTCTTCCACTAGGTACCCTAAATCAGCATTCTCAAGTTCAAAGTTCCACAGATCCCTAGAGTTGGGGCACAGTGCCACAAAGTTGTTTGCTAATGCATAACAAAAGTGACATTTGCTCTAGTTTCCAGTAATTTCCTCAGTCTCTAGGAAGTTCTAAATCTTTCCTCATCTTCCTGTCTTCTTCCTAGCCTTCCACACTCTTCCAACCTCTGCCTGCTACCCAATTCCAAAGCTGCTTCCACATTTTCATGTATCTTTAGAGCAAAGCCCTACTCCTCAGTACTAATTTTCTGCATGTATTCATTGTCACACTTTTATAAAGAAATACCCAAGACTAGGTAATTTATAAAGAAAGAAGGTTTAATTGGCTCATGATTTTACAGACTGTAAAAGAAACATGGTGGCAGAGGCCTCGGGAGACTTACAGTGATGGCAGAAATTGAAGAGGAAGCAGGCACATCTTCCATGAACGTAGTAGGAGGAAGAGACAGAGCAAGGAGATGCCACACACTTTTAAACAACTAAGTCTTGTGAGAACTCTGTCACAAGAACAGAACCAAAAGGGGGAATCTACCCCAATGATCCAGTCACCTCCTATTAGGCCTCACCTCCAACGTTAGGGATTACAGTTTGACATGACAGTTGGGTGGGGACATAAATCCAAACCATAACTGAGACCATCTTACATCAAAATTGGGAAGCCACAGCCTAAATCTTATATTTGAATAAATACATATTCAAAAGGATCTAGATTTTAAAACAGAAATAAATTCATTCTGACTAGTAAAGATTATTACATAATGGCAAGATTTAATGTTTTGTTATACAGAAATGTATTAGACATCTACCATAGTATGTAGAAATAAAACAATGTTTGTCTTCTCATTGAACTGACTTCTAGAGTGGTGGGCTAGGATTAAGTTTTCAAATATCAGTAGAATTAGTTGTCTCTTAGCTAAGTAGAATTATGTTATTGAAAAATAGTTACCTTTGTGTACATCTAAGTAGTGAATACACATTTAGAATGTAGATTAGAACTTCCCTAGATATTTTAGATAGAAAAAGAGAACACTCTTTAATAGATATGTAAGGAGGCACACAGTTTTATTATCCTAACAGCAGCTCCTAAAGAATAGAGCCAACAATTATCTGTTTAACTGGTAACCACTATCATGGTTCTTGATACCTAATAGATGCTCAGTTTATATTGTAAATGTATTACAAGCTATCCATCATCAGTTGTTAGAAATGCTTCAGTATGTCTAGGTTTGAAATGCTTAGTTACTTAGTGATTTGTGTGTGTGTGTGTGTGTGTGTGTGTGTATGTGTGTGTTTTATTTTAGCTTCATGATCTTTGAAAAAATATAACTAAAAATAGGAAAATTACCATTGTTCTATAGAATACGAGAAGGACCTTACTGGAGAGTAGCACTGTATTCATGGGGTCTTAGAGTTGGGTCATCCTCACCTATTAAAAATAAACAGTGAGATCGTTAGACTTTACACAGTAGCCCAGTAACAAAAAGGATACACATTGTCATCTCCCATGGAGAAGATGGGGGAAATACCAAAGACACACTTTCCTCTATTTTGTAACTATTCCAGGGTTTGCTTTATTTTTCAGTTATGATTTATAACTATGGGAGATCACTAAACACTTACATGCTTTTAAATTATCATCTTTTGCTTTCTGGAAAGATTTATGTACATTTGAACAGCTGACATTGACACAGAGTTTTGTTTAGCATGGAATTGCTCCAAGAATTTTAGTTTATACTAGGGAGACCACTTTTCACCTAATGGTATTGTACATGACACTTCTGTGAAGAAATTTATAGTATTTAACCATCTGCAAACGTGTATGAAACAACAGAGGGGGTGAAGACACATAATAAGACTTTAGTTGACCTTTTCCTTTTTAGAATTAATGAAACTTTACTTTCTCTGTTTCCACCACACAGGGGCCCACTGTTGCTAAGTGCCAATACTGTCACCTAATGTTCATCAAATATTATGTTCATCAAATATTAGCCCCATCATAAATGGAGCAAGTGCAGGAAATGCTAGCTGCAATCTCTAACTAGCAGTAATTTCTGTCTTGCCCACCTCCAAGAAGAATACTTGGAATAAGTGTAAGCTTGCTTTTCTTATTTTTTTAATCAAAGAAGGACTCATCATAAAAGAAAACACTTTGAGCAACTTACACCTAACTGGGAGTAATGATATGAAGAGAGGGTGCCAAGGGAAGTTTGCTTTATATTCATGAATAGGTGATTGCATATGAAGAGGAAACAGAGCTGATAACTAGTGAGAGTACTATGAAAGCCATTATGCACTTAACTCCCATATATACAACTATTAAAAACAAACAAACAAAAAAACACTTATTTTACAGGGTTGAAATACCAATAAGGAGAATCCGGAAGGCGTATCATCAGGTTTACTTACAAATCTGTGAATAGCTTTGCATGGCCCATTTTAGGATTGGGTAACAGCTGTACTCATTCATCACTAATATTATTACTTACAAACACAATTTTATTAGGTGAATAAATACAAAAGACTTTGACTGCACTGTGCTAAAATAGAACAATTCAAAGAGATACTATCTTTTGTAATCAACAGCAAGTTGAACTAAATTTTACAGGGATATTGAAGACATGAATAATACAAGTTCATAATTGTATCTTAGTAAAAAAAGAAACACTCTTGGATAAAAATCATACAAAATAATCAATAATAATAATAAACAATTTCACCCTGTCAGTTGTAATAAAAAAAGTTATTTTTGGAAATGTGGTTGGGAAGCAAATTGTTTTTAATAAGTTGAAATCTTAAATATTTGATTTTTTGACATATATAAAGGCATTTAGTATTGTCAAACTAAAGAATAAAAATTATATGATCATATCAATTGATGTCAAAAAAGCATTTGACAGAAAATCCAATCTAAACCATTAAAATCTTCAGCTAACATTATATTTAGTGGTGAAAAAGTGAGTGCTTTCCTATGTTATAAGTGACTCATATGCCTTATTCAATAAAATACTGAAAGTTTTAGTCATTATAATAAATCAAGAAAAATAAATAAAGGTATACAGACTTGAAAAAAAAAAAAAAAACCAAGCTGTCATTATTTGAAGATGGTATGATTGTATATGTACAAAATCCCGAAGAATCTAAAGCCACTTACAAACCTAATAAGTGAGCACAGCAAGGTTGCATGATACAAGACTGTAATGAGGAGTATGAGTTCAGTTGTTGAGATTTGACTGCAACAGCTTTTAATCCCCACTTCTCCTTCTCGTTATGCCCCACATCTGATGTGCTGATGAGATAACCTGGGCGGTCCATCATTCGACACCAGTAGAGAATTCAAATGTAGAAGCGCCTTTCAGTGTGCAGGGACACTTACTCCAGGTTCACACCTCAAGCACAATAAAAACCCAGGCTAATTTTTTTTTCTAGTTAATTTTAGACCTACTTAACTGGTTTGCCCTGGTCCCCCAGAGACTTCACTTATTATGAATAAATTTTTTAATACCCTCTTGGTGTGTGTGTATGGCATCATCAGCCTCCAAATCTGAACCAAACTTTGGGAAGAGTCCGTCTGCCTTTGTGGATGACCATAAAAATGACCAGCATATTGTTAATACACAACCAAAAACAATTGCATTTGTATATACTAACAATGAACATGCAAACACCAAAATTAAAGACAACAAAAACATTGACAGGCATGTCAAAGAAAATGTAAAACATATGTATATACTAAACAAACTATGAACAAGAAGTGTATGCTAAAAATTATAAGATCTGAATAGAGAGACATACATGTTCATGGAGTGGAAAACTCAAAACAGCAAGTATACTATTTTTTCCCCAAACAGACCTATAGATTTAATGGTGTAAGTATAAAAATCCTCGCAAATATTTTGTAAACACAGACAAAGTTATTCTAAAATTTATATGGAAAGTAAAGAAGCTAGAATACCCAAAATAATCTCAAAAATGGATGAAATGGGAATAATCACTCTACTAAATATCAAGACTTACTATAGAGTGACTTTAATCAAGAGAATTGGTATTAGTGAAGTGATAGACACATAGGTCAATGCAACCAAATACACCACTGATTTTTGATAAGGTACAAAAGCAATTCAATAGATAAAGGATAGGCTATTCAATATATAGTGCTGGAGCAATTGGTTATTCATAGACAAAAAAAGTGAACCAAAATTTCACATCTTATTAAAAATTAACTCAAAATGGATCATGGACATAAATATATGACATAAAGCTATACAACTTCTTAGACAAACAAATGAGAAAATATCTGGGGCCTAGGGCTATGCAGAGTTCTTTATTTTTCCATAAAAGATAAATATATAAATTAAACCTCATCAAAATTAAATATATTTGTTCTGCAAAAGCTCATGTGAAGAAGATAAAACAAGCTATATTCTTTGAGAAAATATTTGTGAACTATGTATCTACCATAAAATTAATATCTCGAATACACAAAGAACTCCCAAAATTCAGTATTGAAAATTAAATGAATGAAAATTAAATTTGAAAATGGACAAAAGTCATGAATGGACATTTCATGGAATAAAATATTCAACATCTTCAGCCATAAGTGAAAGGAAAATTAAATCCATAATAAGATATCAGTACATACTTATACATAACAGAATAACTTTTAAAAATCATGGCAACAACAAACGGTTGAGAATGCAAAAAAAAAAAAAAAAGGGGGGGGTGGTCACTCATGCCTTGCTAGTAGAAATGTAAATGGTACATCCAATCTGTAAAACATTTTAATATTTTCTTATAACATGAAACATACAAGTACCATACTAAATAGCAATGGTACTCTTGGGTTTTTATCCCAGAGAAATAACATTTGTGTTCACAGAATAATTGATACACAAATGTTTATAGAAACTTTATTTGTAATAGCCAAAAACTAGAATCTTCCCAGATGTTCTTCAATAGGTGAATGGTTCAACAGACTGTGGTACATATACCACGCAATATAACTCAGCATTAAAAAGCAATGAACTAGATATATGCAACAACTTGTAATATATAATTCCAGGGAATTATACTGCATGAAAAAAATACCAATCTCAAGAGGAATCGAGACTGTATGATTCCACTAATATAACATTTTTAAATACAACTTTAAAAAGTGAAGGACAGCTAAGTGGTTGCCAGTGGATACAGAGAGATGAGGAGGGATATGAGCATGATTACAAAAGGACAATAGGAGAGATCCTTATAGTGTTGGAATTGGTCAGTGTCTTGCCTATATAACTTTAGCATGGAATTAAATACACATACATAAATGAGTATAAGTAAAAGTGGGAAAATCTGAATAACTTTGGTGAGTTGTATCAATGTTAATATCCTGGTTTTTGATACTTCACTATAGTTTTGCACAATTGGGGAAACTACATAAAGTGTACGTGGAATCTTTGTTTCTTATAATTTCATGTGAATCTAAAATTATGTCAATACAAATTTCAACAACAACAACAACAACAACAACAACAAAAGAACTTTGGTGAACCAAAAAGTAAAGACACACTTAGTTGTATTAAAGACATCTATTGATTCACTGTTTATAACAAATATCTCATTAGCTTTCTTGCACAACTCAAAATGTTACTTGTTAAAACATATGTTCTCCAATTATAATTCAGTCTATTTCCTAATGAGTCCTAATCATAATGCCTTTAGTACAAATAGTGCCTTTCTTTGAAGTGGCTTTTACTCACATTGTATTTAGTGAAAAGTATATTCAATTAAGGTCTATGAAATCTAGAGACATGAGAATTAACAGGATATAAAAGGAGAAATTTTAAAATACCCACTTTTGTCACTTTTTAAGATTTCTAGGAATTACTTATTTTTGAATCATTTTACTCGTATACTTATAATCTATTAATATCAAGGAAATTTAATTATGGTTCTTGAATAAAGTGTCTCAAGTTCTTCTATTGTATTTCAGTGATGTAGACATATAAAGTAAGTTCTATGTTTCACTAAATTGTCAAAATTATTAGACTTTAATATTAACTATCATAACACACATCCTTGGACTTTGACAGTATTCACTTCGTATTTCTTTCCAATTTCACATGCAAAAGTTAATAGTAAATGTAGAGTATAAACTTTTTTTTTTTAAAAAAAACTAAATTAAGGAAACAGTTCACAATGAATGAAATGATTAATATTAAGAGAGTGAACTTTCTAATGTCATCAAAGATGAAGATCATTTTGTAACTTTTTTTCTTGTTACTTCAGTGGTAGCTGATAATTTTTAATTCTGCTGGAAAATATAGAAATGATGTCTACATAATTTCTACTGGAAAATATTGAAATGATGTCTACATAATTTGTTCTAGTCTTGATCTCAGAGATTAGGCATTGTAAAATTAAAACTTTAAAATATATAGTTACTTTAAAAACTAACAGATAATATATAAGTATTGCTCATAGGTCTTATTTTAGAAATGTATTGCTATTGTTTTGAGAAATTCAATCATTGTTTTACATTTCTGCAGAATTATTACAAATATATACTGTTTAAAAGTTTGTCTGCAGAGAATGACAATGGAGCAAGGTCTCTGCTTTTCCTTATATAGCATGGCTAAAAAAAGAAAAAGAAAAGAAAACATCGTAGAAATGACCTCTGCCTACGGCATAAATATTTTTCATTAAATGCAATATTTCTTCAGTATAAGTATGTTGGTATACATATAAGTAAGTAGTCTATGAAAATATATAATTTCCAGTTTTTTTTATGGTTGGCACAACAGCAAGAGAAAATTTTTAAAATCTCATAAATCGGCTTAACAGAAGTTTCAAAAAAGTTAGCCAGACAATACTGAAGAAAGCTTAGTAGTTTCTTACTGGACCATTGATTCAGAACATTTTTAAATTTTCAAAAACTGGAATAATTTCATGTTTACTTCAGTGTATCGAGATTCACTTATATAAAAAGACTTTCAGTTAAAGTGTTATTTTTTTCTCAATATAGTGCTAAATTTCTTCCAAAGTTCTGAAAACTTAAACAAAATCTTGTTTTTCTGAGATATTTTATTTGAGATTAGCAAATATTCTTGGTATGTTAAATAACAGTGGAAAGTATTCTAAAATCCACATTAGAGGGAATACCAAACAGAAAATATCTGTGAATTACCAAAATCGACCCACGAAAAATAATAGTTTACATTGTAAATATTCTTATAGCATATTCAATGTTTACATAGTTCTGGGCAATTTTTAAATGACAAAAAGTAAAGCGAAACAAAAACTTAAAGCCTTTTAAAAAAATTAATAACATGTTAACATTATAAATTGTATTCTAATTAAAATGATTAATACAATTAATTGTATTAATATAAATACAACATTTCAAGTTGTAGAAATTTCAACATAATAACAGAGACTTGAGTGTTTTTTTTTTCTTTCTTGTATCCTTTATAGCCAGTCAGCAAATACTGCCAAACTTTCTTCCAGACCCTTTTTATCCTCATCTTTCTACTGTCAAAGATCTATAACTCATGTAGACCCTTAAGTGTGGGTCCTGGATTACGAATTTTGAGCTGAATTATTAACGTTGTATCTTGACTGTCATTTCCTGAAGTATCACCCTTCATCTCCCTTTATCTTTTCTAATTTATTAACTATTGCCAGATGAAAATTTTCTTATAAAAACACTATGTCTTAAGCATGCAACTCTTTCAGTCAGAGATTTCAGGATTTGGAACATTCTCTGTTGTCTTCTGTTTAAGCAGACATATTTTATTCCAGAGCATTTGCCAGCTGCATTGCTCTTTCTAGTATTTATTCTTAACAGCTGTTTGCATTATTGGTTAGCTGTTTAATAAGATTTTATAATTTCTCCATTAGATGGTCAATATCAGGAATATAAATAGATGACATATTATTTTTAACTATTTAATTTCACTAAAATTTTGAACATATAACATGTTACAAGAGGACACATCACCGCTTTGATTAGGTATGTTCCTGTTTTATTTTGTTTTTTGGAGCTATTTTAAAAGGATTGAGTTCTTGATTTGGTTGTCAGCTTGGTCACTGTTGGTGTATAGCAGAGCTAGTGATTTGTGTACATTAATTTTGTATCCTGAAACTTTGCTGAATTTGTTAACTAGCTGTAGGATTTTTTTTTTTGGATGATTCTTTAGGGTTTTCTAGTATATCATCTGTAGATTGACAAACACTGACATTTTGACTTCTTCTTTACTGATTTGAATGACCTTGATTTTTTTCTATTGTCCAACTGGTCTGGCTAGGACTTCCAGTACTGTGATGAATAGAAGTGGTGAAAGTGGGCGTCCTTGTCTTGTTCCGGTTCTCAGAAAGAATGCTTTCAACTTTTCCCCATTGAGTATAATGTTGGCTGTGGGTTTGTCATAGATGGCTTTATTACCTTAAGGTATGTCTCTTCTGTGCCGATACTGCTGAGAATTTTAATCATAAAGGGATGCTGGGTTTTGTCAAATGCTTTTTCTGCATCTATTGAGATGATCATGTGATTTTTGTTCTTAATTCTGTTTATGTGGTGTATCACATTTATTGACTTGTGGATATTAAACTATCCCTGCATCCCCGGTGTGGAACCTACTTGATCATGGTGAATTACATTTTTGATATGCAGTTGAATTCCGTTACCTAGTATTTTGTTGAGGATTTTTGCATCTATGTTCATCAGAGATATTGGTCTGTAGTTTTCTTTTTTGTGAAATCCTTCCCTGGTTTTGCTTTTAGGGGGATACTGGCTTCATAGAATGATTTAGGGAAGATTCCTTTTATTCATCCTGTAGAATAGTGTCAATAGGATTGGTACCAATTCTTCTTTGAATGTCTGGTATAATTCAGCTGTGAATCCTTCTGACCTTAACCAAGGAGGTGAAAAACTTCTACAAGAAAAACTACAAAACACTGCTGAAAGAAATCATACATGACACAAATAGAAACACATCCTATGCTCATGGATGGGTAGAATCAATATTGTAAAAATGACTATATTGCCAAAAGAAATCTACAGATTTAATGCTATTCCCATCAAAATATCACCATCATTCCTCATAGAACTAGAAAAAAACATTCCTAAAATTCATATGGGATCAATAAATAGCCCACAGAGCCAAAGCAAGACTAAGCAAAAAGAATAAATCTAAAGACATCAAATTAACCAGACTTCAAATTATACTATAAGACCGTAGTCACCAAAACAGCCTGGTACTGGTATAAAAGTAGGCATATAGACCAATGGAACAGAATGGAGACCCAGAAGTAAAGCCAAATACTTACAGCCAACTGATCTTCGACAAAGCAAACAAAACATACGGTGGGGAAAGGACACCCTATTCAACAAATGGTGCTGGGATAATTGGCTAGCAACATGTAGATGAATGAAACTGGATCCTCATCTCTCACCTCATACAAAAGTCAACTCAAGATAGAACAAGGACTTTAAGACCTGAAATCATAAAAATTCTAGAAGATAACATCGGAAAAAAAAAAATCCTTCTAGACATCGGCTTAGACAAAGACTTCAGGACCAAGACCCCAAAAGCAAATGCAACAAAAACAAAGATAAATAGATGTGACTTAATTAAACTAAAAAAGCTTCACACAGCAAAAGAAACAATCCACAGAGTAAAGAGACAACCCACAGAATAGGAGAAAACCTTTGCAAGCTATACATCCAACAAAGGAGTGATATCCAGAATCTACAAAGAACTCAAACAACTCAGCAAGAAGAAAACAATTTCATCAAAAAGTAGGCTAAAGACATGTATAGACAATTCTCAAAATAAGATACACAATGGCCAACAAGCATATAGAAAAATGCTCAACATCACATTTCAGGAAAATGCTAAACAAAACTACAATGTGATATCACCTTACTCCAGTAAGAATGGCCATAATCAAAACATAGAAAAAAAATAGATGTCACCGTGAATGTGGTGAAAAGGGAACACTTTTACACTGTTGGTGGGAACGTAAACTAGTACAAAACCACTATGGAAAACAGCATGGAGATTTCTTAAAGAACTAAAGTTAGTTCTGCCATTCAATCCAGAAATCCCACTGCTGGGTATCTATCCAGAGGAAAAGACATCATTATACAAAAAAGATACCTGCACACACATGTTTATAGCAGCACAATTTGCAATTGCAATAATATAGAACCAGCCCAAATGCCCATCAATCAATGAGTGGATAAAGAAAATGTGATACATATATGTACCATGGAATACTACTCAGCCATAAAATGGAATGAAATAATGGCATTTGCAGTAACCTGGATGAAATTGGAAACTAATATTCTAAGTGAAGTATCTCAGGAATGGAAAACCAAACATTGTATGTTCTCGCGTATCAGCGGGAGCTAAGCTATGAGCTTAAGAATGATACGCAAAAGCTTAAGAATGATACAATGGACTTGGGAGACCCGGGGGGAAAAGGAGGGAGGCGGATTAGGGATAAAAGACTACACATTGGGTACAGTGTACACTGCTTGGGTGATGGGGGCACCAAAATTTCCAAAATTGCCACTGAAGAACTTATTCATGTAATGAAACATCACCTGTCCCCTTCAAAAAAACCTATTGAAATAAAAACTAAATTTAATAAAACACATAGGAAAAAATTGCAACCATGGATTAGGCAAAGATTTCATAAATTTAACAACAACAACAACAGCGACAAAAGAGAAACATCACAACTGCGGCCTCTGGGGGAAAAAAAAAAGGATAATAATGGAGTGCTATGAACAATTATACACTGACAAAATAGACTAGAGGAAATGGAGAAATTACTAGAAACATACAACCTAGAAAGACTCAAGAGGAAATAGGAAGTCTGAGCAAACTAAAAACAGAGACTGAGTAGTAATATAAAACAGCCCCAGAAAGAAAGGCCCAGGACCAGATGGCTTCATGACTGAATTCTAGTAGCCATTCGAAGAATTAACATGAAACTTTAAGGTTTTCCAAAAAACTAGACACAGAGGGAATACTTCCAAATGAACTTTATGAGGCCAGTATCACTGTGATACCAAAGCCAGACAAAGATACCACAAGAAAATAAATCTAGGCCAATATCTCTGATAAACATAGATTTTAAAATCTTCAACAAAATACTAGCAAACCAAATTCAACAACACATCGAGAGTATACACCATGACCAACTAAAATTTCTCCCTGGGATGAAAGTTTGTTTTAACATATTCCCTCAGTGTGATATGCCATATTGACAGAATAAAATATAAAAACTATATTATTATCTCAATAGAGGAAACAAAAACATGTGATAAAGTTCAGCTTTGTTTCATGATTTAAAAAACCTCTCAACAAAATAGATATTGGCAGAAATTTCTCAATATAATAAGGACTATTTTTAAAGCCAGAAGCTAACATCATAATTCATGGTGAAAATCTGAAAGTTTTTGCTATGAGGTCTGGCAAGGTAACTTCAATTTTACATACTACTAGAAGTACTAGCAAGAGCAATCTAACAAGAAAAAGAAACAAAAGGCACCCTAATTGGAAAAGAAGAAGTAAAATTATCTCTTTTTTTTGATGACATGATCCTATATGAAGGAAACCCTAAGAGACTCCACAGATTGTTAGTACTAATAAATGAATTAAGTGAAGTGCAGGATGCAAATTCAACATACAAAAATCAGTTGCATATCTTCATACCAACAATGATCTATGTGAAAAAAGAAATCAAGAAAATAATTTCACTCATAATAATTTCAGAAAGAGTAAAATATTTAAGAATAAATTTAACCAAGGAAGTGAAAATTTGTATACTAAACACTACTAAACATTGATGAAGGAAACTAAAGAAGACGTAAATAAATGAAAAGATATCCCACGTTAGTGAATTGGAAGAATTGACATTGTTAAAATATCCATGCTACCCAAAGTTATATGCAGAGTCAGTGCCATTCCTATCAAAACTATCACGGCATTTTTCACAAAAATATAAAAAAAAAATCTAAAATTTATATTAAACCAAAAAAAAATCAACCCTGAATAGCCAAAGCAATCTTGAGAAAGAGAAACAAAGTTGGAGGCATTACATTTCTTGATCTCAAATTATGTTAAAAGATATTGAATCAAAATAGTATGGTAATGACATAAAAACAGACACATAAACCATTGGAATGGAGTGGAGAGCCCAAAAGTAAACCCAAGCATATATGGTCAATGAATTTTTGACAAGGCCACCAAAAAGAGAAATGGAGAAAGGACAATCACTTTAATAAATGATTTGGGGAGGGAAAACTGGACATTCACCTACAAAAGAATGAAAATGACCTTTATCTTATACCATGCACAAAAATCAATTCAAAATGAATTAAAGACCAAATATTAAGACTTGAAACTGTAAAATGTCTAGAAGAAAACAGGAGGTCTCGTGATATTAGCCTTGGTAATAAATTTTTGGATATCACAACAATACCTCAGGCAACTAAAACAAAAATAAACTAGTGGACTACATCAAACTAAAAAAACTTCTGTACAGGAAAGGAATCAACATGAAAAAGCAGCCTAGATATTGAAAGAAAATATTTGCAAAGTACACATCTTATAAGGGGTTAATATCTAAAATAAATAAGGAACTCACACAGCTCAACAGCAAGCAAACAAACAAAAATAAAAAAACAAAAAATAAAAAACTAAAACCAATTTAAAAATGGGTAAAGGAACTTAACAGATACTTATTCCAAAGGAGACATAAAAATGACCATCAAGTATATGAAAAGATGCTCAACATCACCAATCATTAGGGAAATGCAAATCAAAATTACAATGAGATATCACTTCACACCTGTTAAGATGGCTATTATTAAAAAGACAAGAGATAAATGTTGGTAAGTGTGTGGAGTAAAGGGAACCCATGTACACTTTCAGTAGGAACATAAATTGGTACAGCCATTATAGAAAACATTAAGAAAGTTCCTCAAAAATTTAAAAATTAAGCAACCGAATGATCCAACAATCCCTCTAATGGGTATATACAAAGAAAATTAATTCAGCCCTTCTTCAAAGGATTTGTGTTCCTGCGTTCATTGCAGCATTATTCACAATTGCTAAGATATGGGAACAACCTGAATGTTCATTGTGTCATATGTACACACAAACACACATGCACACACACAGTGAAGTATCATTCAGTCTTATAAAAGGAAACATTGCTATTTTCAACAACATGGATTAAACTGGAGGACATTACGCTAAATGAGATAAGGCAGAGAAATTAAAATACTGCATAATTTCATTTATATATGGACTCTAAAACATGTCAAAAACACGGCAACACAGAATAGAATGGTGATTACCAGGGGTGGACAGGCAGAGGAAATGGGAGAAGTAGGTCAAAGATTGCACACTTGGGATAATCTAAGATAAGTAAGCCAAGAGATATAATATACAGCATGAGGACTATAGTTAATCATATTGTATAGTATGCAGTTGACTCTTGAACAATGCAGGAGTTAGGAACACCCAACTCCTCACAGTAAAAAATCCATGCATTACTTTTTGAGTCCCCCAAAACTTTACTGCTAAGAGCTTACTGTTGACTGGAAGCATTACTAACATAATCAGGCCATTAATGCATATTTTGTATTATATATATATATAAATGCTGTTTTCTTATAATAAAGTAAGCTAGAGAAAGAAAATGTTATTAAGAAAATCATAAGAATGAGAAAATACATTTACTAGTTACTAAGTGGAAGTGTATCATCATAAAGGTCTTCATCCTCACTGTCTTCATTTTGAATAGGCTGAAAAGGAAGAAGAAGAGGAGGGGTTGGTTTTGCTATCTCAGGGGTGGCAGAAGTGAAAGTGTACCCACACAATTCAAATCCATGTGGTTCAAAGATCAACTGTACTGAAAATTTGCTAAGAGAAGATTTTAGGTGCTGTTACCACACACAAAAACAAGATACTATGCGAGATGATAGATATGTTAATTTGCTTAACTACAGTAATCATTACATTATGTGTATATATATAAACATCATTTATATACCTTAAATACATATAATACATAAAATGTTTTAAAGAAAATATTGAAGTTGAAAAAGGAAATAGTACCAAAAACCACATATGCCCAATACCCAAGTAGAAAGGTTTTTTAAATTTTGTTAATACTTTTGATTTTTATCACACAATGATCTGATAATTTTTGTGTAAAATTTCTGCTATGGAATTTAGTGATTTTTCTGTCACATAACAAAGGATCAATTGGACATTTTTTTGTGTGTATTCAAAAAGAAGATTTATTTTCTATTAGTAGAATGAAAAGTTTAATATATATCCTTGTGATCTACCTAATTTTTAACATTCTTTAAGTTTCTTATATTTGTACTTATTACTTATCTTTTTGTAGTGAGAATGGTGTGCACTGACCTCTATTATTAGTATTGTGTGGGTCTATCTATGCCTCCCTGGATCTTTTGCAGTTATTTCCTTATAAAGATGGTTGCTGTATTATTTAGTGCATAGAAAACCTTAAACGCTAAGTGCTTATTACAAATAATTCCTTTAGGATTAAAAAGTACCCTTTTGGTCGTATTTAATGCTTTTTGCTTGAATTTTACTTTTCCTTTTATCATCTGCCAAATACAATTTTGCCCATTCTTTTATATTTAGTATTTCTATTTAATTTGTTTCCCTTTATCATGTGCCAGATACAATTTTGTCCATTCTTTTATATTTAGTATTCCTATTTAATTTGTCTTAGGTATTTCTCTTGAATGTAGTATGTTAATGCATACAAAATGCCAAATTGAAAATATTTTGCTGTATATAAGTGAATTAAGCACATTCATATATTTTATATAAATTTTATATTTGGTCTCAATATGCCCACAACGTTCTATGATTATTATGTGTATTATATTATAGTTATTTTTCTTATATATATTTGTTTTCTTTTAATTTGTATGTTTTTATTCATCATAACTTTTTATTACTTCAGTATTTTCTTATTTAACCTTCAAGCATATTTTTTGTCAGTTTAATGGCATCTTTCAATTATGCCTATTGCCCATATTGCAGCTAATGAATTTATACTATGTTACTTTGTATTTCCTGAATCTTCCCACTTTTAATTGCATTATATATACTTTGCCACCACATAAAAAATTTGTGTGTTTACATTGTTAATACTTTTGATTTTTATCACACAATGATCTGATAATTTTTGTGTAAAATTTTTGCTATGGAATTTGGTGATTAGTTTTGTGATTAGTTTTGTGTTAGTTGAGACCTAGAATTCTATCTATCTAAACAATATCATCTATCTTTTTTTTGTCTTTAAAAATGCTCACTAGAAATAATTTTGCTGACATTTTTCTAGTTATCTCATGGTTGGATCAAGTTGTCCTGGAATAAATGCTGCAAGATGGGACTGTGGATTCAATATACTCTGAGCCTTTGTGTGGTCAAAACTGTCTTTCTATAGGCTTGATACAAGAAGGACAATTTGGCTTTATATAAAATGTCTACATAACATTTTTATTAATTTTGAAATTGTGACTCCATTGTTGCATTATTTCATATGTTACTTTTTGAAGATGTGAAACCTAATTCTTTTCAGTTATTTTGTCTTTTCTCTGGAGTCCTTGTGGGTTTTTAAAAAATCTTTGAAGCATAATAGTTTTAATTGGATATGGCTTGCGGTGGATTGAGATTAACTTACCCTCCATGCCATGGTACTCTCCTGCATTTAGATTTCTGTTTTTATCTTTAAATTCTGGAAAATGTTCTTAGAGGATACTTCTAAATATCACATACTGGATTTATTTGTTACTCTTTTTCAGTGGCTCAAATTATACATTTATTATAATTTTTTCTTTGCTTTTTTCCATTTTATTAATTTATCCTGTAATATTTTGTACATCTTTCATGATGGCATTTTTTTTTCTTAGAAGCTTTCCTATCTTTTTAAGAATTTAAAGATTTCAAATTGATTCCACTTTCCTTTTGGCACCTCTTAGTTTGTTTCTAATTTTTGAAATAAGTTCTCTCAGACCCATTTATTCGGTGAGATCAATCTTATATTGGTTTTCTTTCATTATTTTGTACATTTCTAATGTTAACTTTTGAAATCAATGTTTTTTTTTTCTCACATGCTTGTTTATGTATATAGATTTAGTTTGGAATATTACCGTTTTGCTAGTTTTTTTCATTACATACTTTCAGTACCTGTGGAGTATTCATCCTCATGTTCTATTTTCTCTTAATAATTTGTTATAGAATTATTACTTTTTAAAATTTTGTGGTGCATCGAATTCTTATCTCAGTGACATCTGTTTTCATCATCGTAGCAAAGTACAGTTTATTTAGTGGAAGGTTCTTTTTTCCCTTGATGAGGGAAAGGTTATGTCTTCCGCTTTTTTGTTATCTCGAGAAACCTAAGTGCCTCTCCCTGTTTTGTTTCACCATGTAATGACCAAATGTCTACTTTTTTTTTTTTTTCTTACCTTTTACTTCCCCAGAAACTGTGGCTTTTTAATTCTGCCTCCTTTTACACTATGTAAAAATTTAAATCTCTTCCTGTAGTCTGTGCTATGATCTCCCAGGACACTTTTTGAATACTTTCATATACTTCTTGTGAACTTTCTCATTCCAGTGGTGGTTATACACAAATTTGAATCTATTGCTACCTCCTCTCTTCGTCATTCCCTGCAGTTTTTCTTGGATTTCTCTTGCTTACCACAAGTCTTGCACTAGGAATATAACTACTTCCTGTTGGGATATGGCTTGTTTCTTTTTACATTCCAAGTAATTTGAAGTTTGGGTAGGCTTTTTCATGTATATTGAGTGTGGGGACTTGGGGCAAATTTATTTGTTCTATATTGCATTTGCAAGACTTGAGAATCAGTGCATGAGAGTGAACAGGGCCATACATTAGGCAGCTGTCATTGTCCTTGGCAAATTAGAAGTCTAATTGCTCTTTTGTTTCTGATGCAAAGACAGTCATCAGTTTTTGTTCTTTGTCTTCCTCTGTGTAAAGTACATATTATTAATATGACATTTTCTAAATTTTCTCTTTGTCTTTTGTTTTTAGCAGGTTCTCTATGCTGTGCATAAATGTGGTTCGCTCTACTTATTTTGCTTGGAATTTCTGATCTCCTTGGGTATATAAGTTCATGCTTTTTTACTAAATTTGGAAAATGTGTTATTTTTATTTTCTCTGTATATATATTTGTATGTGTATATATATTTGCATATATATGACACATTTTCATTATTTTGTTTCTTTATAATTAATTACAGATAAGTTAGACAACTTGATATTATCCCTTGGATCATTTATTTTTCAATTTTTAAATTAATTTCTGTTTTTCAGTTTCTATAATTTTCATTTATCTGTCTTTAAGCTCCATAGCCCTTCCTTCTGCTCTATCTTCAATGGTTTTTTATGTTTGTATAGCTTTTTTTTTTTTTTTTTTTTTTTTTTTACAGATGGTGTCTCGTTCTGTCACCCAGGCTGGAGTGCAGTAGATTGATCATTGCTCATTGCAGCCTCAAACTCTTAGGCCCAAGAGATCCTCCGACCTCTGCTTCCTTCATAGCTGGGACTGTAAGTGTGCACCACAAAGCTGGCTAATTTTTATTTTTATTATTTTTATTTTATTTTTTTGTAGAGACAGGGTTGCAGTATGTTTCCCAGGCTGGTTTTGAACTACGAGGCTCATGTGATCCTTCCACATCAGCCTTCCAAAGTGCTGGGATTACAGGCATGAGCTTACCTGCCAGGCCAAGTTTTTTATTTTACACATTATTGTTTTAAAATTTATGTTGTTTCCTTTTTATCATTTTAAATTCTCCTCTGAAATTATCCATTTATTTATTCATTATAACCATATTTTCTGTTATTAGACATTTTAAAAATAGCTGCTTTAATGTTCTTGCTTTCTAATTTTATCATCTTGTCATCTTGATGTTGCTTAATAATGTATGCATTTCCCCATTCCTAATTATGAAAAATGTACTTATTCTTGAGATTAGTATTTTTTACCGAATGCTAGCCATTGTGGAGGATATAATTTTAAGTGTTTGGAATTTGTTGTATTATTTTAAGTGTATGCAGTTTTCTGAGCGCCAGCAATTAATTTACTGTTGAATAAGATTAATTTTTGAGTTTGATTATGGAGGTTACTTATGCAGGATCTGAGAGCAAAAGAACTTTTCTCTAGAATGTGCATGGCTAACTCATATTGCATAAACACATTCATATGATTTTATTAGCGTTTGAATAAAATGTCTGGAAATTAAGTAATGGGGTTAACATTAATTGGAAGTTAATGAAATGTTAATTGGGCATCTATCTATTTTTTATAGGTTTTAAGGTAAGTAGGATGATTTGCAAGAAGATACAAGAAAAAAATATAACATTATTTGAAGTTATACACAGTGTATCGAGAGAGACAGTACAGAGAAAAAAATTACTATACCTGAGTGAGTTAAGTTCTCCTTTATACAAGCTCGCTGTTCAAGTGATATCAACTAGTAAAAGAGGTGAAGAAAAATGCTCTGAAAAACTGGAGAGAGCTTGAGGGTAACAATCACAAGAAATAAGGAGTGATTAATATACTTAAGAAGGTCATTGAATTTTCTTTTTAAGAAAATTTGCAGACTGTTGGGGAAGAAAAAGCATTAGGTTAGGTGGAAAATTCTATTTTGATGAGTTTGGATAGCGGAAGACAGAAATAGCATTTTTAAATTGATAGAAAAACTTGAAATAGATTATGGCTTGAGGTAGAGATTTTAGCAGAGAAGTATAGCTGAATATATAATTTTTTACTTTGAACACTTGAACTGCAAAATTACTGGACAAGTTGTAGTATAGTATCAGCAGCACAGGAAGAACACCCATTCTTTTGGGCATTAACAAGTACAGTAAAAAATATATGCAATTAAAAATATGGGGCTTGAATTAACATAATTATGTTTAATAGGGGGAATAATTTGGGGGGCCTATGACACATGAAAGTGCAAGTTTTCTAATGCAGAAGTAGAAAAGTAAAAATTTTGAAAAGAAGATAAAATAAATGATTTGTAGGGGAGGGGTAGTGTGATGATGTAGAATTTACAAGTTCCTGTAGTTAATCAGGTGCTTGCTACATGAAAGAGTCAGATCAGAATAGGGTTTTAAAAAGTGAGGGCCAGGCGCAGTGGCTCACGCCTATAATCGCAGCACTTTTGGGAGGCCGAAGTGGGTGGATCACCTGAGGTCAGGAGTTCGAGACCAGCCTAACCAACATGGAGAAACCCCGTCTCTACTAAAACATACAAAATTACCCGGGCGTGGTGGCACATGCCTGTAATCCCAGCTACTCAGGAGGCTGAGGCAGGAGAATTGCTTGAACCCAGGAGGTGAAGGGAAGTTGCAGTGAGCCAAGATCAGCCATTGCCCAGCCCAGCCTGGGCAACAAGAGTGAAACTCTATCTCAAAAAAAAAAAAAAAAAAAAAAAAAAAAAAAGAGAGAGAGAGAGAGTGAGGATCCAGGGATTAGGGATTTTGAAGAAATGAAGAACAGAGGTGGAAAGAGTAAACCTATAAGGGGAATTAAAAAGTTATAGTCAGGGTTTCAGAGGCAAAAGTAATTCTGGACTGTGAAAGGTCCAGGTCAAAGTCCTCAAAGACAATAGCTGAAGTAGATTGGAGGATGGACCATCGCTGTGAAATCAGGCTTCCCTGAAGAACAACACAGACATCGTCTAACATGGTGCCACAAGTTGCCTTCAGAAGAAAAATTATAAACCAGCTATGTGTTTTGTGTTAATGTTCTCAATAAATATGAGTGTATCACCAAAAGGTTACAGTCATAGTCTTGAGTTGGGGGTTCAGATTGTGTATCAAATCATATGAAATTCAATGAATGTCATTGAATGTTTGTTAGGAAAGAGTGAAATGTTATGTAGCTGGATAGGCAGTAAGAACATGGAACTAAAGCCTGGGGAGGTGGGGTTTCATGAGAAAAAGGAGAAACTTTTTATCAGAGAGCTGGAAAATATACTTTTTTGAGAGGGATGGAGGTAGAAGAGGCAGTTTTCTGTTAGTGCATAAAGGACATGAAAACAGGGGTGCCCTCAAAGTGCTCAATATTTCCCAAATACATGTTTTTAAAATTAACAGAGATTATAGAGGATGGCCAAGCCTGCTCTTCACCTTCTACAGCTGTTGGAATAAAGGAAAGGTCTCAGAAAAACTCAGGAGGTGAAAACTATGAGAAAAAGTGTTCTGTTTTCTTCTCATTTTCCTCCCCTAGCAGTCATCTCCAGAGAGCATCTTGTGTTTCACTATGCAGTCGTGGCCTGCAAAATCTGTGATTGGAGAGAAATGAAAGATGAGAGTATAGTAAAAAGGGATTAGAGGAGAACTCAGACCTAGCCTTCATACTTTTCTGAATGACCAGAATTACAGAAACTTAACAGCACAATAGAGGATAGTAATAAGTTTTGAAATAGGAACTGCTGAAGAAGCAAAGAGAACCTGTATTATCAAATCCCTGCCTTCCTCTATATCTAGTTTCTTCCCACAGGCCCCATTCAAAGCCTGTTGCCTTCGCAGGAGACAATTAGACTCTCTTGCGATGCCCACTCAAATACTTATTTTAACATAGGGCAATTTAGATGCTGTAAGCTTGTCTCCTTAAATGTCTCTCCAAGACCATTCACTGTCTCTGTGGCATGTTTTAATGTGCTGCCATGTTTTCAGTACTTGCCTGCCAGAGTCTATTCTAATACTGGCATATCTCTTGCAAAGGAAGCAACCTGATTCATTATTATTAAGTTATCTTTTTTGGCAGTAAGTGCTGCCTGACTCAAAGATTATGTAGAAGAAGAAGAATGTCCTTTCACAATCATGGTTGCCTCTTTGACGTTTTCCTGATAAACTTGTTTTGTATTATCTCCTGTTTTCTTTGTAGAGCTTTTCTTCCAAGATTTCATTACAGCGTGGGTGACAAGGATTTTGTTGTTGTTGTTTAAGTAAGTTGGCATGTACTAAATTACCACTGATAGAAGAAGAACTCAATCAAAACTGACATTGTCTGTCTAGTGTTTTACTAAAAGCCCACTAGGTTGTGATATGTTTTAATGTTTAGACTTCAGTTCTGCAACAAACATTAAATCAACAACTCCAACCTGCATAACACTTCAGGGAATTAGCACAGAACATGGAAACTCTTGAAAATAAGGTGTGACCCTGCTGAAGATAATTCTGGCTTCCAGGCTTTCATGGAGGATATATTAACTCATTAAATTATTCAAGCATGCTGCATACAAATGCTGACAGGGATTCAAAGGTTTGTTGCCTCTTATTAATCACTTTATTATTCATATCATTCTTTCACTAGAGGCATTAGAATATGTGTGATTAATATCTTATTTTTATTGTTCTTGTGAGCAATGTTCATTGGCTCTGCTCTAGAGAGCTTTGTTTTCTTTCAAGTAAATGTGAACAGAACAATAAATAATTGTCAAATCTTGATGCTGTTTGCTGTGATTGCACAGTGTCTCCTAATAACCATGGCATTACACCTAGTTCAGCCTGTGGCTAGGATGGATGGTAGTGAGATAAGGTGTCTCTACTTAACCTCTTATGAGGTGAAGAGTCTCTAAAGATCACCTGACTTAAGACAAAGCTTAGCAGCCTCTAGAGTGTTCCCTGGTTACCTCACTGTTCTCCCTTTGGTGGCTATTACATTGTAATCCCATTGATTTGGTCTGAATGTCAGATCAAGAAGAACCATCTCTTTCATTCATTCTGCTAAGCATAGGGAGAGATGAGGGAAATTTTAGAAGATTCACTATTTGATATGTCAAATATTGAGCTTAGCATTGCATAAGATTCTTGCTCTAATCTTGAAGGCAAAGCCACTGGAAAAAATATAATGGTTTACATGCTAGGTAATTTTCTTAGCTTTAGGAGCATAAATTATTCTGGAACATGTTTTGAATTGATTTAGGAAAAAATCCAGATTTGGGTGCATTTCATGTCTTAACACCAGTCATTTGGACATTACTTTAGTTAATTTTTTTAAGAAAACAAACAATGTTTACTATATGAAGGGTAAGCAAGCTAAACCTGAAAAAAGCGGAAACAGTGTACACAGAAGCATGTTTCATAGTTGAAAATATCTAGCCTTAGTTCCTGATTATTTTTTGTAGTCCTTAAATCAGCAAATGAGGATTTATTTTATTTTCCTTAAATATTCAGGTAGTTGTCCATGACATTGGGGTTCTTCCCCTTCTCTGCTGCCTTGCAGTGTATTTCTGGGCAGAGCAGCTCACCACAGGAACCTCCACGGAACACCATGATTAGAGTTAACTCCTCACCCTCCATATGGCTTAGTCCAGATCCTTTACAAGCTTGACTGCATGCACGTTGTGCCTGGTATTTATTGACCCCGCTGCTTTCCTTCTGTTCACTGTGTTGCCATTATATGTTTGTTCTTTTTTGGCCTTCCCAAAGTTAATAATCATCAACCAATCGGGAAGAAGATCGCCCCACAAAAGTCAGTGCCATCTCTCTTATCTTGATCTCAGTTTTTTGGCTGTCTTAATTCTATAAAATTTAGCTATCGATAACACCAGACGTACAAAGGAAAAGCTATTCAATTAAAGCTTAGATTTATAAGCGGCAGCAAGTCAGCACAATAGTAAAAGAAAGAGGTGTGGATAGGTTCTCACAAGTATCGCAGCTTTGTGCAAGTTATCTTACCTCTTTGGCACCACTTTGCACACTGCTTGTGTGTTTCAAAAGGTAGGTGGGGAGAAACAGGATGGAAATGGCACTTGGGAAAAGAGCATAGTATATGGGAAACTTAGTAGCTTTTAAATGCAGAGAGACAAAATTTCAAATGTTGATTATGCCACTTATGACATTGAGGAATTTATTAAAATTTGTTTCCTTTTATCTATTAAATGAGAAAAACATCAGTTGCTTTATTTTGTTTAAAAGTTTTTGTGATTTCATCTAAGGTTCATGACCCATAATAGAATTTCAGTAATTGACATGTCATATTTTATTTTAATTTTTTTGTCCAGGTTTCCCTTTCTTGAGGACACATGTCATTTTATTCTTTGTGTTTTCAACACCTGGAGGTTGTGAATGTAATAAACATGTATTATGTGAATACAGGAGTGAATAGCTAATTCACAGTATACCCTCAGAGAAATACAGATGTTTGTTAAATTATCTTAACTCTTACTTTATCTTTTCTAATGAGGATAGTTATCTAGTTTCTCATGATTCAGCAAATATGGAAAAAAGTAAGTTTAGAATAGGGCTTGAAGATCTCTGGGTAGGAATATAGACAATTGTAAAAGTTACAACTGACTGGTTGAGAATACAAAAAAACTGAGAAGTATTTGTGTATAGCCCTTTCTATAGCTCTCCAGGCCACGGATTCCATCTGGTATCATCATATTACAGAGTAGATCAGCATTCATATAGATAGTTACTTCGACTTTTAATGGATAGGAAAAACTACATTAAATTCACTCCACTTTAGAAGCCATAAATGTACGTAATATGTTTTAGAAATATTTCTATTAAAATGGTTAGCTTTAGTGCTTGAAAAGTTAATCTTCGCATATCTGTAAAATTAACATGTGTACAGATCATTCTCCATCAATGTCAGGTTAATAGAGTGTTCTGCCTATTGTCATTACCAATCATTCTTCTGCCACCCCTTGGCATTTTTGTCCTACCAAAATATCCTACAGTGATCTACAGACCTTTCAATGAAGGTTCCTTTTAGGAAAGTTGATAGTAAGGAGATCTATTTTAAAATTTGCAAAGGCCATCGTTGACGTGTTTCTGTTGATCATTGAAACTTTTGTGTTTCACTCTGATGTCGGTGAAATCCCCAGGCTGAGCCTGGCATCAGTGCCATTGTATATGTTTGTAATCTGAGCCAGACATCTGTGAGTGCATGAAACGAGCCCCAGGGCAGGAAGGCTGGCATCTTTCCACCTGAATGACTGTTTAAGTAAAAGCAGCACAGGGGAGAAAGACAGGCTAGTCTGTTTTCCTTGTAATTGCTGTTGGCTTGAATATATGCAATTCATAAACTGGCTCAAAGGCTGTTCATTTTCAAGAAGACAACGCTTTCACATAATGCAGCAGTCAACAAAACCTGGAATAAACAGTCGAGTTTTAACTATATGAATAGTCTAAACTTCCATGCATACCACATCTTCCTCATTCCCAAATAGATCACCATATCACTCACCACATACACACACACACACACACACACACGCACACACACACCGCTAAAGTATGTAGCAATTTCCTTGCTTTCTTGTCTATGTGATAAGTGCTTTAGTGTATTTCCATAAAAATAAGTCCTAAGTATTTTCGTGGCTTACTGAACAGAGTAATTTATGGATGGATGGATAAATATTGCCTATGAAATAAAAACTACTTATAAAAAGAACATCATAAATATATCTTAACATTTCAAAGTAAATTCGAATTTAGAAATCTGTAAGAAAGTACACAGTGATTAGTATTTCCTGACTGTAGAAAGTAAATGGAACGCTAGCATCAATAATAATTTATGAGAGCAACTTTAATGTATTTCTTTAAACATGGGTCTAGGTTATTTGGTATAAGCTAGAACTGCCAGGCAGAAGGGTCGGCTGGTGGCAAATAATGGAGGAACATTCATTGATGCAGAAACAGACACAAGATATGGGACTGTATCCTGGCAATCGGACTCTCTCTCTGGACGAACTGCTCACACTTTGTTATGGCGCAAGAGTAAGAACAGTTTCATCTTCAGAAAATAAATACTTCAGGTCTCATCTGAATCAAGCTGAACCTACTTGCTAGTTTTGAAGAGACTGCAAGTAAATGTCATCTGCTTGACACGGCAGACATTAGAGGTTTTCAGCTCCCATGGGCAGGTTGCATTTGGACAGATCCTTTCCCTTGAGAGAAGGGCAAGTTCTGGGTCCCAACGGAGTGACTGCAGATAATCCCTAATGAATCTCTGAACTTCCCCATCTGATTTCCTTAATTGCTTGTCTCCACAAAGAGTTATACAGTCATTAAATAACAAATTCAAATTTAAGGTTTTATTATTATTTAAGAGAAAATATGAATTTGATAGGATTCGTTTAGAAAGCATAGAAGTAATGAGAAGCTGAGTTGGGGTGATCAGCTGAGCGCAGGAGTTCAAGGCTGCAGTTGAGCTATGATCATACGACTGCACTGCAGCCTAGGTAACAGAGGGAGAATCTATCCAAAAAAAGAAAAAAAAAGAATTAAAAAACGAAGAAGTAAGAGGTTACTATAATTTTAATGGAATCCTTTTTTTTTACATGTTAAAAAAAAAAAGTTTAAGGGCTTCAGTGACTTACTGGGATTTCTGATTTCTCTTTGCTTAAAACCTTTATTCCTAAAACATCTTCTCAATATTCAGTCTGCATTTCAAGGATAAAGTAAATTTCATATGTCCCAGTATTTGGTTACCTTCTACTTCTAATTTTTACAGTTTATTTTTATACTGATTCTATGATCAACCAAGCTCATGCTAACTTCACTGGCACGAATTAGTCATTGTTAACAGGTCCTCAGTTAATGAGAGAGTTTCATGAATGGTCCATACAATGCCCACAAATCAGTCTGTCAGCCGAAGTCACCATGGGGCTTGTGCTCCCTTTTCCTGCACCACTTTGACACTCTCTTGTTAATGTCTGATCTTGTGAATCCTCACCACTGGCTTTGCACAGGACTGGATCTACAAAACTCCAGATGGGCAGTTTCCAGTTAATCAAAATACATCAATCATGAGGGTACAAAATATTTCCTGTGGCTTATAAAAAGACAAAGAGAATGACCTCAAACAGGTCCCAAGAGCCATATGCAATAATGTTTATTTCAGCTCTAAAACAAACAAATAAAAATCAAACTAACAGAAAAAATCAGAAAGGAGATAACTAAATACATTGTAGTAATGTATATCTAAATTAAGACTAAACTACTTAAATAAGGAAGTAGATGTATGGGAAACTCTCTAAGATATTTTAATAAATATATAGATGATTCCACAATGATACTTACACATTAAAAATAATAGGAACTTCCTACCCTCCTACAATATTTATATTAAATTAATATATTAACATTAAAATACAATATTTATGGTTTGAGTACTTTGACAGGTTTTCACGTACAACAAAAAAAGCAAGAAAAAATTCAAACCAAATTCAGAAAAGTAGTTTCTTCTTAGAAAAAAGAGAAGTATTAGGACTGGGGATGTTGATCAAGAGGACTTTCATCTATTTTTTTTTTTTTCACTGCAGAAATTTATTTACACAATTCTTATATTAATCAATTAACTTAGCTACTCATCTATCTTACTGAGTCATGAGAATATAAGAAGAAACTTAGGGCATTCATTCATATGAAGGGGTCAGCAGTGTTCAGAACGTTAAATACCAGTTTCTGCTGGATAAAAATAATAGTTTGCATTTACTTGGTTATTTGTTTGGCTCTTTTAGTGACCTGGAATGAGTATTTCACACTATGATGATAGCATCTGAAGACTCACAGAATGAGTCTTCAAAGACTTGAGCAAATATTTCAAATAAGTATTCTCAATTCTTATTAGAAAATATCAAACCCAATTAAAGAGCACTTTAAGTTCATGGTTGTAATTTTTTCCTACCTTCTCTGAGACCTTTATTCATTAGCCATTTTATATTTCTCTGTACTCCCATCGTACCTCTCTATAGCAAGTCCTGACTCCCCACTTTTTTTTTTGTTTGTTAGAATATTTTTTGTTTTATCTTACTTTTAATTGACAAATAAAAATTGCGATGTTTCCATAAGTGTGTACATTGTGGAATGACCAAACCAGGCTAGTTAATATCTTTATCACCTCAAATAAGTATCATTTGTTTTTGGTGAGAACACTTAAAATTCACTCTTTTAGCTATTTTGAAGTATATAACACATTATTATTAACTTTCATCAAATTTAAATCACAATGAGATATTACCTCACATCTGTAAGTATGGCTTTTATCAAAAAAACAAAAGTGAGGTGTGGTGAGGATGTGGAGAAAAGGAAACCATTGCACACTGTTGGTGGGAATGTAAATTAATACAGCCATTTTGGAAAATAGTATGAAAGTACCTCAAAAAGTGAAACTAAAAATACTATATGATGTAACAATCCCCGTTATGGGTATATAACCAAAGGAAATGAAATCAGCATGCTAAAGAGATCTGTATACTCCCATGTTCATTGCAGCATTATTCATAATGCCCAAGATAGGAAAATGGTCAAATTGCCCAATTAAAATGAATTTTTAACATGTGTTGTGTATATACATATACACAGTGGAATACCATTCAGTCTGTCTTTCAACTTTTAAACATAGTCAGTTTCTTTCCATTTAAAATAAATGACCCAACTAACAAGCAAAACATACTTCTCTGATTCCACTAATGTCTATTATTTTTCCCTTGCTTCTTGGACTCTCATTTCTTTACCTTCCATTTATTTCACTCCTCAGTTAATTGTAATTACTTTCTGACTCCAATTATTTCTCTAAAACTTCTCGCATTAAGGAAGAAAATTTTTAGATTTTAAGGTAAAAAATTGCCCTTAGAATCAATTCACAGCATTAGGGTCCAATCCCTAGAAAAATAAAATGTATATACTCACGATATACTCATAAACAAAATTTGTAAAGGCCTACCTATGTGTCTATTGTGACATTATTCCTGAATTAAATATATTATCTCTTAATTTAATAATTATTGCTGAACTTCAACTCCATGAATCCAGAAACTACAACTGCCTTTTTCTTTATTATGTCCATGATAAGAAGCAGAATGTCTGGAAGCTAGTAGGTATTTAATAAATAAGTGTCAAATGAATAAATCAATGCCCTAGTTGTCATGAAAGCAGATGAGTATTTTAGTACTGTGTTAATAACCAGGACTTTTTGAAAATGGACTATGCAATGCACTTAGCTATTGATTTTATATGTGCAATTGCCATGAATTCTGGAATCAATATCTGTCCATTATTACCCTGGGTGGGATTCAAATCACTCAATTCAAATAGCTGCAAGGAAAAAGGCTGTTATTCCTGTCCTTATATTCTTTTCCTCAAAACATGAAAAAGCATGAGATTCATAACCTCCAGCAACATTTCTCAGTACCTTAATTTTCACAGTTCAAAGTTATCTGAAACATATTCACCCATTCTCATCCTAATTTCTCTCCCCTAAAACTGTCCTCTATCTATTGTCTGTACTTCCTTTCATGTGTTTTTTTCTCCTCAGAATTTAATGGTTTAGATTGGTTTAGTCTTTTCATCTAATTGTTTTGCTCATCAAGCCCTAATGATTCTGTCTTTTTTTGTGTCTGTCATATTATACTGCACAAAAATCTAGAATTTGTCTGATAGAGGCAAGGGTAAGTGGGAAGAGACAGTATTCTGTTTCTGAATCCCAAATAATCATCAGCTTTCTTATTACCCTTCTATAATTTACCAGGAACAAAAGCTCCAAGATAAAAAGCAACTTGCCCACAGGCTCACTAAAGGACTGAATCAAGACGTCCAGATCCCTTTGATTCTAAAAAGCATGTTCTTTAGCAGAGTATTCCACTGCCTCCTTGAATCTTCACTCATTCATTCAGCAATTATTAGGGTTATTTACTGTGTACCAGGGAATTTGACATTTGGGACCCAGAAATTGACAAAAAGTATATAAAAATTCTTGCCCTTGTGGATCTGGTTTTCAAGGGGTAGACTATACAATAAAGAGTAAAATAACAGAAAACTAAAAGGTATAGAATTTACGAAGTGCTAAAAATATAGAAAAAAAAATAAGGTCTGATCTGGAGAGTGAAAGGTAGTGAAGAGGTTAAAATTTGAAATGTCTCTCTGGTTGGTGTCATCCTTATGAGAAAGTGACATTTTAGCAGTGATTTGTAGGAGGTGAGGAAATAAGCCAGACCAAAAATTCCAGGAGGATTGTTCATTGCAGACGAAATAGCCAATGCAAGGCACTAAGTGGTCTGGCTGTTCAAGAAACAGCGAAGAGGCTACTGTGGCTAGAGTATAGGAGGCCAAGAGAAGGGTAAGAAAGAGAGATAGAGAATTTATTTTGTTTGTTGGTTTCTCTTTAAGTTAATGGCTCATAATTTTGTCAAGTTCTCCAAAGAGTCTTCAAATCCAAAGGTTAAATTTCACTGCCTTGGGAGAAAGAGTAGTGGTAGGTGATTGATGTACTCATTAGGGTTCTCCAACAGAACCAGTAAGATATATACACACACACACACACACACACACACACACAGAGACTTTTATTATGAAGAATTGGTTCATGTGATTATGAAGCCTGAGAATTCCCATCATCAGCTCTCCAGCACCTGGAGACCCAGGCAAATTTGCAATGTAATTTTGTCTGAGTTAGAATGCTTGAGAACCAGGGGAACCAGTGGTGTAAATCCCAGTCTAAGGGTAGGAGAAAATGAGATGAGGTATCTTGGCCCAAACAGTGAGGCAGAAAAGGAGAGGTAAACTCCTCCTTCCTCTGCCTTTTATTCTATTCAGGCCTTCAGTGAATTGGATAATTTCCACCAATATTGGGGAGGGCAGTCTACTTTACTGTATCCACTGATTCAAATGCTAGTCTTCTGTAGACACCCTCACAGGCACACCCTAATCTGAGTACTTCATGATCTACTCAAGTTGACATAAAATATTAAGCATGCTAGGTGGGATGTTTGTCTTATTCACATTAGCTCTTACATTTGACTGTATTATTGATTCAAAATTTTGAAATCTTAAATCCCATAACCATGTGTACTCCTAGATTGCCTCATAACGTTTAGAATTTTGTGCCTATTTTCACCATGAACTCATATTTTCAACCTAAATGATTGACAGGTGTCCACTGAAAAAATGAATGTGAAGAGAAGTGAATGAACAAAATGTCTGGAACATTTGCATTTAGAAAAAAAAAATAGAAGATAATGTTAAGTGAACACATCAGGGAATTGAACCCTATATTGACTTTCATTGAATACATATCAATTTTGTTGAGACTGACATTTAAGAAAACTGGGCTCTCCATAATTTCAAGGTTCTATCCCTGTCAAGAGTTAATTCACCAAAGTGGTCTCCTCCCTGAGTTAACTTTTCAGTTTCATCCTTGACTTTTATAAAATATTTGTAAGAAGTATCTATCTGAACATTGTATTTTTCCTCGGAAAATTATATTTAAATATATTCTTTATTAAGTTATTCTTTCTACATGAAGGTCTGTTGGACATTTTTGTCAGTGGAAAGAAATCATTTTACAAATGAACTTTTAGACCTTTGTTGCTATTGTTGTTTTGCTACTGAGAACAATCTAAGTCTAACCCCTTTCCTCCTTCCTTATCCATGAAGTTCAAAGCTGTATTAAAAATTTATTGAAAATCTGTAGTAAAAAAGATACTGTGAAGGGTACAAAGATTGATTGAACACTGATCAGGAAACATCCAGAGGGATATTAAACTTATGTGTAAACAACAGTGGCACAAGAAACAAAGTGCTAATGACTTTAATGAGGTTTAGGAAAGAGATGACTTTCAATAGTGGAAAACTATAGCAATTAACTCTTAAAAGCATGTATCTACCATCATTTAAAAACCTCTTAAAAGCATGTGTCTGTCATCTTTTAAAAATGTGTTTTTCCTCAATTATTTTTATTCTTCATGACAAAATTAAATCATATCCTTTCTAGAGATAGGCAAGGAATATAGCATTACTTATCACAATTATAAACCCTTATCATACTCAACATCACACATCCTGATAGTCCCCTACATAATTTTAGAATTGTCTTTAAATTAGATGCAAACAAGAAATTTTTTGGCTATCGAAGAATGGTAACATTTTTTAAAGATTAAAAAAGGTTGTGAGATTCCCTGGAAAGGGCAAAATAATAATCTGTCCTGGGTTATATAATTGTTCAGCTTTTTGAAGTCATAAATGAACTGGATAAATTATGAGGACAGCTGTCATAGCTTTCCTTTTTATACTATTGATTTTCCTCATTAGAGTGAGAGAAGCACTATCTACACCTAATTCTGTATGCATATTGTCTGGTCAGGGTGTGGTGTAGGGGTGTGTGTGTGTCTCTCTCTGTGGCTTTGTGTGTTTCTGTGGGTCTGATGTCTATATCTGTGCAGTAGTAATATTTACCATGACTGGAATCTAGAACTTCATCCAAAATTTATTGGCATAAACGTGATAAATGTGAAATAAGTAAAATCAGCAACAAGATAATATAAAAACATGTTTTTGGAAATAAGAGATTGGGTCATAATTAAACATTTAGAGGAGGTAGAAATAATTATGTGGCTTCTCATGAAGAGCTGCCTTCAGATGCTCTATGTACAAAATGGAGTTTTGATGATTTCCACATCTAATATTTAATTGTTTTAAAACATATTGAGAGGTAGTATGCATTTTTTACAAAAGTGTGCTTTGTTAAATATTTCATTTAATTTCAATGTAATTTCATAAAGTATAGTTTTCTGAGCACCATTTTGTTTACACAAAACACTCTCTCTACCACAGATAACAGTGAAGGAAATGAAAATATTTTACCCTAAAATAAACTTCTTTGATATATTTTGAGATGGCTGTTCAGAGGGCCTGCAGACAGGAATAGTCCTGCAAAGATGTGTTTTGTGTGAGAGATTTGCATGTGTAGAGAATCTGCATTGACCTAGCCAAGCTTTCTCTGAGGCCCTCCCTTCTCAGGATCTAGGAAAAATTACCTGAGATTCTGATACCTTAAAAGTCTGAAAGAAACATCCACCATCTATTCTCTGGCAGCTGCTACCTGTAAAGTTTCAGCTATACAACAAGACCACCTTTGCCAGCCAAGCCTGCTTCATCTTCTCTCCCGTAACCTGTCTTACCACTATAACCTGATTTACCACCATAACCTGTTTTTGGCCGTCATTCTTTATGTAATCTCGAGATGGTATATAAGCTTCTGCACCCCATTAGAGAGTTGGGACTAATCACTCTGATGTTGCCCTGTGAACACGAGTAAATTTGTATGCCTTTTCTCTTATTAATCTGCCTTTTGTCTGTTGATTTTTCAGCAGACCTCCTGAGGGTAAAGAAGTTTTCCCTTCCCTACAAGAGCTAGATGTTGATGAAACTGTAATTACTAGTCAAAGCCTAACTTACCTGACCTTCAGTGGTGTGGCATCCTCTCTATTTCAGGATAAGCTAATCCAAACTTCATGGACCAAAGTGTTTCTATGATTATGTTTGACAGAAAAAAAAGGAAGCAGAGTTGCTAGCTATTTCTAAGTTGGCTAGTGTAGCTAGAGGCTTTTCTTAGCCCACATTTTCCGTTTGCCAACACTGTGATCAAGGCTCAGCTTTCCTTTGTATGATATAGAAAGCTTGTTAGAATGTCATGATTCCATAAATGTGATCACCACTGTTAAAGGTGCCTTAGCTAGTTAATTCATCTCATTTCACAGTTTGGGATGGGGCAGGGTGGCTGTGTTTAGAAGTCCTTTAAAGTAGGGGTTCCGTGGCAGTCTTTTTGTTCACACAATAAGCTCTCCATGATGAAAGAGGATCTTACATAAAATACGTTTATGATCTAAAGAGTACATCCTCATTACATTTTTAGATCTCCATTTCAAAGATACCATGCCTACTTTACTCTCATGAAGTAAGACCTCTCTAAAGTGCATCACAAATGGGCTGTCACACGCTGGGTCATAAACTGTGTATTGGTTGATTAAAGGCAACATCAGGATTCACTCCCCTGGAAGCTGGCATTCTCACCACCAGCTTTTACCCTTACCTGTCTGTGGTACCTCTCTCAGCACCCCACCTCATTTCTTTTAGATCAATCTGTTATAAAACACCCCCGTAGGTGGCTTTATTCTCATGGTAAGGCTTGTGAATTTGAGTTTTTTGTTTCACAAAAGGCTAACAAATTCGGCTTTCACTCAGTCTCTGAACAGTGTTAACCAGCTAAACAAGAATAATGAAAAGCCCACAGCTCCTGGCTTTTCATAGATTTTACCTACAAGTAGAAGATCATTTCAAAGAATTTGAGCCTGCTGATTTTGATGAGAACTCAATTAATTTATTTCCCATTTGTTATCATCACCTGCAGCTTAATACGCAAAGGGTGAAGAGACGGAAGATGTAGGATAAAGACAAACGAAGCTAAACAATAAAATGTCTTTGCATTCAAAAGAAGTACTGCGGAAAATATCATTTTTCAGACATTCATTGACTTTCTCTAGAACTCAGTAGCATTAAACACATCCTTTTACAAACTGCAGTAGTCCCTGTCTCCTCAGAGTCAAGCATCTTTGAAGAAAAGGATAGATGAAAATAAAAGTTAAGTGACTAGGCAAAAACAAGATATAAGAAGGAGAGACTTGCGGGTGTGGTTTAAATAAATAACACAGAGTGTGAATCTATTAACAGCAAAGACATTATTGAGAAAAAATAACCAAAGCTCAAATATGAAAACATGAAAATTAAATACTCATGAAAAAGCAGCTAAGAAATTTAAAAAATGTTGAAAAACATTGTTATAGCATGACCCATGTCTAAAAATATCATGAACTGTGGAAAACATCTAGAAGTTATATATTAAAAATAAGACAAGTTAGGAGCAATATTTTACCAATATCCAAAGTATAGCTTAAAAGAGGCATAAGTTTAAATTTCTCTTTTCTGAAATTATATTTTTCATAAATTATGGCAAGTTTGAAGCGAGTTTATGTGTGCTGCACATTTTTCCAGATTACTTACGAGTGGTGCGGAGAGGACTGGGGTGGGAGCAGGTGCGTGGCATTATTTTGGGAAGGTAGTTAATTTTGAAGCAGCTGCTGGCAATTTTCCTACAGTATTATTCATCATTTTAAAAAAATAATGATTATAATTACCCCGATATGTCATATCATATGTGACTGACAAAAGGAAATGATGGTGGAGACAGAGAAAATGTCCACATCCCAGGAGTAGATGCTCATTACTCCATAAACTTCTGAGCAGCAGACTTCCAAGGGATGTTGCCCCAACGAATGAAGCTCAGGTGAGTAATAAAATCAAGCAGAAGGCCTGCAAGTGCCAGTAGCCACCTGATCAGAGCTCATTTAGTGATTGTCATCACTTTGTAGCAACCATGCAGTTAATACCCAGTGTATTTGACACCTGCTATGTTAAATTAGTACTTGCAGAATTAACACCTGCTGTCAGCCACCCAGCATGAATGTTGCTTTCTTCAGAATAAAGGACAAATAAATTATTTCCCTAGAAATTTGTGTAAATTATTTTTGTGGATGGAGAATTACTTGGAAACAATTGGGGACTGGCAATCAAGATTCCTCATTTTTTATAGTGTTAGCACCATGTGTAACTCATAGTCTTTTTCTAGCTGTCATTATAGAAGTCTCAAAATTGAGGTTAATATCATCCCATGCATCAAACAAGAGACTGGAGGTAAAAGTGTTTTCTAAAGCATGAAAACCTATGCAGGTGTGAAGTGGTATGTTAATTGCCCATTACTAATAATCATAATAAATTTGTCATTTTAAATTCTCATCGATTGTTTATGAATGAGAAAATCTTTTTCTCTTTTACATTTGCTTGCAGTAGGTTGCAGCACTTCTTTTATTCATATAAAACAATACCTATTTCTATTATTACTGTATATAATATATTGGTGTCTTTTAAAAATATTCATGTATCGTAATTAATAATATAGGTCACATAGTATAATATATAATGTCTACATATATGCATATACCATAAGCAAATTACTTAGTTCTCTGACATCTATCTCCTTATACATAAAACAATGATCATATTATTATGGCATAATAAATGTTTCCATTTATTATTACATTATTGTATTATTCTTAGTACAATGCCTGATACTGTAGGATAACCCTTTCCCTAACAAACAAACAAACAAAAAAAATGAACAATATAAACCAAAACAAAAACAAGCCCAAAACATCATTATACCACAAAGATTTCCATATTAAATGTTTTGGAAAACACTATGAAGTATAAGTTTCTGACTTCATGGTGCTTAAAATAACATTAAGAAAGTGACTTTATCATTCCCTGTAATTCAAAAACAATTAAATAAATATTCTCAAGAAGCAAAATGATAAAGTAGACGTTGGGGAAAATTTCATTTTGAAGAACTAGAGTTAGGTATTAAGAACTTGAAACTGAAGCAAGAACGTTGCATGACCTCTAGCTGGTAACTTTTCTTTTTTCTTTCTTTCTTTTCTTTTCTTTTTTTTTTTTTTTTTTTAACGGAGTTTTGCTCTTGCTGCCCAGGTTGGAGTGCAATGGTGCAATCTTGGCTCACTGCAGCTTCTGCCTCCCAGGTTCAAGCAATTCTCCTGCCTCAGCCTCCCGAGTAGCTGAGATTACAGGCACCTGCCACCGCGCCCCCCTAATTTTTGTAGTTTTAGTACAGATGGGGTTTCACCATCTTGGCTAGGCTGGCGTTGAACTCCTGACCTCATGATCCACCCGCCTCAGCCTCCCAAAGTGTTGGAATTACAGGCATCAGCCACCACACCCAACAGGTAACTTAATTTTTCTTTGCCTCATTTAAAAAATCTATACAATAGGGGTGGTGACAGTACCTATGACATAAGGTTAATATACAGTTGTTTGGAGATGTGCACATGGTAAACATCCTAAGAAAGTCCATTATATGTTGAAAAAATGGTGACTCTGAGAAAGGCTTTATTAATAATTTTAATCTGCATTGGGCCTTTGTGAAATTATTTTAATCCACAGACTTAATGGGGAAAGCTATTCCATGTGGAGGAAGCAATGTAAATATAAGTGTCTTTGGAAAGTGCTGACCATCTGTATATTTGTGATAAATCATAATGGGAAATAAAGCTGAAAGGCAGAGTGGGGCTTTGCCCACGAAGCACTGGAAAACCATAATCAGAGGCTGCTTTTTATTTACTGGTGATAATAATCATTGAAGGTGTTGTAGCAAAATGCCTCTTGTTTTCAGAGAGGTCAAAAACAAGGAAAAGGTGGTGTGAAAACTGAAGGAGTTTGAAAAAGAGCGTGTTATAATAAAAAGGGTCAAAGAAACTAGGCCAATGTTAATATTTGTTCCTGGCCTCCTGTCTCCTAAATCCTCCTTAGTAATTATCATTGATTGGAACAATTACATATAAACCACACAGTCCCTAGAACCCAAAATTCAAATTCATTCATATTTTCTTGTCTGAGGCTCAGGCCATGGATATTAACAAACACTTCTAGAGTGTTGGCTGTGTGGAAAATTCTGTCAGAAACTTATTGGTACTATAGTGTAAAGGTTGCAACAATTATACAAAACTTGAAGAAACAGTTTTAGAGACTAAATTGCCTAAAAGACACCACTTTAGGTAGCCTTTTGTAGTCTTCTTAATTGGATCTGCTAAACCCCAATTAAAAAACATACTGCAAGGATGAAGTGAAATAAGCTTTTGGAATTGAATCAACTACAATAATTTTAAGGCTCATAGCAATATTATTTTTTACATGACATCAGAAACATAGAACTCAAGAGCAGACTAGGCAAGTTTCTTCACTAAAGCCTGACTGAAAAAAAAAATGGAAATAATTGAGCTAATGTTAATAGATGTGCTCATTTCTTTGGAAAATGACATAAATTCACCTCCAAGTTTACCTCAACAGCCTCTTTAGAAAAAAAATGCATTGTATGAGGTGAAGGGGCAGCATTTCGAGTATAGAAAAATAGTAGTTTTCAAATCCAGCCTTTCTTCTGCCTCCCAGATGTAGGTTTTGGTTTCACGGAGAGATAAAACATACATATTCTAAAAATGCAAAAGTGATTTTTCTAAACTCTGAAGTATATTTGGGCATAGTTGGTATTGTATTTGGAAACTTCAGTAATAAACCACAGAACAGCTTCATTTTCCTGAGATGGCATTTCAGAACTGTGATGCCAGAGAAAAATTAGAAGCACCAAAATGGCCTTGTGGAGCACTAGAAATTTATAAGCACAGAATATGGGAAGCATATCCTATGGAGTCCAAAATAATTGCAGTATTTTACAGAGGTCTAAAGAGCTAATGTTTTAGCAAATGAAAAGCACTAAGTCAGTAAACATGAACATAAAATTCCAATATGACCTCTCTGCCCACTAAACCCTACAGTGGCTTTCAATTTTATCTGGGATACATTCAAAATTCTTACAATGGCCTACAAGGCCGTTTTTCAACTGGGCCTCTCATCAACTTTCTGTTCTTATCTCCTACTCTCAGGGCCAGCCTCATGGGCATGTGACCTGTGCAGCCACACATAGTATGTGTTTGGCATAATGCTCTGCTGCCTTCTTAAAATTCTTGTTAATTGTTTCCTTGAACGTGTGATTTGTAAATGAAATCCAATGGATAGTCACACAATTGTACACTGTTCCTTGCCATCTCATTGTCATAGAGCGTTTGCAACGACCCAAGAACGCAGAATCCTTGTGGTTGCATAGTGCATGGATCTTCAGCAGGATTCAAGTGGAGAACAAGGAAAGTATATTGTGTCTATGATTGAGTAATCAGCAGTGTGTTGACAACTCTCAGAAGCTACTTTATATTTGTACAAAAACTTGCATTGAAAAAGAATGAAGGCAATGGTTCTGAGAAACATAGATAATCAAGGAACCCTATCATAATGTTCTTCCTCCTGTTAACACTCATAAACACTCTGGTATTAGCCAACCACTTATACTGAAAATGATGGTATAAGAGGAATGGGAAAGCTAGGGCAACCCTTAATTCCTTTTCTTTTCAGTATTCTGTAAGCTGTGAGGGTTGGGAGAATGTCCATGTATGAGGTAGTAGAATATAAGCAGTGGAATTTGTTTTTGCACTGCTGCCACTGATAATAACAAAATGCATATGCATGTATTAGTTACAAAATGCAAACTGTGTAATTTCAGTGTTTCTGCATATGACTTAAATGCTCTTACATTTGCATTTAAAAACACCAGTGTACAACATATAGATAAACAGTAAAATTAAGGGCAATAATTTAGAGGTTTAATTTTCCTTTATTTAGAACAATAAAAAGTAAATTTAAAACACCATGGCAAGTGAAAAGATAGGCCATTAAAGAAAAGAGAAATCTTTATACTGCACTACCTTAATAGCATTTTCCCCTTCCTTTTGAACAAGGGCCCTCACATTTTCATTTCTCACTGGGCCCCACAAATTATGTATTCAGCCTTGCCTATTCCTTTCCAACAACCTCATTCTTATCCAGATGCACTTGCTCCCTTGTTTCTTCCTGAACGTGCCAAGGTTTCTGGCATTTCAAGGTCTTTACTGTTGCCCTCATCTCTGGCGGTCATGCTCTTTGCCAGATGTCCCTATGGTAGGCTTTTTCACTTCCCTCACATTGTTTCGCCAGTAACACCTTTTCATTAAAGTTTTTTTTTTTTAATCCACTTAACTGAAAGTGTAATCTCTGTTAATAAGAGTATTTGGGATTCTTCTTCTTCTTCTTCTTTTTTTTTTACCTTAGAAATTTAATGGTACTTATCACCTTCTAATTTACTATGTATTTTACTTAATTGATTTGCTTGTTTTCTGTCTGATCCACAAATATTTGAGAGAATGAATGAATTACTCTCCAGAAACAAAAGCCTAGAGAGACACACAGGGTAAATTATTCATGACTTTTTCCTACAGAAAATATCATTTTAACCAAATGACAAATTTTAGGGCTTTTGTGTTTTGAGTTAATATTCAAGTAAGATTGAACTTGGTGGTCAAATGGGATCTGAGTCTTAGTATAAAATTTGAATTCTTTGTCAAGACAATGACTCACATTGTAATTGTGTAATGAAATTTAATTAAAGCAGATAAAAGTTAGTATTATAGTTTATTTAGTTTAAAATTCTCAACCCGTACAAAGTGTTTGGTATAACTTTTTAGTGTTTACCTGAAATTAGTGATCATTAAGCATTTTGAGCAGTGAATGGCAGGTGTTCATTCTAATTTAACAAAGCAGGTGTCAAATATTGTTTACTGGGGCTAACTGCTACTCCTTCTGGAAAGTGCTTTACTTTGGGGTTTCTCCTAATTAAAGATATCTAGCCATCACCTGTCAATTTTGTCTCGGTGGGACAGTGAAATCTTTAGGGAACATGACTGGAGCAATCTTTTCAGATAAAGAAAGGAGAAAAATGCCATTAATTGTTTAGAGAGAATTCTTTATTTGTCAGATTGTCAAAATTATAGCTGCACAATGTAACTCATTTATTCTGGATAAATATTATACAGATTCTGAAACTAGTACAATCTGATAAGTAAATTAAATCCCAAAGATGATGTATAAAAAAGCCAAAAAATGCAATGTTGGATTATAAGTTTCATGTGTCTTGCATTATTCTGCTTCCTATAAAATTTCAAATACCAATATGTAACTACTAAGTTCTGAGAATACCCCAAAGAAACAGAGGTAAAATGTGTAACTTCATAATAATTTGTGCACTCTAGTAATAGAGATTTTACTACTGCTCAAACTACAAAATAATACTGGTTTCCAGGTAACTGACTCATGTGGACTATTGCTTATACTCACTGCATTGTGACTACCATGTTTTTAAAACTATGTATACTGTGATTTGTGTTGCAAGGAAAGAGCCAGGAACTTCATCTTCATAAAACAAAACTTGACCATTTCCATACAGAATGGTGTCAACAAGTTAATGAGGTTTTAGTACCTTAGGAAAGTTACAAAAATAGCATTTATTTAATAAGAATAAAATTCTTATTTTTTTCTAGTCAAGTCTTTGAATTATATCTAAAAGGTGCAGCTGTATCGTGATGCACTTGTTAAATGTATACACCTCAATTGTTGAGTTCCACCAATGTCAAAGAATATATATTAGGTTGAACCACGTAAAATAGCTTGAGATAAACACAAACTATTTAATGTTTAACCTAATACATATACATCTCTGCTAGCATAAACTAAATATTTTTTTCACTTAAGTTTGGTTCTTTATATGTTGTGGTGGTGGGAGTCATAGGTACCTGCATAATATGCATAAGGAAAATGAACTGAATGAATCTGTTCTATACCAATTTGGATTAAATTAATAGAAACATTTTGTTTCAAATCAATTAAGATTTATTTGAGCCATGACTATTTAGCCACCTCATCCTATATTTTCCCATGGTCTCATAAATTTGATGCTTAGATTTTCTTGTTGTAAAACTATAGTAGCAGAGATTTCTCTTTCTCTCTATCATTCTCTCTCTCTCTCTCACACACACACACACACACACACACACACACACGCACATTCAAAAACTGCCATTGCGTTGACACTAGGCTATTGGAAATTGCAAATTATATACCCTCAACAACAGGCATAGAATCTCTATATGGTAGGTCTCTTGAGGTATTTGAATTGACATATGAATTTATTCAAACACTTTTTATTTATTTATTATTCCTTTTGATACAGGGTCTCACTCTCACTCAGGCTGTAATGCAGTGTCACAATCGCCCCATTGCAGCCTCGACCTCCAGGGCTCAAGCGATCCTCCTGCCTCAGCCTCCCAAGTAGCTGGGGCTACAGGCATGCACCACCACATCCAGCTAATCATTTTATTACATTTTTTTGTAGAGACACAGTTTTGCCATGTTGCCCAGGTTGGTCTCAAACTGCTGGGCTTAAGTGATTTTCCTACCTCGGCCTCCCAGAGTAGTGAGATTACAGGTGAGAGCTAATGCACCCAGCCCAAATACTTTTTAGAAATGATTTTTTAAGAAATGTGTTTTATTTCTTTCAAATTCTACTAACTCTGTAACAGGAAATTTAAGAATGAAATAGCACCAAAAATGGCAATCAGTTTGGTTCTATAAACTAAATATAATCTGAAAATGTAAACTGCAGTGCATTAAAATGAGTTATTATTTCAATTGGATATTTCTGTATTATTGTCTTTTGTTATCTGAACTTTTTATGTTGCTGGATAGAAATTTGACATATATGAACAATATTATTTTCATGTTATAGAAGTTAGTTTTTGCAGTGCCCTCTCTGCTCTACTGGAAGCAGTGGTTTTGATTTCAAGTTGACATTCAAACTCATACACAATAGGCTTCATTCACCCAGCTCAAATTTACTTTGAATTAGTGTGCAGCTGAGGAAACAGTAGAGAATATAGATCAACAGCATACTAAATACCTTATGACTTCCAGGCACAGCTAGTGTCCCTGTCATTCTGACCTTGGCACATGTCAAAACAGAAGAGGCTGACCAGGTGTACATAGGCTTCACCAACCTGGGGTTCTTTCAGTGTCACCCCTAGTTGGTCATGCAGCCTCTGAGGTGGGTATGCTAGCTCCTATTCTCTAGTGTATCTGCACCTTTTTCACACAGGTCTCTCATTAAACAATACATGATATCAACAGTTGAGTGTAGGTACTTGGTCCTCTACATAATCTTCGGGGGCATTTTCATTCATGTTGGGTCTGAAGAATCCCTTACAATCCTGAGAGTTAATATTACAAGAAAAATTGGCAATAGGTTACATCCATAGATGTTCCTAAAACCACAGCAAAGGCCACAGAATTTGCTGCTAACCCTTTTTATATAGGTAGGTAGTGTGAGAAATACAACTATAATGTCCGGTAAATTTGAAAGAATTAAAATAGTTTAATAATTTCTTTGAATTTCATATTGAATTTTATTTTTTGAGGATATATGTATTTTATTATATATGTATTTCTTTTATTTTTCCATAGGTTATTGGGGTATGGTGGTGTTTGGTTATATGAGTTAGTTCTTTCGTGGTGATTTGTGAGATTTTGGTGTGCCCATTGCCAAAGCAGTATACACTGCATCCTATTTGTAGTCTTTTATCCCTCACCCACTCCCACCCTTTCCAACAAGTCCCCAAAGTCCATTGCATCATGCGCATGCCTTTGCATCCTCATAGCTCAGCTTCCACATATCAGTGAGAACATAACGATATTCGGTTTTCCATTCCTGAGTTATTTCACTTAGAATAATGCTTCAATCTCATTCAGGTCACTGCAAATGCTGTTAATTCATTCTTTTCCATGACTGAGCAGTATCCCAAAGAGAAACATTTTAATTTGAGTAACGTTAGCTTGATAGGAAGGATCTTGTTTTTCTCATTTAAATTTAATTTTTAACATGTCGGTTAGAAAAATAAATAACGGTTGTTTCAAACAATTTTAATAGATCAGAAACACTCTGAAATTTCTAGAGTCCATTAAATATATACATAAAATGGAATACTATATATATGGCTGAGTAGTATTCCATTATATATACATTATATATTATATATCATATATTTTATATATATAATATACTTTATATATATACACACACACACACATACCACAGTTTCTTTATCCACTCATTGATTAATGGGCATTTGGGTTTGCTCTGTGATTTTGCAATTGTGAATTGTGCTGCTATAAACATATATGTGCAAATATCTTTTTCATATAATGACTTATTTTCCTCTGGGTAGATACCCAGTACTGGGATTGCTGGATCAAATGGCAGAACTAATTTTATTTCTTTAAGGAATTTCCACACACGATTTTCCATAGTGGTTGTACTAGTTTACATTCCCACCAGCAGTGTAGAACTGTTCCTTATCACTACATATACACCCAAATCTACTGTTTTTTGATTTTTTGATTATGGCCATTCTTGCAGGTGTAAGGTGATATTGCATTGTGGTTTTGATTTGCATTTCCCTGATGATTAGTGATGTTGAGCATTTTTATATGTTTGTTGACCGTTTGTATGTCTTCTTTTGAGAACTGTCTACTCATGTCCTTAGCCCAGTTTTTGATAGGATTGTTTTTTTCTTACTGATTTGAGTTCATTGTAGATTCTGGATATTAGTCCTTTTGTCAGATGTATAGAGTGTGAAAATTTTCTCCCACTCCGTGAGTTGTCTGTTAACACTGATGACTGTTCCTTTTGCTGTGCAAAAGCTCTTTAGTTTAATTAAGTCCCAGCTGTTTATCTTTATTTTTATTGCATTTGCTTTTGGGTTCTTGGTCATGAAATCCTTGCCTAAGCCAATTGTCTAGAAGCGTTTTTTCAATGTTATCTTCTAGAATTTTTTTTTTTTTTTTTTTTGAGACAGAGTCTTGCCCTGTCCCCCAGGTTGGAGTGCAGTGGCGCGATCTTGGCTCACTGCAAGCTCTGCCTCCCGGGTTCACGCCATTCTCCTGCCTCAGCCTCCTGGGTAGCTGGGACTACAGGCGCCCGCCACCTCTCCTGGCTAATTTTTTTGTGTTTTTAGTAGACGGGGTTTCACTGTGTTAGCCAGGATGGTCTCAATCTCCTGATGTTGTGATCCGCCCGGCTCGGCCTCCCAAAGTGCTGGGATTACAGGTGTGAGCCACCGCACCCGGCCTAGAATTTTTAATAGTTTCAGGTCTTAGATTTAAGTCCTTCATCCATCTGGGGTTGATTTTGTATAAGGTGAGAGATGAGGAGCCAGTTACATTCTCCTACGTGTGACTAGCCAGTTATCCCAGCATCATTTGTTGAAAAGGGTGTCCCTTCCCCACTTTATATTTTCATTTGCTTTGCCAAAGATCTGTTGGCTGTACATATTTGGGTTTAGTTCTGGGTTCTCTATTCTGTTCCATTAGTCTGTGTGCCTATTTTTATACCAGTACCATGCTCTTTTGGTGACTATGGCCTTACTGTATAGTTTGAGATCAGGTACTGTGAGGCCTCCAGGTTTGTTGTTTATGCTTTGTCTCGCTTTGTATATGTGGGCTCTTTTTTGGTTCCATATGAATTTTAGAATTGTTTTTTCTAATTCTGTGAAGAGTGATGATGGTATTTTAATGCGAATTGCATTGAATTAGTAAATTGCCCTTGACAGTGTGGTCATTTTCATAATACTGATTCTACACAGCCATGAGTATGGGATGTGTTTCCATTTGTTTGTGTTGTTTATGTCTTTCACAGTGTTTTGTAGTTTTGCTTGTAGGGTTCTTTCACCTCTTTGTTTAGGTATATCTCTAAGCATAATAACTTTTAAAAGATCAGAATTTAGGAAGCAAAGCTTTAATTTGTTTTCTCAAAAACTAAAGTGTTAAAATTAAAATTTTGAAAAATGTTATCTTTATGATTATGTAACTGCACAGTATAAGAAAATTGATTCTTTGTTGTATAAAATCAATTTTTGAAAACTATGGTAATACAGTTTTGAGTTGAATATTATGGGCCTTTCTAAAATTCATTTAAATATATACATAAGGAAATTATAAAAAAGAAAGATATAAGTAATATTGTACATATATTCTCTTCTCATATATTTGCAGATAACTTGGTCTACTGTATTACTTTCAAAATGTACTTTCTTATGAAAGTGTTCATTATAGTAACTTTATGTGATTTATTTTCGCTGGCTCATATTGACTTTTTACTTTAGGGCTATTACTGTTATCACCTCTAAGAGGTTATCACCTCTTTTTGTTTTGTTTTGTTTTGTGCAAAATTTCAACTTTTTTTGTGTCAGATGATATTAAGTGTATTATTTATCTAATGTTTTTCAAAAATTCATAGTATTTTATTATCTAAAAAGAAAAATTTGAATTTAAGTAACATTAGCTTGATAGGAAGAATCTTGTTTTTCTCATTTAAATTTAATTTTTAACATGTTGGTTAGAAAAATAAACAACTGTTGTTTCAAACAATTCTAATAGATTCAGAAACACTCTGAAATTTCTAGATCTATTTTGATATATTGATAGAGAATATGGCCATTCTAGGAATCTATTAATGACATTCCTTGATGAAAAATTCAAGTTAGAAAAGAAAAATTTATATTCAAATATTTAGGCAAGTGATAAATCTTTTTTTAATTGAATGAATAACATGAGGCACTTACCCTATTTTCACTCATGAAAGTTTCTTGTGCTATTAATAACTTTCTTCTTGAATTGCAACACAAATTGGAAAGAATAGATATCATTGTTGAATTACTTTCATTCAGGCTGACAAATCAACAATAACCTTGCATTAACTGGTCAACTGACGGGACCATTTTTTTAAGGAGTAGCAATCAAAAGAGAACCCAACTATAGATATAAATTTAAAAGGAACATAAAAAGTTGGGTTTTAGCAGATCTACATCTAATTTAGTCCACCATTAATTAAAATCAATGAGTGTCTGCAGGTATAAATAAGGGATAACTTGCTCTATTTTTACAATCACAAAGAGTGTACTATACGTGTAAGTGAAATTATCAGTTACATAGTTCATAACATTGATCAGAATACACTACCATTAGGTAAATAAATATCCCAGACTTTTGAATCTATGAAGCAACAACTATGCAATCACATATAATTGGTTCTCAATAAACAGTAAATCACAGAATTCATAACTTTTAAAAGAGACATTTTCCAGAAAATCTGAGATTATTATTTTTCATTATATTTTTTGTAGTATTACCTACCAGTGAAATTTCTATACTTTATAAATTTGGATGTTTTAAAGAATAAATAAGAGCACAAATGAATTGTGCATAATCCAAATGCAATTATGATAGCTGATTAAATAGAATCCTGATTATTAAAACCACAATCTAAAAAACAGTCATAATAGCAAAAGGCTGTATTTACCTTTCATAAAGTTATTTAATTTTAACAAATTTAGAATGCATTTAATAACTGATTCTAGGAAATTCTGTATTAAAAATCACATTGGAACCCAATAATCTGTTAAACACATTAATCAATATCCATATACTATTCTTTCTAGTAAAATCACAAAGCACTTACACACTGTGAAAGTAGTGCAATACTTAGTTTATAAAAATATAATTTTATCTGATTTTATCTTTTTCTCACAGTAATTGTAAGGTTATTTTAGTGATTTAAATATTAGAATTACTCACTTGAATCAGCTGATTACAATAAGATTGAGTATTTAGTGTTTGATCTTAAACAGCCAATCCATTTTATTATGAAGACCCTGCCTTAGGTTCCCCTTTTGGCTATTAAAATTTAATGTGTCTTGCAATTTAGGCAATGAAGGATCTGTTTAATCAGTTGTAATAATTTTAAGTGACTGTGTTTGACAAGCAGTTCTTTTCTGCTTTCAATTAGTCCCTGATCTAGACAGCCAGATCTGATAATTCAAAAGTGTGATTTTTTAACCTGAATTATCTAGTTTGGTTTACCACCTTGGCCAAGTTAATTGAAGAGTTGCCAAATAGCCACTTCATGCTGTGCTGTGCAGACAGAGCAATAGCATGTTTAATACACCAAATGGTTGGATGGATAAATACGATGAAAACAAGATGCTTTATTGCCATATTTATCTTCAGCTCTTCAAACAAAACATGGCCTCACGAATCTGGCATCTCATTTTGGTTATCATTGTGATTATTGCCATTGCCAAAACCAAATTGATGGGTTGATCCAGGAAAATCATTTATTAATTTTATGAAAGAATAATATATATCAACTAACATCTTAGAAATGTATACCTAACTATTTAGAATTAATTTATTTGTTTAGCTGAACATATTTCCTTCTTTGAAGCTTCAAATTTGGATATTAGACAATTCTTCCAGATTATTTGTATGTTTCTAGAAACATTTCCCTTATAGTGTTATTTTTATCACATGTGTTTCAACCACTAGTACAAATACTACTAACTGCTCAGTTTTTTAAAAAATACATTGTATAGAATAATTTGTATCTTGATTTTTTAAATGAGGCTTTCTAGATAACTTAGAGTTGCCTTTGCTTCTATTATTCTTTTTATGAAGCTTTTTAATGCTCAATATAATTTGATTGGCATTTTGGATACTATACATTTACTTTGTTGATTTAAATGGCATATCATAAAAAGAAATTGTTGAAAATATGAAATCAAACTTGTTGAGATGATAAGTTTCATGATTTTACAATCCTGATTTCTGTTTTTATAGAATTAATATTCCAATTAACTAACTAGAGCTACATTTTATTTCTTTATTTTCTTAAATAAAATACAACTTTGCACTCCTGTGAAGTTGGCTGAAAAATTGAATCTTACAAATGTTGCAGGTGTTCTTTTTCCGTTTGATGAGACTATATGGGAATTCTGGAAAGTGTGGAGCCCAGAAAATCACAGAGTGAAATAATTGCCTTGACTGTTCAAGTGGTCCTTGACCTTGCTTGTACAATCTAGGCTGGTTCCCAAGTCAACAACAGTTCTCTTTTTCTGTGCCATAAAAGTAACTGAATAGGCCACTCTCAGCCTGCAGATTTTTCATCCAGAAGCTAGGCTGCAGTCTAATTTTTTAACCTACTGCAGGAGATACATATCGAGTTCTCAGAATAATTCTCTTAAAGCCCTTTCCATTAGACTTCAAGTGAGATGGGGGTTCCCTGGTTGAGACAGAGGAATAAAAGAAAGATGGAACTCACAGCTGTTCGGTAGCTTCTGATAATAGAATTCTCTACAACTCAACATCTTTGAATCAAATTCTTACTACAGTTCTCTTCTTAACAAGAATAAATCACCTGAGTCTGACCTTATTTTGAAATTTTTCCATGGTGGGTTGTCTTGCATCTCACTTGGTATTTGCTAACTATCTTAGCTGAAATTTCCATTTTAATATTCCATGCTTCATTTTCTTCACACATAAAATGAGGAATATATTTTTAAAACTTCTTTTTTGGAAAACAACTTATTAGGGCTATTGTGATAAACAAACAAGTTAATCCATGCTTACAACTATTACTGGCACATAGAAAAGGCTTTTTTTTTTTTTTTTTTAGGTTAGATTTTTTTTCCTCTGAAGTTATAAAATCCACCTATGATAGTGCACAAATGGTCAAGTCTCTGGGATGGGTTTGGACATAGCATGGGTGAAAGCATTTGCTCTGATTATAAATCTGAAACTACTTCCTTTCTACCTTCCGAATCTTGTTCACTACAAATAGTGACTTCTATATTTTGACACAAATTTTTAGTCTTATGTTAACTTGTGCCTTAGTAACACCATTAAGTCTTATCTCTGATTAATTTTAATGCTGCAGAACAGAGAATCTAAACATTTGAGCTATTTTATCTGACAAACTTTTAATTAATTAGGAGCCACCTGCCTTATTAATTCAGATAATGAATTTTTAGGTAATATAGCAGGCCTTGCTACTTGCTTACGAGGTCTATTATATTATTGTTCAAAATAATTGTTACTTGCCTTTTGGGGATTTACATTTCCCTGTGCCAATGGCCTGAGGCTAGCGATGGCCAAGTAATGTGAGCAAAAGCGATGTGTCCCACTCAAATATAATGACACCAAATTACTAATTTTTGGTGTATATATTTGGTTAACTTTTTACACCATATATACACATATATGTAAAATTATATGGAGTATATAATAAATAGTATTTTCTAAACCAGATTAGTAATTTCTACATTACTATAGAAATGAAACCAGTTTATAAAAACTACCTCTATACAAAATCTTATGAAATTAAATAGTGAGCATAGAAAATAAAAATAGACCAAGGAAAATATTAACAACTATCAAACTAAAGAAAAAATTACCGTCATATAAATTTAGATATGTTATTTAATGAAAGTGGAGAGACAACTTCAAAAGTAAACAGACAGTTCTTAAAGCAGAGCTGAGAAAGAAAAGAATTTTTATTTGCGAAAATCTCATTGATTCATCTCATCAGTTTTATGGGTAAAAGAGGAAGCCCCAGTGAAAGGTTTTCTGAAAACCACAGTTTCATTAAAAAAAAAAATTAAGATGGCTAGAGCTTTTTTTTTTTTTTTTCTAGTTTAATGGTACAACAGAGGAGAAAGATCAGAAAATAATCATGATTACACTGAGCTATTTGCTGAACAAAAGAAGATAACTGCATTGTCTACTTCTGATTAGGATGTAGAAAACTATGAGACACTTGCTTTCAACTTAACACTAAGACCAAGACAGATATGCAAAAAAAAAATCATAGCTACTTGAAACTAATAGAGAGCTGAAGATCAAACAAACAAACAAACAAACAAAAAGTTCTGAAGAGCATTCAGAGAGTAATTATTCTTTCTTGAGACACAGCAGACATATAACTCTTTTCAGCCCTGTAGGAATGATGGAAGGAAGTGGCATCTGTAATAGTTGAGTCTCTGGAAAATATGTATTGCCTAAGACTGTTGAGTAACTCTCTTTAGGTTGTCAAATCATCTATGGTATAATCATGAACTCTTCAACAAACACATCCTAAAGAGAATCCAACTACAGGAATAAGTTCAAGAGAAAAGTAAGACATTACATATTAGGAAACTAGCAAAATAAGAGTAGATATGAATAAGAAGAAATCAGCCAGACAATTTATGTTTGGGCTGGCTTGATGAACAAATCCCAAGTAACCCTAGTCACAGAGCAATTCTGCAGTTACCTGCTAGTGTTTTCCATGGACCATCGCTGAGTGAATGGAGATGGCAGCTGGTCTGCCAAAACATAAGACAGGGCAGGAGAGCAGGAAAACATGACCTTTGAGGTATACAGCATCTTGCTTCTGTACAAAGTCATGGAACACTGCCTGAGGACAGGCCAAAAGAGCTAAGAAATATTTCTTACAGTCAATTCATGTTTTTGTTGGGAGGCTGAGAAACAACGATCTTTGGGTTTCCTGCATTCCTGTGTGTCTTTGCAGCAGACACATTGATGGTTTTTTGTTATTTTTTCAAGACTGCTTCGTAACATAAAACTATGAAAGGTAGAGATAACTGTCTACCTCTAAACAAGAGGGTTAATACTATGCTACTCGGTGTAATAAATTCTCTTTTTTTTTTTTGGAGCAAAGTCATATAGGTTTTGTTGAGTTCCATTATAAAGATTTGGGTTTCCTAAACTCAGTGTTTCTCAGTTGTAATGCATACTCACTGTTTCTGTAGCATCTAGCAAAGTTCACCTCTACCTCATTGCCATGGGACTTGATGGGGAGGAGATACTGTAAGCATAAAGCTTATGTTACTTGCTGTCTTGTGAGTAATAAAGTCTTTTGTCTCTGACGTAGAAATATCCTGATGTCTTCCAGCATCCATAATATTATGGCAGGCTAATTTGCTAGCTTGCAAAAAGAGAAAATTATTAGATCTTTCACAGTCCTTGGTAATTTTCACCAAGTTCAAGGCTTTAGCTAAAGGCTGGATGTTAAAAAACAAAAACAGAGATGAAAAGAGATCTCACAATGTGCAGAAAGACCAAGTCAGAACTGGAAGGCAAAACAAACTTCCCAATAACCCCAAAATATGGCAGGTAAACTGAAATCCACAAAGAGATCTGCAATTGCTCAGATTTCAACCACTGCTGGAGGGAAATATCTGATCCTATGTTCAGAGTGTTTGAAACCACTGGTGAACTCAAACTGAAAGTGCAATAAAATTCAGACACAGCTGAATTAAATAATAGAGTCAGCCCCCAAAACAACCTGCTATCCACAATAAGGGGCAGACTCTTCTATGAAATAACTATTATTAACTTAGTTAGGTCACACGGCCAAGAGAATTAAGAGTCAATGTAAGAAGATTCACAGATGGCCTGAAGGTTGGAATTATCAGGAAGATGCTTTAAAATAATATTGCTAAATATGTTTGTGCATATAGTGCAAAATAAGGACAATATTCATGAGCACATAGAGGACATAGTAAAGGGAAGAAGGTAGAAAAAATATACCCACTGAAAAAGAAAAAAAATGAAAACAAAATATATAATTTTATTAATTTTAAACTATAAAATATGAAATGAAGAGTTGTTTTGATGGATTTAGTAGTAGATTCACACATTAGAAGGAAGACTCTGTGCCTATAAACATAGGGGCTATAGAAATTATCAAAACACAATACCAATAAAAATATGAAAAATATAAGAACATGTATTTGGGATATATGGTCAATAATAAGTGATGTAGCATATGTACAACTGAGTACCTAAACAGCAGGAAAAATAAAATGAGAAGATATCTTTGAATAGATATGAACGGGAATTTCCCTAAACTGTGAAAACGCCTCTCACGGAGACAAGCAAGCAAACAAACCAACAAATGTCACCTAACATTCACAGGATAGATACAGATAAAGCCACACCTTAGGCACACCAGATCACACTGTAGGAAGACAAATTCATCAGAAAAAAAGGCACATAATATATTTTAAAAACTATACATATGTCTACGCACACACACACACACAAAAAACATGTTACTTAGTTACTCAGAAATATGGAGGAAAGAAGACAGCACAATATTTTCTTTAAATTTAAGAAAAAAAGACTATCAAGTTATAATTCTATATCAAGAGAAAATATATTCAAAATGAATTTAAATGAACATTTTCAGAAAGCAAATTGAAAGAAACTTTTAGCAAATGCACATTTCAAAAAAGTGATAAGAATCTTCTTCAAGCTGAAAAAAAGCACCTGGAAGTTGGATTCAATAGGTGAAAATGAAAATCACTAGAAAGAATACTATGGAAGTAAATATACATTATAAAATTTCATAAACTATGATTCTTTAAGGTAAAATAAATTTAATAAAAAATTGGAGGTTTTGCAAAATATATAAGAATAACAAAAGGAGTAATAGGGGATAGATAGAATGATGTGGTTATAAAGGTACATACATAATTTGTAAATATAAAAGTATTTGACAGGAAACTTCCATAGTTTAAAGATGCATATTGTAATTACTGGGGCAAACACTGAAAAGGTAACAAAAATCACAAGTAAGTTATTTCTAAAATGTTTTAGAATAAAATAGAATACTTAAAAATACTATATTCCACTGGAACAAGGCAGGAAAAAAGAGAAAAACAAATAACAAAACAAAAGCAAAAGATGTGAGAGAGAAAATAAATAAGAATAAGATAGATTTAAAGCATCTTTGTCAATTATTCTATATAAATATAAAGTAAATAATATAAATGATTATATTAATACACATAGTAAAACAAACTACTAAAAAAGAAAGTATAAGATTAAAGAAAATAATAGAACCAAGCTACATGGTATGTACAGTAAACTCATTTTAAATATAAAGACATTAGTGAAAATTTAAACTGAAGGATGTAAATAGATATATAATGTAAACATTGAAATTAAGATAGCTGATATGGCTATGTGAATATTATAAAGGTAGGTTTAGAGAAAAACAATTATATATAGAATAATATATATATTATAATTATATATCATATAATAATATATATATTATTATATAGAAGGGAAAATTCTCAGTGGTACAAAACTAGTTTATCAAGGGGACATGATAACCCCAAAGGTACACACACCTAGTAATAGAAGTTCAAAATATAAGAACAAAAAGATGATACAATTAAAGAGAGAAATGTATACACTCAGAAACATAATTAGAAATTAGAATGTTAACATTCTCAATGGTTGATAGAAAATTTATACCAAAATAACCAGTAAGCATTTACAATATATGAACAATGCTAACAACAAAATGTCCTAAATAAAATTTATAGAATTCTACATCAAATAACTATGGAATAAATATATTTTAAGAACATTTGTAGGGAAATACAAATTAAAACAACAATATAGTGCCACTACACACTTATTAGAATGACCAAAATTCAAGACATTGACAACAATACCAAATGTTATCAAGAATGTGAGGCAACAAGAACTCTCATTCACTGCTGGTTGAAGTGCAGAATGGTATAATTACTTTGAAAGACAGTTTGGTAGCTTCTTTCAAAAGTAAATATACTCTTACCATACAATCCAGCAATTGTGCACCTTGATATTTACCCAAAGGAGTTGAAGCCTTCTGTCTATGCAGAAGCCTGCACATGAATGTTTATAGCGGCTTTATTCATAATTGCCAAAACTTTAAGTGACCAATATGTTCTTCAGTAGGTGAATGAATTTAAGAAACCTGTCTTTTATCTAGTTGGTGGAATATTATTCAGTGCCTAAAGGAAATGAAGTTTTGAGCCATGAAAAGACATGGAGAAAACTTGAGTACATATTACTAAGTGAAAAAAAAAAAAAAAACCAATCTGAAAAGGCTGCATACTGTGTGACTCCAGTTACACTGGGAAAGACAAAACCATGCAGACAGTTAAAAGATCAGTCATTGCCAGGGATTTGGAAGAAACAGGGATGAACAGAAAGAGCACAGAGGATTTTTAGGGAAATGTAACTATTCCATATGGTACTATAATGGTGGATACATGACATTGTAAATTTGTCCAAACTCAGAATGTACAAGGCTAAAAATGAATCCTCATGTAAACTGTGGACTTTGCATAATAATGTATTAACATGGGTTCATCAGCTCTAAGAAAAATACCACTGTAGATGGGAGGTATTGATGATGAAGGCAATGAATGTGTTGAGGCAGAGAGGAAAAGGGAAATCTCTGCATCTTACACTAAATTTGCTGTAAACCTAAAACTGCTCCAAAAAATAATCAATTAAAACAAACAGAAAAAGCACATATGGAAGTTTTAACTAAAAACATTCAAGGTAGCAATCGGTCAAAATATAATATTAAGAAAAAACTCAAGTATTTGAATTGAAGTAATAAACTTCCAAGTAACCCACGGATAAGATTTCTTTAATCCCCAAAGAAATTATAAAATTTTTATTGAAAAAATGACAATGTAGAATAATAAAAACTATGAGGTTTATTATCTAAAGCAGTTGCTAAAGTAAAATTTGTAGTTAAAATGACACTATAAGACATAAAGTATAAAAGGAATTATCTCAGCTTCTACTGTAAAAAATTAGACAAAAAGAACAAAATAAACCAATTATACAAGTTAAGTAGAAAAGTGGATATAAATAAACATTTTAAAAATGAAAATCAGTGAATTAGATACATGCAAAGAATAAACAAATCAACAGTTAAAATTTGGGCCTATAAGAAGATGAGCCAAATTAATGAAACCCTAACAAAATAATCAATGGAAAACTAAAGAAAAACATAGTTTATTGTTGTTCTGTACATGCGCATGGGAATGTGTGTGTTTGTGTGTGTGTGTATATGTGTTTATATATATAACTTATGTCATTCTAAAAAGTACATGGAAATATGAATGTCACCAAGATAATGCTTAATAACAAATGTAGAAAATCCCTTTTTTTTTTTTTTTTTTTTTTTTTTGAGATGGAGTCTCACTCTGTCGCCCAGGCTGGAGTGCAGTGGGGGGATCTCAGCTCACTGCAAGCTCTGCCTTCAGGTTCAAGCAATTCTCCTGCCTCAGTCTTCTGAGTAGGTGGGACTACAGGCATGAGCCATCATGCCCGGCTAATTTTTGGAAAATACATATTAACAAGCTTTTAATATATGAAGTTCTAGTAATTAAGAAAATGTGGTAATGCTAAGGGTATACAATAAGACAATGGGAAAGAAAAAATGCAAAACATAGACATATTAATACATGTTCCTTTTTTTAATGACAAAGGTGGTACTTCAGAATAATAGAAACAACAGACATTTTAAAAAATTGGCTAGGGTCAAATAAACATCCAGAAAAAGCAAAAACATAAAACTAGAACCTACCTCACACAGTATACAAAAATAAATTATAGGTGAATGATTGATCTAAATGTGAAAGTTGGAAATAATAATTTTAGAAGATAACAATGGAGAATAACTTCATGATATTATAATAAGCATTAATTACTTAAATGTGACACATTAATAAATATAAAATAATGATTGATAAATTCGTATTTATTAAATTTGAGAAATTGTAGACTAAAATCGACAGATTAATGGAAAAACAAAACAAGTCATGTTAGATAATATATCTTTAACACCTATAGCTATAAAGAACTTTTATCCAGAAGAAATAAAGTAAATTTATTATCTATAAGTACAAGACAGAAAACTAAATAGAAAAATAGATGAGAAACTTGAAGAGGTGTCACGAGATAGGATATTTAAAGAGCCAATATGCATGTAAAATTTGCTCAGTATAGTCAGTCCTTGAGGAAACACAAATTTAACACACGAGATACTCCCTACATAGCCAGCAGAGAGTTGAATATTAAACAGACAATATTAAGTGATGACAAACATTGGGAACAATAATAATTTCAAATAAGGCTGGTAGAAATGTAAACTAAAACTGTTATTTTGACAACATTTGTTATTATTTCTAACAAATAATTGGTTTGTTGATCTTTGAACAACATGGGAGTTTTGGACACTGACCCCTGTACAGTTGAAATTACATGTATAACTTTTGATTTCCCAAATCTTAATTACTAATAGCCTACTCTTGACCAGAAGCTTTACTTATAACATAAACCATTAACTCATAGTTTGTATGTTATGTATATTAAATACTATATTCTTGCAATAAACTTATGGAAATGTTATTAACAAAATCATAAGGAAGAGAAAATACATTTACTACTTAGTAAATAGAAGTATATCATCATAATGGTCTTCTTCCTCATCTTCATGTTGAGTAGGCTGAGGAAGAGAAAGAGGAGGAGGAGGTGGTGGTGCTGTTTCCGGAATAGCAGAGGCAGAAGAAAATCTGCATACAAGTGGGCCGACACAGTTCAAACCCATGTTGTTCAAGGGTCAACTGTAGATCTATACATCATAATCCAGAAATTTTATTCCTAGGTATGTACAAAACAATATTGTACGCATATTTACATTTCAAAAACTTGCACAAGGCTTTATAATTGTGTTATTCAAAAGACTCCACACTGGAAAAAAACTCAAAAGCTATTTGCAATAAAATAGATAAATATTCCATAGTCGTATTCACCTTGGGTAATTCATAATTAAGAGTAGGAACAAAGAGTGACTAATGCTTGGAATTTACTATATATTTATCTGATAAAAAATGCTTATGGGGTATGGCTTATAACTTATTACTTAAAATGTATTTTATTTTAATATTTTTTAGAAGAAGAAAAACCTATCAAACCAAATGAAAAAAACAAAAACAAAAAAGAACTAATCCTACAAATGTTATAATAAATGAATCTGCAATTGCAATTATTTTCATATAAAACCATCAGGCTTATGGACTTTACTGGTGCACTCTACAATATATTTAACAAAAATATAATGCTAAATGAACAAAAAAAAACTTCCAAAGATTACTAAAAAATGAAATACTACCAAAAACCTTTTAAAGAAAAATAGAACCATAATAACAAGTTGATCACATTAGTAAAATATAGGAGAAAACATAATTAGCTTGATAGACACAAAGGTATTATTAAATTGAACATACATGTATGATTAAAAATTTATAAAAACTGATTGGAATGGAAATTTCTTAATCTGAAGTTTGGTATAAATAAAATAAATAAAATATAATAATTTTGAAATTTGAAATATTTTTCTTTGAGACTATGACCAGGCAAATATACTTCTTGCAAGATTTTGATTAATGCATTAGATTGCTAGTCAGAAAATAAGAGGAAAAGAGATAAACGGAGTTAGGATTTGGAAGACAAAAATAAAATGTGTATTATTCACAGAGCAAAACTGGCTGAGATCAAAGCAAGTAGCAAGAAAATTCAACTACTGACCATGAAGTAGAGAACACACATACACAAAAATAATACACAATCACATATTCAAAACCACTGGCTGTGGATAGTCCTTCAATCTCAGAACAAGGAAAAATTAATGATTAGTGTTCGATACCAAGACATATTCTGAAAAATCATTGAAATTTGAGCGTAATAAATAAATACTTTCAGCCTTTAAAGCAAAAAAATTTACCTACTTTACCAGAAGGATAAATTATTAGTCTCAGACTATATTTCAAAAACATTGAATATTTAATTACCATGAAACAGCAATAAAGATGTCTGGTGAAAAAAAAGGATGTTCTTGACTTAAGAATTTTAATATCAGCCAAGTTGCTCTTCCAATGTTGTAGTAATAGGATGTTCCAGACATGTGAATTCAGAAAATATAGAAATCGTGAGCCTATTTTGAAAAAGTAAAAATCTTGATTAAATTTTGCCAGCCAAGTTTTGAATTTAAAGAAAAAAAAAAAAAAGAATAGGGAAACTGTGGAACTGTGGTATGGGGGAATATTCTTTCACATGGAATCTATTTACAGAATCAGAAAGGGTATACATGGTATAAATTTTAAAAGTGTGTGTAAATGTTCTATCAATATAAATATTGCTAATGAATGAGGGAAAAGATACCAGAACATGTAGTAAAAATCTCGAGATAATGGTAGGGTAAGATAAGAGAAAAGGATGAATACCTGTGTTATCTTCTGTAAGTGTCATGGTAGACCACTGATACAGTTATGTCATTTGTAAAGTGTTGTATCAGGAAATTTACATCTAGAGGCTTAATTTAAGATTTTGTAGGTAACTGCAGAGTGGTGGAAATAGCAAGAAAACTAGAGTTAGATATTAGGAGCCTGAATATATAATAGCTTATGATAAAACTTGAGTGATTGATGAGTTCCTTATTGTGGGTGAGCAAAGAAAGTGGTGAGATGGAATCTACCTCTGGTAAAGATATTGTGAACATTGTTGAAATGACAAAAAAAGGTTACAGAATAGTCCATAAACTTAGGTGAAGGAGCAGCAGAAGGATGTGAGAGAATTGTCTTCAATTTTTAAATACGTTCTATTTTGAGTAAAATGCTATCAAACATTGTATGCCATGGAGAAATATTTCATGAAAGGAAGAGTCAATGAATGTAGCAAGCATCATTGTTGTTTTATTTTAAGAAATTGCCATAGCCACCCCAACTTTCAGCAGCTTGATTAGTCAGCAGCTATCAACATCCAGGCAGGACCCTTTACCACAAAGATTACAACTTGAGAAGGCCTGCATGATCATTAGCATAGCATTTAACAAGAAAAAGTGTTTTTTCATTAATGTCTGTACCTTGTTTTTTACTATTGCACATATAATAGACTAGTTAGAATATAACCTAAAATGTAACTTTTATATATGCACTGGGAAGCCAAAATTGTTGTGTGACTTGATTTATTGTGATATTCACTTTATTGTAGTGATATGGATCTGAAACCACAATATCTCTGAGGTATGCCTGTAGTTACAAAACAGCAAGTAAAAGCTGCCCTTTTTAAATGAAAGATGGCTTGTAAAGAGAAGATGCGCCTTAGAATGAATCAATTTATCTAGTAAGTGACCAAAATCTTATAATTACTTCAGAGAAAATAATTTTACTAAACAATTTATCTTAAAAATAAAATCAGCATTTATAATTACAAATGGATGTTATATTTTAAACATTTTTTTCTAATTTGTGAGTATTATATATAAGACTGCTATGAAAACTGAAGCACAGATTCTTATGTAAACATGAGGTCTCATTTCTCTGTCCTAGGAGTGTAAGCGCTGGGTTATATGGTAAGCATATTATTAGTTTTTTAAGAACTGTCATCCTATTTTCTAGAGTGGCTAAGCCATTTACATTCCATCAACATTATATGAGTGATCCAATTTCTCTGTATACTTGTCAGAATTTGTTTTTGAAATTTTGAAGTTTGTATTTTTATTATATACTGACAAATTATAGATGTATATATTTATGATAAAGTGATGTTATAATTTTTGAATAAAGTGTGTGATAATTAAATAAAACTCATTAACATCTCCATCACCTGAAACATTTAATTTCTTTGTGATGAGAACATTTGAAATTTATTTGCTTAGTGATTTAGAAATATACAGTATTCAATTATTAGCTATACTCACCATGTGCAGCAGATTAGAACAAAAAAGCAAATTTATCTCCTCTCACTAAGACTTTGTACCCTTTGACTATCATCTCCCTATTCTCCACCCCAGCCCCTGGTAATAACCATTCTACTCTGCATCGATGAGTTAAATTGTTTTAAATTCCACATATAAGAGAGAACAGGAGGTATTTATCTTTCTATGTTTGGCTTATTTCCCTTGGCATAACGTCCTCGAATTTCATCCATATTGTCTCAAATGAGAATTTTTTTTTTTTTTTTTTTTTTTTTTTTTTTTTTGAGATGGAGTCTCTCTCTGTCACTCAGACTGGAGTGCAGTGGCGTGATCTAGGCTCACTGCAAGCTCCACCTCCCGGGGTCACTGCCTCAGCCTCCGGAGTAGCTGGGACTACAGGCGCCCGGGCTAATTTTTTGTATTTTTAGTAGAGATGGGGTTTCACCATGTCAGCCAGGGTGGTCTCGATCTCCTGACCTTGTGATCTGGCCGCCTTGGCCTCCCAAAGTGCTCCCAGCCTCAAATGAGAGATTAAAAAAAAAAAAAAATTCCGAATAATATCCCATTGTATATGTATATCACCCATTCTTTATCCATTTATTCATTGATGGAGGCTAAGGTTGATTCCATAACGACTATAGTAAATAGTGCTACAATGAACATGGGAGTGCAGGAGTCTCCTTGACGTACTGATTTCAAATCTTTCAGGTAAATAGACAGCAGTATAATTGCTAGATTGTGTGGTAATTCTATTTTTAGTTTTATGGGAACCTCCATACTGTTTTCCATAATGGTATACTAATTTACATTCCCACCAGTAGTGTACAAGGGCTATCTTTGCTCCACATATCATTTTTTATTTAGTTGTTCTAAACCGTGTGTAGTGACATGTCATTGTAGTCCTAATTTTCATTTCCCTAATAACTAGTAATGTTGAGAAAATTTTCGTCTGTTTCTTTGACATCTGTATGTCCTCTTCAGTGAAATATCCCTTTATGTCTTTTGCTCATTATCTAACTGGTTTGTTCATTTTGAAAGTTCTTTTCATAATCTGAAATTACAGTACACTAGTAATTCAAAAGACGTGTGATTAGCAAGTATTTTCTCCCAGGGTTTAGATTGTTTTTCATTCTTTTAAAAATGTCTATAACAAAACACGTTTCTAAGATTGGTAAAGTAAAATTTACTGACTTTTTTATGAATTATGTTTTTGGTGACATGTGTAAGAACACTTCACCAAGACCTAACTCCCAAATATTTTTTTCCTGTGTTATTGTCTTAAAGTTTTACGTCTCTACATTTACATTCATGTTCCATTTTGAGTTAATTTTGGCCAACATGGTGAAACCCCATTTCCACTAAAAATACAGAAAAAAAAAAAAAATTAGCTGGGCTTGGTGGCAGGCACCTGTAATCCCAGCTACTTGGGAGGTTGAGGTAGGAGATTCGCTTGAACCTGGGAAGCAGAGGTTACAGTGAGCCAAGATTGTGCCACTGCACTCCAGCCTGGGGGACAAGATTGAGACTTTGTCTCAAAAAAAAAAAAAAAAAAAAAAAGTGCATGAAGTTTAGATCAAGGTTTATTGTTTCACCTGTAGCTATCCAGTTGTTTGTTCCAGGATGATTTGTGAAAAAGACAATTTCTCTTCCTTGGATATGCTTTTGCACTTTGGTCAAAAATTAGCCACCCTTTCATGGAACTATTTTTGGATTCTCTATTCTGTGCCCATGATCTGTGTTTTGATTCAATTGCCAATAACACCCAGTTTCGATTACTGTATCTGTATAAAATTGTTTTACTAATACTTATTGAAATCTGGTAGACTGATCACTATTATAATTGGTATTTTTTTGTAATAAAACCTCATAACTTTGGGACCTTATTTAAGATAGACACTGAATAAAAAGATTTCTTCATAACCAATGTATTCTCTGCTTTAGACGTATATATGGCAACATTTTATATGAATTAGATTACTCAGTATCTAGCAACAAAATGTCTACAATTCTGTATGATAGTCCTCTCTTTATCAATATATTCATAGCTAAAGATGGGTGTATTTTGTATTGATTAAACAAGTGTTATGATGAATATACTGTTATGTGCACTATGTTAAGTAATACCAATAGAACAATGAGAAACCAGTAACTCCATATTTAATACACATTTTGGTAAATACAATGTACATATATTTTAGGATGCAATTAATCACAAATAAAAGCATCAGATAGACTGATACTGGAGAAGGGCTCTGACAAAGAGTTCCACAGGACAATATGCTTCAGGAGTTATGAAAGATAAGTACAAATTAAAAATAAGCTAAACTACATTGGTATGGCTTATTTAGTAACTGAATATATGAGTCAAGTCATCATACGTTATCTACTAAAAAAATGCTCATTCAGTCTCCAGCTAAGGTAAATTCAACTCAAAAGACACATTTTCCTATTGGATACCATATTTCTATAAACTTCTTTCTCTTTGTTCTATTAGAACAACAACAAAAAAAGGTGCTGCCCTATAACTTCTTTCAATTTCCTTTAATTTTCTGTAAGAAACTGTTTGGATTAGATATTATATTTTTCATATTTGCATCCTTATTGGCAAGAAAATCATAGTACAGTAAATTATTTGTCTATGCATATACTTTCTGGAATTAAAAAAATTTCACTGAAAAAATTAATGACATAAACTCTCATATTCTGAGGAAATTATGAATCTCCTCTTTTGTGTGTCATAGAAAAATATAAATGACAATTGTATAAAAGGAACATAGATACATTTCATATAGCAGCATATGCATTTTCAGGGTCAGACAATCTTGTCTCTATTATTGTATAAGTAATTTATTCTATTTTCACATAAACAGAAATGGTCATTGTTTTAAACTAAATATTAGCTTAAAAAGATGTGCAATGTTAAGCAACTTAGTAAAGAATCACATTTAACATTTAAGTATTGCTATAATGGTGAGGTCCAAAATATTTTAGTGACTCAGAATGACCATGATGGGTTTGAGTCTGTTCATACAGCAATACTCATGAAAATCACAGGATATCATTGTGAAGATTATCCAAGAGATGTTCTATTCTACTCTACATTTGCAGGTAAGAAAGGTTAGACTGAGGAAGCTGAATCCTAAATTAGTTAGGTTCAAGGTCACATAAAAATACAGCACTAGTTTATTCAAAGGGATGAGAATTGAGGCTGAAGGGGTAAATATGGATAAAAATAGATATTTTCTGTCGGAAAAATTAAGCATTAGAAAAGGTCACTTGAAGATTGTGCCACCATTTTGAGTGGTGTGCTGAAACTGCAGATTTGACATTTTGTGATGTTTCCAGGGAAATTGGAAGAATAAATGGTTATTGGGGAGACACATAGTTTGACATAGAAAAATAACATCAAATCTATGTATTTCTACTTCTCCATCCCTAAGACTTAAGATATAGTTTATGTCAAAAATCTCAAAAATAAATACTATTTGCTTGTTTGGTTGTTTACCATCGGTAGTCCTCAATACATGTCATGAAACACGTCAGATATTTGCAAGATGCAGAAATTCTGTATTAGCCTCAGTGAGAGCCTTTCCATTGAGATTGTATTTGTGGTCCCACTACACTTTCTATAATTTTTTTTTTTTTTTACTTTAAATAGAGCTTTCAATAGAGTTAGCTTATTTACCAAAATTATCTGATATATTTTATAATGCATTAAGAAGCATTGTCCTTATTTCAAATTATTGCCCTTATGGAGATTGAGATTTCTGCATGAATGTTTATGAAAATGTTCTTGATATTGCTATGGACTAAAAGTTTGTGTCACCCCCAAAATTCATATGTTAAATTATAAGAATATTTAGATATGGGGCCTTTGGGAGGTAGATTCTCTCTCTCTCTCGCGCGCGCGCGCGTGCTCTCTCTCTCTCTATTTCTCCCTCCCATAATAGATAGAAGAAAGTGACTATCTACAGGCTGGAAGTTGAGCCTTCACCAGATATATGAGTGCCTTGATCATGGACTTCCCACCCTCCAGAAGTGCTTAAACTACTTAGTCTATGGTATTTTTGTTATAGCAGCCTTGATAGACTGAGCCAGAGATATTAAGATAATTTTCTGTTTTCAAATAAGTATTGATATATTTAGGTGTTGTAATATTATCTCACTTGAATGAGTATGTATTAAGATATCTTAATGTATCTCATTTGAATATAGATAATTATCTTAATATCTCTGGCTTAGTCTACCAAGCCAATATTGACATATTAAGATATCAATATTGTATCCCCAGATTAATTTCTGAAAAGAGTGAACTATTTTACAGTACAAGCTACAATGTATCCAATTATCAGCTTTATTGGCTAGTATATTGGATATTTAACATTCTTTTTATATCAACATTCTTATTTTTATATATATATATATTTTTAAGGAAATATGCTTTTTCTGCTTGGGAAAGATATTCAATGTGGTTTAAAATGTGGCTGACATCGTCAGGATATTATAGTCAGAACATTCTCTACCTTTGAGCCATAGAGATTAATGTAGGTGTGGGCAGTTGATTCAATAAGACCCCTTAAAATGCTATGACTGCCAGAGTTATCAGTGGAAACACTATTTTACTGAGTTTTATGAAAAGTGCACAAGATCTTGGTAGCTATCCTGCTTACCATGCAAAGAATGGATATCTAATACTTTGGAGCTAAATGTGGTTTTGAGTGTTTAATTCAAGATCTTGGTTCCAAGTATGTCTAAAGAAATTTCTGGCTGGGTGCCGTAGCTCACACCTGTAACCCCAACACTTTGGAAGGCCAAGATGGGAGGATCACTTGAGGTCAGAAGTTTCGAGAGCAGCCTGACTAACATGATGAAACCCATCTCTACCAAAAATACAAAAATATTAGCCAAGATTGGTCCCACATGCCTGTAATCTCAGCTACTCAGGAGGCTGAGGCTGAGGTTGAAATGAGCTGAGATCTTGCCTCTGCACTCCAGCCTGGGCAACAGAGCAAGACCCTGCTTCAAACAAAAAAGAAGAAATTTCTATCCCTACATTGTTTTTAAGTTAGTAAAGTCATTAAATTTCTATTGTTCTTTGCCTAGGTTGAGCTGCATTTATATCTCTTGTATACATAATTACTGATTAATAGAAATAATATTTTTAATTTTTTTGCTAATCACATAAATGTTAAGATTTTTTAATTTTTAATTATTTGAATAATAGTGGCATTGATTTCTTTATTTGGTATATTATTTCCTATTTTCCACATTATTACTTGTGGTTCTTTGAATATCTTCCTATTATTTGTTCATTAATATTTGCTGAAGGAGATTCCTGATTCTGTGAAAGAGCAATTTATCATATTTGTCCACTAGTATTTGCTTAAAATTTCTCCCATTTTTATCATTTTAAATTTCATGTTCAAAAATCAGAAGAGTTTAATTTTTATATTCTTAATAGTTGTGAACCCAGGCCACATGGATGGAATGTCTGTTAGAATATAGCCTATCTGAAGTGACCCAACAATGATTTTTGATTTTGCCCTTTCAGTCCTTCATTACACCTTACTTTAGGTCTTCTTCATGTTGGGAATTCAGCTGCTCTTTCTCTTTGTTTCCATTATTCTGACTTCGTTGGCAGACATTTTCATTATAAATGCCACAGTAGACCTGATTGGTTCAGCTTGTCATCATCTACTACAAAGCAACTCTATTGAACAAAACATCAGGATTCCATTACCCTATTGACTGGGTTGGTGTTCTTTTGTTTTTCTTTCGATAACTCTTAACACAGGTAAATGGAACATGTGATACAAAGTGTAATAAACTTGTGAAAGCAACCTTTCATAAGGATTGAATAAGGCAAGTAGTCTAAAATTTCCTGGGCAAAGTTACTTTAATTGTCAGGCACCTTGTGAGACTTTTATAGATGAGCCTTTCTTAACTTTGTCTGGAATGAAGTGAGCCCTTTTAGGATTCATAGACAAGTCTTATTTCCTGCAATTATGAATTTATTATTCCTTTTATTCCAATCAATTTTTATCCTCCATAGCGAACTGATCAATTTGCAACATTGTTAGTAATGCATGCAAATTCCATTTTTCCTACAAACATACCTGCAGTTGAAATTATTATCTTTTACTAAGCTTGCCATTTTTAATGCATTGATTTGGGATGCTAACATAATTATATAGCAAGTATTTATGTCTGCATATTTCAGTTTCTGGGCTTGCCATTCTGTTCTATTTATTTTCCAATTATTAGTGTAGTCACTGCACAAATTGCATGTAGTTTTAATATTTTAACTGCATCATGGAATTTAATATTTGTTAGACTTTCCTTTTCCAAGGCAGATACTCTTACAATCCCAAAACATATATATTTTTTCTTCTTGTTTTTTAAGAAAATAGGTATGTTTACTAGAAATTGTTTATTTTAGTGGGCGTTCACATGTATTTGCTAAACTCTCTAGAGCACTGTTGAGTAGTGTTGATGATGAACACTTTGTAAATAAACTTAATTTTATATCTCTAAAGTTTCACCATTTTGGATAATGCCTACTCTAAGTTTTTGGTGCATTGTTTTTGCCACATCAAGAAAATGCATGGATTTTGTGTTGTTTTGCTTGTTTTGCTAGGAGATTGCTTGCATGTGCTTCTTTGCTCACTTGTTCATTTTATCATGCATGGGTATTACATTTTTATCAAAATGTGCTTTTTTGAGTTTAGTAAAAATACATCAACAAATGAGAGGAAAAGCTACACACAAGTTGAATATGTCGGTATTGTCAATTTTTCTAATATTGATCTACTTTTATGTTCCTGGTATATACTCTACCTAATCTTGGGATATCTTTCCACTTATCTTTTGTTTTGTTTTTATCATTTTTCTGTTAATAGTTTTGATTAGTTAGCTCCCATTTTATTCTTGAGTTTTTTGTTTATATAATCAAGGTTTTCTTCATGTGACAAAATGTATTGCTTAGATTTTCCTTTCACTTATTCCCTAGACCGGTTCACGTACTATAGAAAGAGTCTGTTTCATGAATGTCTGGCATATTCTACACGTAGAATTCTTTTTTAATGGAGTTTTGCTCTTGTTACCCAGGCTGGAGTGCAATGGCATGATCTTGGCTCACTGCAACCTCTGCTTCCCAGGTTCAAGGGATTCTCCTGGCTCAGCATCCCCAGTAGCTGGCATTACAGGCATCCACAACCATGTCTGGCTATTTTTTGTATTTTTAGTAGAGATGGGGTTTTGCCGTGTTGGCCAGGCTGGTCTCAAACGCCTGACCTCAGATGATCTGCCTACCTCGGCCTCCCACAGTGCTGGGATTCCAGGCGGGAGCCACTGCACTCGGTGATGTAGGACTTTTTAAGCATGGTGCCTTTTGGAGTTCAGAATTTGTTTTTACTTACATTTATTTAATCTTTGCTGATTATGCCATCACTTTAAAAAATCTATAAATACATTCTACTATATGTACTATATTTTAACTATATTTATTGCTGGAAGACTTTGTGGATTAAAATTTTAATATTTGTAAAAAACTGTTATTCTGAATATTCAGCAAAATAAATCCTGCTCTATCCAGGATTGTTAATTTAAGATGAATTCTAGAAATTTAATGGTGGTCGAAAGATTTTACAACATATTTGGGTTTTCCATTTAAATTACCAAATTGTCCTCTGTAGTTTTGTCATTATGGACCCAAGTGCTTTTTGAGTGGCCAATTTCTTTTTTTTTTTTTTTTTTTTTTTTTTGAGACGGAGTCTCGCTCTGTCGCCCAGGCTGGAGTGCAGTGGCGGGATCTCAGCTCACTGCAAGCTCCGCCTCCCGGGTTCGGGCCATTCTCCTGTCTCAGCCTCCTGAGTAGCTGGGACTACAGGCGCCCGCCACCTCGCCCGGCTAGTTTTTTGTATTTTTTAGTAGAGACGGGGTTTCACCGTGTTAGCCAGGATGGTCTCGATCTCCTGACCTAGTGATCCGCCCGTCTCGGCCTCCCAAAGTGCTGGGATTACAGGCTTGAGCCACCGCGCCCGGCCAAGTGGCCAATTTCTGAAGCAATTGAGCTGAAAATGTGTTAGTCATTTCTCTTCTGAGAGAACTGAGTACTGGGAGTCAAAAAGAGTTCAATAATTTGGAGCAAGTAAACAACAACATAGACTTTGACATTAAATAGAAAAATTTAAGATAGTTCAATGGAGAAATGAACTAATTCAACTAGCAGAAAGCAAAACCATTGTTCTATAGAGCTGAAAGGGGTGCCTCCTGGCCGGGCGCTGTGGCTCACGCCGTAATTCCAGCACTTTGGGAGGCGGAAGCGGGTGGATCATGAGCTCAGGAGATCAAGACCATCCTGGCTAACACGGCGAAACCCCGTCTCTACTAAAAAATACAAAAAAATTAAGTGGGCATGTTGGCGGGCGCCTGTAGTCGCAGCTACTCGGGAGGCTGAGGCAGGAGAACAACGTGAACCCGGGAGGCGGAGGTTGCAGTGAGCTGAGATTGCGCCACTGCACTCCAGCGTGGGCAACAGAGTGAGACTCCGTCAAAGAGAGAAAGAGAGGGAGAGGGAGAGGGAGGGAGGAAGGGAGAAAGGAAAAAGAAAGGAAAGAAAGAAAAGTGCCTCCTGTAACTATCCCATAGTCTTGAGTGACTATCTAAAATCAAGCAAAATTCAGAGCACGGGGGGTATTAACGGGGCATTAGATTACACATTTAAACATCAGTGAAAATTGTGAGAAATGTTTATTTTGAGGAAGAAAAGATTGCTATGTAATCAAGCACACAGGAGTTTAAGGCGTAATTTTTTAGATATTACTATAAAAGAGATCTCTATTTTATTTACTACCAGTCTTATACCTATATTTAGTATGCTTTCAAAGTTAATTGTTTTATATATAATACTTCTTTGATTAGCCTACAGTATTTAATATTATACCTAATCTAATCTAGTTATTTATCAAAACCTGGGTTTGACAAATTGTGTTTTGTGAACCAATTCCTCCCCACAGCCTTTTTGTTTTTGTTTTTGTTTTTGTTTTTTGTACAGCCCACAAGCTAAAAATATTTTTTACATTTTTATAGGGTTGAAAAAAAATCAAAAGAATCAGATTTTATGCCATGTAAAATTAGATGAAATTCAAATGTAGTGTCCATAAATAAAATTTCGTTGGAACACAGTCACACTCATTTTTGTTTTACATATTATTTATGGTCGCTCTGGTGCTATAACAGGAGAACTGAGTAGTTGGGAGAGATATCATGTAACTTACAAAGCTCAAAATATTTACAACTTGACTTTTTACAGAAAAATTTTGCAGACCCCTGATTTAAACTTAAGACAGAATGTATACTTCTTACTTTTTTTTTTTTTTTTTTGAAACGGAGTCTCACTGTGTTGCCCAGGCTGGAGTGCAGTGGTGCAATCTTGGCTCACTGTAACCTCCGCCTCCTGGGTTCAAGCAATTCTCTTGCCTCAGCCTGCTGAGTAGCTGGGATTACAGGCGCGTGCCACCATGCCCAGTTAATTTTTGTATTTTTAGTAGAAGTGGGGGTTTCACCAAGTTGGTCAGGCTGGTCTCGAACTCCTGATCTTGTGATCCGCCCACCTCGGATTCCCAAAGTGCCGGGATTACAGGCATGAGCCCCGGCGCCTTGCCTATGTACTTCTTTTTATAGTTGGTAAAGTACTTTACTCTTTTTGACATCTCTTTTTTCTTTATCCCAGACTTTGACATGCTGTTTATTATTAATGTATTACTGGTTTTCCTCATTGTACTTTCTTCTCTGTCCATCAATTCATTAATATTCCACATATTTGCAGTGAACCATAAAATGTAAATTCTCTTCCTTAATGTTTGAATTTATTCTTGATCTGATTTAAGCACTTTTACAATACCACTTCGTGTATATTATTAATTATCCTTAAAATGAGTAACTTTTTGTAAGGAATTTATATTGTAATATTTTTAATTAAGAACACTTTTAATGCATTTATTTGTATATATGCACCATTTCTATATGTATTTGTTATATTTATTAAGCTTTATTTTTCTCCACTCTCTATCATTTCTTTCATTGCTATAAGCAGAACATATGTTAGAATTTTTTTGTTTTCTTGTTTGCATGTCTAAGGATGAGCTTCTTTTACAACCACATACAGTAAATATCAATTTGGCCTAGAAAATATTTTCTGATCACACCTTTTGTTTTTTAAGGATATATACTGTTCCGTCTTAGGTTGATACAGTTAATAAATCTGAGGCAACATAGATTTGGAATCCAATGAACTCGTTCGAAGTTTGGGTGATTCTTTCCTTTATCTTTATAAACCTAAAAGGATATATACTTAGGTAATAGTTTATCTTTGTTGCTTTTATGTGGGATAAGTATAAGTTCCTATGATTTCTTGTTATTTTGCTTAAATTTTTATTAAGCAATTTTAGTAATTCATATATATTCCTCTCCTATTGGTTTTATCTTCTAATTCCATGACTAAATGAATTGAATACTAAGCCACTATGCTCTGTACACCATGCCTGCCATGTTTCCTCTCAATCTATTCACCATCCTATTAATTTCTTTTGAATTCTACATGTTGCCCATTTTGTATGTTATTTTTGATTCAGTAGATGTGTTCCATCATCATGATTATTTCTCTATTGATTCTGCCAGGTAGCACTTCCAGTGTTCATTTGAATTATACCACAATGTAATTAAATCTATTTTATTCTTGTTTTATAGCTTCAACACATTTCTTTTCAATCCTCTTGAGAAGAGAAAAAGTCATTTTGTATATTGTCTAGGTATTTTCTTTGAAAGATTTATAGTCGATAGAACTTTGAGTAACCGCATGCAGAGCTACTTTATTTTCCAGTACCTACAGTTACATCAATTCAATGTTTAGACTTGTTTAGTAGACCTTCCCTGCTACCTACAGTCCTGAGAACTCATGACTATGGCTTCCTTTGCTACATTTGCCTCATTTGCTTTCCATGTACCACAAACTTGCTCCACGAATTCTCTCTGTGTTTTATTTCACATTCATTTTCTCCATAAATGCCTTGAATGTCTGCATTTATGGGTAATTTTCCTCTAGTTATCTTTATTCTATAGGATTATCAATTTTCAGTTATTTTCTATGATTTTCTTAGAATATTATTACGGAAAATTAGCAAGTCCATGTAGATTATCTCTCATTCATAATTAGAATTTTAAATAATACTCGTATTATAATTGTTTAATCTTAGCTTCATAATATATACACATCTATTTTCTCATATATTTATCTCAAAATTGATTTTCCTAGTGATTAGAAATATTGTCATTTATATCAAAATACTTGTAACTTTCAAAAAAAAGTAATTATTTGAGTTTAATGCTTAGAAATGGATTGTGATGGGGAATGGATTGTGATGGGGAAAGTAAACCCGCTGTGGTGCTGACGCCCCTCCTTGAAGTCAGTGAATGCCTGGGGCTAATGTCTGGCAATCTAGAATGTCTTTCCACCAACCTCGTGCTACTCTTCTGAAGCATGGCCCCTGTACCTTGTTCTGAATTAATCAGTGATCTATTACAGTGACAATATTAGGGAAGAGATTTATATCAACTGATATTTTCTTTTAGGATGATTTTTGTTAAATAATAAACTATGGGCTGAGCACAGTGGCTTACATCTGTAATCTCAGCACTTTGGGAGGCCGAGGCAAGAGGATCATTTGAGGCCAGGAGTTTCAGACCAGCCTGGGCAACATAGCAAGACTCCATCTCTCTCTAAAAAAAAAAAATCCCTGCACATGGTGGCACATGCCTGTAGTCTTAGCTACTCAGCAGGTTGAGAAAGAGCATCACTTGAACCCAGGAGATCAAGGCTAGAGTGAGCTATACTTGCACCACTGTGCCTCAGCCTGGGTGACACAGAGAGACCCTGATTCTAATAATAATAATAATAAACTGTGGTCAGTCAGCTAATAGTGTTTTTTTTTCCTGTCTTCATGGTTGTTTTCATGAGAAAATTGAACCAGGGCTGGGGCGGTGGCTCATGTCTGTAATCCCAGCACTTTGGGAGGCCAAGACGGGTGGATTACCTGAGGTCAGGAGTTCAAGACCAGCCTGGCCAACATGGCAAAACCCTGTCTCTACTAAAAATTATGAAAAATTAGCTGGGCGTGGTTGCAGTCTCGTGTAATCCTAGCTATTCGGGAGGCTGAGGCAGGAGAATCGCTTGAATCCGGGAGGCGGAGGTTGCAGTGAGCTGAGATCGTGCTACTGCACTCCTGCCTGGACAACAAAACAGACTCTGTCTCAATAATGATAATAATGATGATAATAATAATAAAGAAAATTGAACCGGGAATTGCTAACATTTTCACTTTTCTCTATTGTTCCAGAAGGCTTCATAAAGTAATTTTTTTTCTATTTCATTATTTTAGGATGATAGTACACTTAAAAAAAAAAAAAAACTTTTATTTTAAGTTCAGGGGTACATGTGCAGGTTTGTTACACAGGTAAACTTGTGTCATGCGGGGTTGTTATACGGATTATTTCGTCACCCAGGTATTAAGTATAGTACCCATTAGTTATTTTTTCTGTTTGTCTCTCTACTTCCACCTCCAATAGTCCCTAGTGTGTATTGTTCCCCTCTATGTGCCCATGTGTTCTCATCATTTAGCTCCCACTTATAAGTGAGAATATATGGTATTTGGTTTTCTGTTCCTGCGTTCGTGTGGTAAGGACGATGGCCTCCAAAAGAAATTATCAACAGAGCAAACAGACAACCTACCGAATTGGAGAAAGTTTTTGCAAACTATGCATCTGACAAAGATCTAATATCCAACATCTATAAGGAGCTTAAACAAATTTACAAAAAATAGTACACTTTTATTGGATGGAGAGAACATTTTAACATCAGGGACTGTGCTAAATTCTTTACGTATATTTTCTCACATAATTTTTATAAAAACCTACGTTATTAATATATTTATTTTAAAGAGAGAAAAATTAAGCTCTTAGAAGTTACATACGTTTATAAAATGGACAGAATTGGTAAAGGACACAACCACAAATCAAATCAAATGATTTCTTGCTGTAAATGTAGACAGGTGCAGTGTTATATAATCTTTTCCACTGTGGTTGTAATGAAGTAGGAACCAGGTATCTTGGTTTAACTTTTTTTTCTTCAACATTTTTAAAGGTTAGAAATTGTTGTGAACACACTCAATGTCCAAAGTGTTTACTTAACTGAAGTATATTTTTTAAAAATCTTTCAAAAATTGATTTATTCTGAATTATTTTATTGTAAGAATCAAAAGCAAGATGCTGCTTCTCACTATAATAAATACATATAAAATTCTTGAATATCTTTTAAAATCCTTTTTTAGTACAAGACAAAAAGTAAATGCATAAAATATTTTGCTGAAATTCCTTTGTGTCCTCTCATGTTGGTAGGTTGCTGACATATGAAATAATATTATGTTTACATTGCATAATATATTTGCAGAGAGATTTCGGTGAATACTTTTCATCTCATATTTCCATCTAACAATGACTTCTACACAAAGGTTTTAGATTGCAGGAGTATGGCTAAATATCCCTTTCATGTTGAATTTTGTTTTCTCAGAATGTATTCATATTTATTAAACACATAAAATGTATATTAGAAAATGGATAGTACAAAATAAAGTATTACTAATCACTCCATGTAGAGAGTATCAGAGATATTTAAAGTAAAAAAAAAAAAAAAATCACACTATAACAGAACACAAATGTAAGTTAGAACCACCCATAATTCTATGTTGCTATTTTCCAGTCTGTAAATAAAAATTTTTGGCAAGGACGGTTTCCCACTTTTCTCCTCATTCATATAGATTTCCTAGCAAGATAAATTTAACTTTACTGTTAAGGGGACTAGTAACCTTGGATTAGCTCTGTGAGTTTGCAAAGTCCAATGAGAAATGGGTTATATTTATATTTATATTTAGCTATATCTGGATCCAGTGCATACAAAAATACCATGTAGAGCTACTGCCCTAACAAAGCATTACTAACTCAGAGGTTTAAAACAACAGAAACATATTACCTTACAATTCTTAAGGCTAGAAGTTCAAAATCAAGGTGTTGTCAGGGCCATGCTCCTTTTTTGTTACCTGTAAGGGCAAATTCATCCTTGCTGCTTCTATTTTCTGAGGTGGTTGTCATCCTTGGTGTTTCTTGGCTTACAGCGGCATCACTCCAGTGTCTGCACTGCATGTGTCTTCACATACTGCCTTCTCTCCCTGTAAGTCTCTCTTCTTATAAAGACATCAGTCGTATTGGATTAAAGGCTCCTCCTGCTGCAGTGTGACCTTGTCTTAACTAACTATATCTGCAAAGCCCTTATTTCCAAATAAGTTACTTTCTGAAGAGCTAGACATTAGGAAGTCAACATATCTTTTTTGGGGACACAGTTTAACCCATCACATCATATCATATAGCATGCATAGAGCTTGGAAAGACTCCATATATAGTTGGCCCTGATGGGTTGAGCTCTCTGATAATCTGAAAGGAAATAGGTAGTATTGACAATCCAGATAAGAATGACATCAATTAGGCTAACACATGAAATCTACTGTCAGACACTATAGAAATCACCTATGATTATATAAAACTAATAAACTTCTAAGACCATTTTGGGCATTTCCATTTGTAATGAACATAAAAATTATGATAATTTTATTTTATCTTTTTTTTTTTTTCTTTGAGACGGAGTTTTGCTCTTGTTGCCCAGGCTGGAGTGCAGTGGCGCCATCTCGGCTCACTGCAACCTCCGCCTCCCGGGTTCACGTTGTTCTCCTGCCTCAGCCTCCCGAGTAGCTGGGATTACAGGCATGTGCCACCACAACTGGCTAATTTTTTATTTTTAGTAGGGACAGGGTTTCTCCATGTTGGTCAGTCCAGTCTTGAACTCCCAACCTCAGGTGATCCTTCAGCTTTCTTCTGCCTCCCAAAGGGCTGGGATTACAGGTGTGAGCCACCATTTTATCTTTCTTATATTTATTTTATGGCTTCTTGTTGTTGTTGTTGTTATTTGAAAGAAAACTTGGTAGTCTGAGGCAGGTAGATTGCTTGAGCTCAGGAGTTCAAGACCAGTCTGGGCATCATGATGAAACCCCATCTTTACAAAAAATATGCACACACACACACACAAACACACACAAAAAACCTAGCTGGGCATGGTGGTGCACACTTGTAGTCCCAGCTATTCAGGAGGCTAAGTGGAAGGATTGCTTGAGCTCAGGAGGTTGAGGTTACAATGAGCTGTGATCGCTCCACTGAAGTCCAGCCAGCTTGGGTGACAGAGTGAGACCTTGTCTAAAAAAAAAGAAAACAAATAAAAGAAAACATATTATTTCGGTGATATTCTAATAGAACTTTTAGTTTCTTAAAATGGCACATTAAACCATCTGACCTGTTCAACTCTGCCTTATATTCACTGATATTATTAAATAAAGATACTTAATTTCTTTTTAACATAAAATATATAACAGATTTTTGACACCTTTTGGAGAGACATTGAGACTTTATTGTCAGTATAGTAGTTTTTTTTTTTAATCAAGATGAACTGAAAGAAACAAATAAAACATATTGGAGTAGGAAAATAAAATTGATTAAGCCATAAAGGACCAGTATGCATGACTGATAGTATGATATTCCCTAAATGAATTTGCTTAAGCTTAATGGTCTAAACATCAGCTCTAAAAATTATTATAAATATATTAACATTTTAATATTTTAATATAAATTCCAAATAGAAGTCACATATTATAATTCACTTTAGATGCATAATTTTATAGTTATTCTGTTAAGTCACCCTTTTGAACATTATAGTTAAATCCTTTAAAACAAGTCTTTAGAGTTTCAAGATCTCAGTATAAAATATTTGATTTCAGTAATTATATTCGGACATTCTCTTTGATGATATTTTTTTACACCAAATTAACATTTAGTTTGACACCGAAGTGTTATCATCATCATTGAATAAAAGAATCCCTGAATTTCAAAAACTGATAAATATCATTTGTCCAGTTTTCTAACTGATGCATAAATTTACTTTTCAAATTAATATGTATTGAGAATAAACAATATTACAAATGCTATTCTGAACAAATAAAGTATCAGAATCTGTAATGTAATAATTGAACGAATATTGATGATTTTTTCATGATGCTTTTTACTCCCTTGAACTTCAAAATCATACTTCTCATAGTTTTTCTTTTACTATTGTCCACTATATTCAAATCCTGAAAAGAAACAGAAAGAAGCACATGTTGAACAATCAGCCAAAGCAGACATAGATAGTATGTTAGTTCTGCGACTGACAAAGAAACCAGATTGGGGTTACCGAAACAAAGCAAAGCAATGCAAAACAAAACAAAACAAAACAAAACAGGCCAACTTTTAATAGATTATCTCACAGATTGTAGCTGTTTCACCAACACTGAAGAACAACAGCAAAAATAAACCAATGAGGATGTAGAATCTATCATAATTTAAACATTTATAAAGATAAAATAATAAATGGGCTCACATATTGGACTATAGGTATTTATATCGTCTGTTAAAAGCAGCCAACCATGGTGAGAATTGATCACCCTGCCTTTTGCCTACTGATGAGCTTTGGGACTGGTCAGCATATTGAACACCAAATTCACTTTCAAGAACTGAAATTTATATGTAGTGCATTCTCATCCAAATTCTGCATTGAGGTCAAAATAAGGGCATTGTAATAAATTAATCTCCTCAAAGTACGAGAAAATACATTGCAAGGAAACCATATCTAACTCAGAAAACACAGCAAGAAAAACAGTATTTCTTTTTGACATCTTCATAGAAGTAGAATTCAGTTCTAACAGAAATTGTGTGTTAAGCCTTTTCTAGTTAAACTTAGCAAATGAGAAAACAACTTTAATGAATTATCTAACTGTCTTTTCACAAACCAATCAATGACAACTCCTTCCCTCTAGAGATAATTAAATTTGATCTAATTAGATTGCCTTCACTTACAAACTTGTCATGTAAATAAAGTTAATTTATTATCCCACCTGGTTCACCTATGGGAATTATTATAGTATAATAATGGAAGTATTGTTGCAAATCTTAAAACAAATTATGTATAGATGCCTGATCTTGTTGCTTGAGATTCCTTCTTTATTATGAGCTTCAAAATCATAAATATAGTTCATTTTCTGTCATGTTATGTAAACATGGGTGATCACATATAATTATGTATCCTCAGTACAACCAACTTTTAATTAGAATACAGAAAATATTTTTCACACAAGAAAGCTGTATGTTTGAATGTATTACAGTATGTATTACTCAACATCCTATGCAATATTCCATATCCATGTAACGAAATGTTAGAAATTGCTATCAATAAAATCTTATTGTAATATTCAAAATAAAAGACAAACATACTTAAAAGGAAAATATTTTATATGTGTTACTTGATGCTTTTAATCATTCATGAAACAACTCTTGAGATTTTGTTTTGAATTGCAATATGCTTATTAATGGTTTATGCTAATGGACTATAATTATAATGCTACAATATTTAGGATATTTAATTCAAAGCTCAGTTGGCATATGGGCAGGTTTTCTCCACTGGAGTAGGGAAACTCCTCGATATTGTAACATGGAACAGAACAAAACAGAATGGGAGAGTCCCAATGATATAGTTCAGATGTTTGTCTCCTCCAAATCTCATATTGAAATGTGATCCCCACTGTTGGAGGTTGGGCTGAGTGGGAGATGTTTGAGTTATGGGCACTTATCCCTTATGAATGGCTTGATGCCCTCCCTACAGTAGTGAATGAGATCTTGCTCTGTTAGGTCTTGTGAGATTTGGTTGTGAAAAACAGCTGAGACCTCCCTCCTTCCCTCTCCCTCTCTCACCATGTGACGTACCAGCTCCCCTTCTCATTCCGCCATGATTGAAAGCCTCCTGAGGTCCTCACAAGAAACAGATGTTGGTACAATGCTTTTTTTATAGCCAGTAGAACCAGAAGCCAAATAAATCTCTTTATTTATAAGCCACCCAACCTCAGTTATTTATAGCAATACAAAGTATACTAATATAGCCACACATCAGTCATTATTGTATCATGTTTTGTATCATGCACATGAACCACTTGAGATATTATTTTCTTCTAATTTACACACACACACATATATCTACGTAACATGTCTTAAATTTTTTAATCTACCTACATGTTTACCATTTTCTTTATTCTATATTTCTATTTGTATCTAAGAACTGCCTTCTGAAATAATTTTTCTTCTTCCTAAAATACAGAGTTTAGAAGCACTGCTGGGGGACTTGTGATACAAACGTCCCTTAAGTTTCTTACTTTTGTTTCTCCCTCACTTGGCAACTCTAGTCAACTATAGTTGATAATTAATTATGCTTGGTCTGTTGAAGAGTTTGCCCTGTACTGTCTTTTTGTTAGTATTGAGAAATCTTGTGTTCATCCTACATTTAATTCTTTATAAAAGAATCTGTCGGTTATTTTTTCCCTGATTTTTTTTAACTTTAGTATTTTTATTGTGGTAAAATACATGACATAAAATATATGATTTTAATAGTTTAAAAGAATATAGCTCAGTGGCATTTAGTACTTTCACGTTATTGTGCAAATATCACCAGTGTCTAGTACCAGCACATTTTCATCACCCCAAAAAGAAACCTGTACCCATTCAATAGTCACTCCTCATTCCATCTCTCCACCTACACTCTCACAGTCCCTAGTAACTACAAATATGCTTTTTTGTCTCTAGGGATTTGCCTATTCTGGATATTTTTTTAAAATGGAATCTTATAATATGTAGCCTTTTGTGTCTGCCTTCTTTCACGTAGCGTAATGGTTTTCAGATTTATCTACACTGTAGCATGTATCAGAACTACATCCCACTTTTGGCTGAATAATATTCCATTGTATGGATATGCCATACTTTTTAAAAAATTAAATTTCCTTTTCTTTCTTCTATATACTTTAAGAGGGAAGTGACAAATGGTGAACTAGACACAGAGCATGGATAATTTACAAACAGGATAATTTTAATAGGAAAATTAAAAGATGATTTAAAAAACACTGACAGAAATAAATTTCAAGAGTTAAATCATTATTTAGTTTTCTACTGCAAAGACCCTATTTCAGAACAAGGTCACATTCTAAGGTTCTGGGAAGGACATGCATTTTCAGGAGACACTATTAAACCCAAAATGATATTGTGTATTTTCTACTGATCTATTGACAATTTCACTGGTTTGCTAAATCTTTCTGAAGTCATCTGTACTGAGATACTGTGCCCATCCTTCACCTGAAGTTTTTGTTTCAGGTGTTGTAATTTTCAGTTTAAAACCTTCAGTAGTTTCTTGTCTTTGGGTACAAAGTTTATTTTTGGGGTGATGAAAATATACTGGTACTAGACACTGGTGGTATTTGTACAATACTATAAAAGTACTAAATGCCTCTTAACTGTGTACTTTTAAATGATTAATATATTTTATGTCATGTGTATTTGTAATTTTTTCTGCTGGAAACTTTTCACTCTCTAGTCATTTTAATAATGTTCAATATTATGTTACTGAGGATATTTATGACAACGGAATTAAAGGTTTTTCTGGTAATTTCAACATCTGGATCATATAAAATGATCCAGTATAACTGCTCCAGCAGAAATGTTAAAGGAATGTCTTCAGGTTACAGAAAAATTAAATAATCTAGATATTAGTATCTTTTGATTGCCCTTTTTCTTGAGTGTTGTTAAGAATTCCAAATTCTTTTTATGTCAGAAATTTTGAATTCTATTCTGGAAAGTTAGAATATTGTTCCTTGATATTCAGTCCTTTTATAATCCTACAGAAAATTATATTCTTGTTTTGCTTTGTTTTAGTAAATAATCTGAACTGAATTGTATTATCTAAAATTTATGTGTTGAAACCCTAATCCCAAACAGGACTATATTTTGAGATAGAGCCTTTCAGGAGGTGATTAAATCAGTCATAAGGTCAGGGTTTCAATCTGATAGGACTGGTGTCCTTATAACAAGAGGAAGAGAAAGCAAAGCTTACTCTCTTGTCTCCACATTTGCATAGAGAAAGGGGCACATGAGGACACAGTGAGAAGGTGGCCATCTGCAAGCCAGGAATAGAGACCTCAACAAAACTCAATACTCCTGACACCTTGATCTTGACTTGACTCCAGAGCTCTGAGAAAATAATGTTCTGTTATTTAAGTCACCTACTATGTGGTAAGTTATTACGGCAGCCCAAGCAGAATAATAGGTAATCAACCAGCTTAGGTTGAGACTGAACGTCTCATCTGGCTTTCTATGGGTGATAATTCCAATATTAGTTATTAGTTCCTTTTTCAATACTTTTTCTACATTGATTGGATTTACCAGCATACAGCAGTCAAATGTTAGTCTAGGACTTGGTCAATGGCATGTAGGCTATTACAGTTCCTACTGACTTTATTACGCTTTTTTAAATGCCTGTTACATATGTGCACAACTTGGTGGTACGCCTAGCATTTATGTCAATTGACATACAAAATTAGGGGATGGCTTTCTCTTAGGAATTTATCCCACACTTTCTGTAACCATTTCTCTAGTTCCTCTGTCCAGAAAGATGTGCCTTTCTTAGAGTTTTAGTCCTTCTACTATGATGTCTTTCTATGTGTTCATGTCCATGTTATAAAGATCACCACATTTCTTGGACATTGTCCCTTCCCTCCATCTTCAAACTCCAAGAGCGTGGAGTACTTTTCATATTCTATCATTTTTACCCATTCTCCTCATTCGTTCTTCTACCTCTAAAATTCATGTGGTTAAATTGGGTCCATCCTGATAATCCAGGATAATCTTCCTATCTTAAGGTCAGCTAATTAGAAATCTTAATACCATATGTAAGTTTAATTCCCTTTTGTCATAGAAGGGAATATATTCACAGATTCCCAGGATTAGGGCACAGACATCTTTGGGAAATTATTATCTTTAGGAAAATAAAAAATCTAAAAAGTTATATTTTAGTACCATAAGAATTGAGTTTTATTGAGGCAAAATATAGGTAATTCTGTGACAGTTCTGTACTTTCCTAATATTTTGGCACACCTATGTCCTGGATAGTACATGAAACAGAAGAGAAAATAAATGTTAGGCTAGTAATTTGTAAAATATAACACACATTCATGAAATTCAAGTGGTTTACTATGGCTAAAGAGATTCATGCTTATGAGTCCTAACAAGATGACACTAGGAAGTTGTAGGTTATACAGAGTTTGGAGGAACATATGTGCCCAGTAAAGGAAGTTTATCATGTGTTTAAAAACCATAGAAGGTAAAATTTCATATTTTTTACCAGATTAGTGACTGAATTAGATGGGTTTTATAAGATCTTCCATATTCCACACTATTATTAGTAGTACTAGTGTAATAATTACAGGAAGAAACATAAAAATCATATTGTTAAGTCGATGTAAGAAATGACATAGTTTAAACAAAGTTGTAAAAATGGAGAGAGGGGAAAACATACTTTTGGGAATCGGCAGTTTATTAGATGTGCATGAGGGTGAGAAAGAGGAAGGAGCCTGGGATGTATCCTAAATTTCTTTTTTTGAAAAATTCATGCATCTTGATGAAGCTCACTCAGGTTAGAAATATAGAAAGACGAGCAGAATGGCAAAAGCATATAATAACCACGTTTCAATTTTGCTGATTTTGAGAAGGCATGAAATATTCTAGGAGCTATTTAAAGTAAATAGGTGTGTACCACATTTAAAGCCCATTAGAGAGGCCTGCAGGTGATATAATTTGCTGATTTTTATTGTTTTCTATAACTCTGGCCAGTGTGGTAAAACCCTATTAAAAACACAAAAAAATCAGCCGGGCGTGGTGGTGCATGCCTGTAGTCCCAGGTACCTGGGAGGCTAAGGCAGGAGAATGGCTTGAACCCAAGAGGCGGAGGTTGCAGTGAGCCGAGATTATGCCATTGCACTCCAGCCTGGGCGACAGGGCAAGACTCCATCTCAACCAAAAAAAAAAAAAAAAAAAAAAAAAAAAAAGAAAAAAGAATGTAAACTTCATGAGAGACAAATCATTTGTACACTTTGTTTGCTGCTGTATTTCTAGCATCTAGGAAAATATCTTCCTCAATTAGGAACTCAATAAATACTGTCAAGTGAATAAATCAGCTTAAATTTGACATTTAGCTATAAATGTTGATGAAATCTCCCAAAAGATCATATAGAATGGGAACAAAAGAGAACAAAGCACAGAGCTATAAGGAAAAATGCTATTTATATGATCTCAATTCTATTACATTCAACTGAAATTTGAGAAACAATAACTGCTGATATATATGGAAACTATTAAATAAAGTAATCCAGAGGGGAAGAATAAGGGAATTTTTTAAAGGATTCCAGAATAATATCAGTGGCCACAGAGAGAGCATATAAGGAAACAAAGAAAAAGCTTCTTCTGACCCTGGTATCAATACCAAGATCAGAGGTTTTCATATTGAGAATAATTATTGGAATGCTGAGACAGAAGTTAGATCAAAATGTATTGAGGAGTAAAGGAGGAAAGAGCAAATAAAAAATGTTAAGATTACTGGGCATGAAATGAAGGCAAAATACAAGTGATAGCAAAACAAAGTATACAATTAGCTATTGTATAGTACATAAAACGAGCCAAGAAAATGGGAAAATGAGAGGACACAAGAAAAATTAGTCACTAATGAAGGGAAAGTTTATAAAATTTAGTTCAAATGCTATTTCTATGTTGATTTATTTATGCATTTCCGGATGCATGCACTTTATTGAATGGGCAGTTATACATGGGAGGATCAGACATATTTTAATTAAGGTTTTTGGTCAGTATCCTGCAGTGAATGATAATGAAGCATATTGCATACATTGAGACTGATTTTCACTTGTGCGTCAACTCTTTTAATAATAGTATCTAATTGGGACATTCATTAAAAGTCTATAATGTTAACTTAATGGACAAAATCCAATAGAACTCCATTAGGTTCTCCTTGTTACCTTAAAATTATCCAAGTTTAACAAATGCCTTAATTAGCTAGTAAAGAAAAGGAATATCATACAATTTAATTTAGAATTACTTAATGCAGAAAATAGCACATTATAGTGCTAAATGTTTTATTTTAGAGATATATAATACAGAGATATTTATAAATATCTAATAGCTGATTTCTTCATATGTTAGTAAAACTAGTTTCCATAGAGAACGAGGAAATGTAATGTATAAGATAAAATTCTAGAGAGAATTTAATGAAGTTTTATAATAGTTATTGTGTAGGTAAAATTCTCATTATTTTGTTCCCTTCTAAACTAAAAGATAAAGTTGATAATAAAAGTTTGCTTAGTGCTCAAAAACCATTTACATCCTGTTGTATTAGAATAAAGAAGAAATAACAAAGTAAAAGTCTCCCTGATATAAATGACTTTTGTTTTTCATTCAGTGGGTATAATCTTGTTGCTTTCAGTCCCTAATTGCAGCTGTAGTTGCATTTTTTCCCCTTAATTTTAATCCTATGTTTCTCTGTCTTTTACATTTTCTCCTTTTCTTCTTAAGAGATATTTTGATTAAAAACATTTTATCATCAATAACATAACTAAAATTATTTACCCACAAATTGCCCATAATAAAAGACCCTACAACTAAAAGTCAAAGAATTTAGAAAAAGCATGCTTCACGGGAACTGATCTGATTTTTGAGTGTTTATTGGTGGTCATAATTATCTTTCTCCATAAATTTTAAATGCAGAAAATAATAATTAGCAAAATTATGAAGCTTAATAACTTGCCTTTCCTTTTGGATTCAGATGATATTAAAAAACCTTAGAATAAATATTTCCTAAAATATCTATTCATAACTCAAGTAGCGCCTATCGTCTGATGCCATTCTGAGTACTAAAGTGTTACTAATCATACCCTTTATAGTTGGTCAGTCTGGGAAGGTTGACTGGCTTACTCTACAATGGAGATAGCACTTTCTTTTTAAGTTTGTGGTAGAAATTTACCTCAGACAAGGCTCCCTAAAAGTAGAGCCTAGAAAGGGGATTCTTGTCAAGAATGAACTGGTCAAGTGATGAACTGGAAGAGTGTTCTCAGCAGAAGGGGACTGAAGGAGGCAAAGTACAAGAAGGAAAAAAACATGGTAAGCAGGTTATTTAAGTTGGAGACTAGCTTCAGTTTATTCACTCTGGGAAGCTCAGCTCGGAAGTATAAGTCACACCATAGAGTTTGGACTGTCATGAGGCAAGGGGGTGGACCTTTTCTACCCTTTGTATCAATGAATTATTGGCTCAGGGTTGCCTCAGAGCAAGAGGAAGAAGCTGGGAAGCTTCTTTCAAATAAGAAATATAGCTCTCATTTGTCCAAGGGCAGTTGACTTGAAACGGGGTAGTTTTGGGTAATCAAGGATCACAGAAGTTGGTAAAGCATATCTGGTTACTCAATTCCTTGAATAGACTCTCCCTTACTCAAATGTTCTTTGAATTCTTGGGTTTACGCAGATTTTCTCAATTAATGAGAATCTATATTTGAGCATTTATAATTCCAGTAGTTAGTATTCAAACAAATTTACGGGTACACTATTTATTTCTTTTAATGAAATTAAAAACATGATATAGTCTCAGCTTGACTATTTTATGGTTTTTATACCCCAAAATACCTAATTCAGAGTTTATTAATCAAAGGTAAACTGAGACTGAACCACAATTCTAGATAAAATATTAGAATATTTCTTCAGTGCTGCAATCACAGTTCACTTCAGCCTCAAACTCGTAACCTTCAGTGAACCTTCTGCCTTGGCCTCCCAAGTAACTGGGAATACAGGGACATTTCAACACTCCTGACTAATGTTTTTATATTTTTAGAGATAGGGTCTCACTGTGTTGTCAAGGCTGATTAGAATGTTTTCACAGCCTAGAAAACACTAAGTGACTAAACATGTTGCTATAACTGCTTCATTATGTCAAATTTTTACTAAACACTAAACAAACAAAAATGTCACAGAAAAACTAAAATAAACAAGCAAAAATAAATGTATTGTAACACATTATTTTCTCCAAGTTAATGAAATATTTTAAATAAAATAGCTGATAATACTCTAGGATTTTTCTTTACATAAAAATGTGATGTTCTTTGTTCATCACAATTTCAGAAAAGCTTTTCCACAGAAGAGTTTGTGAAACAAACTACAACTCTTGTTGCTGCAATTTGTCCTCTGTTTCTATTTGATAATCATTGTCTTTAATGTGTTCTTCATTTTGAAGGGTGGTATGGTTTGGCTGTGTCCCCACCCAAATCTCATCTTGAATTGTAATAACCCCCACTGTCAAGGGAGAGACTCTGTGGGAGGTGATTGAATCATGGGGGCAGTTCCTGTTCTCATAATAGTGAGTGAGTTCTCATGAGATCTGATGGTGTTGTGAGGGGCTTTTCCCCCCTTCACTCTCCACTTCTCTCATTCTTCTCCTTCCTGCCACCATGTTTCTTCCCCTTCCACCGTGGTTGTAAGTTTTCTGAGGTCTCCTCAGTCCTGCAGAACTGTGAATCAATTAAAACTCTTTCTTTTATAAATTACCCATTCTTGGGTATTTCTTCATAGCAGCATGAGAATGGACTAACCTGGAGGAAATACTCAAGCACTTGAAAGCAGTACTAACCTCTGTCATTCACCTCGGGAATGTGACTTTGTCGATTTACTATCTGGGTAGGCAGCTCTCTGTGTGGGTGGGCACTTTCAGTATATATAAGACAATATGCAAAGTAATTGTGAAGAACATGCAAATTAATATATCAAAAAAAAATTTGGAGGTTTAAAACACAATAATATTGTAAAATAATATTTGTCTGTTCTGTCTCCACACTTAGATTCTACAATCCAGCCTACCATTATGTCTTATCTGTCTTACATAATTCCTCAAAACCGTGGGTTGTGACATAAAGTAGACAACAAAGAGTTGTTAAAAGGAAGTAAATCTCTTCTACTTTATCAAAGGCAAGATGGAGACTTGCCGAGGACTGCAGGGGAATAAAATCAGACCAAAAGAAATGGTAAAGAAGTCTAGCATGACAAGAAAACAAGTGTATAAATTTTTTGTACATGTGCACTAGGACTGTGTGCGTGTGTATGTGTGCACTTGCATATAAGAAAAGAGAAGAAAATAAGTTTGGCATATTTTTCCAGAAGCAAACACTTTCTGCCACCTAGACGCCCTAAAAATAATAATAATTTAATTTTATAATTGCTATTAAAAATTGCTGATATTCTGGGCACATTGCATACAGATTTATTTTTATGACAACCACATCACACATGTCACTGACAGGCTAAATTTCACTGTTTCCTCCAGGGAAATGAAGAAGAAAGGACCTGCATATGTGCTGCATGCATATATTTCTGCTGCTGCTTAGACTGACATCAATAAACATATGTGCATATATGCCATCAGTAGGATTTCCATTCCCTTATTTCAAAATAATTTTATGTCATGATGGTCATTGTTGAAATAGCAAAACTGAATCATCTTGATATTTAGGGTATTTATATTTCTATTTTATGTTGTTTTTCATTTCATATTCCATGAAGATCATAGAATCAAAGAATTACTACAGACTTATGCCAGAAAAGTCAATGCGATGTCAAAACAGAAAGCACAGCAACTAATTGGCTGCATTATAGAGAATGTAGATTAAAGGGGCTTCAGTCAGAATTAAATTGTTTTGATTCAATGTGTCACTGCATTTATGAGTCCTTCTTTTTTGGCATGTAAATGAGATTGTGAGCACTAAGGGCAAGGATGGTTTCCTCACAACCCTGCAGTATGTGTTACATAAAGAGTTTTCAATTAGTGTGTTCTAAATTGAATTACTAATATTTAACTGAAAAATTTAAGGAAAGAAGAAAGACAACTTGCAAAGGGTTGAGTTCCTAAACTTGCATGTGACTTAGAGCTTATTTTTTATTTTAATTTAGTTTTTTTTTTTTTTAATAACTTTGTTTTTTTTTTTAAGTGATAGGGCTTGCCCACTGATATGGTTTCATTGGGTCCCCACCCAAATCTCAACTTGAATTTTATCTCCCAGAATTTCCAAGTGCTGTGGGAGGGAAACGGGGGGAGGTAATTGAATCACAGGGGCTGGTCTTTCCCGTTCTGTTCTCTTCATGATAGGGAATAAACGTCATGAGATCTGATGGGTTTATCAAAGCTTTCTACTTCTTCCTCAGTTTCTCTTGCTGCCCCCA